>NC_079874.1:29337820-29937820 GCF_023065955.2 Ursus arctos | reverse complement strand
TCCCCAGGTGCACACACGCGTGCTCTCTCAAAGTAAATAAATCTTAAAAAAAAAATAGAAATAAAGTCTTCCAAAAAATATCTTTATGGAGATACAATGCACATACCATACCGTCCACCCATGTGAACCATCCAATCCAGCATCTTTGGGTTTTAGCCACATGCATAACCATCACCACGCACAAACCTGAGAACGTTTTTGCCCCCCTCTGCCATTAGCTGGGTTCTATTTTGAACAACTCCTGTCCACGCAACTCCTTTTCTGTTTTCCACCTGCACGGTGGGAATCCTCTTCTGTCAAGATGGCATCTTACTTTTTCTGGGTTTGCGTGTTGGCATCGGTGCCCTTCCGGGGACTGGCCCTGTACAGAGAGGTGGCTGTCCATTTCCTGCCACTCTAATGTTGGAGCCCTTTGTTTAGTCGTGTTCAGGACTCTGCCTCTGAAAGGCGAGGACATGAGCCGACCTTGAGTTTTAGGCATTAAGCTCCAGCCCTTCTCAGCCCTCAATCTCATTAGTAAAGTAATCGCCTTAACAGGAAATCCCGGGGAGATCCCACCTATCCTGTCTGAGAAGGGCTGCTTGCACTTTAATCAAGCAAATGCGAGTGGTGGCAGGTTGTCCTGTCCCTCCTGGGAGCCCCCCTGCTCCCGAGGGTCATTCACTGTCTTACCTGCAGCTGCCTGCAAGGACATCTCAGGCTCTGCCATATTGCGTATCACCCACCCAGCCACAGGACAAGCCCACCTTCTCACAAACGATGGCGTTGAGCTCGCCCTTGGAGCCTTCCCTGCACCCCCAGACAGGCGATGCTGCCTCCAAAATGGAGCATGGGTGAGGCGTGGTGGGCTGATGCTGAGCTCAGGCTTGCAGGGGCGCGGGGTGGAGGAAGGCGGAGACCGCAGGAGGGCCGACAGCTGCCATCTGGGCTTTGCTTGTAAAGTCAAGCATCAGAAAGGGCACGAGAGACACGTGGGGCACATTTCAGGCGTGACCGGGCCATGGCTTGTAGCAAAGAAGAGGCAGGACCAACAGAAACTGAAAATGAGTTGACGAGAATGGATTTGGACACGTGACCTTTTAACACAGGTATCAAATGGTTTCACATGGATTATCAAGTAAATTGTGCAATTTCCATTTTTTTGAAAGCCTGCCTTTATGTCTCCAAAACAAAGCAAGTTGGACTGGAACTTCAAATCTGTTAAACCGTAGGACAGGTACCTGGCCAAGCGGCAGCTGTACGCAGGCATGTAATAAAAGTCATGGTACCAAAATAAACAAGATACATAAGGAAATAAGTAAGTAAATAAATACGTGAATAATCACAAGACATGTAGGTAGATTAAAGATTTCTTTTTTTTTGAAAGATTTATTTTATTTTATTTATTCATTCGACAGAGATAGAGACAGCCAGTGAGAGAGGGAACACAAGCAGGGGAGAGGAAGAAGGAGGCTCATAGCGGAAGAGCCTGATGTGGGGCTCGATCCCAGAACGCTGGGATCACGCCCTGAGCCGAAGGCAGACGCTTAACCACTGTGCCACCCAGGCGCCCCAGATTAAAGATTTCTGCAATCCTACCCAATGTCAGCTTTCCTCCTCTCCCTTACTCTGCGAATTGGAAAGGAAGAAGCCACGTTTTAATTATACGCGGGCATTTTAATTATCCACACGGAAATCACAAGACACCTGGAAATGGTCGGCTTGCTCTTTGATTTGCGGGACACAGAATGGCGTACGAGAGCCCGCGGTGTCTCTACAGGTCAGGGGTGATGAGAGCCCGTGGTCTTTACACATCAGTGGTGACCAGAGCCCACGGCGTCTCGTCTCTACGTGTAAGCGGTGACAAGATCCCGTGGCATGTCTGCACGTTAGCGGTGACTCCCTAGAAGGCGTCCCAGTAAAGACGCCAGCATCCAGAAGAGCGGAGAAGCTAACTGGGCATTAAGGAATAAATCTCCAAGGGACTGCAGTCTTCATAAAACCTAGACAATACTGTTGAAGGGCCAGGAGAGAGCACCTGCCTCTGGGACAACCACGAACGCGATGGCTCAGCATCCATGCGGGAAATCTCGTAGCGCTGGGCTGTCCATTCAGGGTCATCTCCATTGAAATTCCAGCGAGATTTTTCAGAGAACTTGACACACGGCTGTGAAGTCCGTATGGAGAAGTCCACACTCCAGGAACTCTGCTATGGAAAAGAGTCCTAAGTGGTGCTGTGTGCAGAGTGGTAGAGACACAACTGGACTGTCTCTCTGCCAGGATGTGGTGTAGACCATAGGAGTGAGGATGATGCACAGGGGCTCCCAGGAGCCAGCTGGACACCAGCGCACTGACCAGGGAGCCCAGAGATGGACCTGGCGCACGTGGGATGTGGGGAGACACGGACGGAAGCTCAGATCAGAGGACAAAGGACGGTGGCCTCACCACGCTGGGAAGACGGATGCCCCGTATGGGGGACGTGCCCTTAGAAAAATAATAAAGTAAAACAAATAAAGTGAAAGGAGATGAAAGGGAATAAATTGGTTCAAGAAATCTCAAAATAAGTAAAATGAATAGAACAAATATGTGAAATTTTAAAATAAAGTGACATGGGGCACCTGGGTAGCTTGGTTGAGCGTCTTTTTTTTTTTTTTAAAGATTTTATTTATTTATTCGACAGAGAGAGAGACAGCCAGAGAGAGAGGGAACACAAGCAGGGGGAGTGGGAGAGGAAGAAGCAGGCTCATAGCAGAGGAGCCTGATGTGGGGCTCGATCCCAGAACGCCGGGATCATGCCCTGAGCTGAAGGCAGACGCTTAACGACTGCACCACCCAGGCGCCCCGAGCGTCTAACTTTTGATTTTGGCTCAGGTTGTGATCTCAGGGCCATGAGATCAAGCCCCGTGTCATGCTCTATGGTCAGAGCTTGAGCCCTGCGCTTGAGATCCTGATCCTCGCTCTCTGCTCCCCCTGCTCCTGGTCTCTCTCTAAAATAAATAAATCTTTCAAAAAAATAAAATAAAGAGATATAATAAAGTAAGATATACGATAAAATAAATAAAAATCAGATGAAAGGATAAAATAAAAAAATGAAATAAGATAGAAAGCAAAACAAACACAAATAGAAAAATTAAATAAAATAATGAAATAAAGTGAAATGAAATAAAATGGAAAAAGTGATCTAATAAAATAAAGTAAAATAATATAATAAAATAAATAAAAATAAGATGAAATGATAAAATAAAAAGTAAATGAAATACAATAATAAAAAGTAAAGCAAATACAAATAGAAAAGTAGATAAAAATAAAATGAGATACAATGAAATGACATGAAATAAAATAAAAAAGTGATCTAATAAAATAAAATATTATAAAATAAATTAAAATAACATGAAGTGATAAAATAAAAAATAAAACAAAATATGATAATAAAAAGTAAAACAAATACAAATAGAAAAATAGAATAAAATAATGAAATGAAATAAAATAAAATAAGATAAAATAAAATAAAATAAAATAAAATATAAAATACAAACATGGCAGGTGGGCCTTCCTGGAGCCATGAGACCCTGCCGGGAAGTCTGGCCTCGCGGTTGTTGCCTGGAGCCGTCCAGTCTCTGTGCCCGCTCTGTTCTGCGGCCACCAGCGGGTGGGAACATACCTGTCCTCCTTCCTCGCATGAACTGTGCATAACCGTCTTGCGTGTGGCCTGGACATTCCCGCCCCGTTGGCCATGACATCCTCGTTGCTGGGCACCCCGGCCAGTCCTGCCCCAGCATGACCTGGGCTCCGAAGGACTGGGCTCCCCCAGCCAGCCCCAGCGTCTCCGCCTGCCGCCTTGGTTGTCCCCTCCACCCCTCACCCGGTGCCCCGCGGTGCTGCAGCTGTGCCTGCTGCCAGCACGATGCCCCCAGGATGCACGGACGCCCCGCGTCTCCAGCTGTCTGCATGGGGCTTCCTGAATTGACGTGTCTGGCCCTGAAATCCTGGCTTCTGCGATGATAATGCTCCCTGCACAAAATGGCTTGCATTAATAAGCAACACCCGAGAGTGACTCCAAGGGGCCGTGCCTGGATGGCACAGGGGCTCTTGTCGGGTGAGACTCACGGGGAGGGGAGGTCTGGCTCGACGGTGCTGGAGGGAGGTCTGGCTCGACGGTGCTGGAGGGAGGGCAGTGGGGACAAACCGTTGCTCTTCTCTTCTCTCTTTGGGAGCCCATGTGAGGCCTCCGCCGTCTGTCATCTGAGCTGCTCCTGACGTCCGAGCACCGACAGACAGACAGACAGCATGCAGGGGGGAAAAGGAATAACGTGACCATGTTTCAAAGGCCCCTTTTGAGCGACACCCCTCACTAAAGTCCCTACTGCACATTTTTAGATGCAGCAAGATGTGCGATCGAAAATGGTTTCAGAGTCCAAATCTAGGGAATGGCTTCCAGGGCATTTACTGACTGTGGAAAGCAAAGAAGGACCGGACTTCAGTATTGTAAACACCCTGAGCTGTGGATGGCAGCTGAGCTCACCCTCTGTCTCCTGTGTGTTAAGTGGTGGCCCCCCCAAAAGATACATCCATGTCCTAACCCCTGCAACCTCAGGATGGGAACGCATTTGGAAATAGGTTCTTATAAGACACAGAAGAGGAGACAAACACAGAGGAGAAGCCACCTGAGGACAGAGACAGAGACGGGAGGGACGTGGTCACCAGCCCAGGGATGCCTGGAGCCCCAGAAGCTGGAAGAGGGACGAAGGACCCTCCCCTGGAGCCTCTGGAGGGAGCTCAGCTCTGCCCCACCTGGATCTCAGGGGTCCTGCCCCACCTGGATCTCAGACTCTGGCCTGCAGACCTGGGACACAGTAATTCCCTTGGTCTTAGACCAATGGATTTTGTGTTATTTGTGACAGCAGCCCTGGAAGATTAATTATACCCCCTTGCCTCCCCATGCAAAGGGGACTAGAGACTCATGAACACGTGAAATGCGTCATCCATGCTGGTGATTAGCAGGCAAGCATATTGGTTTTGGATGCGTTCCGTAGCTGATGGTGTAAGGAGGGAGGTGAGAGAGGCAGGCTGTTTCAGGGCTGTGTGCACAGCAGGGTCAGAAGGAGTGAGCAGAAAGCCAGCGAGGACCTTTAAGCTTTGTCATCCCCTTAATAGGGCTAATGGGATTTTCTAGAGTGATCCGTGCTTGGCTGATACTGGGCCTCCAGCAAGGAGCTCTGGCAGCAGCACCGAGCGGCTGGCCGCCCCACAGCTTGCTAACAGGCCCACACTCCCTGCAGCTGGGACAACCAGGGGCGCTCAAGGCCAGCGTGGCGTAAGGACAAACATGAGTTCCCCCGAGGAACAGGCATACCGTCTGCTGACCGAGTACTCCAATGGGTTCATGGTCTCCCAGGTAGGAGCGTGGGGAGAACATTGCACAGGGCACGTTTGGATCGCGTTGGTGGGAGCTGGGCGAGGGCAATGGGGAGTGACAGCTTAATGGGTACGGAGTGTCCTTTAGGGGTGGGACGTCCTGGAACTCTGGGCAGGTGTCCAGGCAGAGGCTTGGCGACTGGGGCATGGGGCAACGTTTATTGAAAGAAAGGGATCGAAATACTGAAAATATTTTGTGATAGGGCAATATAGGGGCTCGTCCACGAACACGCTAAAAAGCAAGGTGATGCATGTAAACTAGAGGTGAGTCTGGGGGTCCGTCCACAACGTAGCACGCATCACCATCTCGTCCCTTCTTGTGCCTGAGTAGATGTTATCCCGTGTGGGAACCGGAGGCATAGCGGCCACATGGTGTGTGATTCCATTTATATGAAACATTGAGAACACGCAGATCCATAGAAACGGCCGGCAGAGTGGTGGTCGCTGGGCGCTGGAGACGGGGATGGGAAGGGACTGCCAATGGGGACGGGCTCTCCTTTTGGGGGCATGAGAATGTGCTGCAACCGGACAGAGCTGGTGGTTGCACAACGCGGTGGATGTGCCAAACGCCCCCGAGTTGTTTCGTTTAAAATGGTTAATGCCGAGTCTCCTGCTATGTGGATTTTACCTCCATGAAACAGTGGAAGCAAGTTATAATTAGATTATGTATATATATAGTATATTCCTTCATTTATTTATTTTGTTAAATTTCAAAAAAATTTTTTTTAATGATTTTTTATTATATTATGTTAGTCACCATACAGTACATCCCCGGTTTCCGATGTAAGGCTCGATGATTCATTAGTTGTGTATAACACCCAGTGCACCATGCAATACGTGCCCTCCTTACTACCCATCACTGGTCTATCCCATTCCCCCACCCCCCTCCCCTCTGTAGCCCTCAGTTTGTTTCTCATAGTCCATAGTCTCTCATGTTTCATTCCCCCTTCTGATTACCCCCCCTTTCTTTATCCCTTTCTTCCCCTACCGATCATCCTAGTTCTTATGTTCCATAGATGAGAGAAATCATATGATAGTTGTCTTTCTCTGCTTGACTTATTTCACTTAGCATTATCTCCTCCAGTGCCGTCCATGTTGTAGCAAATGTTGAGAACTCGTTCTTTCTGATAGCTGAGTAATATTCCATCGTATATATGGACCACATCTTCTTAATCCAGTCATCTGTTGAAGGGCATCTCGGCTCCCTCCACGATTTAGCTATTGTGGACAATGCTGCTATGAACATTGGGGTGCATAGGGCCCTTCTGTTCACTACATCTGTATCTTTGGGGTAAATACCCAGTAGTGCAATGGCTGGGTCATAGGGGAGCTCTAGTCTTAGCTTTCTGAGGAACCTCCATCCTGTTTTCCAGAGGGGCTGTACCAGCTTGCATCAGATTTTATATTTCAAAGCTCCATCGGTGCCAGGGCTGTGGGACGAGGATATCAGCAGCGGAGGGTGGTCTTTGGTGGGACGCACACATGCTGTGTTGGGAATCTCTGGGGCTCAGGTGCTGAACATGTCCATGTGGATGGCCGTGCGGATGCAGACGGCAGGAAAGTGTTCACAGCTGCTGTGCAGGGGACGGTGGGCTTCTCTTATGGGACGGTGGGATTCTCCCTGGCTTTTTGCAGTGAAACTCTAATTTTGAGAACAGACAGCTTCACCAGGCTCCAGCTGAGCGTCCGCTAGACAGAGAGATGCCCAAGGATGGCCATCGCTGGGGCGGAGGGTCTGGGGTTGCAAGATTGGGGTGATGTGTGCATCCAGTGAGGTCCAAACCCACATGCACCGAGGCACCGTGGGCATGCCGGCGGTATTTCGAGCGCCCCGTGGCAGATATCGTGAGACGAGAAGATGTCTTGGCTTCCCTGGGTCACTGAGTCACAGGCATTGTAACACTGCCGTGGTTTGCACCAACTCCATAATCACAGCAGGTGCTGAGTTTGGGTGAATATTGAAGCCGAATGTCTTCCCCAACTGAGCTCACAGATCCCCCCAGATTTGGTCTGTAGACCCCCAAGGGTTAAGGATTCCTATTGTAGAGCCTTTGAGATACAGAGGAGGACCTGCCTACAAAATCATCATCATAATCTGCTGCTTTTCTGTTGCTTGAAGACGTGACTTACTTGCGCTGGCGAGGTGTTTCCTGGGCAGCTGGGGCTGTCTGCTACTCGCGCACATCGGTGTGGGGTGGGTTAGAAATCTGGGGAGGAAATTCCGTTCAGCACATGTGATGATACCGTGTTACCTCGTTGTCACGAGTTTAATAGAACAAGAGGGAACACAACCTTCACAGAATAAAACTTAATACTATCGTGACGCTATAATCCTTCACATGACCTTGATAGCATAATACTTCATACGACCTTGATCCAATAAAACCTAATACGGCCTTGATAGAAAAAAATTAATAGGATCTTGATAGAATACTACTTAATACGACCTTGATAGGATAATACTTAATCCAACCTTGATAGCATAATACTTAATACGACCTTGATGACATAATCCTTAACATGACCTTGATAGCATAATACTTAATACAACCTTGATGACATAATACTTAATACGACCTTGATGACATAATACTTAATACGACCTTGATAGCATAATACTTAATACGACCTTGATGACATAATACTTAATACGACCTTGATGACATAATACTTAATACGACCTTGATGACATAATACTTAATATGACCTTAATGACATAATACTTAATATGACCTTGATGACATAATACTTAATATGACCTTGATAGTATAATACTTAATATGACCTTGATACAATACAACCCAATACGACCTTGATAGAAAAAAATGAATAGGATCTTGATAGAATACTACTTAATACGAACTTGATAGAATAATACTTAATCCAACCTTGATAGCATAATACTTAATACGACCTTGATAGAAAAAAAACTTTATAGGATCTTGATAGAATAAAACTTAATACTATTTTGATAAAGTAATACCTAATACAACCTTGATAGCATAATACTTAATACGACCTTGATCCAATAAAACCTAATACGGCCTTGATAGAAAAAAAACTTAATAAGATCTTGATAGAATAATACTTAATACAATCTTGATAGCATGATACTTAATACGACCTTGATGACATAATACTTAATATGACCTTGATGACATAATACTTAATATGACCTTGATAGCATAATACTTAATATGACCTTGATACAATACAACCCAATACGACCTTGATAGAAAAAAATGAATAGGATCTTGATAGAATACTACTTAATATGAACTTGATAGAATAATACTTAATCCAATCTTGATAGCATAATACTTAATACGACCTTGATACAATAAAATGTAATACGACCTTGATAAAAAAAACTTAATAGGATCTTGATTGAATAATACTTAATCCAACCTTGATAGCATAATACTTAATACGACCTTGATAGAAAAAAAAAACTTTATAGGATCTTGATAGAATAAAACTTAATACTATCTTGATAAAGTAATACCTAATACAACCTTGATAGCATAATACTTAATACGACTTTGATACAATAAAACCTAATATGACCTTGATAGACTAAAACTTAATAGGATCTTTGATAGAATACTACTTAATACCACTTTGATAGAATAAAACTTACTATAACCTTCACAGGATAATACTTAATACGACTTTGATAGAATAAAAGTTAATATGACCTTGATAGAATGAGTTAATAAAATCTAGAGACAGTAGGAGTTCACACAGCCTCAGTACAAGATGTCATATAGTCACAACAGGTGTTAATGCAACGTTACCTGAGTAAGAAATAATACACCTTTCACCGAGCAAGAGTTAATACTGTCTTGATAGAATAAGGCTTGAAACAGCCTGAGTGAAGGAATTTGTGCCCTGTTAATAGAAGAGTTCCTACAACGTGAATAGGGTGAGTTAATACAGCCTTCATAGAATAACAAGGAATGGGCCATAATAAGAGTTGACGCAATCTTAATAGAAGAAGAGTTTGTGTGACCCTCAGAGAATGCAAATGGATACAACTTTAATAAGGTTTAACATGAGCTTAATGGAATGTTACAGATGGAGCGTATAGATTGACTTGATAGAACTTTACTCCAGGGGTTCTCAAATGGGGACACTGCCCCCCAGGGAACACTTGGCAAGGTCTGGGCACATTTTTGGTTATCACGGCTGGGATGGGGTGCTCCTGGAGTGTGGTGGGTGGAGACCAGGGACGCGGCGCCACACCCTACGGTCCCCAGGACGCCCCACCCCAGAGAGCCTTCCAGCCCCACATGTCAGCCGTGCTGAGGTCCAGAAACCCTGTTTTCATGGAATAAGAGTTAACAGGACCCTGATCATATAGTAACAGGGAATGCAGTATCACTCCCCACTCCCCACGCGGCCACGTGCGTGTGTAGGGCTTTCTGTGTGCTCAGGGAGAAAGCAAGCCAGCACCAACCTACGTACTTCCTCACGTAGGATGGAGGAGACGGGTCGTATTTTTATCTGATCACCGTGTAGAGAGAGTGCCGTGGGGTGCACCTGGGTTCCAGGACCATCTGTGCACCTGGAACGTGAGCACGCACAACTGTCCTTGCCAATATCGGTGAGGTCACCCTGGCCTTGGCACCATCCATCCAAAACCCTGTGGAGGAGGGGGGGAATATGCATTAATTTACCCATGGTTTAGACTTTATGCATTATTTGCAGTCATGACCTGTTAAGTTCTTTAGACCTATAAACGGAAGAAAATAAGCAAGACGTTTTAAGGCTCTGACACCACCGTGTGGGGAACACCACTGACGTCTGCACACCAACAACAGAACGCAGTACATGTACTTCCTCGTTTGCAAAATTAAACCAATGCAGTCCCTGGCTTTGTGCCCCCAGGTCACAGTGAAGAGGCGAAGACTAGGGTCTTAAAAACTCATGTGACTTTGCGGGTGGCTGTGTGTGTCGCTGTCCCTCGGCTGGTGTTCTCTTTGGGGATCATAACTTGCCTTCAGAGGCTGTTTCTTTGCTAGAACGGTTCCCAGGGTGTTTCTTTTTTGGGGTGGTGCTGTTCTGGGCATGACGGTGGGAGAGGGGGTTCGGTGAGGAGCTTCTAAAGACAGATGGGGTGGGGGGCACGCTGCAGAAACCCACATCTGCTCAGGCTCTCCCTTTCAATGTTGGCCAGCCAGCGAACGGCCCTGTGGGACCCCACATGTACTTGGCAGCTGCCCCCCAGCACTGGCCCCCACCCTTCTTGAGGACCAACTCATCCAGTAGATGGCATCGTCCTGGACAGCTGGTCAACCCCATGGCACTTGGCGTGGCAGAAATAGGTCCTTCCAAGTGCACGGTGGAAGCGTATTTCATTTCATTTCATTTCATTTCATTTCATTTCATTTCATTTCATTTCGTTTCATTTCGTTTTGCTTTTTTTATTTGTTTTATTTATTCTCATTTCATTTCTTTTCATTTTATTTTGTTTTTTGTTTTATTTACCCTATTCTGTTTAAAATATTGCACATTTATTTAAATTTTATTTACACGTTTTGTTTTCCATCTTAAAATTTAAATTAAAAATTTTAATGAGTTCAAACATTGAATTAGAAAATTTTATTTTTATTCTCTACTTATTAAAAATCCTTTATTTTTCAAAAAGTTTATTGCTTTTAAATAGTCACAACATCCATTTTAGTATCTCCACCAGTTTTAAGAGCGCAGGTCAGTGGCACTGAGCACATTCACACTGCTGTGCAACACCCTCCCCTCCCCCATCGCTGTCCAGAACTTTCCATCTTCCCAAACTGAAGCTCTAATCACTAACCCCCATCGCCATCCCCATCCCCAGGCCCTGGTCCCACCAGCTACTCTCTGTGTCTATGGATATGACTCCTCTAGGGACCCCACATATGTGGAGTCACACAGCATTCGTCCTTCCGTGTCTGGCTTACGTCACTCAGCACCGTGTCCTCGAGGTCCATCCACATCGTAGCAGGTCTCCGAATGACCTGTTTGTTCAAGGCTGAGTGATACTCTGCTGTGTGCACGGACCATAGTTTGCTCATCCATTTGTCCATTAGTACACACTCGGTTCGTCCATGTTTGGCTACTGTCAGTAATGCATCAGTGAGCACAGGTGTGCAAGTATCGCTTCTTAGTCTCCACTTTCAGTTCTTTTGGGTCCACATGCAGAAGTGGAATTTCTGGTTTCTATGGCCATTCTATGTTAGATTTTTAAAGGAACTGCCATTGTGGGTTTTTTTTTTTTAAAGATTTTGTTTATGTGAGAGAGAGAGAATGAGCGACGGGTAGGGGCAGATGGAGAGAGGGAGAGGGAGAAGCAGACTGACTGCTGAGCAGGGAACCCGATGTGGGACTCGATCCCAGGACCTTGGGATCATGACCTGAGCCCAAAGCAGATGCTTTGCCGACTGAGCCACCCAGGCGCGCCCACCATAGCATTTTCCATAGCAGTGCAGTGTCCTCTGAAAACTCACCCCTGGCTCCCCATGGTGTGTGCTTCTGTGGGTGTGGCTCCTAGGACACTCAAAGCTGGCCCCTTGTTTCCGAGGTTCTGTTTGCCGCCTGTGAGCTGGGCGTGTTTGACCTTCTCGCCGAGGCCCCAGAGCCCCTGGGTGTGGTGACAGTGGCTGCACGGCTCGGCACCAGCTCCCGTGGGACAGAGCTCCTGCTGGACACCTGTGTGTCGCTGAAGCTGCTTCAGGTGGAAACAAGAAGAGGAAAAGGTAAGCATGTAGACATTATGTAAATGAATGGGCATGGCTGGGTTTCAATAAAACTTTATTTACAAAGACAAGCAGTGGGCCGGGTTTAGCGCCCAGGCTATACTTTGCTGACCTCATTCCAGGGAGGTCTCCACATGCGGGTGTGCACATTACTACCCTCATGAAGTATCCAATGAACAAGAAAAAATGGGGAAAAAACAATCACAAGGGAGTACTTTTCAATCAAACTAAATTTATCCGGCTAAACGGTTGCCTTTCCTTATGATATTATATTCTCCTTTTGATGTTGAAATGGCTTTTCTCTTATGGAATATGGTGATGGTAGGGTTTGGTTTTTTTATGTCCTCACTTTGCAAAATTCAAAGTTTGAACTGCGTGTAGAAACCATTGCTTGAGTCAGAGCACACAGGAACAGGAGTGTTGGCCTGGCTGTGGCAGCCGTGGTCAGTGGCCTTCGTGCTTGTGGCGTGGAGTCATGCACCAGTGCGGGTTCTGGCGTGACATTACCCGGGATGGGTTAACTTGAGTATCCTGTGGGGTTTGACAGCTCTCAGGTACCTGGGCGTGGAAATTAAGCAGGTAGGAGAGTGCAAGCTACCTGGAACCACCTCCAGCCACTCCCTGAGAACAATCTTTGCACATCATACGTACTGGGGTGGCTGACCCTGAGTTTGCACCCCCAGGAGGACACCTCGGCCAGGAGACATCGGGGGCAGGGGATGCTCCTGGAGGCAGCTTCTGGCACAATTATCAGTTGTCCTTTGGCCCTGGGGCGTTTGGTTGGTGCTGACACCCAGCCCATGCTCGTGAGGATCTAGATAGGCAGTGTGCAGACCAGGAGGCTTTCCCGTGCTCGGCTTGGAGGCAGAGTGACCCGGGGGAGTCTCCCACCTTGTTCTTTGGGCTCTGCCTGCCTGTGGGGTGCACGTGAGTAGGTAGATAGCGTAAGTAGGTAGCAGGTAGCACAGATAGCAGGTAGATAGAAAGCGTAAAACCTTCTTCATGAGCAGGGCACGGCATGCTGTCCGTTCCAAGAGGGATGCACAGGTGAGCACAGTGGGGACCACCCCATGCAAAACAGCGGGGGCCCTGGGGAAGCAGGGTCCCCAGGAGAGGAGACAGGGAGGTCGGCTCGGGCACGGGACTGACCATTTGCAGACGCTGTGAGATGGGGTAACTCACAGCCAGTGCACCTGCTCAGAGAGCACCGGGGCCGTTGCGGGTCTGGGGCTGTACATCCTTTGCAGGGCGTTGTTAAAATGATGACGTGCACCCAGGCTTGCCTGCCTCTGCTTGGCTGAGCGCGGCAGAAAAACACCCCCTGCTCCATCAACGTGATTCCCATTTTGGAGAGTGTTGTATCATGGGTAGAGTGTATATCCAAATCAGGTGTTATTTTAAAGCCCATGGATTTTATTATAGGGTTCCCCACAGCCTCTCTTGCCCTTCCCACCTCCTGCACTAGACCTTTCAATGGGATTTGCCAAAATGGAATCGAGCAGGTGTGCCAGGTACCCAGAGGCCACCCTGCTTCTAGGGGTTGAGTCCCCGGCTGTGGCCGTGGGCACTTTGACGCCCCCAGGCGAGAATCTGCTTTCAGCCCTCATGTTACCGATGCTGGCACCAGCCCACAGCAAGGACTTGGAACCTAACTTAGCGTTTTGTGTTCTCTGTGTTTGTTTTCAGCTTCGTATCGGAACACGGAGCTCTCCAGCACCTACCTGGTCAGGGCCAGTCCCAAGTGCCAAGGCAACATGCTGTGGTACCTGGCCAGGACGACGTACCTGTGCTGGGGCCACCTGGCCCAGGCTGTGAGGTGGGCGTGGCCTCGACTGCGAGAACGGGACCCTGGGGCTCCCTGAGGGCTGGTTCTGTGCCGCTGAAGTGCCAGGTTCCTTGTAGAGTCAAACACAACCCCGCCAGGTCTGGAAATCCAGAGCAGATGTGAGAAACCCCCTGGTGCTGGCTGATGGAATTCACGTAATGCCAATCTGCAGAGCTGAGAAGTCCCTGTGTTTCGGTGGTCACCAGGGAAAGGGCCTCGGGCTGAGGAGGCAAAGCGGGAAAGGTGGCGCCCAAGAAGATTCTGCCCAAAACGTGATGGTTGTGCTCGGTGCTGTGGGTTTCTGGGGCTGGATGGCTCTCTGAGGTGGGGCATCCTGGGCTCTGCAGCGTGTGGAGCAGAGTCTCTGGTCTCCTCCCACCAGGTGCCAGTACAATCTCCCCAGTCATGATGATAAAAACATGTCCCCAAACATTGACAGGTGCCTCTTGGGGCAGAATCACCTACAATTGGGAGCCAGTGACACAGATGAATGGATACATAGATGAGCAGGTAGATAGGTGGGTATGTAGATAGATATAGGGATGGACGGATGGGTGGTGGGTGGATGGATGGATGGTGGATGGATGAACAGGTAGATAGATACATAGATAGAGGGACGGATGGGTGGGTGGATGGATGGATGATGGACGGATGAACAGGTAGATAGATACATAGATATATAGAGGGATGGATGGGTGGCTGGATGGACAGGTAAGTAGATGGATGGATAGATGACAGATGGATAAATACAGGGATGGAGGGATAGATGATGGATGGATGAACAGGTAGGTAGATGATAGACAGATAGATACATAGAGGGATGGATGGGTGGATGGATGGATGGGTGGATGGTTGGATGGACAGGTAGGTACATGAATGGATGGATGGATGGATGATGGATGGATGAACAGGTAGGTAGGTGATAGATAGATAGATAGATAGATAGATAGATAGATAGACAATAATATAGGGATGGCTAGATGGGTGGATGGAGCATGGATGGTTTGATGGGTGGACAGGTGGATGGATGGATGGATGGATGGATGGATGGATGATTGATAGATAGATAGATGATAGATAGAGATAGATACATAGATACACAGATAGATACATGGATACATAGATATGATGGATGGATAGATAGATAGATAGATAGATAGATAGATAGATAGATAGATAGATATATAGATAAGTGGATGGATGGATAGATAGATAGATAGATAGATAGATAGATAGATAGATAGATAAGTGGATGGATGGATGGATGGATGGATGGATGGATGGATGGATGGATAAGTGGAGGGATGGAAGGATGGATGGATGGATGGATGGATGGATGGATGGATAGATAGATAGATAGATAGATAGATAGATAGATAGATAGAGATAGATAGATACATAGATACACAGATAGATACATGGATGGATGGATGGTTGGATGGATGGATAGGGAGATGAATGGATGGATGGATGGATAAGTGGAGGGATGGAAGGATGGATAGATGATAGATAGATAGATAGATAGATAAGTGGATGGATGGATGGATGGATGGATGGATTAGTGGAGGGATGAAAGGATGGATGGATGGATAGATAGATAGATAGATAGATAGATAGATAGATAGATAAGTGGATGGATGGATGGATGGATGGATGGATGGATTAGTGGAGGGATGAAAGGATGGATGGATGGATAGATAGATAGATAGATAGATAGATAGATAGATAGATAGATACATAGATACATAGATACAGGGATGGATGGATGGTTGGATGGATGGATAGACAGATGGATGATAGAGACAGGGATGGATGGATGATAGGTAGCTAGGTAGAAGATAGTTGAATGGATGGACAGGTATCCAGATAGATAGATGATCCATAGATATAGGGATGGATGGACGATAGATAGAGAGATGGATGGATAGGTAGGTAGATAGATTGATAACAGATATTGATGGATAGGTATTGATAGATATTAATAGATAATAGAAGAATAGATACTGATAGATATGGATAGATATTGATAGATATTAAGTGACATACATAAATAATAAATATTGAGGAATAGGTATGGATAGATGACAGATACTGATAGGTATTGATAACAACACAGCAAGGTGCCCCTGCCCCCGGACGCCGGCCGACGAGTGCTGTGGACCTCCGTGTCCCCTGACCGCTCATCATTTTCGAACTTCCTTCAGACTGTTTTTAGCGCTCGCTCCTTCCTCGCCCACACGGCAGAGCCGGGCTAGACGCACAGCCTGCCGCTCTGAACGCACGTGTGTTCCGCCCAAGAAGGGGGTCCGAGCGTGTGTTTGGAGTCTTGTCGGGGGACAAGACTTGTTCTGTGTGTGACTCCGCGTGTGACCCCGCGCGTGCACTGGCTGGTGCTCCCTGAACATGTCAGATCCTGGGTGACCGCGTCCTGCCTGTTTGCAGGGACGGCAAGAACCAGTACCAGGAGGCATTTGGGGTTCCCTCTGAGGAGCTCTTCACCGCCATCTACAGGTAACGCCGAGCGCCCACGCCTGCAGGATGATCTTTCTTTCTTTCTTTCTTTTTAATAATAATATTTTTTATTCTGTTAGTCACCGTACAGTACATCCCTAGTGTTTGATGTAAAGTTCCGTGATTCATTACTTGCATATGACACCCAGTGCACCATGCAATCCATGCTCAAGTGAGGAATGTATGGGTCCAAACAGAGCAAAACAGAGGGATGTTGATATTAAAATAATAATAATAATAATAATAATAATAATAATAGGACAGCTTTGTTTGTGTTGCTCAGTGTCCTGAGCAGGTGGGAATCTGTCCTTCCCTCCAAGGGACTCTCCACGAAGCAACAGTGATGTAGAAAAATGAGGAATGGGTTTTGCTTGGGCCAGAGTTACCCAGGGAGTGGGTGGGCTCCATGCACACACCCGAGGCTGCTGTCGGCATGGGGTGTGGTAGCCCAGTCCCCAGGTGGTGAGGCCCCGATGGCTCTTTGCGGGGTTCCTAGCTGGATGACGGCCGGGAAAGGGGAGAAGGACGGGCAGGGGGTGCGGAGTCCTCAGGGCTGGTGCCTCCCCTCCCATCCTCCCGCTTTCAAGACCCCTGCTCCGCCCACAGCTTCTCCCTGATCTGGAGATACCCGTGGTCTTGACGAGCGTGCTTTCACGTGCAGATCCGAGGGCGAGCGGCTGCACTTCATGCGAGCTCTGCAAGACGTCTGGAGCGTCAGCGGGAGGCGCGTGCTGGCTGCCTTTGACCTGTCCCCGTTCCCGGTCATCTGTGACGTGGGTGGTGAGCGCCGGCCCCACGTGTGGAGCTGTGTCTTAGGGCTAGAGTTCTCTGTAGTGTAAGCTAGGCGGGGAAGACGACAGGAATCCCATTTAGCATATGTGCGTCCCACAGGCTGTGGGGTCCCAGCTCCTCCCCGAACACAGTGCACTCTCTGGGGTTCTGACCCCGTGCGTTGGGCGAGACCAAGAATCTCTGCTCCCGGGGACGTGGATGCTGCCGGTGTCCGGGCCACGCGGGTGTAGACGTTAGCATTGCTCATTGTGACAAACGAGGCTGCAGAGGGCGGTGGGGTGCAGCCGTCATGGAGCTGCTGGAAGGCAGTTAGCAGAGCCATCAAGCCGACCTCCCCACGCTGCTTTCCCAGGGCAGGAAAAGCACTGTGTGGGACTCCAGGGGGCCACGGGGTTTTCTGGGCTCTGGGGGTCCTGATGCTAACATGGAGAGAAGGATGCCCACGTCTTGAGCGTCTCCCGTGGCGGAAGGCTGGGCGTGGCACATCCTAGAGCAGACGCGGGAGTGGGGGCTGTTGGTCGTCTCTGTCCTAAAGGATGGAGATGTGGGGCTTGGTGGAGGTGCGGGTGGAGGCAGCCAGGCCTAACCGTCGATCCCTTTCAAGCAAACGCCCCCGTCCTGTCCACCCTGAGCTGGTCCCATAGAGGAGGCACGGGGAGCATGAGCCCCCATGAGATGGGGATTCAGGGGCTCCCGAAGCCATGTTTGCCTACGTGCACATTCTGGGGGTAATGCCAGCCCCACGTGGCCTCCCAACCTAGGCGTGGCTCCATCGTTTGAACAACACAACGGCTCCCTGGTTTGGGCCGAGCTGGCCTGGGATGTAGACAGGCTGCGAGGTGCATCCAAGAGGCCCCTAGTCCTTGGTTCCCAGATCTGAGGTGCTTAGACCCATAGTCGACATCAGGGCGACCCACCCCACCGTCTCGGGCAGCAAGGTGCCATGATTGGGAAACTCAATGCGGTTTATGCAAAAGTGGCCCCTGTGCCTGGCTTGCTGTGTGACTTAGGGCAAGTTCTGTGGTGTCTCTGTGCCACAGAATCCTCAGGTAACAGGGCAGTCCCCGCACGGGACGGTTGTGGTGCCCAAGTGCATGTCTGCCTATGAGTCACGCAGAACGGGGTCATGGTGATCAGCGGATCGGTCCAGCCGGGAAGATTCGTAGATTCAGGAGCTCATAGGTGATGATGGAGCCATGAAGACCTCCATGGGGGGCGGAACCACGTCCCCCGTGGGTCGATGGTGGGCCAAGGCGTGTGCTGCCCACAGCTTCCTGCCCACCTGTCCTGTTCCGTGTCCCCTTCCAGGCTGTTCTGGGGCTCTGGCCAAGGAGTGCACCTCTCTGTACCCTGGGTGTCAGGTCACCGTGTTCGACATCCCCGAGGTGGTGCAGACGGCGAAGACCCACTTCTCATTCCCGGAGGAAGGGCGGATCAGCTTCTGTGAAGGTGGGTTGTTTCCGTGTGTGCATGGGGAAACATAGAGGCATCCCCTGGGTGCTCAGGACAGGCCGAGGATGCACCGTGGGCATGGCTTCCTCCTCCCTGCAGGCGACCACCCTCAACTTGGAAGTATTGTTGGTGATGCTGGGAAAACGGGTAGAACTAGATGGTGTTCTTACGCTTAGTTCCTTCTTGAGTATTGAGTGGATTGAAGAGTGTCTCCTCCAAATTTGTCCACCCAGAAATTGTGAAGGGGGCCTTATTTGGAAATAGGGTCTTTGCAGATGTGAGGAAGTGAAGGATCCGAGATGAGCTCGTCCTAGATCAGGGTGGCCCTAAGTCCAAGGACAGGTGTCCTTGTAAGAGATAGAAGAGGAGACACAGAGGAGAAGCCACGTGAAGATGGAGGCAGACATGGGAGGGACGTGGCCACAAGCCCAGGGATGCCTGGAGCCCCAGAAGCTGGAAGAGGCACGAAGGACCCTCCCCTGGAGCCTCTGGAGGGAGCATGGCCCTGCCCCACCTGGATCTCAGTAGCCCTGCTCCGCCTGGATCTCACTGGTCCTGCCCCACCTGGATCTCACTGGTCCTGCCCCACCTGGATCTCAGACATCTGGTCTCCAGAGCTGGGAGGTGATGAATCCCTGTGGCTTAAGCCCCCATCTGGTGTTGCTTTTCTTACGTGACCCCCAGGACATGCATGCAGGTGTCTAAATCCAAAGCACCAATAATAGCACATGAACTGGGTTGAAGGGAAGCTCAGGGACATTGCTCACTCAGACGATTAGGGAGACTTGGCCATTCTGAGGCTCAGATGCCACCATCGTTGCTGGGGTTGTGCACCTGTAGGGTTCAATACTGTCTTTATGTAACATTCCCAAGCTTTGACCATCAGGGATAATTTCGGGAGCCTTAGCATTCATTTTTAAAAATATCACATTAAAATATAACAAACCTTGATGAGCAGGTTTGGGGACCCTTAAATGTCACAAACATGGAGAGCTCCTGCCTCGCCTTACCCCAAACCTGGCCTCTGGGCGTCTTTATCACACGTCTTGGAGAGGATGATCAGACTTATTTCTGTGCTTCATCTGGAAAATGGGAGAAATACAGCGACTTCGGAGGTTGGGGGGTCAGGCCAGAGAGTAGATTACTTTGTTATTACACAGCGGAGCTAGGCTTTTCGTGACTCCGCCGTGGGTCACAAAGGGAAAGCTGGTGGAAGCTGCCGGTGTGCTCTTTATCCTGGAGTCCGGATTGTCTCCTTCACCTGCTGCCCACACACACAGAAGGCCCACCAAATGTGGCCCCCGGGCCAGAGTTTGCCAACCCCCGTCTTTTGTCACTGATGGAAGAAAATCAGTTTGGAAGACTCCCCCATTTGCTCTGCCATATTCATGGCGGAAATGTCTGTGAGCCCTGGATTTTCTGGGAGCCTCAGCACAGGGCAGAGTGACCGACTGACCAGTGCAGCATTCAATAGATACTCCTCATGAATTCCTGCGGATTTGTAAACTTTGGACAACATGCGGCTGCCGGGTGACCCTGCACAGCACAGGGCTATCCAAGATTTCTTCCAAAATCAGTACTTTTTACAGGAAAAATGTTATAAGACTTGAGTGTTTGACACCATGCATGCATGGAGGGTCTTTCTTGGGCATTTTTTTTTTTTTCAATCAGGAAAACATGAATCGACTGTTGATTTACTTCAACTCATCAGACAGGAGCTGCTGACCCATTGCTTGGAGTCTCCTGAAATCCAATGCCTGGAGAGCTGTTTACTTGCAACCTTAGGAAAGAGGATAAAGACACAATCATTTTCCAGATCTGAAGACTGGAAAGGGACCCCAAACACCGTTCTGAATTTTCTTGTCTTTACTGAGACTTCCTTTTGTTCGGGGCTAGGTCTTTGCATCACAGCTGGGAAGACCTAGGACAGCTCGATGCAGCTAGGTGACTTTTCCATCCTGGGTGCTGGTGCAGTCACGTGAATTGAGTACCGGGCTGATCCCATGGCATCTGCCTGTGTTATAGGAGATTTCTTTAAAGACCCGCTTCCGGAGGCAGATCTGTACATCCTGGCGAGGGTCCTGCACGACTGGACCGATGTGCGGTGCTCACACCTGCTGGCGAGGATCCATCGTGCCTGCAAGCCAGGTGGGTCATGGGTCTGTGTGTCCACACGTGCTTGTGAGTACGTTCAGGGTGGGATTGGGCTAGACTCTTCATTTGGAGGCTAGGTACTGAAGGCACGTCACGGGCAAGTGAGGTCATGCTCCCAACTGGCTTCCCTTCTGGAAAAGTCATTAAAACAAAGAGGCATTAGCACCCATTCTGTAACTAGTCCCAGGTAAAGGTGCAGAATGTGGAAGGCTCCCATGGTGCACGCCTGGCCAGGGCGAACACCCGTGTGGCTGGGTAGGGGGCATTTTGTCCACCTGCTCTTCTCACTGGTGCAGACTTGGACGGTGCCCAGGGGGCGTCCTGTGTGGACCCATTCTGCAGAGGAGGGCGGAAGGCACGCAGGGCAGTGGGAGAGCTGGCTGGGCTGGGGGCTGGGGCGGCCAGTCTGGGAGGTGGAGCGGGGGTCCTCAGGCTGTCTCGTCCCTTGCTCACGGCCGCCTCTCCCTGTCCCAGGCGGTGGTGTCCTGGTGATTGAAAGCCTCCTGGATGCAGATGGGCGGGGCCCTCTGACCACGCAGCTGTACTCGCTGAACATGCTAGTGCAGACGGAGGGCCGGGAGAGGACCCCCGCCCAGTACCTCGGACTCCTGGCTCCTGCCGGCTTCCGGGATTTCCAGTGCAGGAGAACCGGGGGCATTTACGATGCCATCCTAGCCAGGAGGTAGCTCCCCACGGGTCTGCAGCAACCAGCCCAACCAAGCACCCTCACAAATGGGTGGTCTCCGTTAGCTTCCTCATTTCTGGGGATTGACAAGGGAGTGGGGGTCTCTGCTGGCTGCTGTCAACTTCCCATTACTGTGTGCATTTTGTCTTGCTCTGTTTTATTCTGGTCTATGTCATTCTATTGTATTCTGTTGTATTGTATTCTGTTGTATTGTATTGTATTGTATTGTATTCCATCCATTCCATTCTATTTCATTCTGCTCTATTCTATTCTATTCTATTCTATTCTATTCTATTCTATTCTCCTCTATTCTGTTCTATTCTCCTCTATTCTATTCTATTCTCCTCTATTCTGTTCTATTCTACTGTATTCTGTTCTATTCTACTGTATTCTGTTCTATTCTCCTCTCTTCTGTTCTATTCTATTCTATTCTATTCTATTCTATTCTATTCTAGTCTAGTCTACTCTCTTCTGTTCTATTCTCCTCTCTTCTGTTCTATTCTACTCCTATTCTATTCTACTCCTATTCTATTCTATTCTATTCTATTCTATTCTATTCTATTCTATTCTAGTCTAGTCTAGTCTATTCTATTCCATCCATTCCATTCTATTTCATTCTGTTCTATTCTGTTCTGTTCTATTTCATTCTCTTCTGTTCTATTTGATTTTGCTCTATGCTATTTCGTTCTACTCTATTCTATTTTTTAAAAATTTTATTTATTTACTTGAGAGAGAAAGAGAGTGAGAGAGCATGAGCACACAGGGAGAGGGAGAAGCAGACTTCTGCTGAGCAGGGAGCCCAACATGGGGCTTGATCCTGGGACTCTGGGATCATGACATGAGCTGAAGCCAGATGCTAAACTGACTGAGCCACCCAGGGGGTCCTTACTCTATTCTGTTCTATTCTATTTCTATTCTATTCTATTCTATTCTATTCTATTCTATTCTATTCTATTCTCCTCTATTCTGTTCTATTCTATTCTATTCTATTCTATTCTATTCTATTCTATTCTCCTCTCTTCTGTTCTATTCTACTCTATTCTGTTCTAGTCTATTCTGTTCTGTCTCTATTCTATTCTATTCTATTCTATTCTATTCTATTCTATTCTCCTCTATTCTGTTCTAGTCTCCTCTCTTCTGTTCTATTCTACTCCACTCTACTCTACTCTACTCTATTCTGTTCTATTATACTTTATTCTGTTCTGTTCTATTCTACTCTATTCTGTTGTAGTCTATTCTGTTCTATTCTACTCTATTCCATTCCATTCTGTTGTATTCTATTTTGTTCTACCCCATCCTATTCCATTTTCCCAGCTTTCTGGCAGTATAATGGACAAAACTGTATATGTTTAAGCTGTACAACACGATATTTTGATGTACGTATGCACTGTGCACTGATGACCACATTTGAGCTAATTCACACACCCCACATCTGTATGGTAATTTTTTTTGTTCTTGTCGTTGAGAACATGTCAGATCCGCTGTCTTAGCAATGTTCCAGTGTATGACCATTAGTTATAATCACCATGCTGAACAGGTCCGCAGGATTCATTGCACTTCTCACTGGAAGTTTGCGCCCTGTGACGCCATCTCTCCGTTTCTCCCCCAGTCCCTGCCAACCACCGGTCTGCTCTCTGCTTCTGCGAGTTCCACTCTTGTAGATTTTGTCTTGACCTTAGATGTGGCAGGTGCACGTCGCAGGCTGCTCTCGGGGCAGCACTGACCAGAGCGGATAGTGGACCGCTGCACCTTTTGCCCCCTTCACCCATTTCACCCACCCCTCCACCCACGTCTGCAAACCGTGACTCTGTTCTCTGCGTTGGTGTGCTCCGTTCTTGGTTTTTTTTAGATTCCACCTAGAAGTGAGATCGTATGGTATTTGTCTTTCTCTATCTCACTTAGCACCCTAATGGCAATTATTTTAATTTTTCTTTTGGCACGGCAAAGTAGATATGGCGTGAAATTTGCCATTTTAATCTTTTTGTAGGTGCTTGGTGCCGTGGCATTGAGCGCATTCACATGGCTGTGTAACCATCTCCACCACCCATCTCTAGAACTTTCTCATCTTTAAACTGAAGGTCTGGGGCGCCTGGGTGGCGCAGTCGTTAAGCGTCTGCCTTCGGCTCAGGGCGTGACCCCAGGGTTCTGGGATCGAGCCCCACATCGGGCTCCTCCGCTAGGAGCCTGCTTCTTCCTCTCCCACTCCCCCTGCTTGTGTTCCTTCTCTCGCTGGCTGTCTCTATCTCTGTCAAATAAATAAATAAAATCTTTAAAAAATAATAAACTGAAGATCTGTCCCCATGAAGCAAAGACTCCCTATCCCTGTCCCCGAGACCCTGGCTCCCACCATCTTATGTTCTGTGTCTATGGACTTGCCTGTTCTAGATTAAACGGCAATATTTTAACAATGGATGTCTCCATGTGCTTGTGTTTTCCCCCTCAACTGTAACTTCTTGAGGACCAGGTACAGAGTTTTCTGCCCTGAATGTTGATGTTGAATTGCCAGACAAGGCAATTCCCATCCCACAAACTGGCAAGTGCTATGGGATTTAGGGACTTAAGACTGGCAACCCATGACTTCAAGGTGGCCCATTAAAATGTACCATCAGGGAGTCCAGCCAGTCTGCTTGAAGCCAAAATCATTCCTGGGTGCAGCCAGTCCTGGGGAGGTAGCCATGGACACCCTGCTGCTGGGGCCCCCGATATCAGCATCCGTAGCCTCTCAGCAATCACACATTTGTCTCCAAGACCCAGACACATCACCTGCTGGTGCAGATGCTTCTTTTAGCCACCACAGGGCTGCAAGGGAGCCCTAGATAACCCTGAAGATGTAGGAGGTCCCTGCAAGCAGCAAGGGCACAACGTTGGCAATTTCTAGTCCCAGGATTTGCATTCAAGAGTAACCTTGGGGCGCCTGGGTGGCACAGCGGTTAAGCGTCTGCCTTCGGCTCAGGGCGTGATCCCGGTGTTACGGGATCGAGCCCCACATCAGGCTCCTCCACTGTGAGCCTGCTTCTTCCTCTCCCACTCCCCCTGCTTGTGTTCCCTCTCTCGCTGGCTATCTCTATCCTGTCGAATAAATAAATAAAATCTTTAAAAAAAAAAAAAAAAGAGTAACCTGACCTTGGACAGGACACCGGCCCCGTTGGACATCCAGCCTTCACCTTTAAGAGCGGGACCGGATAATCTATGAAGCCCTGTGTGTCTTAGACCTTCTGTGAGTCTGAATGCATTGAAACCGGTGGTTCTCAACGGGGTGATTTTGGTAATGTCTGGAGTCACTCTGGGGTGGTCGCCCTGTGGAGGAGGACCTGCTGGCATGTGGAGGGTGGAGACTGGGCACGCGGCTCATCACCGTGTGGTGTGCCCGGGACACCCCAGAGAGTGGTCCAGCCCCAGACGTCCACAGCGCCGAGGCTGACAGGTGCTGGCTTAAAATGTGGCCCCATTGGAGCTTTGCATGTGCTCATGGCTCTAGGGACGAGGTCGGCATTTAGGGATGTGTAAGAGTCTGCCTAACCCTGGCTGGGTGAGGGCTCGGGTCAGGCCGATCCCACAGCAGGAGAGCTGGAAGCCTGGCCCAGGGAGGGTCCGCTTCTCTTCCTGGGGCTACGTGGACGAGCAGGTGGGGCCAACCAGCTCCTTGTTGCAGAGTGTGTCCTCACCAGCGTTGGTCCCGCCTTCGTGGGGTCAGGTGGACTTGCCAGGAGCGGCCCTCCAGGGCGCCAGCAAGCACCTGCTCTGGCTTCTTCCCCGTTGCTTCTCAGGAGGGCCTCCAGGGGAGGAGGGTGTGTGTGTGTGTGTGTGTGTGTGTGTCCTCCTCCTGTTGCCACGGCGACGCATGGACCGCTGGGGATGGGGATGCCCGTCCGTCAGCAGGTGGCGCCGTGGGGCAGTCGATGGAACACGTTCCCACATCCTGCAAAGGCACCAAATCCTGGCGATGACGGGTGTGTGTGTGGGGGGGCTGACCCCCGACAGAGAAGCAGCCTTTACTCCTTTAAACGTCAGGTGTCATGAAAATAAGAACAACGTCCAAAAGTACCTTTTCGTCATTTTCCGCTGTAAAGGACAAATACTGTGAATACCCATCATAATACACACGAGTTAGTCCTATACATTGAGAGCAAGAGGTGTCCTGCTCCCTGTTGTGAACAAGGGGCAGCACCCTCCCACCTGCTTTTGCTTAGAGCATTTGCTTCTGGAGAGTTCTTTCTCCACATTCTGCTAATATGCAAATCTTCAGGAAGCCTGGGGCTGGTCTCAGGGTTCCAGGACCTGGGAGCATCTCTGGAACGGGGTCGAGGAGCAAAACGCCTTTCTCCCAGGTTCTTGGGGACGGGGGGGGGGGGGGGGGGGAAGGTGAGCCGCGGTGGCAGGGCATCTTCCTCACTCTCCCACAGGACCTTCGGACGAGGGGATAACAGAAGCACTTGCAGAATGTTTCAGTTAATTCACATTAATTAGCCGCACGTTGCATTTCATGAGGTTTTTTTTTTTTTTTAAGATCTTTTATTTATTTATTCGACAGAGATAGAGACAGCCAGCGAGAGAGGGAACACAAGCAGGGGGAGTGGGAGAGGAAGAAGCAGGCTCATAGCGGAGGAGCCTGATGTGGGGCTCGATCCCCTAACGCCGGGATCACGCCCTGAGCCGAAGGCAGACACTTAATGACTGAGCCACCCAGGCGCCCCCATTTCATGAGGTTTTAACAAAGCCCCTCGTGAGATATCCCTGCCAGGACAGGTGTGCATGCAAGGTGGGGAAGGTTGTTTCCTGCCTCCCTGCTCTGTCCCACCGCAGACGCGGGTCCGAGGTCAGATCCCGTGCGTTTCCTGCGTTCTGTGCATGCTCTGAGCTCAGCTGCCCTGCTGACTGCCCTGCAGTCTTGACAAATGAGTGGATAGCATGAGCCCCCTGGACAGGATCTGGGTTTCAAAGACCCATCGCGGGGGAATGACGCCAGACCGCAAGGTTCTCATTGCGTTCCTCATTGAACATACGTGTTCCCGAGCAGCAGCGTCCCTAATACAGGGATGTGGAGTGGGCACTGCAGACAGCAAAACAAGGCACACAGCCAACGTCCCATCGGGGCAGGGGGCTGCTCAGCCACACCGAAGCCCCTTCTTTCTTTCTTCGCTTGCAAAACCCTATGCTTCTCTGGTTTGTGGAGAACAGTCGGATGCTTGGAGACATTTTTAAAGCAAATAAAAAATAATGCAAAAAACATGAAAACACAACAAACACCCCCAAATCACTGACCCACACTATGACAGAGATGAACAGTAAGCACATTACACTCAGAGACAGAAGGCGCTCAGGAAAGCACACAACTGTGTACGGTTCTGTTTCTATGAAATGTGAAAATGTGATGCATACAATCTCCCCATCATTCGTGGCGCCCCTGCAGCCACGTAGATGCCCACGTGGTTCTCCAAGCGATGGCAAACCCGAAAGGAGGACCGTGAAGCCGCAGCTCCCACGGGAGCCTGGATGACAAAAGAGCCCCTGGACGGACTTTGGAGGCAGAGCCCGGGTCTCCAGACAAGGACGGGCTCCTATGTTAAAATCTTGCAAGTCCAATAACGAGAACCACGTCCTCCCCGCTACGCGACATTTGTGTTTCCCCCAATGTGCAAACCCTAAAGAATGACACTCAGGCTGGACACCAGTGTCATGGACTATGCAGTCCCGCTGTTTTTTGTTTTTTTGTCTTGTTTTTGTTTTGTTCTTCTGGGACACCATGAACTCAACGTTGCGTGAAGACCTCAGGCCTCTATCTGCTCACACGGCACGCCATCTGCGTCTCCAGTTGTCAGACGCAAGGAGCCCAGTTTGACATGAAGAATCCAGGAAATGATACCCAGGGCGCCAAGCGCGACAGGCCCTGGAGCTTGTGCAAATTCCTCGCTGTGTGTTTGCCGCCGTGCACCGGGGACACCTCCCGCGGGCGCCCGCATATGTTTTATAAATCTTGTCTGTTTGCATGTCTGTGGGAGGTTTGTTCTAGGGACGGGGGGCCAGAGAGGCTGTCGGTAGTTTGAGGACAACCATTATTAGGCGTCCTCAGGTGGAGAGAGGTCGCGTGCTTTCCCTATGGACAGACACCCTGAGAGGCACTTGTGCCCAGTTTTAAAATGAGTGAGGTGCGCTTCAAAGGAATTTGAGTTTTAACAGGAATTAATGGAAATCATGATTTGAGGAAAGCCATACGTCTTCTTCCAAGACGAGAGGATGATGGAAACAAATATGGTATGCAAAGTACCAGAAAAAAACACTTTAAAAAAAATTAGAACATCGTTCAGAATGTCTGGTGGGTTGTATTTTTCTTAGGATACATCGCTTGGGGTAGATTGCCTTGTTTGGGACAGACTCGTTTAGAACAAAAGTCACTAAAAAACACAGGGGTGCGTGGCCCCTTTGAGTTTAAAAGAAAAAACACCATGTTTCAAAAGGTTGCGCCAGGAACCTAGAACCCTCTCCCCTGTGTTTCTCGGACCATATAAGCCTCCACAGCGGGAGCAGAACTGAACGTTTTCCAAAGGAAACCTTCCGGTTCCTTCTCGATCCTCTCCTTGGAGCTCCATTCCTGCAAGAAGTAGAACCCCTTTGTGTGCGGGAGGGCAGATGCATGAAGCCCCCCCATCTGAAGCCTAGTGATCTCCCGACCATTGTTTCTGCTATGACTCCTATTTCTTGCTTTTTCCCTCCCCCCTCCTGGAGAACCATCATGTATGTAGGAAAAACCATGTAGAAATACGTTATTGAAGGAAGCGGCAGTGTTTACAGAGCCTTCACGGCCAGTATCCCATGGGATCCCCGGGACTGGCCGTTCCAAAGTGCATTTGCAGCGCTGGTTGGGATGCACGCAGGGACCAGCCCGGTGAGGAGCCCAGTGCCTTTGGTGACGACACACCAGGGAAGAACCACCACCCGCCCCCGCCCCGTGCAGATACTGGTGATTCCCTTACGGGATCCTCCTGGTTCACGCTGAACCATTTCTGCACAGCTCAGTGCCCTGTATGATTGACACCTGCATGGCCCCATGACAGAATGACTTCCTGGTGGGCTTAGCCAATGGGAGGCAGCGGCAGGACAGAAGGGGGCGGGAACAGAGAGAAGAGCCGGGGTAATTCTTCCTCAGGGTTTCACCAATGCTGGCTGCCCAGGATTTGCAGGTGTTTGGCTTCTTCTCTCTGAGCCGACCCTCTTGCACTTGCTCCCTGAGACCTGGGGGGGGGGGGGGGGGGGTGGTCGTGGTGTGTGCAACAGGCTCCCTTGGGAATCCCCTTTCTCTGAGCTCACCCTACCGGAGTGTCCCACCTGTGATGTCTAAGCCTTGGACCCACACAGGAGGGAAGCAAGTAACTCCCTAAGTGTCAGGCTGTATAAACGTTTGTTACACTTCCTTATCAGAACTTGTCCTCACCAGCTGCACAATATCATAGTTTCTCACTTTTAAAATATTTTCTAGGGGCACCTGGGTTGCTCAGTTGGTTAAACCAACTCAGTTGGACTTTTGGTTTCAGCTCAGGTCATGATCTCAGGCTCCTGGGATCCAGCCCCACATCAGGCTCTGTGCTCAGCATGGGGTTGGCTTGTCCCTCTCCTTTGCTGCTCCTATCTCTCTCTCTCTAAAATAAATAAATAAAACGTTTTAAAAATGCTTTTAAAACGTTTTATTGTTAAGTAATCTCTACACCCAATTTGGGGCTCAAACTCACAACCCAGAGATCAAGAGTCACATGTTCCCCTGACGGAGCTAGCCAGGCATCCCACAGGGTTTCCTTTTTATCTTCTGATATGATTCCTTAACAAATATAAAGTCACATAGTTGGGGGTTTTTTGTTTGTTTTTTTAAAATAATAAGATGTTAGTAGGTTTAAATGCCTACAAAAAAGGCCAGGTTCAGAAAAGTAGAAACCTAAATTGCTTTTTAAGCATCATTCATAGCGAAATCGTTCCCCAGGTACCTGACCCCCAACCGGACTCCGGCCTGAGCAGGTGGGAAGGCAGGGCTGGGGGACGTTTTCTCCAGGAAGCCATCTCCCTGGTCAGGGGACCGGGTGTCAATGAGCAGTTGTCACAGTGCACAGCAGGGGGCACCCTTGGCACATCATCCCTTCAACCTGCTGGTCAACCAGACGTCTCTTTAGAAATTCATCCTGGGGAAAGAATGCTAGATTATCTTTTTGTAAACAGATGTTGCCTTAATGAGACCGGCCTCCATGGCGGCCTCCCCCTCCCCTGTAAAATGTCTATGCTAGGAATTTACAACCCACATTAGCCAAGATGACACTCGCGTTTTTCCCCACCCTCCTGCTGTTCATCTCCTTATCACAGAGCTTCCTGTTTGTCTTGCATTTTTGTGCAAGACGGTGTCCAGAGAATTTGTGAGGCGAAGCAGGGGCACTGCCCAAGGAGCCGCGACACAGGAGGTCCAGTAGAATTCTGATGGGAAACAGAATCGGTACCTTGGCTCACTTCAGGGAGTTTGTTGGAAATCTGTCATTTCCGTCTTGGTCCTACTGCCCCTTGGTCTCGCGACAGTGAGATCACGCATCACGATGGGGGACGTGCAGGCTGTTGGCACACTCTGACCAGGGGAGCCCGTCTCTGAAACACAGAGTGAATTTGTAACATGGACGGAGGTGCTGGAAGGGGGATGCATCATCATCCTACACAGGAGGAGGGGGCCCTGTGGGGCGTTGTCGGGGGATATCCAAGCAGCTCCTCCAAGATTGAGGATGGGGCACCTCTGAGCATGTTGGTGTTTGAGACACGGCTCAGTTGGGGATGGAAGCGTGTGGGGTGGGAGGCACCAGGCGATGGCCAGGCAGGGCTCATGAAACCAAGGACGCCATGACAGAGCTGGCTGGGGAAAATGCCATTTGGACCACCGCCACTCCGTACTCAGGATGGAACTCTGATCCAGCACGTCAGCCGTGAGGATGAACATGTGTTATGGGTCTCATGACCTGGGGTATTCCCAGCTCCTTCATGCAGTCCAATTTAACGTCACCCTGACACCCTTTGTCATGGGGCGAAGATGGTGACCGAAGGGCCTGGAGACACACGCTTGTCCAGGGATTCCAGGTGTAGATGGGCTCTCCGTCCACTCATGCTTGACGGATGACTTCTAATCCTTAACCTGCTGCTGCCGGTGGAGACGGGACTGGTGTATTAACATTGCACTGCGTGTGTGATTTTTCGTGTCCGCGTAAAGATACGCAACGGTTTCTCCTTCTGTAGGACGTCCAGGGGATTGCTCATGGTTTGCTAGTATAAATGACCCGCCGATGTCCTCACGCACCCATTCATTGCTTTGTATTTCTCCCATGAATAGTGAAGCGCACACTTTATGGGCTTTATTTTCTTGGATGAATGTCCAGGTCATGGTCTTTCCTTTGGCTGCCACTGGTTAATTTGTCTCATTAATGTAATTGACGCTGCCCCGTGCTTTCAGTGCTTTCTGGCTTTTGCTGGTTTACGATCGTTTATGCTTTTGGAAAGGAAAGTTGACATTATGTTTCTGCTTACAAAGGGGGGGGGGTCGTCCTCATTCTGCTGTATTTGGGCCACTGGGAAGTATTCTTAGGAATAATAGCATTTGCACGGTTCCCCTCGCCCAAGATTTTTACGATGCCTGTTTTCTGGGATTCTTTTATGACCTGTGAGTGGCTAGCTCATGCTGACCTTTGGGTTTGGGCTCCAGGGTCCCATCCCACGGTGGCCCTTTTTGGGCAAAGAGAGAGAGATTTCCTCCCCACGTCCCCTCAGGGATATCCAGGCTGGTTTAGGAATTAAATGAGTATGAGACAGATTAACACGACCAAAAAAAGTGCAAAGTTTTATTATGTGTGCATGGAGGCCCACGAATGAAATTGAGACCCAAAGACATGACCGAGGCAGGCAGTTTTTATACATTCTGACCAGAGAGATAGTGCATTTTTTTTAAAAGATTTTTTAATCTATTTATTCGACAGAGATAGAGACAGCCAGCGAGAGAGGGAACACAAGCAGGGGGAGTGGGAGAGGAAGAAGCAGGCTCCATCCCATCACGCCGGGATCACGCCCTGAGCTGAAGGCAGACGCTTAACCGCTGTGCCACCCAGGCGCCCCGAGATAGTACATTTTTTGAGGGATGGACAGGGTCAGGAAAACAGGGGTTTGGGAGCTGTCTTGAGTAAGGAATTCGGAACAGAATTGAGGCAGAGGTATGACATTAGAAACAAAAATAGTAAAGTCTTTTTCTATGGCTTTCTCATCTTGTACATCCTCATCTCTGGTGACAAAGGTGTCTCTTTGATTCTTAGTATGGGGAGGGCATGCTTGCCATGGCAAATCTGTTTCCTACTTTCAGGGGGACACAGGAGGGTCTCAGTGTCCTCTATGCACTTGCTGTGTGTTAAGTAACTTCTACCAAACATAATCCATATGCCAGTGTGGGATATTTAGGGGCGACCTGCCCTGAGCTCACCGTGGGCTTGAGGTGACCCACACGTCTCCTAGGGCCTGCACAACAACAGAGGCTCCGTGTGCAAGAAACACGTCTGCCACGAGAACACCACACAGGTGTCTCCGCAAGGCAGAAGCAAACCGCGTTCACGGCGGGAAAACATCAGCATATATGCAAACGAGTAAAGACTAAGAAGAATCACTAGTAATTCCACCCATGGGGGGAGACGCTCTGGGCACTGCCTGTGATTTGGAGGCATTTTCTCTATGGTCTGGGAGGGGGTGTCTGACGCAGAAACCCTGGGATCCAGGGTGGGTGCAGAATGTGATACGTTTTCGACTTCACCGTGTTGTGAAGGGCGTCCCTGGACCCTGGTGTGTTTTCGGAGCGAGAGGTGGCCGCTGGTGGAAGGTCACGGGGTTTGGGGGGGGTGGTAGGCGGCCGTGCTGTTGTGTTCCGTTGCCCGGTTCCAGGTGTTGCATGGATCAGAGGAGAAATGAGCGGGTTTTCATGAGGACGAAGGGGAGCCTTTGCAAATCTGCTCAGGAGCGATGGGGTTGGAGTTGGGGGGGCTGGTTTCTTCCAGGTCTTCGGGACGATGGGGCTACCCTCATGACTTCCCCCTTTGTGACGTGTCTACGCCGTTCCTCCGAAGCCATGCTCACGCTCTTGGCTTTGGCTCTGGAAGCCCAGAGAGACACTAAGCCAAGCAGATGGTGGCATCACCTGTTTCCTGCGCTGACGTAGTCAGCCCAGAAGCACGGTTTTCCAACGGCTGTCGCCCGTGGAAATGGCAGAAGACGCGGTGCTCATAGCCACGGACATACGCGTTCCGTCCACTCCTGCGGCTGTGGGTCCGGCGGCTCCCGCCACGCAGCACGACCGCCTGCCTTCCTGCATTTGCCCGGCCTGACCGGGATGGATGCGTGTGTCCTTGACCCCTTCTCCTTCTGGACGTTGTGAGTAGAAACGGTCTCGTGCAGACCCGCCTTGGCTTTAGTGATTCCTCTGTGCTTTGCGGCCCCACCTTGGAGACGTTGTGTGTTCAGCCAAATGGACTCACTGTGGGCTTTGTGCATCTACTGAGCCTCAACCCAGATGTGGAAGACAGAAAAGCCAACACCAAGGGGCATGGCCACACCTTGTGTTTGCAAAAACAGGGACCCTGCTCGGGGATGCGTCTGCTACCTGCTCCTGGGCTCTGACGCGGAGGAGCCCCAGCCACGACCCTGAGCTGGCCCCCGTGCCCTCTGTAGCCGGGGCTATTGTGCAGCACACCTGCACCTTAGACCCCCGCCATGTGCTCCCCGAGGCGTCGACCACGGTGGGGTTTTGCTGTCTGCAAAAACCCACACACGGTTTTCCCTTAGTGCCATAAAAACAGACGCGCGAGCTCTGCCTGAATCCTCATGAATTGAGCAGTTCTCTCGGAGTAGACACTGTGCCACGTGGTCCGTTTCTGTTGCCTCCGGGACACGGGATAGTAAGTGTGCTCATTCGGCGGCTTGTACACATCAGTTGATTCACATAAAACCACAGAACATGTGTGTGCCATTTATTTAAAGGAAATTGCCTTGCAGGCTTTTCCCAGAAAATGCAATGTTCAAGATTTTCAAAATGTGTTTTCCCATATATAAATATATCCTATATATATATATTTTTTTTTCTCCTATATATATATCTCTCCAAAAAACAAAACAACACCACAGTTCTGGTGTCCAAGTGTCTCACCAGTGAGGACACTCTCTCTGTAAGACAGTCCGTACAATTTTCTTGACCCTCTTAGGCTCCCTGGCTGGGTGTGAAAATTAAATCCACAGAGACAGACAAGCAGGAGGAAGCATATACCTATTTTTAAAGATTTTATATATTTATTTGAGAGAGAGCACGAGTAGAGAAAGGGCAGAGGGAGAAGCAGACTCCCCGCTGAGCAGAGAGCCAGATGCGGGACTCGATCCTGGGACCCTGCGATCATGACCTGAGCCGAAGGCAGACGCGTAACCACTGAGCCACCCAGGCGCCCCCAGATCTGATTTTCATACAAGGGCATCTGATGTTTGTTCTGACTTTTGTTATCAATGGGGAGGCTCTTCATGAATCTCCGGGCAGCTGAGCTCAAGCAGGGACACCTGGGGCTCAGAATGCTCTGAACATCATCTGTGTGGGGGTTCTGGGTCCGTGGTAATACCTCACCCCAAATCAGGGGCTGAAAACCACAGGAACTCATCCTCACCCAGGTCTGGAGACCAGAAGTCTGAGGTCCAGGCGGGGCAGGACCACTGAGATCCAGGCGGGGCAGGGCCGTGCTCCTTCCTGAGGCTCCAGGGGAGGGTCCTTCCTGCCTCTTCGAAGGCTCCAGTCGTCCCTGGGCTGGTGGCCGCGTCCCTCCCATCTCTGCCTCTGTCCTCACGTGGCTTCTCCTCTGTGTCCGTGTCTCCTCTTCTGTCTCTTACAGGGACCCCTGTCCTTGGATTTAGGGCCCCCCTGATCCAGGGTGACCTCATCTCAGATCCTTCATTTGATTACATTTGCAGAGAGACCCACTTTCCAAAGAAGGTCCTATTCCAAGGTTCTGCGTGGATGTAATTTGGGGGGGGAGGGCAGCGTTCCACCCAGCTCAGGAAGCTACTCCCAGACACGCATGGATTCCCGCATGTACAGGTCATTACTTGTGAAGTTACGTGTCCATCACGGCTCCTACTTGTCAAGCATGGCTGAGCACCCCCGGTCACCGAGGACAAACCAGCGAATACATCCTGTGGGGCTCTTCCCTTCCCGGGGCTTGAAGTTTAGACCCATTAGTGATTTCCGCGCTGAGTTAATGGGCCAGGCCTCGCTGGCGCTCATGGCAGCTTGATTTCATCTTGCATGGGACACGCCCTGGGAGGTGGCCACGCTGCGTCCACGCAGGGCAGGTCCCGCGCTTTGTAAAGCAAAGGCCATGACATTCGCCGGCCGTTACAGAGCGGGGATAAAAGGGCAAGAAAAGGTCCTGTTTGTCTAATTGAGCATTTGTGAGCCTGCGGGGTGGGGAGGCCGCTCTGATCCCCGCGGGGAGTCGGGTTCTGGGAGGAGTCCTGACATTTGATCAGCTGTGGTCTGTGTGGCCGCCGGCGGCCCGGCTCCTCATTAGGCCGGGCTTCCCTTGCATGTGCCCGAAGGTCCCCCGCAATAGTTTGCAGCGAATTTAATGAGACTTCCTGAGCAGGTGAGGCTGGAGCAGGTGGGCCCCGGCTTCCGCTTGCGAGGACGTGGCGGAAACTATCTCAGCTGCGCGGGGAGAACGCCGGCCTGGGCCCGGCTCTGTGCTTTGAACCAGCAGTCAGATGCACGATGACCTCTCTCCTTGGGTTTGACCCCGTCCTCCGGGTTCCCCTTGTGTTCCTTAACGTTCTCCCGGCATTCACGTGTCTGTGGGATAGGCAGCCGTCCTCCCTAAGGTACCCACCTGCTTCCGGCGACACGACCCCACCTGTGAACGCGTCTGCAGTGCATTTGCTGGGCGCTCAAAGACCCCACGCCGGAAATGTTGCAGATGGGAATGTTTTGCAAAGTCATGGCTGTGTCCTTTCCTGAGAGCACTTTTCGGTATTGGCCTTGGGGGTAGATCGTGGGCTGAATTGTGTCCCCCGCTCCCACCTCAAAGTCTGTATCTGGAATTCCTAATCCCTGGAACCTCAGAATGGGGCTCTATTTGGAGATGGGGTTCTTGAACATATGAACTCAGTAGGGTGGGCTCTGATCCCATAGGATGGGGGTCCTTATAACGGGAGATGAAGACATAGATATGCACAGAGGGAGACCACAGGAGGACATGGGGAGAACACGGGGTCTACATGCCAAGCAGAGAGGCCCCGGAAGGAACCAGCCTTGGCCCCGCCTGGATCTCAGCCTCCCAGCCTCAGCCCCGCCTGGATCTCAGCCTCCCAGCCTCCAGAAGCAGGAGGGAGTAAATGAGTGTTGTCTAAGGCATCCCGGCTTTGGGATTTGGTTATGGCGGCCCCAGGAAATTAGTATACTCCCCAGTGGGGCCACTGGCTTCCCAGTGGACACAGCGAGAGGGGCCAGCCATGTGCAGGCACTTAGCAAGTGAATTCCCAAAGAGAAGTAAGGTCGAGAGGGGGCCCACCCCTTGGGGAGGGCGGGGATCTAACCCAGGGACAAGCTGTTGCCTCGAGCCACTGCTTTCATGTGTGAACAACAACGTGGTGACCGGCAGAGTGAAGACAACGTGGTGACCGGCAGAGTGAAGACAACGTGGTGACCGGCAGAGTGAAGAATTACCTTTTAATTCAGTATTCACACAGAGTAAACACACGAAGAGGGGCCATCTGTGCACAACAGAGTTAACATAAGCCACTTCAGAAAATAGGTTGGCAGTGCCTCCAAGGACGAAGCGTAGGAACGGTGGGACCGAGCCGTTCCACGCCTGGGTGTCTATACCCTAGAAAACTGAGAACGCACGTCCACACAAAAACGTGCACCCCAATGTCCACACCGGCACCAAATATCACCGTCTAAGGGTGGAAGCAGCCAGGGTGGGCGTGAGCTCATGGATGGGTACACAGAATAGGTTCCGTCCGTGGATGGACTAGGACTCAGCCCTGAACAGGAACGGAGCTCTGACACCTGCCACCCCGCGGACGGACCCTGAGGACACGATGCTCATGAGAGAGAGACAGACGCAGGAGGCCCCATCGTGTATCCCCCCAGTGCTGTGAAATGTCCGGAACAGGCCAGTCTGCAGAGATAGAAAGGACGTGCACGTTTCCGTAGGGCAGGAGGCAGAGGAAGGATGCAGGAGTGATAGCTTCAGGGCACGCGGTGTCATTTCCAGGTGATGGAAATGTTCAAAAATCGTCACGACAGTAGCAAAACCCAGCAAATTGTACAAACCAAATGCGTGAGTCCTACGGTTTATGAACTATATACCTTAATCACGCTGTTGTTGTTTTTTTTTTTAAAGAAAAGTGAAACGCAGTAGGTCCGCATCCCCTGTGCTCAGAAAGGCCCGCTTACAAGGTTGGTCCAGGGCTGGGAATTTGGATTTCACACTTGGGGGTGGTCTTGGGGGACTCCTGAACCCACATCCGAACCCACATCCAGTTCGCAGGTTCGGTAGGAGCTGGAGGGGGGGAAGCGTAGATAATGCAGACGCCCTGCCCCAGGTCAGAGAGGCTGTGAGGGGCATCGGATAGCAGTTGCTGTGTTTTGCCTTTGCTGTTATGACCTTCTCGGTGCACCTGGATAGTTCCTACTATTTCCCCGTGTGCATTTCAAGAGCCTGCAGACACAGGTATGGGAATTTATAAAAAAAAAAAAAAAAAGCAAAAAAAAAAAAAAAAAAAAGAATATCTCTGCTTTACCTTAAACAGAGGTCGATGAAATCATGAGCTTCTGAATTCCAGGAATATCTAAATTCATTTGCAGGTGCATTGCTCAGATCCGTTTCTGTTCTGAGTCACCGGGGGAAGTGTTCTCGTCTTGTGTCTGCTGACACTTTTGGCTGCTGCAGACAATGGAAGAACCTTGCAATTCACTGACTGCTTCTGTGGGGGAAAATATGGCACCAGCAGGTGTACTTGGTTAAATGGCGCCCCACCCCCCACCCTCCTAAAAAAAGAGATGTGTTCACATCAAAACGTGCAGAACCTATGAACAGGACCTTGTTTGGGAGAAGGGTCTTTGCAGATGTGAATAAGGAAAGGATCCCAGGATGAGCTCCTCCTGGATCAGGGTAGCCCTAAATCCAAGGACAGGGGGTCCTTGTAAGAGACAGAAGAGGACACACAGACACAGAGGAGAAGCCATGTGAAGATGGAGGCAGAGATGGGAGGGACGTGCCCACGAGCCCATGGACACGTGGAGCCCCAGAAGCTGGAAGAGGCCGGAAGGACCCTCCCCTGGAGTCTCTGGAAGGAGCATGGCCCTGCCCTGCCTGGAACTCAGCAGCCCTACCCCGCCTGGATCTCAGACTCTGGTTTCCAGGCTCCCAGCCCACAGCACAGCCATGCAGGGTTTGCAATGGCCCCTGGTCCCAGGACAGCAAACCTGACACATGATGTCACTGTGTCTTCGGGGCAGGTAAGAAAAACCTACAGCTATCGCCTAATATGGCTAACGTGCAGACGGGTCCTTTAGCGTTTCTCAGGACGTGTCGAAAGCCACAGCACAAGAGTTTCTCAATGTCGAGCAAGCTGCTTGAACTGCATGTGTCTCCAAAGCCCCCAGGAGTTCATTCTGATGAAAGGTGTCTGCTTCGGGAGGGGGAAGGACCGAGCACCGTTGCTGATGCTTGCAGGAGATGGGGTGCAGGACTGGGTCCCACCAAATGGTGGCCACACACATGGGTGCCTTCCCTGGTTCTGAGAGCCACTAGCGAGGGAACATTCTGGAACACCACCTGCTTCTTTTCCTGAGCTCTGTTTTTACGTCCTCATCTGTTTTCCTGTCCCATTTCTTTCCGAGGCATTTGGGATTTCTTCCAAGATGACCCCGTGGCACATGACCAGTTTGAGGATTACTCTTGGGGGTTGTCGTCACTCCAGAAATCCACAGAGACTCCGGGGAGCGTTATTTCCCTGCTGCTTGTCTCACGATGCGTCAGTCACCGTGAGGACACGGATCATTCTTCTAGCTCCACTGTGGATTATTCGATGGTTCCCCAGGGACTGCGGGGGGCCACCCACCCACGAAGAGACAGGAGGATTTACGGTCTCCACTTCAGCCTTGCCTACAAACCCAGTGTGGGTTTTAGAAACATCAGAGGAAGAGCAAACCAGGAGGAATGGATCTGTTTGCATGGAATGTGCTTCCTTTCACGGGAGGACAATCACGCATTCCTGTGTGAGCGCCGGCCGGGCACCATATTCCTAATCCACTTGCCAAGTGGGACCCTCACTTGCTTCCTGATAGAGGAGGAATTTCTAAGGATTTTCGTGCGGTGGAGTAAGCAGGAAGGCACTCAGACGTTTGATCCCATAGTTGTTTTCACAGGCTGTGTCTCTGGGATGGAAAGGAGAACGTTTTCTTGTGAATTTTGCACGTTGACGTGTCCGGGGTTTTCCGATGTGGGCGAAATGGTTTTCCCACCAAGGAGCCTGGAAGAAATGGCATCTTTCCTTTCGACAGTGATTTATTACAAACAAGAATTTGGAACAGGCTACAGGGATAGGGCAGGCAGGGATGCCTGTGGTTTCCGGCTGCCTTCGGGGCCCTGTCTGTATCAGGGGTGCTCAGACGCCACCTCTGGACATGGGAGTGTGCCGGCACTGGGACCACGGGGAGGAGACCCTCACTAGCACCAGAGCCATGAGCTCTCCTGTGAGGCTGGACTTGGGGAGACACCAGGAGCGTCCACTCTGTGCATCAGCCCCTCCACAGAGCTGTGACTGCCTCTCACCGTGATGCTTAATTTTACGTCAGTGTGATTTTAGGTATCGGGGGTACCTGAATAGCTGGTCGAGTACTATTTCCAGGTGTATTTGTGAAGGTTTCTTAGGATGAGGCTAGCATTTGAGTCAGTGCACTGAGTAAAGCAAGTGTCGTTCCCCAATGTCAATGGGTCTTGTCTAATCAGTTGAAGTCCTTTATAGAACAAAAAAGTGGAGGGAGAATGTATCACATGATATCTAAATCAATCAATTATCCATCCATCCATCCATCCATCCATCCATCCATCCATCATATCTATCTATCCATTTATCTATCGTCTATCTATCCTTCCATTCTATCTATCTATCTATCTATCTATCTATCTATCTATCTATCTATCATCTATCTATCATCTATCTGTATCTATCCATCCATCTATCCATCCATCCATCCATCCATCCATCCATCCATCATAACTATTATCTATCTATCTATCTCTCTATCAATCATCTATCTGTATCTATCCATCCATCATATCTATTCATCCATCCAACCATCCATCCATCCATCCATCCATCCATCCATTCATCCATCCAACCACCATATCCATCATCTATCTATCTATCTATCTATCTATCTATCTATCTATCTTCTATCAGTCCACGTATCCGACTGGTTCTGTTTCACTGGGAACCCTACTGATACAGGTGGACAATAGGACTGGGGTAGACACAGAGCCATGTGTGTGGAGGGCTGGGCACCAGGACACAGGAGGTTGAAGATGAGGATGGTGATGTCCTTGGCAGAGCCGGTTCCTGGAGGAGGAGACCAGGGAAAATCGGCCCTGGGAGGAGTGGGGTCAGTAGGACGAAGGAAGGAGACTGGGGGTCAGGGAGTGGACGGGACTGTGTGAGAGGAGGGAGAAGGAGGAAGATGTGAGGATCACAGAGCTGATCCTGGCACATGAAGAACTGAGCCAAGCTTCCCAACTTCCAGGGGCTGCTGGACGGAGCCTGGAATCTGGGTGCACCTGCACCTTACACCTGGCTCCTGCAACCTGAGATCCACCCTGGGGTCTGCGAACCCGTGGTCCTCTTAGCGTCGGCTTCACACGTGGAGCCAGAACGCTCTTGACGGAAGTGGTAACTGTTTCCCCCCAGGTTGTGAGTCCTGTCACATAGCTTGGCGAAGCTCCAGTAATCTTCGTTAAAACATTGTGCGTCGGGGGCCTCAAATAGCAGTTTGGTTCTCATCTTGCTTTTACACGGTTCATGATATCCTAATAATAAATTATATAATATATAAAACATAATGCATGCTTTTAATGTAAGTTATATATAAGTAAATATATAAAAGATCGCATACATTGTATACTATTTTTTATTTTTATTTTTTAAAGATTTTTATTTATTTATTTGAGACAGAGAGCGAGAGAGCACAAGCAGAGGGAACAGCAAAGGGAGAGGGAGAAAGAGGCTCCCCATGGAGCAGGGAGCCTGACACATGGCTCGATCCTAGGACCCCGAGATCATGACTTGAGCCGAAGGCAGATGCTTAACCCACTGAGCCACCCAGGTGCCCCTATGTTATATATTATTATAGTATACTCTCATATTGCTCTATTATATAACAATAAGATATAGTATATAATGTGGTATATTGTCTATTGTATATAACAGTTATGATATTATAATATATAGTATATTATATATAATAACATACTATATTATATAATGTAAGTAATATATGTAGTACATGTGTGTTATATATTACACATAACATATTATAAATATATACACCGCTATTATTAATGTGTAATAGTTTGTAATATCTATTATAATGTATATAACAATTATAAATGATTGTATAACATAGAACATGTATACCATGATATAATGTATGTAACCATATATAACATTGTATATGATTATGTAACCACTTAATATTGATTAATATAAATTAAAATATAAATATAATCTAACATTATATATCGCCATTTTATATGATTGTATGGTTATACAATGTATCCTATTACATATGAATTACATATACATTATGTAATGTGTATCACATATACATTATGTAATGTGTATTACATATACAATACATTTATATTATAATATACAAAGTATATAATTATGTTATACAAACAGTACATTGTGTCATATCATCAGGGTTATGATTGTCAGGACACAATCACATATGGTTATAATTTATGATGGTTATATGACCATATAACCATGTGGAATCATAATTCTATATAATTATAATATATAAGTAACATATATCTTCTTATATTACATTTTTATATACAGTGTATATCATATCGTGTATAAATATATAGGTTTTGCTGATACCGTATTTTATCATTATAAATCCACTTTGCACGCACAACAAAGGGGCCGTTTTCAGCTCTCAGAAAAACCATTCATTCCATGCTAAAACCCGTAGTTTCGGGACATGCCTGCCGGCTGATAGCTTCCTCCCCCATACGGTTTTACGAGGCAGCCACAGAATGTCTATGGCCGAGATTAGATGCGTGTTGCTTCATTCTGCATTCTTCAAGCTGCTGGTTTGGCCGAGAGCACGCCCGCGTGTGTCCAGACCCGCTGCATGTTGAAGGCTGGGTCTCGCCCTCATTCTGCGGGCGCGATGAGCTGTATCCCCAGCTGCCCGGCCCGGGAGCCCATGAGGACATTGGATCTTTGCCCGCCTTCTGCAGCACGGACTCCTTGGCCTCTGCTGACCTCTGGCAGGAAACAGGCAAGCCCGGCCCCTTCTCGGAGGCTCTGCTGCCCAGGTGTTGTTCTGTCTGGGAAGTAGCAGCTTGCCGGGAGAGGTCCCAAGGGGCCAGGGCAGGTGCAAGCCGGCATGCAAAGGAACGTCGGTCATCCCCGGGAGGCCCGCGATGCCCCTCACTGGATCTTTGACACATCCCGGGGGTAATACAAGCTTCCCTCACTCAGAGACACCTGCCCCCGCTTTCCAAGGCCACAGTGAGGGTCAAACACAGAACAGGATGGAGAAGTGACATCCAATTGTTCCCTCCAACCATCAGCCACAAGGGCCATCGATGGTCACCTCTGGGTTCTGGGGTAGGTGAATCGGATGTGCCTGCAAGTCAGCAGTGGGTCTTTCCAGAGGCTTGAGCCCTCGGAAGCAGGGGGTTCACCCCGTTGCTGCTGACGGCTCACGTCCTCCTTGGAGTGGAAGGACGGGCCCCAGGCTGGGGATGGCAGCGTCGGGGCTGGACCTGTGGCATCCTCAGAATTTTGCTGTGCCATGCCCCGCCTTGCTGTGAATGTGAGCCCAGCTTGGTTTTGTTCTATTCTTTTGGGTCGTTTGTTTTGCCCCCAGACTCATGCAGAACCCCGTAGGAGAAAGGCCCCGTTCTTACAGACCTGACCGGTGCTTTGCTTCCTTTGCTCTGATGGAGCCCCTGTTGGCGGGACGCTGTCCCTCCGTCTAAAGGGAAATATGGCAGTGGGGAAAACACAGATCTTTATTTCTAGGTATCACAAAGGTCTTCTTCCATTGGCACACGGTGCACCGGACCAACACGACACCCTGAAATCACCACGTTGTCACTCTGCGCACTCGTGACCGCAAGCTGCCTCCCGATGGCTGGAGCACAGGCACTCGGCCGTGTGCATGGTGGTTCCTGGCAATTCGGGGCTGGTTGACAGTGTGTTTGAAGTTCTGGACTCGCTGGCCTCAGGGGTGATGGCACGGGACTCTCAGACAGCACAGGGGTCTCTGCGGAAAGCCAACGGGGAAAACGGCGTGGAGGTGTGGGCTTATCGGACGAGAGGAGCCACACAGAGGAGTGAGGCTGATGTCTCTGTGGCTCAAACACAAGACCCATGGGACGGATGCCAAGAGGAAGCCCCTCGAAATGCTGAGGTGAGTTCCCGCCTGGGGCTGATGCGTTCTCCAGCCAAAACCCACCTTTTGCTTATTTTTAAAAATTTTTATCGTTGGAGTTTGAGAAGGCAGTCTTCCCAAGTTCTGACGTTTCGGGACGTCAGACTGGCTCTGTTGACACACAGATGCTGTTTCAGTGGAAATGCTGTCCATCGGGAAGGGGATCAGAGCACAGTCCCTTTGGCATGTGGACGATTTGGGGCTGAAAGCAATTAGGAAGCAAATGCAGAGAGAGCTGTTCGCCCTCACCGGTGTTCCTGCACAGAGGACACATGCTTGTCTTTGTGAAGGGGTCCCATCCTCTCCGACACCAGGAACAGGAGACAGCCGTCATCCCTGCAAACAGAAGGTTGCACTGGGTTGCGTCTGCACAAACAAGACTTACTAAAGCAACACTTATCTGCCATGACTTTCTCCCAAATATGTATCTTTCCACAATTTAATGCACCTACAAGCACCTAAACTCCTTTTCTTTTGTCTCATTTCAGCTCCACAACTTTATCACCCCTTGGTTAAGTGGTATATGAACCCCGGGGCTTAACCACTTCTCAGAGGCTTTTACTTCTTTTTTGTGCGGTCCCACATGCATCCGAAATAAAGCCTGTCTCCGGTAAATCTGCCTTTTCTCAGTTTAATTCACACACCCTGGGTACCGAACTTAAGAGGGTAGAAGAAAGTTTTTTTTTCCTTCTCCCCTGCAATTGCTTTGTAGGGCTTGTAAGTGAGTGAGGTGTCTGTCAGGTTTCAATAACTGTCTTTCAATAATGGGTTTCCTGCCCATGTATTTTTTGTTAAACGGGCACCTCCTTTTCTGTCTGTTTTCAGAGAACGGGAAAGCTCTGTGAGATTTCTCAGCCCTCAAAGAACTCAAGGGAGGTGAATGTCTTGTTTGCTACGAAGCTTGTCTTTTTCTCAAAGTGAACAGAAAACCATCCCGAACAAAAACCCAAACAGCATCAGCAGCCGCTTTCAGGGCAGTCCCCTCCCTGACGTATTATCCAGATGGGACAAGACTCGGCTAAAATAACAAAATCATCTTCGTCTGCTTCCCAGACCAAAACGACATGTCTTTACTCCAAAATCTCTTCTGCAGAGCAGTGTCCGCTGGAAAGGATTCCTTTTGGGGAATGTCCGTTGAGTCAGGGGACAAGCTACTGGGAACATAAGAAAGTCCTGCACGAGAGTAAAACTAGCAGGTTTTTGTTTGTTTGTAAATAGTTTACACGATATAGTTTATTTTTTCGGAACAAATATACTTTGTATTAGTCTCCTGGGTGGACAAAAAGAAGTACCACAAACCTGGAGGTTTAAGCAACAGGAAATCATTCTGTCTCAGTTCTGGAGACTAAGACATCTGAGATCCAGGCGGGGCAGGACCACTGAGACCCAGGCGGGGCAGGACCACTGAGATCCAGGCGGGGCAGGACCACTGAGATCCAGGCGGGGCAGAGCCGTGCTTCCTCCAGAGGCTCCAGGGGAGGGTCCTTCCTGCCTCTTCCAGCTTCTGGGGCTCCAGTCATCTCTGGACTTATGGCTGCGTCCCTCCCATCTCTGCCTCTGTCCTCACGTGGCTTCTGCTCTGTGTCTCCTCTTCTGTCTCTTACCAGGACACCTGTCATTGGATTTAGGGCCCCCTGATCCAGGGTGAGCTCATCTCAGATCCTTCCCTTACATCTGCAAAGACCTCGTCTCCGCATAAGGTCCCATTTCAGGTACCAGGGTTGGAGTTCAGTGGCTGGTGGGTTTGAGGAAACAAGAAACACGGGTTCCCTGGATGTGTCTTGGAGATTCTCAGGTGTCCCTAAGAATTTCTGTGACCGCATGCCTTTCGTGAAACATGTGTCCCTTTCCACTCACGGGCACTCATCTGTCTTCGTTCGTCTTTTTCACACGACGCTTCTGGGGAGGGTCTTATTTTCTCCAGCGATGAAATGGTAGAGGCGCTCTGAGCCCCCAGGGAGCTCACGACGCTTGGATGGTTCGCGTTTTATGTGCTTTACTTATGAACATTTGTACTATGTGGGGTTCGCTCAGCCTGCCGTGAAACCAGTGCTGTTTTCTTGTGAGCTCCAAGTCTTTGTTTCCGGCAGACGCAATTGAGCGCCTACTGTATGCACGGTGCACTCACTGTTCCCGGGACAGCAGAAAATCCAGTTGTATGTTTTCTCCCCGTTTGAGGAAATTGCTGTGCCAAGAAGGTAAGCGGCTTCATCGCCTACGGGACACGATGGTGCGGACTCTGGGCTTCCCTTGGAGCTCTCGGCCCCTCTGAAGGGTGAGGTCCCGTCACTCGGTCATGAAAGTGTGTGAGGACAGGGATGGTCTGTGATGCTGGGGTGTGTGTGTGTGTGTGTGTGTGTGTCTGTGTGTGTCCGTGCATGTCCCTGCAGGGCCGCTCCGCTCGTTCTCATCTTCCCCACCCCCCAGGCTGCCGTGCTGCCCACAATGGACGCCTCTCTGTGACCAGGGTGGTCTGTGGGCTAAAGCCGGACTTACAGGCAATGATTCATTGAATCCGCGTCTGCCAACCCCATTTTCCACCCTTCAGGGTCTTCATATTTCAAAGAGCATGTAGATGCATGTCACTAAGGTGGCTGAGATAGATACAGATTATTTAGGACCATGTTAGCAAAACGGTCTTACCTTCCAGGAGAAAAAAGACCCTATAAACAGAGCCCAGCCGACAACGGGGAAGCCGCAAAAACAGCCAGCAGCCACAGGACGTAAAACAGCTTCCCATTGCTGGAGGCAGGGAATTTATGGGCGTCGTAAAGCTGGCCGAGGGCCCCACGCTTTGCATGCTTTTTCATGGCGCTGCAGCCATTCCCTCGTCCCTGACGAATTTATGCCTGTGAGCAGCCGTGAGGCCGCCAAGTGTCATAAACTGAAGATTGTGCCCACGTCAGAGAAATTTTATTCTGTTGGCTGACAGACCCGAAATGAGCGCGTTGAGATCCCGAGTTAAAGTATGACCCTCCCGTTGATTACATTCATTCGACGCAAAATTTGCGTTTCTATTTTACGGGGTGAAGGCTTACGCATTGAGTTCGATTCTCACCACATGTGGAAATAAAACCTGCAAACGGGTCTCTACAAAATTTATAGAACGCTAAATGCCAGAAGGAAAGGTTCTGTCCCTCCTTCCCTGTGATGGATGGTTTCTCTGGAGCCCATCACTTACTCGGTGAGAGTTTTATTGTTAGTGATAATGAGTCATTGGCTGGCTATTTTATTCTGTAGTCTTTGGTCCGCTGTGGGTCGATGAAGGTTACCATTAATTGATGGTTGTCAAGGTCAACCGGGAGCTAAAAGCTGGCTATTATATAACCAGCTCACCGAAGGAAGGATCTCTATGTCACAACGTGCGAGTTGCATCACTCCCCTCAATTCGATGAGGATAGAGTTGTGTACAATAACATGTATATACAATGTCTATATAACAACATGTATATACAACGTATATATAATAACATGTATATACGATAACATGTATATACAATAACATGTATATACGATAACATGTATATACAATAACATGTATATACGATAACATGTATATACAATGTATATATAATAACATGTATACACAATAACATGTATATACAATAACATGTATATACAATGTATATATAATAACATGTACACACAATAACATGTATATACAATGTATATATAACATGTATATACAGCGTATATATAATAACATGTATACACAATAACATGTATATACAATGTATATATAACATGTACATACAATAACATGTATATACAATGTATATATAATAGCATGTATATACAATGTATATATGCAATTATTATATGTATATATGCGTATCGTATATAATATGTATATTGTATATAGTATGATATATAAAATGTCATATATACATATTGTATATATTACATATAATATACATATTGTGCATATATCTAATATATATGTGTTTGTATTACATGTATACACACGTTACAGTTCACCTTTGAACAACATGGGTCTGTACCGTGAAGATCCACTTATCCATGGAGTTTTTCCTATAACTATACCACAGTACTGTAAATGCATTTTGTCTTCCTTATGATTTTTTTTTTGAAGATTTTATTTATTTATTCGACAGAGAGAGAGACAGCCAGCGAGAGAGGGAACACAAGCAGGGGGAGTGGGAGAGGAAGAAGCAGGCTCATAGCGGAAGAGCCTGATGTGGGGCTCCATCCCATCACGCCGGGATCACGCCGTGAGCCGAAGGCAGACGCTTAACCGCTGTGCCACCCAGGTGCCCCTGAACTTATGATTTTCTTAATGACGTTTTCTTGTCTGTACTTTTCTATGCTTTACAGTAGGGATAGAGTGTATAATATATCGAAGATACAGAATGTTCGTTATTTATGTTACGGGTAAGGCTGACGGTAAATGATCAGTAGTTATGTTTTGGGGGGAATCCTAAGTCGGGTGTACATTTTCAGGTATGCAGGAGTTGGTGCCTCTAACCCCCTGTTGTTCAAGGGTTAACTGTATATGCATATCTATGTTATATATATATGTATATATATATATATATAAATTATATCTATATATTACCCACTACATATATGTATAGTATGTGTATATTTGTGTTTTGGTATATTTATATGTGTTCATCTATGCATATTCATGCACATACGCAATACATGTACGTTGTATGTAATGTATATATAAAAAGTTAAAAGCCACGGGATATACCACTGTCAGTTCATTTTTAAAATATATAGATATATTTTATATGTTACTCATTAACGATAATGTTACAAGACTATAATTGAAAGTAGAAAAATCATTATTATGATCAACTCTATAATCATTAATTTACTACCAATGTAGGTAATAAGCAACTGATCTTATGATAATAGTATTGATATTGTAAAAGTATTAGAATTGATGGCATCTCAACATTTTTTTTTCTTTTTGATTTAATTAATTCATCATTAACATTGGCTCCACCCCTAATGTGGGGCTTGAACTCAGAACCCTGAGATCAAGTATTGAATGTTCCACTGACTGAGCCAGCCAGGCGGCCCTTATGTATTTATTTTTTCATCACGACAGGTGCACTCCTTCCTCCCCATCCCCTATTCCCTGCGTCCCCCTCTCCCCTGCCCTCTGGTGACCCTCAGTTTGTTCTCTGTAGTTACGAGTCTGTCCCTTGGCTTGTCTCTCTCTCTCTCTTTCCCTTTGCCCATCTGGTTTGTGTCTTAAATTCCACATAGGAGTGAGATCCTACGGTATTTGTCTTTCTCTGATTGACTTATGTCGCTCAGCATAAACCCCTCTAGTCCCATCCACGTCATTGCACATGGTGGGTATTCACCCTTTCTGATGGCTGAGTCATATTCCGTGGTGGGTATGGACCCCATCTTCTTTATCCATTCGTCTCTCGATGGACGTCTGGGCTCCTTCCACAATTTAGCGATTGTGGATAACACTGCCATACACATCAGGGTGCATGTATCACTTTGAATTACAGTTCTTGTATTTTTTTGGTAAATACCCAGTTGCGCGACTGCTGGATTGTAGGGGAGCTTTATCGTGGACGTGGCTGCTATAAACATTGGGGTGCAGGTTCTTCTTCGGATCACTATGTATCTTTGGGGTGAATGCTTGGTAGTGCAGTTCCGGGGTCGAAGGGTAGCTCTATGTTGATGGCATCTCATTATTAATACTATACGTGAGAATGCAAAGTGTGCCAGCAGGGAGTGGGGCTCAGGGGCTGTGGGTCACCTGCGGGCACCGACCCTGCTCGAGTTACTCGAGTAACAAGTTTTCCAACTTTGTGCCAACCTGCCACCCTCACCGAGCATCCACAGGGAAAACTGAGGGCTCTTCAGCTCTCCGCATCTACTCCCAGAGCATTCACATCAGCACATTTGAGCTGACGGACAGGTAACGTGCGTGCACTGTGTGTGGCCCGGAATTCACGACAATGCCCTCTGGTGTGTGCGGGACTGGGGGTGTGCATGTGCCGAGCTCAGACCAGGTGGGATCTCTGGTGGGATCCCTGGGGAGATGTGGTGACGTGGGTGGAAAGGCGCACCGTCACCCAAGAGCTCTCGCCTCCCTCAATCTCAGACCGTGGGTCCTGGGGCTTCGGGGTTGATACACATCCCATGCAGGGGGCGTGAGGAAGTGTCTCGTATTTGGAGACGTTAGATCAAAAGTCCCTGAGTAAAGCAGACAAGCGTCTATGGTGTGGGTGGGCCTCGCCCAATCAGTCGAAGGTCTTAAGAAGAGAAGGCTGGTCTCCCAGGATGAAGAGGGAACGCTGCCAGCAGACGTTTTTTGGAATCTGAAGGCATTGTCTGCCAGAGTGTCTCCAGGGGCCTGGGGTCTCACTTGGCTCCGTAACCAGCATGAACAGAGGCTGAGTGCGTGGCACGGGTTTGGCATTTGGAGGCCTCTCTGCGAGCGAGGAGGGTCATTTCGATAAAGGGATAATAGGGCTGGAGAAGACGTGAGCTGTGGGATCTGGAGATCTGGGGACCTGAGGAGGAATCGGGGTCACGGAGGCTCTTTCTTGAGGGTGTCCGTGCGTCCCCAAGCACGTTGGGGATGCTGTCCGCCCACGGGACGCACCTGTGTCTGGGCTGCAGCTGGGGGATGTGCAGACGTGCAGCCCGCCCTGCTTGGGGGGGCCAGGAGGACCCCTTCTCACCCGGAGCTGCCCCACGGAGCTGGAGCCGCCCGTCCAGGGATGAATGTCTGCGGGCTGAGTGCACTGCACAGACCTCACACCTGTCTTTTCTTTTCTTTCTTTTTGCTCCGGGGGAGCTCAGAGCTGAGGAGCAGGGATGGTTTTGATGTGGTTTTGGGGTATCGGTGAGGTTCGGTGGGGTGGAGTCCGGAGCCCCGATGACCAAGAACGAATTTTTGAGGCATCTTTGGTGCAGAATGGTGGTTTTATGAAAGCACGGGGACAGGACCCGTGGGCAGAAAGACCTGCTGCCCCGGGTTGTGAGGGGCGGCTGATTATATACCATGGGGTTGGGGGGGGTAAGGAAAAAGGGAGGTTTTCAAAAGGATTTTCATCTGCTAAAGAGGACCCGCAAGATACTGGAGATCTTGCCATTGTCAAGTAAAGGTTGTTTTCCCCTCTGGCAAGAAATTAGCATGAAGATAACTGGGAGCTTCCTGGAGGAACGTCAAGTATCCCACCCAGGAGAGGGGGAGAGTGCAGGGTGTAGACTTATGCTTTGTCTCCAGCCAGCCTTCTGCTCCCTCAGCAGTTTCGGGTCACCAGCACCTTCTCCACCGTGCATATGGGGGGGGGCAGGGGGGTGTCACGACAAGACTTTGCTGCAGGCTCAGCACGGCCGCTCCTCTTCCTGATTCCGGGATCATGGCTTCGCTCCTGAGCTTCTGAGGCCCCTGAAGAGGGGTGTGCGGGGTGCTGAGGTTGCGGGACTGCTGGGCACGCCCTTTGCAGTCACGGCTCAGAGCTCCCGGTGGAGCAGTCAACTCTTTCCTTCTTAGTAACATTGCATTTCTGCTCCCCTTCCTCCCCTCCCCCTTCTCTCCTGCTTCCCCTCCTCCCCCTCCTCCTGCTCCCTCTCTTTCAGTACCCCTTCCTCTCCTCCTCCTTCTTCTCCTTCCCCTCCTCCTTTTCCTCCTCCTCTTGCTCTTCTCCCTCCTGCTCCTCCTGTCTTCCAGCTCCCCCCTCTTTCCTCCTCCTTCCTCTTCCCCTCCCCCTCCTCCCCTTCCTCCTTCTCCTCCTTCCCCTCCCCCTCCTCTCCTTCCTCCTTCTCCTCCTTCCCCTCCCCCACCTCTCCTTCCTCCTCCTCCTCCTTCCCCTCCCCCTCCTCTCCCTCCTCTTCCTTCCCCTCCCCCTCCTCTCCCTCCTCCTCCTCCCCCTCCCCCTCCTCTCTTTCTTCCTCTTTTTCCCAGTCCCTCCGCTCTTGGGTGAGCTCTGGCTGGAGTCCTGCGAGCAGAATGGAGGGCCCGGGAGACAGTGCCCTGGAGCTAGCAGCCGTGCAGGGTGGCAGTTTGGGAATCCGTGGCCGGCCTGCTCACCCCACACTAGGACAGTCCTGACCTTGCTCCCCATGTCAGGAAGCCCCCAGAGGGACGAGTGAGCCCCAGCTGCCCACAGGGCAAGCCCCTCATGAATCGTGGTGGCCCCTGCACTGACATCATGACAACTACACACTCAGTCTCCGATCCTGAGGCCGTGGGACCCAAACCCATGATCAGAGGCTTGCAGCTTTCAGCCCCAGCTCTGGGGTTTGCAGAGCTCCTGAGCTGAGCACAGCCGGTGCAAGGAGGGAGGTCTGCATGGGGGCTGCACGCCCCTTCCCCACACCCTGCCCTCTGCAGGTCCCCGGTGTGGCCGTTCCTGAGCTGTTTCCTTTAGAACAGACCAAGCACCTAACAAGTACACTGTTGTCCAAACACCTGTGAGCTGTGCTCCCACACGGGGCTAGTCCCACCTGGGGCTAGTGGCCACCATTTCAAAGGGGATCAGCTTTGTAAGACAGAGTTTTAACCTGTGGGATAGGGCACTCCCTCCCTCCAAGTCCATGGGGTCTGCACGGAAACCAACGGTAGGACGCTCAGCCAGTGTCCAGGCACCTGGGAAATCGGTTCGTGTTGGAAATGCCCCCACTACTTTGAATGCAAGACGATATAGAAACAGTCGAAACGCGGAGGGATGATTTATCGTCACCTCCCAACCCCGCTTCCTGGGACCCCTATCTCCCACACAGGCTACGTGCACGGTCCTTGTCTCAGGTCTGCTTTGGGGGCACCTCTGAGAACACGGCGCCCCATACCCCAGTGCTCACGGTAAAGCGTGAAAACAAGGTACCTCCAAGAATCACAGCCCCCAATTTAGTGATCGTACCGAGGCTTTCCGCCGTTGCTGTGTCTGGACGAAACGGGGCCCTCGGTGCAGGAACGCGCGATCCTGCACGTCTCCAACGCATCAGAAGGGGATGAAGGCTGGCGTATGCTCGGTCGGTGACGAGGACGGCAGCACGTGCTTTGAAGGAGAGAGCTGTCTCTCTCTCTCTATTTTACAAATTGCATGGTGTTTTTGGTACAGAGACAAACGTAAAGCTGTAATAATGGGTGAATCGAGTATATAAAACATCACCGTGTGAAATGCAAATGTAGAAAAACAGGGAAACGATTTGACGCACCCTGCCTCTCCTCACTGTTACGTGGGCTGTACCCATCCCACCGCAGAAACGCTGGTGTTTTAAGAAACCCGCTTGCTGAACCAGAACGTTCAGGGGATATTGTTGCAATGTCGAGCAAGGCAAGAGGGACTTTGCAGGTGCGATCAAGTCAAGGGTCTGGAGATGGACGGATTATCTTGGACAACTCTGGGTGGCTCATTGTCATCACAAGGGTCCTTATGAGAGGGGGCCGGCGGGGGGAGCTGTCGGTGTCAGAGAAGGAGGGGTGGGGAGGGAAGAAGAGGCCAGAGGGATGTGTTCCCCAGGCCAAGGAACACAGGTGGCCTCTAAGCTGGAAGAGGCAAGGAATCCATTCTCCCCAGGAGCCCCCTGAAGGACACAGCCCTGCCCGCACCTGGATTTCTACGCCTGGGACACCTGCGTTGGACTTGTGACCTCCACAAGCAGAAGATCATAACCACGTGGGTTTTAAGCCGATGTGTGTGGGGGAGGCCGATCCAGATGTGTGGGGTGGGGGTGGGCAGAACAGAAGCCCGTGCATGAAGTCCCATGAATGGACAAAGGAACAGAATTTGCTGCCATTTCTGCAAAAATGGCTGTTAAAATGTCTCACCCGATTCTTCACGTTCCAATAGCTTGCAGACCCTGCACGCCCTCAGAAGAGCGCAGGTTGGAAATAATCGTGGTGCCTTCGCAGGAACGAGTTCTCCTGGGAGAGAGGGCAGAATGAGACAGAGGGTAAACGAGGTCCGTGGATGAGTTTCCTGGGGCGGCCGTAACAAAATGAGGTCACTAGGGAGGGCTCTGATCCCATAGGACTTGGGTCCTTATAGGAAGAGGGAATGAGAACAGAGGCAGGCAGAGAGGGATGACCATGCAGGGACTAGGGGGAACACGGTGTCTGCATGCCAAGGAGAAAAACCTCAGGAGCAAGCAGCCTCGGCCCCGCCTGGATCTCAGACTTGCAACCTCAGCCCCACCTGGATCTCAAACTCCCAGCCATGGCCCCACCTGGATCTCAGACTCCCAGCCTCCGCCCCGCCTTAAACTCAGACTTGCAACCTCAGCCCCACGTGGATTTCCGACTCCCAGCCTCAGGCCCCACCTGGATCTCTGATTCCCAGCCCCCAGGACTGAGAGAGAACGCAAACCTACTCAAGCCAGGGCCATCTGGGGTGCCTTGTTATGACCGACACGGGAAACTAACACACTCCTTTATAGCCTCCGTCTTTGCTCAGTTGGAGATTGTCGGGGTGCACTCGGAGATGAGGACTCAAATTCTTTTATATTCCTATTTAAAGGAAGATGGGGACTGTGATAATTTGCAGGGAACCTACCGTCCCTTAAATGAATGCCATCATTCTCAAGCATGTGTCTTTGCGCCGGGATCCATTTTGCAACCGTGGGTGTATAAAGTGCGAGGCATTTTTATGAAGCTCGTTTAATTAAAAATTCACATCCCCTTGACGTTTTTTCGTATAGGAGCATTAAAATATGGGGCATTAAAAATTTTAACGGCTTGGCATTTTGAAGAAGCGTGTACTATTGACATCTGTTCGGTTCAGCATTTATGGGTTATTTTATCGCAGAAATGTGATGGCGAATTCGTTTGGACTACGTTTATTACCTCGGGTTTTATGTCCTATGCAGACTGGAATGTTTTTATTCCCCCAAACCCCATAAAAGCCAGAGATTGAATTTTCATAGTCCTCTCCTGGCATAAAGTTGCCCTTGAAAATTCTGGGTCAAGAATCCATTATTTTCACGTGGCATTTTTTCTTGTGTTATTGGACTCATCCCCTTTTATTTCTGATAGTAGGATTTGGTGAGCAATAGTGTATTCCTCATGTTTTGGGGTTTTCCCCTTTTTCAACCATTTATAAATATGGCTGCCCTGGCTGAGGAAGATCACCCTTTCCCACTGCTCTGACCTCACGCACTGCACTCTCGTTCTCTCTCCTTGGGGACTTGCAATGTTCCAGAGCTGGGCTGGTCCGTCACCCTGAGTCCTGGTCTTCAGATGACGTGGAGTGGAGTGCCCACTGGTGGGCAGGTGCATGCATGAGAAACAGATTTTGGTCATAGGTGGGCCACTGAGATTTCAGGGCTGTTTGTTACAGCAGCATTGCCTAGTCTACCCTGACCGATACACTCACTGATGACTTGCTTTCCACTGGGTTGCTTTGCAAAGCTGTCTATTCACAGGATGGAAATGTCCCCTTTGTGCACAAATACTAGCCAAGGAGACGGACTTTTAGGTTTCAATGCTCTTTGTACCGTGCAATCTTGGATGCATTGAGTTGATGAGTTGCATGCTGCTTGCATCAAGCGTATTCATGAAAGGAAGCAAGAGATCCGTGTCCCCGTGCTTCTCAAGCATCCTGCTCAGGGTGTCTAGAAGGCCGTACGCCCCAGGGACACAATTCTCAAAGACGTGTTTCCTGGGCGGGCTGCCGAGACGTGACCACATTTCCGTCTAGCAAGAAAAGAGAGAGACCAGAGCTGAAAACCGGCAGGACTTGAGGGTCACCCAAATGATTCCAGCTTGAAAACATCCCACGAAGGGAGTCAGGGTGCTGCCTCAGGAGCTAAAATGCATCTTCTCTGGAGGGGATTGGATTAAGCAGCTCATTCGAAGATGCTTCCTTGCTGGCTGTTTGTATGGAAGACTTCCTGATGGAAGGTTGATTGGAGCTGGGGGTTCAAGGGGAGGAGGTCCCAGGGACAACCACCAGGGGGCAGGCCTCGGTGGGCGCCATGGCGACAGATCTGGTGGTCGGGACTGACGTTTTTAGAACCACCGAGAAGTGGTGGAATACAGACGGGGTGAGGCAAGGACAGTCCCAATTGGTGTCTGCCCCACAGTTTTGTCAAACATCAGTCTGACGTGCCAATTACCTTTGTGGCGTGATTAGCTCAGATGGAGGAGGCCCCTTGATTTTATGGTTCAGAGGGGCTCGGGGAGCTGGCGCAGAGCCTATTCTCATTAATAACCGAGAGAATAACAGCGGTGGTTGCCATTTACTGAACTCTTGCAGTGCCTAAGGGGCCATTCCGAGAGTTTAATTTAGGTGCACTGCCTGGTTTAATTTTATAGTCTCCCCGTCACGGCGACACCGTTATTATCCAAAGTTGCAAGTGTGCAAACAGGCCTGGGGGGAGCTCCCTGGCTAGCTGTGCGACCCTGAAAAAGTTAACAGCACAGCTGGAATTTAGCTTCTGTGTGCTTGGCTGAGAGCTCGTCACCACTCGGGGCTCTGCCCGTGCAGAGGAAGCTGAGCTCTCCCTTGCACTGCAGGGAGGGAATAAACCCGGCTTCGTGATAATCTCGAATCCCTCGATTCCGCGTCTGCCAGGGACAATTAAACCGGCCACTGGCCAAGCTGTAGCTTTAATACCCTTTGCAGGGTCATCTTTTCGGCCGTGTCTCTGCCACCGTTGGGATAGACTGTGTTGTACGAAGCCCTGAGTCACCACCTCCGAGACGGTCAGCAAGGACCTTCCAAGCTGCTCTGGGGAGCGCACAGCCCGGCGCAGTCTGCTTACCTCCTGGAAATGTCACACTTGGAGGTTCAGAGCTTGTGTCAGGGGAAGCTACGTGTCTCTGTCCGAGTGCGCCTCATGCCGGCAGACCACGGCGCTTCTCTCCTCTGTTCTCGAGAGCCTCGAGAGCCCTGCGTGGCCAAGATCCGTCCTCCAGCCACAAGAGAGCCAGGCCCCGGTGCAAGTGCCACCCCTTAATTTCAGCCGACTGGCTGCCTTCCCGTGTTAGGGAAGGACCCGGCTTTCAGAGACGTGTGAACTCTAGGCTGCCAAGGAAGAATGTGGGCTTTGCCAAGTTTTAAGGTCACAACAGATGGAAGCCTCCAGTTTCCTCCTACCTCGTGTTTTAATTATGTCTTCAAGGCAAAAGTCACACATCGAAGCATGTGACAGGTGTGAACTCAGTCACTCCGTCTATACTGGAGGGTGACTGGTCCTGCAGCATTTCAATGAGGGGCAATCCCCAAACCTGTATCCACACATCCTACATGAGGATGTAGGAGTTGCCACCCCCCCAGGAGCAGGTGTGTGTGTGTGCATTTTCCCTGGTGATCAATGCTATTGTTGCCATTGTAAGAGAGAAGACATAACCTCAGGATGCAGACCGGGATTGGCATTGAGTGGGTTGGGTGTAGGGGGCAGAGAATGAGCCTCCTTCCGTTATCTGTCTTTGCTGCCTGCAAGACCAGCTCACCTCATTTACCCCAAGCAGATCCAGCACAGAATGCAAAGTCCACCCAGCGCGGCTTGCGTGGGTTTCCCTGTCGCGGTAACATGGATATCAGATGTACTCCTACTGGGTGTGCAGATGTAGGAGGCAGGGCTGGGGCCAAGCCCTTGCTTGGCACATCACAGGTCTCTGGTTTAGTCTATTTAATTGCATAATAGGGTCATTGTACCCCTGGCTCTAGGAGTTGTCCTTTGTTTCGTGCAAACCAATGGTAACCCACTGGAAGGGATGCGTGGAGAGCTCTTTCATGATTTATCAGTGCACCACACGTGCAGGAAAAGGTCTTCAGTCCTAAGAGCACGTAAGGTTGTTTGTGAAATAACCCTGAACGTGGGGGAAAAATTATCCCATTCCGGTGTCTGCATTTCAGAGTGCTTACACTAACATACCATTTTTTCCCCTAAGTTCTGTTGTGTAACTTGTTCTAATAAATATAAAATAGTGCTAATTTTAAATGGCGTGGATGTACCAAAATGAGATATTACTTCCTAGATTCTTTCCACACACAGAAACGACCCATAAACTGACCAGCTCCCAGATGGACACAAAGACCACTGGCTTCTCCTGTGGTTCCAATCAGCCCCAAGGACAGTCACTGCCCCCACCCCGCACCGCTAGTCTGACTTGTAACATCGATGATGGTTTTGCCCATTTTCATACTTTATATGAATGAATCATAAAAGACGTGCTTTTTGGGGGGTGGGTGAGAGGCTGGTTCTTCTGAGCAACACCGTGTTCTTCAGATTCCTCCACATCACAGTGGGTCACTGTGGGTCCTCCATCGACATGAATGATTACCCTCCCCTTTAGCGTTTATCCCCTCTATTGTTGATGGGCCGTTGGAAAGTTTCCCACTTGGGAATATGGCGGACAAGTGGCCATGAGCATTCTAAGCTTGCACCCTTTCTCGTGCTGGTGTAGGTGTTTCTGTGGGATGTCTACCCAGCGGTTGTGGGGTATGCGTGCGTGTGTCCTTATGTGTCACTGGGGGACTAATCTGAGAAGGGTATGGTAGACGCATTGAGCAGAGCACATGGTCAATCAGGAACACTCACCTTGGGTTTCGCGGCCGGTGCCTCCTCCTGAGAAAACCCCTGCCCCCACTCCAGCCCCAGGAAACTTGACAGAAACTTGGAGAGGAATCCTGTTGCCCAAGAACCTGAGACCCGTCCTCTTCTCCCCATGCCACATGCTCTAACGAACGCTCAGGCGAATTCCCAAAGAAACGGATTGGGGACTTGATGGGAATGCATTGTGACGTGACTGGTGAGTCATGAATAGTTCCTGGGGTTATTTGTTGCCCTAAAATTCTGTCAGGATTGTCTTCAGAGAGCCAGGAGCCGTCTGTGGAGGCGGTGATGCAGCCGGAGCATGCCAAGGGTGCCAGCTGTGGCGTTTCAGCACGCGGGGCAGCAGAGAACCGCTGGGGTGTGGACTTGCACGCAAGGACAGACAGGGATGCTTTAGGGCCATGTTCCGTTAGCACCATCTCGTATGTCCTGTGACAATGGGCACCGGGACATTTTCAGAAATTGGGGTGTTCGTCTGGGTGCCCCTAAAAGTAGGCACTGAGCTGGGATGGACTGTGTCATGGGTGTACTGGGGAGGGGTCATCTCCAGGGACAGTAAGTGGTCAGGGGGAACTTGGGGGAGCTGTCTAATTGAAATGTATGTCTGCTCTGACTGTGGGAAGACTCATTGGAGAGAGAAACTGATGGATCAGAAGTTCTGAGCTTGGAGAGAGGGCAGGAAGGCCGGTTCTGCTCACTGTTCTCAGAACATGCCGGCCACTCTGCCAGATGGTCCCAGAACCAAAGGCCAGAGGTCTTGTGTCTCCCAGGAGTGGCCTGCCTCAGTATCCCTCCAGAGGTGTGGCCTCTGGGAACAGTTCAACGATGGGTTTCAGGAGGCACGTTAGCCTCCTGTGATACATTCCACACTCTTTCCGTGATATTAAAAATGCACAAATCGGTTGAACCAGCAATTCAATTTCTAGGACACACATACACATATACACACACACACACAAGATACATCAGGGAATTCATTGTAAGAAGTGTTTATTAGCAAATCACTGGAAACAGGTCAAAATCCCATTTATAGGGTGGTGATTAATGATCTGGATCTTGGTTGCAAGCAACAGAAATAGAGTTGAGCTAATAAGCAGTACACCGCATCATCTAAGAGACCAAAACATGGGAATTTGGGGGACCATCGGGGGTCCCACCTTGTCCTACATATACGATGGGGGAGCGTCCCCAAATCTTACCCGAGTCACGTGGGAAAGGGGATTCTTTGCAGGAAGCCATTTCCTGGAACAGAAAACAGTTGAGAAAGCCATGTCTCCCCGTTCACCGTTTCTAGGAACAAGGGGCTCAGGCGAACTTCAACAATGTCAGGGGCAAGGTGCTTAGATCATTCGGGGGCCTTTTTAGTAAAGGAAGAGGAGATTATGCATACATGTTTAGGAAAGTGAATTTTTTTCTTTAGAATTAATTTATGATAAATTCCAAATTTTAAAAAGCTGCCAAGTATCCCAAGCATCAGAGAATCCAGAAAAGTATCATTTTTATTAATTCGCTGCTGACACTGTTGCACTTTCCCTACAATTTCTGGTCACACGCTCTTTGATCGGATCTTGATGTGAAAACGAATTTGTCTGATGGTCACAGGTGTCTCATCTATGTAGGTGTCTGACCTACACAGGGGTGTGTCATTTACACAGGTGTCTGATCTGTATTCTTTCATCTTGTCTTCATGTGAAAATGAATTTGATCTACACAGGTGTGTCATCTATACAGGTGTCTGTCTGATCTAAACAGGTGTCTGATCATTACAAGTGTCTCTTTTACAAAGGTGGTCTATATAGGTGTCTGATCTATACAGGTGTCTCACCTACACAGGTGTCTCTCATCTACACAGGTGTCTGATCTATACAGGTATCTTATCTACACAGGTGTTTCATCTACACAGCTGTCTGGTCTATACAAGTGTCTAATCTGTATTCTTTCATCTTGTCTTCATGTGAAAATGAATTTGATCTACACAGGTGTGTCATCTACACAGGTGTCTGTCTGATCTATACAAGTGTCTGATCTAAACAGGTGTCTGATCTAAACAGGTTTCTGATCAACACAGGTGTCTGATCTAAACAGATTTCTGATCTGCCCAGGTGTCTGATCTAAACAGGTGTCTGATCATTACAAGTGTCTCTTTTACACAGGTGGTCTATATAGGTGTCTGATCTATACAGGTGTCTCACCTACACAGGTGTCTCATCTACACAGGTGTCTGATCTATACAAGTGTCTAATCTGTATTCTTTCATCTTGTCTTCATGTGAAAATGAATTTGATCTACACAGGTGTGTCATCTACACAGGTGTGTCATCTACACAGGTGCTAGGAAGATAATCTAGTCTTTCCTCTATCCCACAGGATCATTGGTTTATGACTTGAGGTGTTTCCTCGAGTGTCCTAATGTCTTATTGGTAGTGTCACACACCTGTCTCAGGATGGCTTTCAGTGTTGGGAAAAGCGTCTTTCTCTCAGATAAGAACTGTAAGATTTCAGAATATTTCGGGGTTTCTTCCTCATGCAATTACTCACTTCAATCCACGTTGCACTGATGGCACTCATTAAACAGTTTGTTCGCAACATTCTCTGGGTGACAGTAATTCATACATCTCACGTCATCTGCACGGAGGGTGGCGTTTTGTGTTACATCGGCAGGAAGCGACAGCCGTTACCCAGTGTAACCCTACGACTCCACGACTCATTGTTCATTTACCAGATTATCACACAACCCTAGGACCTACTAAGGACCTCTGTTTTAAACATGATCCTTCCTCCAAGTGAATCACTACTCCTTTTGGGGTGACGGGAGCAATTCCAGCTACGGTTTGCTAATCAATGTGAGAGCAATTTCATCGGATTTCCTGGCTCATCTTTATGGCTTTATCTTTATATATATTTCCTTTTCTTTTTATTAACTGAATTTACTCTCAGTTCCTTGGTAAATACCTCAAATTGTTGAAAGAAGGTACATCCCTGACGCTCAAATGACATATGTCATTTCTCACTGGTTTTATCTATGTGCTTCCAAAAGTCTTTCCGAGTTGTGAGGAAATGGCCTCTTTCCGACTCAATATTCCCTTAGGTGGAGCTCTGTGATGCCCATGCCCCACGAGGAAATGTGACAGAGGGGTAGTCCTTCCCTCAAATACGGGCCTGGGTGACCCAATGACTAGGACCCCCGTCCCCACCTTAGATCTTGGTGGGAGGAGGACGGTGGGCAGAAGGGGACTCTGCATTTCTGGAGATTACCATCTATCTCTTTTGTGGAGTGATCCTAATTTCTATGTCTGGCCTTGGGCTCCCTCCCACCAACAGCCTGAGGAACTCACCTGCATGCACTTGCTCACTGCCACCTCTGTGTCGGTCCATCTAGAGCAAGAATTAAGAGACAAGGGTCTCTGAGGTTGAAGGAGGTGAGGGAACCCACTTGTGCTGTAGTTCAGAAATCTGGAAACCCAAGCGTTTGCTCCAGGTCAGGACGGTGCACTTACTGCTACCCATTCTCTGTTTGCTCAGCATCTGGACCCCATCCTAAGTGGGGGGACCCTTCCCCATGAGGCTGAGACCCTCCCCCTATGGAGATGGAAAATAGCAAAGCTCACTTTTCCAAGGATTCTTGCAGTTAGAGCACAGATGGGGACTATAGTGGGTGAAAGTGTGTCTGCCCCAAAGGTTGATATGTGCACGTCCTCACAGCTGGAATGTGTGAAGGGGACCTCTTTTGGGAATATGGTCTTTGCAGATGTGATGAAGAGAAGGATCTGAGATGAGCTCATCCTGGATCAGGGTGGCCTAAATCCAATGACAAGTATCCTTATAAGAGACGGAAGAGGAGAGACAGACACAAGGAGAAGCCACGTGAAGATGGAGGCAGAGGTGGGAGGGACACGGCCACCAGCCCAGGGACGCCTGGAGCCCCAGAAGCTGGAAGAGGCAGGAAGGACCCTCCCCTGGAGCCTCAGGTGGGAGCATGGCCCTGCCCCACCTGGATCTCAGCAGCCCTGCCCCGCCTGGATCTCAGACTTCTGGTCTCCAGAGCTATACTGTTAAGCACCCCAGCATGCAGGCATTTGCTACACCAGCAGCAGAACCTAGCACATGCTCTAGAATTAGGACATTGGTATTTGAGTGCCCAGAACTGCCCTGTCTCTCAGGGGACCCTCGTGTCTTTGGTGCTTCTGGGAGAAATAGGGCATCAGTCACAAAACACCCCTAGATAAGTGTCTTTCAATACACCTGCAGCCGTCAGGTCATCAAGGACCACCCAGAGGATGATAAACCGCAGGGTAAAGGGGAACTGACCAGTGGCTGATGATGGTTTGGTTTGATGAAAATAATTCTTGATTTGACATTTTATAAAATAGGGCATTTTTGTCTCTATAGACCTGCAGACAAATTCCTACTGTTTCCCGTGTATCATCCATGTCCCCTCTCCTTGCTTGACCCAAAGCTCAGAGATGGCTGATGTCCCCAGCAATATCATAATGGTTTTATGCAATTTAACATCCGTGTGCTTACTTCACTCACTTATGAAATTACTTCAAAATAACAAAATTAAACAGGATCTTCCATTTCGGGCTGGCACCGTATGAGCAGTAGAGAACAGCGTGTTCCCATTCATAATAGCTAAAGCTGTTTGACTCGACTTTGCCAATGGATGGGAAGACTGGGTTTACCAGATGATCCAGAAAATGTCCTTTCTGGTGAGGATATGTCTCAAGGAAAAAAAATGAAAAGGCAAAACAAAACCAGAAAGTACTGGGGGAGTCTTGTCCTGATGACATTCCCATGCATTTGCCAAAATCCTGCAGTATCGGGAAGGCAGCCCAAGGAGCACCTTATGCAACTATCCACAAACAGTATGACTTCTTCTCAAGGGCAGGGGCATGAGTAAGAATGTTGGAGCATGGACATTTGTTCCTAGACACAGCCCAGATGTGTCTTCTGCAGAACGTAGACTTCTGCAGAACGTAGACTCGGAGGATCTCAGAGATGGGCAGAGCCTTGGGCGCCATCCAGCTCAGCCTTGTTTGTCTTAGAACCTGGGATACTGCAGTGGGGAGCATCGTTCGAGGTGGTGTGCTCCTTCATAGCATGAGAACTGAAGTGACCAGTAGAAGGAGCATATCCATGAGATAGCCTTGGCCCTGGGGTCTTGCATCTTCTCTGGGCATGGCTCCAGGTGATACTTTATTGAAAGCTCTGAGGTTTTGCACAGGTCTATAGGAAGGGGTCATGTCTGCAGGCATGGGTAGCTGGAACCCCGCATGTTCCCAAGAAGGGTCTGTTTTCACAACTGGCTCTTGACCGAATCCTGGAAGGTTATGATTTGTTCATCCTTGAGCCACGCTGAACCACTTTTCCCAGGGAGTTGGAGCTCACGAGGTGGTTTATGGTCTCGGTAATGGTAACCGACCCCTGCCCCCAAATACCTTGGGATGCCAGGCTCTGGTGAGCGTTCTTGTGGTTGGCATCATTTCCAATATGCTGTCCCAAGTCAATGGCGGAGGAATTAAGCATGTCCTGGATGTGTCCACTGGCAGAGGACCGTGGACAACTTGTATGTGGTTTTCACTGGACTTCCCCACAAGCACATTTTCTCTTTGCTGATTTTGCTCTGTGTCTTATTTCTGGGATGAGCCCTAGCCATGTGTACAACAAGTTCTGGGTCTTATGGGTCCTTCTAGTGAATCATCAAGCCTGAGGGTGGTCCTGGGGGCCCCCCAGTGTAGTGGGGGTCATGTGATTTTGAGCCAGGTTAGGAAAAGAATACAGAGGACATGGCCTTCTATGTCCCCAGAAAAGCCAGGGATAGAACTCTTTAAGGGCTGAGGGAAAGGGACACGTTGATGGTTTAGAGGTGGTTTCTAAACAGTAGGGATGTGTTCCCTCCTGAGGCTCCAGGGAGGGTCCTTCCTGCCTCTTCCAGCTTCTGGGGCTGCAGGTGTCCCTGGGCTGGTGGCCACATCCCTCCCACCTCTGCCTCCATCTTTGCGTGGCTTCTCCTCTGTGTCTGTGTCTCCTCTTCTGTCTCTTACGAGGACACCTGTCATTGGATTTAGGGCCACCCTGGTCCAGGATGAGCTCATCCCAGACCCTTTACTTATTACATCTGCAAAGATCCTGTTTCCAAACAAGATCCCATTCTAAGTTTCCAGATGGAGATGAATTGAGGGGATACTCTTCAACCCAATATATGGAAAATAGGATTTTCTCCAATGTCAGAGTCTCAAACCTCCTTATTTACTTGTTTGTATTTTTTCCCCCTTGTGTGGCTATATTAGTGGCATGAAACTGCCCTATTTCAACTGTGGAGGAACACAAAGGAGTGGCGTGCATTCCATGCAGGTGTCTGGGGGAAGTGATTTCCAGGCAGAGGACGCAGCCAGGTGAGGGCTCAGGAGTGAATCTGAGGTGTGTCAGGATCAGTTCAGAGACCTTTAGGGCTGCACCAGCGTGGGCAAGGGGGCAGCGGTGGGGGTCCCAGCAGGGAGGACATGTGGGGTGCACCTGCTCCCCAATCCCTGGTGGGGACCATACCTGTGGGGAGTTCTGACTTGGGTGCTGTAGTATCAAGAGGAGGCTGCCAGGTGGACAGAGAGGTCCGTGTGTGCCGAGCGATAGGAAAAGCCTTCAGTACACTTGCTGGAGTGTTGTCCACGAACGTCACTGTCACATCACCTTTAGCGGTAGACATTCTCATGACTCCTGTTTCATGGAGGCGTGGCAAGGCCACGCAGCTGGGATGAGCCAGACTCGGGATCTCAGTGCAGCTCAGCCCAGAAGCAGGTTCTCACAGCCTTGTCAATGGGCAGTGGGGTCTGGATGGGGAGCTGGGTCTCATGACTTTACACTTCCGTCAGACTTTATGCAGCATACACTGGAAATGTGGGCCAATCTCTTGTGTCTTGTGGTCATCCATCCAGTTTTATGACTTTGTTGTGGCTGCCCTGGGAATCAGGTACAGGGTGGTTCATTAACACGCACCTGCTGTTAGAAAGCGGCTGAGCAGAGGTCCCCACGTTGGGCACACTGGAGACGTTTGTCCAGACAGGAGGAGCCACTGTCACGGAGGAGTGTGTGGTGAGACCCCATCCTGAGGGCAGTGAGCAATCATGTACGTGCCGCCACCATGGACTAAATACTGGAGAAGAGCAGAGGTGCTCCACATATCCCTCCCGAAGGACACCGTATACTCCAATCTTGACATATGGTGGTGAGTCCAAACTTTGAAAGTGTCTCCATGCCTTCAGGGTAAGACTCACAGGCTTCAGGAATGCATTTTACGTTTATGCTGAGGCTCCTCCTGAATCAGGAGTCCATACGTCCACAGACGTGGGACTGTGCCCTCAGGGGAGCACTCTGTCTGACCACCCAGGGGCATGGTTCCCCCGTTCTGGCAGGAGACACAGGGAAGCATTGGAAATCTGCACAAGGGCTCCAGGGTGCCTCCAGGCCGTGGTGCTTGTGCTTCACGAAGGCCCCAGGCACTGTGCGCCAGGGGGTGGAGACGTGCTGCCTCCTGATGCTGGCCCCTGGTGCTCTTGCAGGGAAAGGCATGAAATGCTGCATCTGCAGAGCCAGTCTGGAAGGGAATGATGGGTAAACAGCCGGAAAGGTCACTGCATAAGCACCTGTGAGCTAAGCAAAGCACCAGAGACAGGAGATTTTGAGCAGTTTTCCAGGAAAGAGAAATGGTGTCTGTGGATGTTGCCTGGCGGCATTGATGGGAGAGCCGTGCTGCCCGCGGTGGCGTGACATGCATGAGGCCCGTGGCCACACCAACTCCAGCAGGGTGTCCTTCTTTAAGCCCAGTGAAGCCAAGCACTGGTTTTGTCTCACTGTGTTCAGGGGATACGCGAACCTTGCTGCACCAAGAGCTCACCTCCACTGCACTCCTGTCTCTCCTGCTTTTGAACCTGGGAGGAAGGCTTGCCCTTCTCTGAGCCATGATCCCTGACCCCTCACTTGGCAATGAGTAAGGATTCCTCCTTCCTTAATGGAGTAGTGCCCACCCAGGAGGCAGGCTTTACACCATACATTGTCGCCTTGAACACACGTTACCAGCAGGAGCTAGGGCATCCACTGAAGCACCGTTTGAGTCAGTGCTTCCACACGGGATTATCTTACAGGGTTCAGAGGCATGCGGGGGTGGAGGGGCTTCGACCTAACCTGCATCAGCTAACGGGGAGGCTTGGTAACGGACTCCAGGCTGTATCGGAATGAGTCGGGTCTGCAGGGATTTTCCGCTTGTCTGCATGGTGTTTTTGTAAACGTGGTTCCGTTTTCTGTGCAGTGATTACTTACTGAAAACAGAACCAGGGTGGGAGGGGTTATAAAGAGAAAGTCAAAGGAACCCCTCCTCCCCCCAAAACACCTGTTCTCATAAGATAAGAACTCTATTCTTATTGGGGGGGACATAATTGCAGTCTGCACGATCCTCGTTTAAATAAAAACAGCCAGCTAGCCAGCTCATTCTCATTGAAATTCCTGAGATCTTCATTCTTTCTCGGTATTTGGTTGAAAACAAAGTTTATCTCCCGCTTCTCCCAGAGGATCTGCCAGGATTAAGTGCCTAGATCCATACCGTGCATACCTGATGAGAGCCTTTGAGTCCTGGCGGGAATGTCCATCAGTCTGATTTGATGTCATTATTGCCTCCACTTGCAACACGGAAGCCGACCCTGGGTCCTCCCAGGTGGAGCAGGAGCTCGGGTCTCTCTCAGCTTTCAAATGCAGCAAATACCTAGAGATGCACCCCGTGGTTCTTGTGTAAAGCTTTGCTTTGTCTTCAAGTTGCTGAAAGAGTGCCACTCTTAAAAAAATAAAGCAAAGCACTGTCACTCCAGCCCTGTAGCAAAAGAGGGGAGAGACCTCATTTTACTAGGCTGGGTGCTGGGTGCACAGTCCTCATGGAGGTACTGATCTGAAGGTGGTCTATGCCTGCCATTAGGCTCTCCTGCCACCAGGAGGCGACCTGTGTCCTATTGGGTTCACCTTCCGGGAACTGGTGTAGGGCTGGGAATTGAGCACGGTTTTCGGAATGGCAGCTTTCTGGAAGCCGCTTAGATACTTCGAGTGGTATTCTTAAATGGGACACAGAATTTTTAATGCCAAAATAGGGTCTGGAACGATACGCAGAAACCCCCCTACGTATGGTAACCCTGTCCTTGTGCTTAGCGGCTCTCAGGTGCAGTGAGTCAGGGGGTCAGAGTTTCGTTTATTTTTAAGTAAAATATGCATAACATAGAATGCAGCAAATATTGGTGATATTTGGAACATTCTCAGTGCTGTGCAGCCATCACCACCAACTACTTCCAAAACATTTTCACCAGCCCAGAGGGAAACCCCACCCCCATGAGGCGATCCTTTCCAATTCTCTGCTCTCCCAGCTCCTGGCAGCCCCAGTCTGCTCTCCGTCTCTACGACTTGATGTATTCTGGAGACATTTATATAAACACGTATTCTGGAGACATTTATATAAACACATGTATTCTGGAGACATTTATATAATCACACAATATGTGACCTTTTCCGATTGTCCTCTCTCACTGGGCACGATGCTGTGGCAGGAGTTTTGAATTTCTTGGAAATTCAGCGCCTTGTGTCTTTTTATGGCCGAGGCATGTTCCACTGTAGGGACACACCACCTTCTGTGTGGCCCGTTCATGCAAAGTGTCAGGAGTGACCACTCCCAGGAAGATGTGTATGTATAAAGCAAAGTCCAAGAGGCCACAGTGCCTTTGCTAAGCATTCTCTCTGTAGTGTGGGGCCGTTTGGGCGCAGAGGGTTCAGAGGCCTCCCAAAATCACATCTGGGGGTGCCCCCTGAGCTCACCTGCACATGAGGACAGATCCCTGGTGTTGGCTGGGCTCCCAGCAGAGAGGTCTAGGTGTCTGGACTTGTGTTTTGAGTCTGTTTGATGGAGCACAGATTCTGGGTTCAGTGCAAAGATGAATAAGGCAGAGCGTGGTCTATGGGACCGATCGGGAGAGTTGGGGGCAGAGCTCAAACCCAGGGGCTGGGAAGTGGACCCAGCCTGGCAGGGGATTGAGGAGTGCTTCTGCACCACAGAGCAGAAACAGCCTCAGGCATACAGACTGCTCAGGCAAGCACTTGTGCGCCTTTCACATCTATAGAATGACTCTGGCGTGAAATTCACTTCAATGGCAAGCAGGTGCACCGAGGCCCAGGGGCCTCCAAGGCATCCCCAGGCCTGGGCGGCGATTCGCTTCATTGCGGACCAGGGCAGCCCCAGCTGTGTAAGTGAATTGGTGGGAGCCTGCATTCCGGTCCCCACTGCTCTTTACAGAGGGTATGAACCTCCAGGGTCTGACCTGAGGCTGGGGCTCCCTCCCCCCAGCTTGGGCATGTGCTGGCTGTGGTTTTTAATCCCGTGTTTTCTGGGACGTGTTTCTGAAACACAGTCTCTGGGTGTCTTCTGCCTTCAGGAGTAAGCATGGCTTTTCTTCCCACGTGTGTTCTAAGGTTAATGTGAGCTCTGACCGAGGGATGGTGTGTGTGCGTGTGTGTGTGTGAGTGTGTGTGTGCGTGTAGAGAGAAAAATGATAGAGATATAGATATAAATTAGATTAGGTACATGATAGGTAATAGGTATGTAGGATAGATGATAGATATCATCTCTTCATTTATATCTATCATCCATCCACCCACACATCCATCCATCCGTAGATCTATGTATCTATGTTCCTGTCTGTCCATCCATCCATCCATCCATCCATCCATCCATCCATCCATCCAACCATCCAACCATCTTTCCATCCGTTTATCCATCTGTCCATCCATTCATCCTTATATCTATCTATCTATCTATCTATCTATCTATCTATCCATCCATCCATCATATCTATCTATCTATCTATCTATCTATCTATCTATCTATCTATCTATCATCTATCTATCTATCTATCTATCATCTATCTATCTATCTATCTATCTATCATCTATCTATCTATCATCTATCTATCTATCTATCTATCTATCTATCTATCTATCTATCATCTATCTATCTAATTTATCCATCCATCCATCCATCCATCCATCCATCCATCCATCATATCTATCTATCTATCTATCTATCTATCTATCTATCTATCTATCTATCTATCATCTATCTATCCATCCATCCTATCTATCTATCTATCTATCTATCTATCTATCTATCTATCTACCTATCTATCTATCATCTATCTACCTACCTATCATCTATCTATCTACCTATCTATCTATCTATCATCTATCTATCTATCTATCTATCTATCTATCTATCTAATTTATCCATCCATCCATCCATCCATCCATCCACCCTTTTTGCAATTTGTCATTTGCACTAATACCTGTAAGTGATGACTATTTCTCCAAGGTCTGGGAATCCTGAGAGCTTACGTGTCCTGGGCTGTTACCCAGTGTGCGTTATAACTACGTTTCCCCTCTGTCTTGGCAATAACACATTTGTCTGTATAAAATAGGTACCACGTCCATATAAAACATATCAGAGGTATGCTCACCATTGCCCCTCACCTACCTGCCTTTTCATTTATTGATACAATGTGGGTTGGGGTGCCAAGCATGGGATAAGGGTATAGAGGTGCCCCATCCCTGTGTTGTACGCTTGAAACGAATGTAACTGTGTGTCAGCTGTGCTTCAATTGAAAACAAATAAAAAAAGAAAACAAAACATACATGTGTGTTCTACATATTATACATATAAATACATATGGGTTCAGAATTCTAAATATATATATAATATAAATACATATAGGGATGCCTGGGTGGCTCAGTCAGTTTTGCCTCTGATTTAGGCTCAGGTCATGATGTCAGGGTCCTGGGATCGAGTCCCACGTCAGGCTCCTTGCTCAGCGGGGAGCCTGCTTCTCCCTCTGCCTGCCCCTCCCCCTGCTGTGCTCTCCTCTGACAAAATAAATACATATAGGGGTTCAGCGTTTTAAATATATTTAATATATAAATACATATGTGGGTTCAGAATTTTAAATATATATCTTAATATATATGGATCCAGAATTTTAAATATATATATAATGTAAACATGTGTGGGTTCAGAATTTTAAATATTATATATATAAATATATGTATGTAATATAAACGCATATAGGGGTTCAGAATTTTAAATATATATACAACATATAAATACATATATGGCTTCAGAATTTTAAATGTATAATATAGGGCGCCTGGGTGGTGCAGTCGTTGAGCGTCTGCCTTCGGCTCAGGGCGTGATCCCGGCGTTCAGGCGTTCGGGGATCGAGTCCCACATCGGGCTCCTCCGCGGGGAGCCTGCTTCTTCCTCTCTCACTCCCCCTGCTGTGTTTCCTCTCTCGCTGGCTGTCTCTCTGTCAAATAAATAAATAAAATCTTAAAAAAAAAAAAAATGTATAATATAAATATATATATATATGGGTTCAGAATGTTAAAAATATATATGATATATTATACACATGTGGGTTCAGCATTTTAAATATACACAGTATGTACAAATACACATGTGGGTTCAGCATTTTAAATATAAGTATAATATAAATGCATATATGAGTCAGCATTTTAAGTATATAATATATAATTTTCAATATATATTTTAATATATATTTTAATATATTTATATTTTTATTTATATACATAATATATATTTATATATTTATATATATTTATATTTATATATTTATATATATTTATACATATACATATAAATATATTTATATATATTATATATATTTAATATATATATATTTTTAAAAATATATTTTAAATATATAATATATAAATACATATGTGGGTTTTTTTTATTTTATTATTTTATTTTATTATTTATTTATTTTATTATTTTATTTTATTATTTATTATATTTATTTATATTTATATATATATTTATATATATTTTATATATAATAAATATATATTTATTATATATATTATATTTATTTTATTTTATTATATTTATATATATAAATATAAATATATTATATATATTATATATATTTAATATGTATTTTAATATATATAAATAAATATATATATTTTTTAAAAAATATATTTTAAATATATAATATATAAATACATATGTGGGTTTAGGATTTTAAATATATATATCATATAAATATTATATGTGTTCAGCATTTTAAATATATACAATAAAATCAATATATATACAGGTTCAGAATTTTAAATGGAAGGGATTTGAAGGCATGTGGACAATTCCAAGGGGGTTTTCCCCGGGGCTGGTTTCAGAATTTGAAAGTGATTTCAGAAGAGCCGGGACCTCACAGAGCAGATCCAACACCCAGCGGAGGGCTCGTCCACTCACGACCCCAGCAGCTGGCCCAGCACCGTGCGGTGTAACGTTGACTTGGGCGTGAAAGATCAACGACCGTTTCATTGAAACCTTTTCAGGGTCTTAAGCACCTGACTTATTCGTATGGGGACATACCTCCCATTATTTTCCATTTATGTTCTCACTTGGAGCCACTCATAGGTCTCTCTCTTCTGTTATCATGCAAAACCGGTTCTTAAAACCTTTTCATCAGCAGATTACTGTGGATACTTATTTCCCTTCCCCTTGTGTGTCTCAACGATGTTCAGAAGTCACGGGTACATCTTGATCCTTTTAATCATTGTTTTGGGGTGAATCACCGAGCCACCTGGTTCCTTTGGTTTTTCAACATGTTGGGACTCTGTCTTCTGCTGTTCATGATTCCTCTCTCTCATGCCATGAAGCTGAGCGGAGTTCAGGGAGACCCGCTCCTTCCGCGCCCATGTCCAGCTCCTCCTGCAGCCAGCTAAGCTCCCAAGATCGGGTGCCTGTCGAAAATGTTCAATTCAACCTCTGGGGCCCTCTTCTTCTCAAGCCGGGTTTATGGAAAGAGAGTAAACTGTCATTTTTAGGTATATAGTTCTGTGCATTTGGACAACAAATGTATAGGGCCGTGTGGCCACCATGATGGAAAGACAGACTGTTTACCTCCTTTTTTTTTTTTTTTTCAAATTTTCTCTGCTAATTGTGCTGCTTGAGATGCCCGCTCTGACCCTGCACAAATACGGAAGAGAGTGTGGGCTTTCTTGGCTGGCTCCTGACCCTATAAGGAAAGCGTCCAGTCTTCCCCGCTCCCCCTGTAAATATGCGAGCTGCCAGTTTTTGCAGAAGCTCTCCGTAAGGTGATGGAAGATTTCTCTATTCCTAATTTGAGAAAACAGTATTTTTTTAAACATAAATGAATGGTGACATTATTCAGATGTCTTTTTTTTAATCTGTTGAGATTCTATGCCTTTTAAAAAAATTATTTAAATTCAATTTAGTTAACATAGAATATATTATTAGTTTCAGAGGTAGAGTTTAGAGAGTCATTGGTTGCATATGACGCCCAGTGCTCATAACATCACATGCCCTCCTTAATGCCCATCCCCCAGATTCTATGCTTTTCTATTTTTTTGTTCTGTTGTCCTGGTGCGTTACTTTGATTTACTTCAAATATGCAACCCACACCTCATTTCTGGGCGACGATCTTTCCTCCTTCCGCTCCCGGTTATGACAATGATTCCCTTTATGTCCATGGTTTTGTTTGCCTGGCATTTAGGAAGCCATACCCAGATTTAAGAAACAGACTGAGACATACCTGGAAAGGAAAACTCTTGGCAGAAGTTGCTGATTCTCAAATATGCCAAAATCCTTCACACAAAGAATCCAGAAGCATTTCCTCCACTTCTGTTTTCTCAAAGTGTTTATACCACATTGAGATTGTCTTCGCCCCATATATATTTGGTAGAATTTGCCTGCGAAGCTATTCAGGCCGGGGACGTCCTTCGTCTAAAGTATTTAGCTACAAATTCAGTGATGTTAGTCGACATCTGACAATCCCATTTACTTAGTTCTTCCCGAGTGAACTTTGGGAGTTTTTGTCCCTTGAGGAATTGGGCCATACAATCTAAACAGTCACGTTGGTAGGCATGAATGGGTTTGTAACGTCTGCTTGTCAATCTTGTAACACAATCAATAGGGTCTTAGGATGTCCTATCTTCTTCATTCTCGATACGGTTAAGCTACTTATTCTTTTCTTTTCTTTTTTTTTTTTTTTTAAAGATTTTATTTATTTATTTGACAGAGATAGAGACAGCCAGCGAGAGAGGGAACACAAGCAGGGGGAGTGGGAGAGGAAGAAGCAGGCTCACAGCAGAGGAGCCTGATGTGGGGCTCGATCCCGTAACGCCGGGATCACGCCCTGAGCCGAAGGCAGGCGCTTAACCGCTGTGCCACCCAGGCGCCCCTGTTCTTTTATTTTCTTGATCAGCTTGGCTAGAGGTTTGTCAATTTTATGGAGAAGTCAGAGAACCAACCTTTGGCTTGACTGATTATCTCTATTGCTTTTGTGTTTTCAATTACACCGATCTTTCATATTTCCTTCTTTTTGCGTGCTGTTTAGTATGTTTTCCTTCATTTAATTTCTTTTTTTTTTTTTAAAGATTTTATTTATTTATTTGACAGAGATAGAGACAGCCAGCGAGAGAGGGAACACAAGCAGGGGGAGTGGGAGAGGAAGAAGCAGGCTCATAGCGGAGGAGCCTGATGGGGGCTCGATCCCAGAATGCCGGGATCACGCCCTGAGCCGAAGGCAGACGCTTAACCACTGTGCCACCCAGGCGCCCCTCCTTCATTTAATTTCTTAAGAAGGTGAGAGCATAAAATATTGATTCAAAACCCTTCTTCTTTCCTTGTAGGGATTGGAGGCTGCGTGGAAGTCCTTTAAACACAAATTCTGTCATGTTGTATTTCCGTACTCATCCAGTTCATAATATGTCCCAATCTGCTTTGTCATTTCTCTTTGTCCATGGGTTATTTTGAAGTGTGCTGTTTGAATTGACCAATATTGGGCTTTTTAGATAACTTCTGGTTATTGATTTCTGCTTTAGTCCCATCCTGGTCCGAGAACATACCTTGCAAAATTCCGATTCTTTAAGATTCGTTGGATTTTGCTTCATGGCTCAGAACTGGGTCGACCTCGGTGAAGGTTTCATGGGCACCTGGAAAGAATGTTATTCTGTGTTTGTTGGGTGCCATGTTTTTTACACATCAGTTGGGTCAAATTAGTTGCTGGGGTTGTCACAGAAGCCGTGGAGTCATCGTGCCCATAGCAATATGGAGGCCTTTAGAACGTAGCGCTTAGTGAATGGGGAGAGAAAGACTAAGGGATTGAGATGAAGGACACAGTCCCCTTCCTAGACCCTGAAACCCATTCTTAGACCCTAAAACCCACACGCCTGTTAACCAGCACAGCTCAGTTTCAAAGGACACAAACAAAAAATGCACAGTGGACCCACTCCAATGGCAACTCATTGGGGGAAGGTGGAGAATGGGCTTGGATAGGGAGATTTGTGTGAAAGAATGAAGCAAGAAGATGGCCTTCCACAAATCGGGGAAGTGTTCCACTGAAGTACATGCTTAGCTTGATCTAACCGAGATTCCCATACCCGTGTGATGACGTTCCCCATGTGTGGAATTCACAGGGTGAGTCTCGGGACGAGGATAATGAACACAGGTCTCCCCAGACGTTTTTGTCATTGGAAACTCTTCTTCCCCTTCCTAACCCACCAGTAGGATGCAGGTCTAGCTCACTAAGTGCTGATGGGAACACCTCCCAGAATGGGAATATAAAGTTGTTCTGGTCAATGAGATACTCACATGCACCTGTTACGTCTGATTGGAAATACATAGAAATGAACCACTCGTGGTCCTGGTGGGTCAATGTTGGTTGCATCTGGGTGGTAAGCATGAGGCTGTGTCGCGTGGCTCTCTGTGTTCCCATTGAGCGTTTAGCTTTTGTACTGGTAAAGTAAGATGGTGGACCTTCATCACTGTTTCAAGACTAGACGATGCTTTTTTTTTTTTTTTTTTTGCTAAACTATTCATTTTGACAGATTGGTATTTCTCATTTCACAAAAATGACATGTCCACAGTTTTTCTTTTTTTTCTTTTTTAAAAGATTTTATTTATTTATTTGACACAGAGAGAGAGACAGCGAGTGAGGGAAAACAAGCAGGGGGAGTGGGAGACGGAGAAACAGGTAGGGAGCCTGATGCGGGGCTCAGTCTCAGGACTCCAGGATCATGACCCGAGCCGAAGGCAGATGCCCAACGACTGAGTCACCAAGGCGCCCCTCACAGTTTTTCATCCTAAGAGCATATGGAGTGTATGCTATGAACTGAGGTCTTACCCCCATCCCCAAATTCATAATTCTAATCCTTAGTGGGGCTATATGTGGAGATAGGGCTTTTAGGAGGTAATTTAGTTTCCATGAGGTCATAAGGCTGAGGCCTTCATCCCATAGGACAGGTGTCCTTAGAAGAAGGAGAGGGAGGAGAGGAAGAGGAGGAGAAGGAGAAGGAAGAGAAGAAGAAGAAGAAGAAGGAGGAGGAGGAGGAAGAAGGAGGAAGAAGGAGGAGAAAGAAGAAGAGAGAGAAGGAGAAGGAGAAGAGGGAGAAGAAGAAGGTAAAGAAGGACATCCCCCCCCCCCCCCCCCCCGTCTCTCTGCACATGCTCCCAGGAAAAGCCATGGGAGGAATGCAAGCCAAGAAGGCAGTTTTCACGCCTGGATCTCAGACTTTGAAGGACCGTGAAGAAAGTGTCTGTTGTTTAAGCCACCACGACCGTGGCATTTCATTATGGACACCCCCAGCTGGCTAAGACGCTGTTTCAAGGAGGCGCATGAGGGGAAAATGTGCTTATCCAGACTGTGAGGGAACTCTTTCTGCAATTTTGTGAAAAGCTAGCTGGGGAGGGGCTGTCCCTAGTCCAAACCCTGAACCCCAAGTCACCCCAAGACTGAGACCCCAGGCGGGGATGCTGGCTCAGGGCCACCCAAACCTCGAGAACAGTCTTCAAAGGGAGAAGGTACCCCTTTCATTCTGTGTGAACAGTGAGACGTTTCTACTTTTTCATCTCACCGTTCCATGTGTTTATAACTGTGAGCCTTCAAATTCCAGGGAAAGCACAGGATCCAGAAGGTTAAGGCAAGAGAGGGGAGCTTTAGCTTTCTCTCATCGTCTTGGAAGATAAAGGCATTTTCCATGGTCTTTACATCAAACTTATCTTCCCTGAAACATATTGACGCAATGGTTTTCCAGGGCCTGTGCTCATGACTCACATGCCTTACCCAGTGCCTGACACCCAATTAATACTCTCCAAGTGCCTCGTCAGTTGTGAGCTGGCCGCACAGCTCAGCCCTTTGTGCAGGTGTCCAGAGCCACGTGAAACACGCGTTGCCCTCGTTGGGAGACTTCTTGATGCTCCTGAAACACGTTCCCACCGTTCAGAGACGCTGCTGCTTCTCATTCTTCTCATTTCTGATCAGCTCCACAGCATGCAACGTGTTGCTTCGCTGGGCGAATAAATCCATTTCTGCTGCTTGGATTTTGTCCTTTTTGAGAGACAGCATGGGGACGCTTCCCTTGGCGAGGCTCCCAGAGAAGGGAGCACAGTTTTGGGGCTGGTCTGTCTCTCCCTAGAGATTCTGGATTCCCTGTGGGATGACCCGTGAATCTGGATGTCTAAGGAAAATGTGGCATGTATGTTGGGCCAGAGCCTTGCTCCTCCACTCACCTTCCTCACCTACTCAGGTGTGTGTGAAATGCACGGGGGCAAATCTGACGCCAGGAGCTAACTCCACACTTGTCGGTGGGGTTGCCCACAGCTTTTTGCATCGTTGTTGGGATGCAATAGATTTACAGCCGGGGGACCTTCCGATACATCTACTCCAAGTCTTTTGTTGTGTTCTCCAGAGTTCACACGTCTGCCTCCAGCATCTTCCCACCCTGGCTCATCCCTACCAAAGAGGTAGGAATGCTCCAACTGGGGGCCAATGGACTCCCCAATAAAAGACTGGTCGAAGCCAGTAGTTCTCAATCTGGGGCAGATCTGCACCCCAGGGGGACCCCTGGCCACGCGTGGGGACATTTTTGGTTGTCACGACTCAGGGTGGAAGGTGGTACTGGCATCGAGTGGGTGGAGACCTGGGGCGCTGCTCAATGCCTGATAGTGCACAGGGTGGCCCCGTAGGGCATAGAATGAGCCAGTCCCACATGTCAGTTGTGCGGAGGATGAGAAACTGGGTGAAGCCATGGACTGATTGCCCAGGCTGGCCAGCAGACTTTCTGAGAATTTTTCTTTTGGGAATTTGTATCAGTCTCGGTTCTATCAGAGAAACAGACCTATACATATATATATATATATAAAAAAAATATATATATAGATATATATATGGTTATATATATGGTTATATGGTTATATATATAGTTACATATATGTTACATAGTTATATAAAGTTATATACATGGTTATACATAGTTATATATTTACAATTATATATAATTATGTAGTTATATACTTATATATAATTACATATATGATATAGTTACATACATGCTACATACGTGGTTATATATAGTTATACATGTTATACATAGTTTTATAGTTATAGCTATTTAGTTATATATAGTTATAGTTATATAGTTATATATATGGTTATGTAGTTATATATATAGTTACATATATGTTTTATATATATAGTTACATATATGTTACATACATGGTTATATATAGTTATATATACTTATATAGTTATATATATAGAGAGAGTTACATATAGATTTATATATAGTTACATATAACATTGTAATATTATATAATACATACTGTATTAATATCTATTTTATATGTAACTATATATAAAGTGATTTATTTATTTTTAATTGAAACAAATGTAACAAATAATGAAAATGTAATTTGTACATTAAACGTATTGTGTGCATTTACGATGTGCAACATGTGGGTGTGATCCATTCATATAAGAGGATTGCCATTGAAACAATAGCACGTCTGTCACATGGCATAATTGTCCTTCCTTTTTTGTGGTGGGAATAATGAAGAGCATCTCTTGGCAAGTTGGGGGATTATAATGCAATATTGCTGATTATATTCACTATACTGTGCATTAGGTCTCCAGAATTTGTCTAGAAGTTGCAGTAAGAGATGTATGAAGATATTTATTTAGCTCATACGGTTGTGGGGGCTGGCAAATCTGAAAGCTTCAGGGCAGGTGTGAAGGCTGGAAGCTCAAGCAGTGACTGATGATGCAGAAATGAGGCAGAATTGCTTTTGCCCTGAGGGAAAAGGAAGTCTTTGCTCTCAGGAAAGTCTTTGCTCTGAACATCTTCAACTGATTGGACGAGGCCCACCCACACCGTGGAAGCTGATCTCCTTGACTTGAAGTCAGCTGCTGTGGATATCAGTCACATTTACAAAATACCTCATAGCAACACCTACACCAGTGTTGGATGAAACAACTGGGGACTATGGTCAAGATAAGTGAACACATCGCAAGACCAGCCCTTTTCTCCCTGGTGGCAGAACATGAGCCAGGAGCTGGGGGTGGGGCAGCTGTATGCCCTTGATGGACAGGGTGCCATTGCTTCAGTGCATAGATGAACTTGTAGGAAGTTCATCCTACCACAAACTTGTAGGAAGAGGCACAAATGAAGGAGGTGAGATCCTGGCCTTCAGCCACCCGAAGAACATTCCATTCTCTGCCCTGTAGCCGTTTAGCTGCAGAAGCCACAACATGGCTTTTTTTGAGTAGAATTCACATTCACCTAGAACCTCGATGGGGTTTCATTTGGAAATGGGGAGCTTGCAGATGTGAGTAAGTGAAGGATCTGAGATGAATTTGTCCTGGATCCGGGTGGCTCTAAAGCCAAGGACAGGTGTCCTTGAAAGAGATGGAAGAGGAGACACAGACACAGAGGAGAAGCCACGTGAGGACAGAGGCAGAGATGGGAGGGACGTGGCCACCAGCCCAGGGATGCCTGGAGCCCCAGAAGCTGGAAGAAGCAGGAAGGACCCTCTCCTGGAGCCTCTACAGGGAGCACAGCCCTGACCCGCCTGGATCTCAGCAGCCCTGCCCCGCCTAGATCTCAGGGGTCCTGCCCCGCCTGGATCTCAGACTCTGGTCTCCAGAGCTGGGGGAGAATAATCTCTGTTGCTATAAACCGTCGAGTCAAGGTAGTTGCTAGGACAGCTCTGGTACACTCATACAAGTTCCAAGTCTCCCCCTGAGTAGAATCAGCAGTGAGAATGACTCCCAGGGCTGGGCTCTTGCTGGATCAGGTGGGGGGCAGTCCTGGGCACTGTCTTCCAAGGTCACCAACCATCTTCCCCGTCCTAACTACTACAGTCAAGAATAAACATTTTTATGGGTGTTATATGCAACTAATGAATCATGGAACTTTACATTAAAAACCAGGGATGTACTGTATGGTAACTAACATAATATAATAAAAAATATTAATAAAAAAAAAGAATAAACATTTATGTCGTATTTGCCATTTCCTGAACCTTGAGGAAGACCAGCTTATCCCTCAGGCCACGCTCGGTGCTGTCGCTTCGGTTGGTGTATTGCTCTGTAAGGTGCAATTATCCACTTGTACTCTCAGAGGCCACAATTTAATTTTGAGTTTTCAGGGTCACGCTCCATATTGTGACCTTGGTGGATGATTTCTTACCCAGAAACTGCAGTTCTGGGCCATACATTTCCATAGCCCACCCAGAGTCTGCAGGTGAGAATCTTGGAGCTAATTTTGGGAATTGGCTGTTCTGGTTTGAAGGGAAACATTTTTTGTGTTGGGGTGTCTCAGCATCCACACTGTGGGCGTCCCAGGCTGGACGACTCCCTGACGTGGGGCGTCCTGTGCACTGTAGACCAATGAGCAGCATCTCTGGTCTCCACCCACCAGAGGCTAGAAGCCTGCCTCTCCCAACTCCACATTGTGATAAATGCCTGCAGGTATTGCCGAATGTCCCTTGGGGAATAAAATCACCATGATCTGGAATGTTTGGTCTATAGCAAAGTGCAGACACCTTGCAACAATCAGCTGCATGCTAATTCAGATTTTCTGAATCAAACAGAGCAAATAGTTCAGGGCCCATGCAGAAACCCTTTCTTGCCCAGAAATCAGGCAGAGCTCCAGGGCATTAGCCAGGTGCTTAGAACATTCCTGAGTAATGTGATAACATTTCATTACAACCAATAACTTCACTAATTGTTCTACAGTTGAGACACTTAAACCTAGAGATGTTCCCTCATTGAACACACACTCCCTTGAGCCACCTCGAGGGCTGGAGCCAGAATTAGTGAAATCATCTTTGATGACCAGCTCAAAAAAAAGGCAATAATCACAGCAGCACTGATTGTAGCTATTATAAATAGTTTCTGCATACCGGGCACAGATTAAGTTTTCACCTCATTACATTGGTGTAACGGCACTTGGAGAAGAAACAGCTGTCTTCACTCCATCTGGCCATGTGGAAGGATTGTCCATCACCACCCATGTCTGGTTGGATGGAGTCACGGCACACGTGGAAGGACGGTCCATCACCACCCATGTCTGGTTGGATGGAGTCATGGCGCACGTGGAAGGACGGTCCATCACCACCCATGTCTGGTTGGATGGAGTCATGGCACACATGGAAGGACGGTCCATCACCACCCATGTCTGGTTGGATGGAGTCATGGCGCACATGGAAGGACAGTCCATGGCCTGGCAGTTTGGCACATTATTGTCCATTTGCAGAAGTTTCTCGCTGGGTTATGATGGGGCTCCTAGCATTTGTGACCACATCCTGGCATCTGGTTCTTGCGTTTATTCCTGAATCCATATGTGTCTCCTTCTGGAACATCTTTCCTATGTGTTCCCATCTGTAAGGACAGGAGACTGTTGTGACTGTTTCATCACATTGGAGGTTGATGGTTCCATGATGGTTCCACCTCGCAGAACGAGGTGACAGTGAACGCTTATGTGTGTAGACCCTCTAGGAGCAGGGATCTGCTTGGATTGGTGGACAACATGGCAGCTCCTGTCATGCCCAATGTAGCTTCCAGGGGGGAGCGGGTGCCCCTCAGAACCCACTTCTAACCCCTGCTATGGAGGTGGCCTGATGGAAAAGCCATCAACTGTCCAAAGATGCTTAGTTAGGGAGGTCTTATGTGCAGATTAGGACCCAGCTTCCCCAAAGTCCTTGGTTCATGGTACCCTTTGTGCCTTGATTATGTTTTCATGGCTCCTAGAGCCCATGGGAAATACCCCACATTTCTGTCAATGTGGCTGGTGGGATATCTTTACATGATGACAGAAGTGTTCCCATCTGAGGACTCAGAACTCTGCCCCAAGATTTTGGGGTGGTTCTTCTGGCTGAGAAGGCCATTTGGGTGTGAGGCTGGGGAGCTTTCCGGGTCAAGAACAGGGACAACAAGCTTTCCTGCATGCACTGGTGTGCGTTCTTTACCATTAGGGAAATAAAACAGTGCAGTAAAAATGCCGAGAGAGTAGATTCCGGGGTCCCGGCAGGACAGTATTCAGCATGCAGTCTGTCCACCCCTTTCCCCTCCTGGTCCAGACGTTACTAATCAATCTCAGAACTGCCTTCCTGTGGAGCCCAGAGGGCACTTCTGAGTCTTCTTCACTTGCTGATGCAGATGGAATTCATCCTGGGCAGGAGGCTGGGTATGTCCAGAGGGATCCAGGAAACGCTGGGTCTGCCCACCCCCTTGCAGAGCCTGACACGTCAGATTGCAAGGATCCATACTCAGGACTTCCAAATCGGTGGGGAAAGCTTCACGGATGGGACAGCCTCACTGATGGGACAGCCCCTGGATCTCCTGCTCTTAGCTCGCTGGGTTTGGGTAGTGATCATTTCACACAGAAGCTACTGCCACCACCACCTCCCCATGACTCCCCATTTGCAACAAGCAGGGGTGCGGGTGGATGGCATCAGTGTGGGTCTGCACTTGGAGCCCCTCATGAAGCTTGGAGCTGCACAGACAAGAGAGAGCCCTCTTTCTGAGCAACACGGGTGAGTTCCTCAGCCTGGGTTTTGCGGTCAGGCTCATTTGCATTTTTTCAATTACGGGGAAACCCATCGGGGGAACCCAAAGGGATTTAAATAATTAACAAACCGAGACATGGGCAGAGCCAGGCTTGGCAGGAATCATAATGCTTGGATGAACTGTGCAATTAATACATTTCTCATCAGGCTGCGGTGTGCCAGGGAAACACAATGTCACTTGTCTGTCCCGGGCTTCACTGAAATGGGTTATTTGCATATCAGATGGTGTTGCAGGAAAATTAAATTTTGGGAAGTTCGCCCTGACTTTGGATTAGTAAACAGAACTTGTGGATGGCCCCTCATTGATGAAAACAGGTTAAAAAAAAAAGGTATGATAGAAATAATTGAAAGTAGGGACTTGAACAGATAATTGCACAGCCGTGTTCATAGCAGCCAAGAGGTGGAAGCAATCCAAGTGCCTGTGGATGGATGGACAGATGGATGGATGGACAACGGGTGAACAGAAAGACAGATAGGTGGGTGGATGGATGGATGGATGAATGGACAGATGAATGGACAGATGGATAGATGGATGGGTGGACTGACAACGGGTGGATAGGTAGGTAGGTGGACACCTGGATGGATGGATGGATGGATGGACGGACAGATGGATAGACAGATGGGTGGATGGACTGACAACGGGTGGATAGGTAGGTAGGTGGACACCTGGATGGATGGATGGACAGATGGACAGATGGATAGACAGATGGGTGGATGGACTGACAACGGGTGGATAGGTAGGTAGGTGGACACCTGGATGGATGGATGGACAGATGGACAGATGGATAGACAGATGGGTGGATGGACTGACAACGGGTGGATAGGTAGGTAGGTGGACAGCTGGCTGGCTGGCTGGCTGGATGGGTAGATTGACAATGGGTCACACTGTGAGACACACTGTCACTGATTCATGAAACAGGGTTTCAACCCAGCCTGGTGGATCCTTGTCACTGTGGCACAGAATAATCCATGTTCTGCCAGATTTGTGTGAACCGTTTGTGATCACCTGGAAAACCAACAGTTTGGGAAAAAGGATGAACACCCCCGTTTATGGATAGAGACAAGACAGGGAAGGTAACAGGCAGAGGAATCCGTCCAGGAGATTTTGGCTTTGGGTCAGCTGAGACTCAGATATTTAGAGGACATCCAGACCTGGCAGTCTACAGGGCAGCCCCCTGGGACACTGGATTTAAAAGCAGTTGGTAAACTGAGGGTAGTGTAAGAGTTTGGCATTGGGATGTCCCAAGAGCCACGTACACAGTGAGAAACATTTTAATGGAAAAATTAAATCCTTAAAATGGAAAACAAAAAAATGAGTGCTTGGGCCAAGGAGGAGGAAGGCAGAGTTTAACATTTTTAATATTAAGTCTATGTGCAGGGTCATTTCTGGATCCTCTGTGTGTCCCCATGTCATTCCCCTGAGGGGAAGGAGGTTCAGTGTTGACTTCCCATAGCCCCTCGGTTCTGGGCAGTCCTGGTAGCTCTGTGTCCATGTTGTGGGGCCAGCTTTGTGTCAGGAGAAAGTGGGAGAAAGTCCTCGGAGGAGGTAAGGCAGGGTGGGGGTGCTTGCAGAAGGATGCTGGCCCGCCACCAGTACCTTTCCCAGGGTCACGGGGAATAAACTAGCACATCAGCTCTGCTACATGCTCTGGCCAAAAGTCCCCAAATCACCGAGGATCCCTTGTTTCTCACATATGTACCCCAGTGCACCAGCCAATTATTTGCCTACGTTATATACAGAATCCGAGCACGTCTTGCCATGTAGCCGTGACCTTGCCTGGAGTCTCCATGGCAACGGCCGCCCTGCTCCCACGCATGTGGCTGGTATCAGTCAGGGCAGAAGAGGCCATGCCACAGTGACAAGCAGCACCAATGTATTGGTGCCTTAGGCCATAGCGGTTTGTAGCGGTTTTTTCCAATTGGGGGCTCTGCTCTGTGTCATTGCTGTGATCCCAGACACACACCGGGTGAGCAGATGTCAGCCAGAAGCACAGGAAAGGAAAAACGGTGTCCTGAGTGTCTCAATGTGGCATTTAAATGCTCTAGCTCAAAAGCAAAGCACATCATTTCCACTCACAATCTGCTATTCAAAACACACGCATGACTCCATCCAACCAGACATGGGTGGTGATGGACCGTCCTTCCACGTGCGCCATGACTCCAACCAACCAGACATGGGTGGTGATGGACCGTCCTTCCACGTGCGCCGTGACTCCAACCAACCAGACATGGGTGGTGATGGACCGTCCTTCCACGTGCGCCGTGACTCCATCCGACCAGACATGGGTGGTGATGGACCGTCCTTCCACGTGCGCCGTGACTCCATCCGACCAGACATGGGTGGTGATGGACCGTCCTTCCACGTGCGCCGTGACTCCATCCAACCAGACATGGGTGGTGATGGACCGTCCTTCTATGTGTGCCATGATTCCATCCAACCAGACATGGGTGGTGATGGACCGTCCTTCCACGTGCACCGTGACCACCCAACCAGACATGGGTGGTGATGGACCATCCTTCCACGTGCGCCATGACTCCATCCAACCAGACATGGGCGGTGATGGACCATCCTTCCACGTGTGCCGTGACTCCATCCAACCAGACATGGGTAGTGATGGATAATCCTTCCACGTTCCCAGATGGCGGGATGACAGCTGTCTCTTCTCCAAGTGTGATTACACCCACAAAATGAGGTGAAAACTTTATCTGTGCTAGCCATACAGAAACTTATTTATAATAGCTATAATCAATGCTGTTCTGATTATTGTCTTTTTTTTTTTTTTTTTAGGCTGGTCATCGATGATGACTACCTGAAATCATTAAAAATTATAGTAAGCCAAAGGTGTCAGGTATTTAAGAAAGATTTCTGCTAGAAAGCCCTGTGGTTAAAATACATAATTAGGTTTTGATAATCTCCGAAACATTTATCTCACAAGATTGAAATGCTAGTACATTCTACCCTAAAGATGGGGGCAGGGAAACAACCGTATAATACCCTAAGCGTCATTCAATATACAATATAATCTAAATACCCTGTTCTCATTATGAGTGTCATGTGAGTGATTTTCAGCAGTAAGTATTTGTCAAATTCTCCTGTTTTACCCCTTCTGTGTCCTCCCATGTACTAACTTAGAGGAACACACAGCCATGCACTTTCTTCTCTTTCTCTCTTGCGCGCGCACACACACACACACACACACACTTTCCCACATCGGCATCTGCTCTTCTAATTCCTTCACGGATACGTTAGTGCTGCTCTCTTCATGATTTAACTGAGCTGCTTAAAATAACTTTGGGTATGGAGTTGCTTACCGTCTTACACAGGGAGCCCTTAAAATAGCTCTAAACCCTCATTACCCACAACCCCAATAACATAAGCACGCCTAGGGGTCAGCTCCTTGTCGGGTCGGTGCAAGGATGTGTGCTTATTAAATGGATCGGTTGGGGAAAAAAACCCAACAAAACTGTCAAAATACCCTCACCCCCGTGGGTGGCCGATTTGTAGACATGCTATTTTGAGACATTTTGTGCAGTGTGGCGGGTTGGTCCACGTGTTTTAATTCACGTGTTGACTTAATCAGGGGCTTTGGTATATAAGAGACAGAGGCCCAAGTCTGAGCTTACTGGTTTCTCTCTAAGAACAGGGGATGAGGACAGAGACATGCACAGAGGGATGACCAGGTGAGGACACAGGGAGAACATGGGGTCTACACGGCAAGGAGAGAGGCCTCAGGAGGAACCAGCCTCAGCCCCGCCTGGATCTCAGAATCCCAGCCTCCAGGATGGTGATAATAAATGTGTGTTGTCTAAACTACCCTGTCTGGGGTATATTTTATGGCCATCCTAATACAGGGAGCTCCAGGGAGTAGTTGATTTTGGGACTTTCCTGTCTCCTCCAATTTGGGGTCTGTTCGCTCTTGGAACATCACTCAGCCTGGCTGCCCACTACGGGCTTCCGGTAAAATCGTTGTGCGCTGACCCGGCAGGTCCGAGGGAGCTCTGGGCCTCACGTGTCCAGCCCAGAACATATTTCAAAGCTGGATAAAGCTCTAATTGAAAAAGCAAAAGGCCCTGTTTCATTGGCCCCAGGGCTAGGGGGAATCTAATGATGTTTAGATGATACGTTGCACTGAATTCACTGTGCGTTTTTATTCACCTGGACAGATTGGCTGGATCTTCGCAACGTCTTGACATGGCAATCATGCCGCGGTCGGCCGTTCACAGAAGGCAGGCGGGAGCTACATTCTGCACGTGTAACTGCCTGTCCCGGGCATAAGTCTATGCATAACGGTCATTTCTGGATCCTCTGGGCCTGCCGGCGAATCTCGGAAGAAACGAGCCACATCGCACCACGTGGATGTCTGATCGTTCTTTCTAAAGTGGATGCGGGTCCTTCCCAGAAATGTCTATCACTTTATTTTTTTAGAAAGATTTTATTTATTTATTTGACAGAGAGAGAGAGAGACAGAGAGAGAGAGAGAGAGAGAGAGGGAGCACAGGCACGGGGAGTGGTGGAGAGAGAGGGAGAAGCACAGTCTCCATTGAGCAGGGAGCCCGATCTGGGACTCGATCCCAGGACCAGAGTGTATGTTGGAGGCGAGCGGAGACGGGTTAATAGTGTGTGCCCTCAAACAGGGCTGGAATAGCCGCTCCAGGAGCTATCAATAGAGCAACACCACGGACGAGGCTTAGAGCCTCCCCCAAAGAGCCTCCTGACACCCTCGTCTTCAGCTCACCGTCCTGTCTGCGTGTTGTATTATGGGGTCCAGCCTGCCGTGCGCTGTTAGCAGAGCTTTGAGGATGGTACAATCTGATATTACACAAAAATCCCACCATGTATCCTGGAGATGAGGACTTGAGCACCCAATGTCTGTGGGACTTGGTTATGGTCACCCCAGAAACCTAATGCACGTGACTCAAAGGTCTCAGTGTGATTTATTCCTGCAGCGAGGAACTGGGAGTCAGCTGTGGATGCCTTTGTGCATGGCGTGCAGCTGTTTTCCCGAGCGTCGTCCCCGTCTCTGCCGTGGATATGACATCTGTCTGCCTTGTGCATTCCTCTGGGGAAGCTCGTCATGATTTTAGAGCCGTGCTTTCCAAAACTGAATCAGAAGACGATCCTCGCGAAAAAGGAACAAGGGAAGTGGGAGCTCGTGAGACACGGAAACGGTCTGGATTGATCAAACGTGCACACGGTCATACGGCTCCCCTGTCTGCTGGGAGTGTCTGGTGGGCTTGGTAGGACCACATGGAAAACAACGCCATTTCGACAGCCTGCGTGTCTGAGGGACAGAGGGGAGGTCAGTGAAGGAATGATCGGTGCCTTTGGAGCCAGGAATGATACCTTCCACTGCCAAGATGTTGCTGGAAGTCACGACTTTTTCTAATCTGTGTGCATTTGCATTGTTGGGGGGTGGGAAGGAAAGAATATTGTTGCCATTTATATCTACCTGGCTTTACGGAGCCGCGTGCAGTAATCTGTCGGTTACTGCGTTAATCTTTTGTGTTGAGACGCACACCGTTGAGAGGTTTGGCGCAGTCTCCGCATGGTCTCGCTTCTTTACACGTGAACGCACAGTAAAGAAAATAAAGAACATGCGAGAGTGTAACGCGAGCATATATGATCCTTGGCAGGTGGCGTGGAGGCACGGTGTGCATTTCAACAATCCACAGTAGCAGCTCTATTAACCAGCAAATGCATTTGCCCGAGAGCGATCTTTTGTGTGATGCAGGAAGGGAGTCACTTCTGATGTCGTGAGACCACCCAAATGCAGACAGAGCGGCGTGCCACAGAAACGGGGAGAGCCGTGGGTCATCACAGCACGGACCCCTTGCAATCCAATCCACACCGCGAAGCCACGTGCTTCCACACCCCAGAGCACCCAGTAGGGCGTCACCCTGGTGTGCAGCCCAAGTGTTGGATGGGTGTTGGAGACGAGGTCTGTTTTCTCACGCACCTACACAAACAATGGGAAGACTCGGTCATCGGAAATGCCTCCACGTGTTTCTTCTTGGCAAATGCATACGGAGACCTTATTGGGAAGGAATAGGACCTTACGTGCCAAAACGATTGTTCTGCAGATGTAGCCGCGGATGCCGTAGGAAGGATAAAGACTCAATTAACTAGCCCTTCGATGTGGGTCCTACTGCGATGGCTGAGTGGGACCAGCTGGGTCTCGGAGTGGACAGGATGCCATGGGACGGCTTTGTCAGACCTCGAGGGATGGAACCTACTGCTGGTCCGTTCGCAGCCCCCAGCTCGTGACGAATTCATTTGCCACCGTGAGGGTTCAGAGGATGATAAAAAGACCGTGTTTGGACAGGTACCATGTTCAAAGTCAGCATGGCAGAAATACATACAGGAGAAGGAAGAGTGATGCATGGGACCCAGGTGGAGATGGAGCAAGGAGGCATGTGCTGGACCATGTAACGGCCCCTTGTGGTTTGCGTTGGCAGGAGAGACTCTCTGTGACCCCAGGTGTTTGCACATGGGTTGTGAGGGAGCACAGAGGCATTCTAGCAAAGAGACATTGGGAAGAAATTGGGTTGCTGATGTCTGCAGACATCACAAGATAAGGATGTATGGTGGCAGTCCTTGTTTCTGAGATCTTTTTCTTAGACTTGTCCCCTGTCGTGGTCAGAAAGCCTGCCTGCAAATGGACAATGAGCCAGTGACCAAGCCACTCCCTGGGCCAAGAAAGGCATTTGAGCTCTGGATGCTTTTCAGCAGTCTTGGCCACGCTGTATTTGCTGCAAGCCCAGGGCTGTCATGGGTTGGAATGAATTTTGGGAGGCGGCATTCAAGAACTCTATTGAACTGTGCCAACTGGAGGCGTTAAAGCTCGAACGGTCATGCACATCGTCCCCCCGAGGCAACAGATCCTGGAGGTGTTGGAGCCTGGGTCCTCCAGTTTAATTTCAGTGTCGCTGGAGGGTTGTCAGCATCTCCTCCCCTGAAGGCTTCAAGGAATGGGAGAGAAGCCTTCCGTGTGTGTCACTTAGGTGCTAATTACTCAAGGCATCCATCTTCCACCTTGCAAAGGAGGTGGGAACGTGCTGCTTTTCTCGTACAAATGGAAGGTAAGGACAAAGAAATTCACCAAACGATGGACTTTCAAAGCTTTTTGGTACGGTTTCAAACTCAGCTATGAAGTGTCTTTAAGTACAGATTTTTGGTTTTTTCCCCAATTACAACGGTTTCTATGACAGGCAGCACAGGACAGATAAAACCTCAGAAATGTACTCGTGAAAATAGAACTTAGTGTGTGGACATCATAATGGAAGACATCCACACAGGGTTCACATACTCGGGGCAGACTTTACCTTATTCATGTGACAATAAGGCCATGGGACAGAAGAGCATTTTCCATTTCGCCACACTCCATTGATAAAGATCATATGAGTAAGGGTAAAAACATGTTGGCATAGATATGGGTTGTAGGAACAAGGATATACAATGTGATTAAAAAGCACAAGTGGGGAAAGAAACTAGGAAAATGGTAATTTAACCAGTATCTGATTAGTCAGTGCGGAAAATGGGGCAGTAGACCATGTACGCGTCAGCAAAGGGAAAATGGCGGGAGGCATCAAGCTTCCTGTTTTCCTTTCTCCTCCCTCCCTCCCTCCCCAAAACTAGCACCAACCAAACAGAGAAGGTTGTTCCAAGGAAGAAATATTGATTCGTCCCACCCTCCCACGTCCTTCCAGTGTCTTCTGTTGTTTGAACTCACCTCCCACGTCCTTCCAGTGTCTTGTGTCTCTTGAAGTCACCAGGAAGCCCAGGACTGAAAGATGCAGATCATGTCCATTAGCTCCTTGGGGCACAGGGTAGGGAAGGAAATGATGGACACTGATTATGAAGGGGGACTTGGAAAATAAGTCCCCTCCCACCAGGCTTGAAGTTAGGAGGTGTGGTAGGCTGCATCCATTACCCACAATGTCATTCTTCTTTCCATGACTTGGCCCTGGCCAATCCTTCGTGCAAGGACCTTGCATCCCTAGTCCATTGAGTTTGGACTTTGCATCTGGTCCCGTTGGGCGTGTCGAATGCCAGAAGAAAGGCTTGAAGCAGAGGTGTGCTTGCGTGGTTTGGCTTGTCCTCTGAATATCCGCTCTCCGCCATTACAGGAGTATCCCTGGGTTCCAAAATAAGGACATCGAGTGGAGCAGACATGAATCTACGCTGACACATTGGGTTCAGCTCAGCCTGGGGGAACCCAACCTAGATCAGCCCCCAAAACACCCACAGACCCACAGGTGTGACAAAGCAATATTGATCATTGCAGGGAATTGAGCGTGAGAGTGGTTTGTTATGCAGAATCCTTCAATGTAGAAAACAAGCATCTTCTCGTGTGTGGGAAAGGTCCTGGCACAATCCGTATCTTTTAAGAAAATTTCCAAAACCTCACGTGGATTCAATCATCTTTTCAAAGGGAGTGTGTGTGAATGTGTGAGAAATCATGGAACTGGTTCCTACCTTGTAATTTTCTTTGTAAATTTGCAAGCGATGACGTGTTACGTTACCCTGAAGTTTCCATCTACCGTGTGCCTATTGGACAATTAAATTTTAACATTCTGTTACAAAAGTTTTTTTTTTTTTTAAAGATTTTATTTATTCGACAGAGATAGAGACAGCCAGAGAGAGAGGGAACACAAGCAGGGGGAGTGGGAGAGGAAGAAGCAGACTCATAGCGGAGGAGCCTGATGTGGGGCTCGATCCCATAACACCGGGATCACGCCCTGAGCCAAAGGCAGACGCTTAACCGCTGTGCCACCCAGACGCCCCTACAAAAGATGTTTTGATGGATGGGGTAGGAATGGGGGTGTGTGTATTTAGAGCCCTAAATTACCCTTGACCCCTCTTGTCACCACACATCACTACTACAGTGAAGTTGGGGTGTACCCTTCACATGCACGTGTTGACTCTTTCTTTACATAGGTACATACCAATAAAAACATAATCTAAAACCTATTTCACAGAGAACCCAACCAATATGGCGACCCACTCTTGGATCTATTGACTTGATGTCACAAATAATAACTCAAAATCTTTTTGCCTCTTGAAACGGTCATTAGGATTCCCACGGTTTCTAAATGCCGACTTGATAAATTGCATTTTTATCTGCTGAAAGAAAAGTAGGCTAAATTTACCATAACATCCATTTTCACGTGGCAAATTTGAGGCATTTATTTCTTGTCAACGGATGACAATTTTCCAACCCTCGAACTAAGTTCTTTTCCAAAATGATGTTTTTCCTACTAAAGCCAAACTTTCACTAATTAAAACCAAACAAGCGGCTTGATTTAGACACAGTCAAAACCGCGCATATAGCTCTGCTTGTTTATTTCCGACCGGCTGGATGTCTGGATGGCAGAAAGAAACGAGGAGCTTCAAGTGCAAATCCTGTTGCATACACTTGTAATTAAGCTCCGGAGAAATGCTTTTGTGAATCAGATTGATACTTAAATGCATGGAAAGAATCCAATTAGATGGGCATTTGGAAGCAGTTTAGTGAATGCCGCACGTCTGTTTCACGATGGCTCGGGGAGGGGGAAGATGCTTCAGCACGGGGCATTATTACGGTATTACCCTGTGTCATGCGTGAAGAAGTATGATGAAGCCCTCTGTCTCTGTAGACGGGGCGTTGCTGGCTGTCTTTGGAATCTACCCCAGTCTTAACCCATCTGCTGCCAGAGGGTCTCATGGTTTCACTCTTTGACTTCCCCTTCCTCCCTCCGTAAGCGGAAAACTCTGATTTTCGGAGCTCGTGTGCTTGCATGGGCTCAGCCTGAATAATCCGGGCTAATCTCCCTAGTGGAGGTCAGCGAGCAGGCACCTTAATTACACCTGCAGAGTCGCCTGTGCTGGGAAAGGTAACACGTTCACAGGTGTGAGTCTCGGGGGGTGGGGTGAGGTTCATGGGAGCCCACATTCTGCAGACCGTATAAGGAGATGAACGCACGAAGGAGTAAGTGGGTAGCAGGGCCATGAAGACAGTTGAGGGGGAAAGATGGGGAGATGGATGGACGGATGGATGGGTAGAGGTTTTGTGCGGGTGTTGGTGTGGGGTTTTCCTTCCGGCTTAACCCAAGAGGAACGCACATCCAGAGTCCCAGCTGAGGGCCAACGAAGGACAGAGGCGGACGTGCACATACTACTGAGAGAAGAAGCACGGGGTGATGGGTGGTGGGTGATGGGTGGTAGAAGCAGTTGTGGGCAGAGCCTGCCTGGGGGTTACCAGGCTGCACCACCTCCCAGCTGGAGGACCTGGGGAACGGTATCGACCTCCCTGGGCCACAGTGTCTCGGTGCACATGACGGTGAGCGTCAGGAATGCCTCTCCGGGCTTTGAGAGCCTAAAGTGAGCGATTACCCATAACACCTACAGCGGAGTCTGGTGTCGTGTATGCACGCGTGCACGCAACGTCAGCCACTGTTGCCGTGACAGTACGCGTGGCACCACTACCATGGTATTGTCATCATAGTGCTGCTGTGTCTGGAGAGGGAGCTGTAGAATACTGCTGCTACGGTGTGAGTGATGCTGATACCACGATACTAGCAATGCTGCCTCGGTGATGGTGATGGTGCTATGGTGATACTGCTACCATGAGAGGAGGAGGGGTGATAATACTGTTACTGTGTGAGTAAAGTAATACTGTCGCCATGACAGTAATAATAATAACACTGGTACAGAAAGAGTACTAGTAGTAATAATAATAATCCTGCTACCACGATAGTAATGCTGCTTCCATGATGGTGATGGTGCTACGATGGTACTGCTACCAGGCTGGTAAGAGTAACGATACTGCTACCACGAGAGGAAGGGGAGGAGTAATAATCTGCTCCCATGGGAGTAAAGTAATACTGTTACCATGATAGCAGTAATGGTGCCTCGGTGATGGTGATGGTGCTGTGAAGGTACTGCTACCATGAGAGGAGGAGGGGTGATAATACTGTTACCGTGTGAGTAAAGTAATACTGTCGCCATGACAGTAATAATAATAACACTGGTACAGAAAGAGTAGTAGTAGTGTAATAATAATAATCCTGCTACCATGATAGTAATGCTGCTTCCATGATGGTGATGGTGCTACGATGGTACTGCTACCATGTTGGTAAGACTAACGATACTGTTACCACGAGAGGAAGGGGAGGAGTACTAATCTGCTCCCACGTGGGTAAAGTAATAGAGCTACCATGATAGCAGTAATGCTGTCTCCATGATGGTGATGGTGCTATCATGGTACTGCTACCATGAGAGGAGGAGGAGGAGGGGTGATAATACTGTTACCGTGTGAGTAAAGTAATACTGTCGCCATGACAGTAATAATAATAACACTGGTACAGAAAGAGTAGTAGTAGTGTAATAATAATAATCCTGCTACCATGATAGTAATGCTGCTTCCATGATGGTGATGGTGCTACGATGGTACTGCTACCATGTTTGTAAGACTAACGATACTGCTACCACGAGAGGAAGGGGAGGAGTACTAATCTGCTCCCACGTGGGTAAAGTAATAGAGCTACCATGATAGCAGTAATGCTGTCTCCATGATGGTGATGGTGATATCATGGTACTGCTACCATGAGAGGAGGAGGAGGAGAGGTGATAATGCTGTTACTGTGTGCGTAAAGTAATACTGTCGCCATGACAGTAATAATAATAACACTGGTACAGAGACAGTAGTCGTAGTAATAATAATAATCCTGCTACCATGATAGCAGTAATGCTGCTTCCATGTTGGTGATGGTGCTATGATGGTACTGCTACCATGTTGGTCAGACTAAGGATACTACTACCATGAGAGGAAAGTAACACTGTTACCGTGATAGTAATCATAATGATACTGCCTCCATGATGATGCTATTGCTACCTTGGTAACATACTAGCGATCGTCATGATAGCACTGCTGCCGTGACGATGATAGTACCACAATGACAGTAATATGTATTATTTAATTTTAATTGTTAATTATTAAGCAATTGTATTTAATTATTTAATTTTATATTAGTATATGTTACATCTTACTTCTTACGTAATGATTACTACAAAGGGTTTGTTTGTGTCAAATCAATACGATTCACTTACAACGAGTAAAATCAACGCAATTTCATTAAAGGCGTGTATTAATGCAACTAGTAGTGCAATTATTACTAACGTAATAATAAGTACACATCATAAGTACTAATTGTTAATCATTAATTATTAAGTAATAATTGTTACTGGTTGCATTACACAAGTAACAAGACATCCATCCAGAACAGAAAACGGAGTCATTCCGAGGTGGGGGTGACAAGAAGGGAACCTGGAGATGTTAAGGTTGTGGGGTGGGCGGCGTGTGTGAGTGTGTGTACATATGTGTAGCGTGACCGTGGGTGTAGATGCACACGCATGTGTGAGCGGTATGTGCCGTGTGCGCGTGTGCGTGCAACAGGTGCGTGTAGGATGGGGAGGTTGGTAGGTGATGTAGGTCCAGGTCCCACCTGTAGCGCCTTCACGACGTCCATGATGTCCGTCATGACGAGGAGTAATCCCCTGCTGAAGTCCTGAGCGCTCACATGTCACCGTGATGTGACTTCCTCGCCGCCATGCTGCATGGACGCGTGACTGGTGCAGGTCCCAAGCTCGTCTTCTCCGTGGCACGGATCGCTCCCCTTGTCCTTCTGGAGCTCGCGAAGGGCAAGCTCGCTCATGCTGGCCGCCCAGCTCCTGCTCCCGAGACCTGGCACCACCTTGCATCTCAGGTGAGTCAGGACCCAGGAGACATGGGCTGTGCTCCTCACTGCACGACACCGGACATAGGACTTGAATGTGGACAGGGCAGTGGGCAGCAGGGTGGCCAGCCAGCCGTGGGTGTGTCTGGCGTTTTCCAGAACCCGGCAGCTTTGTGCAAGCTGAGAGAGCTCCTGTGTCCACCCCCGAGCTGCACCGTGCGGGTCTCCACCGCCGTCCACACCGCCCAGCTCACTCACACTCTCCGTTCACTGTTGGCCATGCTGGGAGGTCCTTCTGTGGGCTCGTGCTGCCCGTGGATCACCGAGCACCAAATGCCCAGCCTGTGACCTGAGTGTGGCTTAAGTCTCATCCACACTGCCCTGTGTGCTCTACCCGCCTCGGTCCCCTGCCCAGGCTGGTGGCGAGGCCGCGGTGTGCATGTCCGGAGAATCCACGTGGCTCTGTGTCTGTGTGTTGGGGCCGAATCGCTCAGCAGCCCTCCGGGATAACAGATGGTACATGGGCTTGCGGACATGTCACCGCCGTCGTTCGACGTACAGACATTGCGCCTTACTTGGAAATACGGTGTTTGCAGATGTAATGAGTTAAGATGAGGTTGTGCTTGAGTATGGCGGGTCCCCAATTCCGGTGACTGGCGTCCTTTTAAGAAGAGGGGAATTTGGACACAGACACATGCTTCTCTTCTCAGTTCTCTCCTGGAATCCACCCAAACAGGTGGAATTTGGGCACGAGGCAGATTCTGATATTTTCCTCTCTTTGGCGGGCTCTGCCTCAGCCCCAAGGCCAACTTCATGACACATCTCGCGGAAAGTAATACGATAATAAGACAATAATAACAAAAAACGTATGCCTATCACTTGAACAGTTTCCATAAAATAGAGCAAGTCCTCACATCCTAGCAAAACCTGTGCAAGACGAAATAGATGACTTGAAGTGTCCTATATTGATGAAATAAATTGAACTCTTAGTTAAAAGCATTTTTTTTAAAAAAGAAAACAGGCAGAGGGTGTTATATGCAACTAATGAATCATTGAAAAATACATCAAAAACTTATGATGTACTATATGCTGGCTCACTGCACATGATAAAAAGAATAAAAAAAAATTAAAAAAAAATAAAAAACAAGACTCCAGGTCCAGACAGTTTACTGATGAGTTCTCTCACACAGGTAGTGATAACATGTCACGGATCGTACAAACATATCAAAAGAAAACTGGTCTTACAAGTCATTTTATAAGACCAGACTTATCTTGATGCAAAAACAAAGACAGGACAAGAACGGTGAACCGTATGGTGACTAACATAATATAATAAAAAAATATTATTATTAAAAAAAAAATAGCAACATAAAAAAAAAAAAGGTGAACCACAGAAGAATTTCCTTTGTGGGCAAAGATGCAAAAACCCTCAGCAAAATATCAGCAAATCACATTTGGAAATGTATTTTTTCAAGATTTTGTTTATTTGAGAGAGAGCACATGGAGTGGGGGAGGAAGAAGCGGGCTTCCCACAGAGCAGGGAGCCCAATGGGGGACTCGATCCCAGGACCCCGGGATCATGACCTGAGCCGAAGGCAGATGCTTCATGGACTGAGGCCCCCAGATGCCCCATCATATTTGGAAAAAGCATGAGAGATCGTGACCAAGCATGGTTTATGGGGGGCATTCTTCCGGACTCCTTCATAACAAGGAATCCAGGTACTTTACCTTTTAACAGGTGGGAGAAGGAAACACCCACACGGTCGTCTTGATTTGGCAGAGGAAGGCTCTGGCAAAATCCACCTGGCGTGGACGACCTTCGGCAAGCCAGGAATTGACGGGGTTTTCCGTATCTCGGCGAGACCAAACGCGTTCCCAGCCACGTGTGCGGACGAGGGAAAGACGTCTGATGTCATCGCCGCAATCCTGCATCGTAGGGGGCGTCCTTACCCGGGCTGTGTGATGAGCCGAGAGGTAAACACGCGGCATACAGGTTGAAAGGGGAGGAATGGACACGGTGCGGGGGCGCCTGGGTGGCCCCGACACTCAAGCATCATCTCATTCTTGGTTTCGGCTCAGGTCATGATCTCAGGGTCGTGAGATCGAGCCCCCCGTCCAGCTCTGAGCTAAGCACAGAGTCTGCTTGAGGATTGAGTCTCTGTGTCTCCCTCTGCCCCTCCCCCGGCTCTCTCGCTCTCAAATAAATAAATAAATAAATAAATATTTAAAAAAAAGAAAGAAACACCATATGGAGCTCTGGAAGCAGGTGGCTCTATCGGAAAGGCAAAGCGGTACCCCCCAAATAAAAATTGTGTGTGTGCACATGTGTGTGTGTGTGTGTGTGTGTGTATGTCTGTGCATGTTGGGGGCAGGGTCAGGCACCTGCCCGTCCCTCACCTGGACCAGCTCACTGTCTTCCACTGAACTTCAAGGTCTCAGCACCGACACAGGGAGCCCCACGTTGAAGGACCTGCGGGGACATGTCCCACCCGCGACTGTATGACTTGAAATAATAGGTGTTTGAATCAAGGACCACTCGCTTCACAGCACACGTCAACCATGGGGGGAGCGGAGCCCGTGTCCAACTTTAGAATCAGGTCCACGATGGTCGCCGGGGGGACATCCATGCCAAGCTCTCTTCCCGGCCCCACTTCCTTTATTTTTCTCCGAGAACAGAGCCTATTTGGGACCCAACTCCTCTGCGTAGGTTTTCCGCGTGGAAACTAGGAAGAGTGCTTCTAAACGCGAACTGAATCCTGGCAGCGCGGAGCTGGTTTCCTATATGTCGTCTTAAATGCCAGTCATTGAAAAAGAAAAAAAAGGAAGGAAGCTTCAGACGTTAGTCCCAAATTTCAGTCTGACGTCCTCCTACCACCTCTAGGAGCAGCCATAGGTTACGTCATTAGAAGAATACGGTGTCTTTGAGATCTATGGCAACGTGACACCTTCCCAATCCAATGGCGCTCCTCTTAATTAAAAAAAAAAAAAAAAAAAGAAAGCCCTTTTAGGAGGCCAGGTTCACGTCTTGCATTTGGAAAGGGTGGTGGTTTTAGAGGTGGGGGTGGGGCTCTTTGCAGGGGGAGAAGGGGGTGTATTTTGGAAGACCCAAAGTCCAAAGGATGTATTCCCGTTCTTGGCAACACAAAGCGACTGGTCGTCCTCCCAAGAACTGACTGGTGGTAAGGCGCCCAGACCAGCACGGCTCGTCCATGTCGTGCCCAACGATGGTGTCGCCATGGGCAGATCCTTGAAAACGCAGGAGCTGGTGTTGCCGGGCTCCATGGGGAGAAATACCTACAAGGGTGAAACCAGGGATTTAAAAAAAAGCCCTGCATATGATCCACTGCCTAGTAGTTCCCGCTGGGTTACGAGCCATCGGAATGCCTCATCCCGTCCCTACAGGTCTCCATTGGTTCCAGTAGGTCGCAAGGATGGCCAAGTCACTGGTTGGTTGAGCTCAACCCAGTCAAGACAAAATGTGGGCTGCCTGATGGGTTTTCCCAATGGGTAACGGTCCTCGGTCTCATCTTCCAGAGCAAGTGCAAAGAAAAGTTCTTGCTTCCCTTTACACGTTATGGTCTAAGCGTCCCCGGAAATCGATGCCGTGGTCTGAACCGGTAAACGCACCAGGAAAACGGGCTCAGCAGGTACAGTCCCTGCCGCGAGCAGACAATTCGAAAACGATGACTCTTAGCGTAGCAGAGTGTATCCAGTTTGGTCTGGGTGGTTTCTGTCAAAGACGGAGCCTCCTCGTCTACCGTAATCGGAAAATATCAATCAGGGGCGTGAGCTCAGGGATGCAGGTAACAAATTTTACGAACGGAACCGAAAGTCACGTGTGCATTTGGCACATTCAGGAGGCTTGCAAAAGCAGATTGCATGCTTTAAGCCATAAAAAAGAAAGAGTAATTGTTTTTTTTTAATATCCATACCTGTAATATTTTACTGGCGATGGTCAACGCAGTGAAATACATCACTCTCTGTTTACAGCAATAAAAATCAGATTACGTGGGGCGCCTGGGTGGCGCAGTCGTTAAGTGTCTGCCTTCGGCTCAGGGCGTGATCCCGGCGTTCTGGGATCGAGCCCCCCACATCAGGCTCCTCTGCTATGAGCCTGCTTCTTCCTCTCCCACTCCCCCTGCCTGTGTTCCCTCTCTCGCTGGCTGTCTCTCTCTGTCAAACAAATAAATAAAATCTTAAAAAAAAAAAATCAGATTACGTGGCAAGTGCACGCACAGACACAAACCCAGGGAAATTTGTGAATGGCGGGAACAGCTAAAGAAGATTTAAGAGCTTAGGATAAATTAACTTAATCGTCCGCTGCGTTCCCCTCGCTCGGACCAAGGGGTTTTCCAGTTTCCCTGCAAAGTAGTTTCTTGTTCATTCTTGCCGTTTTATCGTTTTAATCTTCCTGGAAGGTAAAAACAGCAAAACAGAACAGATTTTTTAAAAATTTCCCCAGGCAACTTGGTCAAGTTTCTTTCTTTTTTAAAATGAAGCATTTTTTTTTTCTTGGAAGTATGTATTTGATCAAGGGTATACATCTAGAATATAGAGAGAGCTCTTGTGTCTCCATAATACAGCAAGAAATAATCCCATTTTTTTTAAAGTGGGAAGAGATATAGACCCAAAGCAGATCTCCCAAAGGCCAATCTTGTAGTCCTGGGGAAAATGCAAATTTTGGCAACCTTTTTTAAAACCCTTTGCCCCGGGGGACTGATAAGCTTGGGCGCCTCTGCGTGCATCCAAACCCTCCAGGGGCTTCTGCCTGATTTGAAATCCCCACAAGCTCTCCTTCTGCTCCCAGAAGCCCGGACAGCCTGTGGCTGCTTGACGGAAAATCAGAACCACCCACCAGCAAGGAATGGTCTCAGAACCCATTAAAATAGCTCAGAGTTGGCTTGCTTCTCGGTATCCAATTCTCCTCTTTAAATGCATGCAGCACGCTATATGTTGATGAATTTAAATTAAAAAAATATTAAGAAAAATAATAAAATGCACGCAGAGGCTTTTCTGCACAACGATGCTGGGACCTTGAAACACGAGAAGCTAGAGCCCCAGGGGGTTTTTGCTGGGAAGCAGGATCTGAGTTTGAAGTCTCTGGGCTCCAAGTGTAATGAGTGGGGGAGAGGCGGGGCGGGGGTGGGGCGGGGAGGCGTAGATGGGGGGTGTGTCCACAAGCCAGGGGACTCCGAGGATGGCCGGCAGCCCCCAGTACCTGGGAGAGAAGTGTGGCATAGATTTGCCCTCGGAGTCTCCAGGAGGAAACAGGTCTGCCCACACCATGGTTTTGGACGTCCAGGCTCCAGAGCTGGGAGAGAACACACTTCCATTGTGCTGAGCTCCCCAGCTTGGGGACATTTGTTACGGCCGCCCCAGGGCACCGAAGAAGCAGGTGCAATGCACCTAGGTGCTATCAGAACACAGCACGGTCTGTCGGCATCCGTGGTCACAGCAGCCTGATTTCCAGGGAAGAACGTCCAACGAGGGACACCATGCAAATGCCTCGTGTCTTCCAAGACACCGTGCTTCATTGCTTCATTCAGCTCTGGGTTTATGCCCCTCGCTGGGCCTTATCCGCACTCTGGGACCTCTCTAGCTGGACGCCAGCAAAAGGAATCACTGAGTGTGTTTGTTCTCTGGGGGGGCTTACTGTGCGTGTGTCCCAGACATTGCATGGGACCCATTTAGACATCGTTGGTCCCGATGTCCACCTCCCATCATGCTTGCACGCCCTTGCATGTATGTGGGGTGCGCTGTGTGGTCTCACTGAATTGTCTCCAGATGCCGCGACGTGGGAAGACCCCACTAATATTCCATTTCATCGCATGCAGGGCTAGTAAAATGATACAGACGGGTGGGGTTTTATGCCCAGATCCTCAGCCCTCCTTCATCAACACGTTTCCTCCACCTGCTTGTGTGCCAAATTCACTGCAGACACCCGGTCAGGTGTGCCTTCCTCTGAGAGTGGGACCCATGTAGACATCTGGGGTACAGGGATTGCAACCAATTCTCACGCTGGCCCCACGGAGGCATGCACGAATGGTGGTGCTAGAATTCTGCACACACAGTATTTGCAATTTTGCCATCTCCTGTCTGGGCTGAGGACAGTGACTGAGCCATGGTCCCGTTCGTGCCGGACTTCCAGGACCCATTGTCCCTGCACGTGCACCCGGCCAAAGACACAGACCCAATCTTGCAAACGACTAGAGCTGACACGTTGATGTGTGCGACACGTGACTCATCAGCCGTGATGGCAGGAGTCGACCTTGGGGTTGCTTCTTGCATGCCGAGTCTTGGGAAGACAATGCATGGCCGTCCATATGCACGCCCTGAGCCCGCCTGCCTGGCCGGAGAGAGAGATCACAGGAAGACAAGACGCTGTCACCATGTTTAACCGCACGGTTACGCAAGCTGCGTGGTCATCAGTGGCATGCGATGCCGAGAACGTGGTAGGGTTCAGACTCACAGCATGCAAACCCCTGTTCCGCGTCAGCCTGGCTCTGCAGGAAAGCATAACCATCTCATTTTTGGGCTTGGCCCATCCCTTGCGTCGGTGATACTGACAGAGGTCTGATTGCAAGTATTACCCCGGGCTTTTGACCTGCTCGGATAAGGCTGCCTTTTGTTCTTGCCACATTACAAAGTATCTGTAGATAATGGTGTGTTTCTCTCCATGTTGCAGGAGAGGCCCCATTTCCAAGAAAGACGGATATAAGAAAAATACATGGTATCATTCTGCTGTACTGAGCCCATTCCAAAAGTCATTACAAAAGTGCATGCAAACTTTGCTCCTGTGAAGGCGTAGGCATCCTTTTAAGTTTTCAGGAGGGTGGGGGCGGGGAGCGCAGAGACGTTTGGGGCTTTGGAAAACAGGGAGTGGTTTTTGGAGGCTGATGCGTGAATCGTGGGCTGATGTAAAAAGGCAGCCCTACTTCCGTTTCCTACAAGTAAATAATGCCAGCGTCTCACGCACTGGTTTCCACTTAGGAATAAAGGCTATCACCCACTAATCTGTTATGAAAATACAGCACACAAAACCCACATGGGCGTATTCTGAGAGTTTGACTGAAGATCTCGATTCATCCATTTTCTTAAAACATGGGTGCCAAAGCGGTAACAGGTGATGGTCCTCACCTTCAGCCACGCCCGCAGACGAGCGGGTTACTGCAATTCCCATAATTTCGGGAAGGCGGCTTTGTTACCTGGGCATTGTGGGTATTGCATACAGTCGGTTACGAACGTTATTGTGTTTACTCTCACCTTTCGGTTACAGGTCACAGCTCGCTTAGCGTCCCCATGACCCACTTGGTTTGCTCCGTGGTGTTTGGTGAGTGATATTGAAAGCTGTAAATATTTGTATTGATGTTTTGGGGCCAAAGGATATAAATGCATTTCAGCTCAAATCCATCTCACAGAAATGTGGCCTTCCCTTAGGATTGCTTGCACGGGGTGGGATCTATTTGAGCAAATTTATTATATTCTATCTGATGATGCATTCAACGTTTTATCACAGAATTCAATTCCTCAAACTTAAGTATCATGTCGATAGATATTGGCCACAGATGGAAATTTACTGGTATATCCCACAAATTGCTATCTGGGGCCTGCAGGCGAACTGATTGCTATAATTTATGAAACTGTTTCCCTGTAAAATCATGATATACTCGTTGGCTCGGACTGCCAGAGAAAAGCACCACAGACTACGTGGCCGAGTCAACAGACGTTTACTGTCTCCTGGTCCTGGAGGTTGGAGGTCTGAGATCCAGGTGGGGCTGAGGCTGGGAGTCTGAGATCCAGGCGGGGCTGAGGCTGGGAGTCTGAGATCCAGGCGGGGTCGAGGCTGAAAGTCTGAGATGCAGGCGGGGCCGAGGCTGGTTATTCCTGAGTGCTCTCTCCTTGGCGTGTGGACCCCGTGTTCTCCCTGTGTCCTCACCTGGTCATCCCTCTGTGTGTAACTGTGTCCTCATTTCTTCTTAGAGGGACCCCAGTCCTATGGGATCAGGGCCCACCCTAGTGATTTTAATGACCTCTTTAAAGAGCATGCCATGTCCAAATATAGTGACATTCTGAGGTCCTATACACTTGGCATCAGTGATAGTGACAGAGGTGTGTTTGGAAACACGACTCTGGGCTTTTCACCTCTATGGATATTAGGTGTACGTGTGATATAAATGGATAGTGTGTATATATACACAATTTTAGATATATATATCCAAACCATATATATACATTTTATATATATTTGTGTACATGTGTTATGAATAGATAGCATGTGTATATATAATTTCAAATACATATCCAAACTATATATATACATTTTATATATATTTGTGTACGTGTGATATCTATCTCATGCACAGAAAAATAAATATATTTGCAATATGTATATTTGTATCTAAAATCATCTCTAGATACGCGTGATGGTGAGTAGAGCTTTTGTGGGGTTTGTACATGAATTCTCAAACTGAATGTCCGCAACTCTTTTACCCCGTAAAATATCTGTTGATAAAACGAAATAAAATACACGTGCTGATAAATGTCGCCGTGGGGCATTTTGCTGTTCCGTCCTGTTGTAGACGTTTCCGTTTCACGAAGCTGCACGCGTCCAAGTGGGAACATATTACATCACTTCGGTGAAGTTTTACTTTTCTCAATGTACAATGGCTTTCCGTCTTAATTGTGTCTTGAATTACTGGTGCTGCACCCGTGGGATTTGGGTTAGTCCTTGCTTGATATTTCTATACGTCTGCCTTTCGTTTTTAACTATTTTCTGTAATTTCGTTTATCACGTACACAGAATATAGTCAGATTAAAAAATACCTCTATGCCGTCAAAAACATATTTAATTTGAGCTTTTTTGTTTAATTAATGAATTTCTATTAGGTCTGATATCCTGGCACCGGTATTTTTTTTTTTCTACTTGTTGTATGATTTCCACTTGTTTTAATCCTTCTTTTAATTCTGTTAGACTATTTGAGGTCTTTGTTCGGGTTTTCTCCCATCCTGGTTTGAAATCTGTACATTGTCCTTTTTTTTTTTTTTTAAGACTTTATTTATTTATTTGACAGAGACAGAGACAGCCAGCGAGAGAGGGAACACAAGCAGGGGGAGTGGGAGAGGAAGAAGCAGGCTCATAGCGGAGGAGCCTGATGTGGGGCTCGATCCCATAACGCCAGGATCATGCCCTGAGCCGAAGGCAGATGCCCAACCGCTGTGCCGCCCAGGCGCCCCTGTACATTGTCCTTCTAATCTCTAGTGTTTACTGTTGATGCCCTACTTTGCACGAATCCACTGTCTTTTAGATTTGCAGGTAGGTATTGCTTTTTCCGTAGCCCACCGTGGCTTCGTGGGTCCTGTCCTTGGTTCGGGTTCATTTTCCTCTATTTGTGACATGCGTCTTTCCACAGCTGGTGCAGATTTAGTGGTGTGATTGAGGACAGACAGATGTCCTTCCTCCCTCCCTCCCTCCCTCCCTCCCTCCCTCCCTTCTTTCCAGATAAAGAGCTATGTTATGTGTCACCATGTTCAGATACGGGCAACTATCTACATGAACAACATGGCACTGGACGAATGCAAACAATTAAAACAATTGCTTGACGTAAACACTTGACTTCCCAACATGGAAGTCATCCAAGAACATTCAAGGGATCATTCACTTGCCGGAGTGACGCTTGTCAGCCCGTCCCCGGAGAGAGCGTCTGTAGCCCTTCCTTACGTAATGTGTTTGGACTGCAAACTTTCAGTGCCTTGGGTCACGCGCCCAGAAGGTGCCGTGCCACATGAGTTAGTACCACGCGGGGAGCAGGACGCCCCCAACTCTGTTGACCGCTCTGCGTCATCTTGAATCAGACTATGTTGTGTGCCTCAGACTTGCTGAGAGAGTAGACCTTAACTGTTCCCGTCAGAAAACAGAAAGGGTGATTCGCTGAGGGACGGAGGTGTTAATGACCCAATCCCGCTGATCGTTTCACAGCGTGTCTGGGTATCCAGTCATCATGTGGTAACACGATATAGACCATGGTGTCCAACGCTATGGGTCATGACATCACTGTCACGATGATTCACCCCACGACATATATGTCTTCACATAACTGAAGTGAGCACTTATCCCATGTTGTATGCCAATATTAGGTCAATAAAGCTGGGGAAAAATTAAATTTTCAGATTCCCAACAAACAAACACAAAATGAAATGAGAGAGCACGTCTTCCATGAAGCTCTGGTCGGGAGCAGAAGAGGTGATCTCATTCTCCCAGGAACACTTAGTCCCTCGTCTGTCAGGAGACTCTGGGCCATCCTGGCACTCTAGAAAAACCAAGTCACGGGGCTCTGTGGTGTGACAATCACAGCCTGAGGGAGGGACGTGTCTCGGGTGGGCACTGTGTGAGCAAACATCCCGGAGGAAGGCAGTCATCTGGGTTTTATTTCCTCCATGCACATGATTTATGATCAGCGGAGAGGTGTTCTGTCTGAATCTGCGTTTCAGAGGACAAGCTGTGTTTTCACATCTTTGGTGCTGTGGTCACGACGCTGGGTGTTCTTAAGAAAATCAGCTTTCTGTGAAAGCCTTGTTCCATTCTTTCACAGGCTTGGTGGGAATCATGACAGTTTACAGAAAGCCTCGGTGGGAAATTAATGGGTCAGGACACGAATAATATCAAAAGGCTTGGGTCTAGGTGCTGTCTCTGTCCCTTACTGGGCAGAATCAGGTCCTCAAAGGCGCTCACGTCCTAATCCCTAATCCCCAGGACCCGTGAGAATGTTACGTTACACGGTCAAAGGGAATTGAGTTTGCAAGGGAATGAGGGTTGGTAATGAGTTGACCTTAAGATGGAGATGATCCCTGCTGATCCGGGGGACTTGACGGGGTCCCAAGGGTTTTTGTAAGCAGAGGAGGAAGCAGGAGGAAGGACAGGGTGATGTCATCTGTGACGAATTGGACCACCCACGTCCTGGCGTGTTACGCTTCAGGTTTTCGCCATTAGAGCCGGACTGTTTTTACGCGTCTGTGGTTCTGGCTGTGCTGCATTGAAACCGTGCTGGGAGCTAGGATGTTAAGGGACGCCTAAGAGATGCTGACTTAATTTGATCCCATTTATCAGGCAGTTTTTTGTGGCCAGATGTGGCAGGTGCCTTCAGAGGAATCCCCATGAAGATCCCAATTCTTGGGCCCCCGAGTGATGCCGCAGGGGCTGCCAGGATGGGTCTTGGGTGCAAGGAAATGTGAGTTAAAATCCGGCTTGGAGCTCCGAACCTCCTGTTGGACCCTGCTTTGCACACACGCTGATTGCAACGCATGGTTTTGCTGTCCCGTCTGCGAGGACCCATCTAACAGCGTTATTTCAATCTGGTGCAATGCTGAGGCCCCACTGCAGGCAAGTACCTTGGAAGTGCAAGGTCTGGGGCCATTCTGGTCGGGATGGGCTTGGGCACCTGCCACCGTCGGATCCCGATGTTTGCTTTGCTGCCTGCCGTCTCCATGGGCGTCTCGGACATGCTGGACAGCGCCCACCAGCCTCAGTGTTCACATCTGCACAAGGGACAGGGGTTTAGACCAATGCTCCCACACCGCGTGCGACGGAGCGTCAGCTGTCGAAGGGGCTTAGCTGCTGCTCTGCGTCTGATTTTGCTCGGACCCCGCCGTCTGCTGTGCGGACATCACCCATGCTCCCACCCTGCGTGGAGGACGTCCTCTTGCAACCCGCAGACCCGTCCCGAACGCGATGATGGTTTGTTTTTAATTGGCCATCGCACGTGGCATAGAAACAAGAATTGGGAGGCTCTGTTTTCATTCGTGCCCGTGAAAAAGCAGGGAAGACAGTAAGACTCTGGCTTGGGGTGTTTGCCTTTGATGTAGACAACAACACGGCAGAACACAATGAAAGCCTATGGCAAGGTGTGTATTTTAACGCCGGTGTTTTGTGACCGGATGCCCCTGGGAGGCAGACCAATTCAACATCTCTGCTCTGTCATTCTCCTCCTCGGCACCTTTCTTTTCGTATTTATTTAGATTTTATTTATGCATTTCAGAGACTGACAGCGCGAGAGAGAGAGAGAGAGAGAGAGAGAGAAAGAGAGAGAGAGAGCGTGAGTTGGGGGAGGCGCAGAGGGAGAGAATCCCAAGCGGACTCCCCCGCTGAGCACAGAGCCCATTGGGGGGATCACCCCATGACCCTGAGATCATGACCTGAGCCGAAATCACGACTCAGCCACCTAACTGAGCCACCCCGGTGCCCCAGCTCCTTGGCATCTTTAAAGCAAGGGGTGCACGGTGTAGGGAAATCGGCTGTAGGGTTTGGGTTCCCTGCTAACGAGGTTCCAATTCTCCTGGAGGGTTTTACTAATTGGGGCAAGTCCCTTAGATTCTCTGAGCCTTAACGACCTTCCTTGTATTATGATGATACTGTGACGAAATTTAGGGGTACCCGCATGGGTCAGCCACTGAAGCATCTGCCTTGGGCTCAGGTCATGATCCCAGGGTCCTGGGATCAAGTCCTGCATCGGGTTCTGTGATCAGCGGGGAGTCTTCTTCTCCCTCTCCGTCTACGCCTCCCCTTGCTCGTGCTCTCGCTCTCAAATAAATAACTAAAACCTTTAAAAAGAAGTTGCGTGTGATTTCATATGCCCCGTGTGTCCCGACGTGAGGTCCCTCCAATGACTCTGCTGCCCGCCGTGCCTCCGTTTCACGGCTAACTTGGGTCCCCGTGAGCTGTGATTTCTCTCGCGTCCCGTACGTTTGCTATGGGTGCCGTCCCCAGACCCGGGGAGGTGGGGGCGCCGGCGTCTTGATCACAGAAGCCGCGGGAGAGGGAACTGGAGAGCCAGGCGGTTCTGCCGTGGACGCCTCTTTCCAGTTGGCTTTGGACACTCGGGATTCGGAGACCACGATGGAGTTCATGAACCCCAGTGCCCCCGACACACGGTTCAGATGACAAATACCGCGGGTAATGGTGCAAAGCGTGTGCACACACGTGGTGACTTCCCCACGAAAAAGGACCTTTCCCCATGCAAGGTGATGGTTGTCTGTGGGCTGCTGTGCCCGCCCCCAGAGCCCCTGAGCCTGCCGCACCCCAGAACGCCGGACGAGGGATATGCTCCTGTGACCAGAAGGGAAATGGGCAGCTCCCGCGGGCATCCCGACCACACCAAGACCATGCAGCTTTTAAAAAAGAATTAGCTTTAAAAAACATTTTTTTTAGAGTCGTTGAGCTCAGCAGAGTTTTAGTATTAGGAGGAGAAAAAGGTTGTGAAGGTAATAGGATTTCCTGCGACCCCACGCCCCTTTCCCGTTCCCGTTAACATCTTATACGACTTTGATGCATTTGTTACCATTAATGGATGGACGTGGACACATCATTACTAACTAAAGCTCACACGTTACTCACATTTTCTTAGTTTCCCCCTCATACGTGTATTGTGTCCCAGGACCCCATCCGGAATCCCATATTATATTGGGTTGTCCTGTGTCCTTGGGCTCCTCTGGGCTGGAATGGTCTCTCTGGCCACCCTTGCTTTTGATGACCTTAAGAGTTTCGAGGGCTGCTGCTCAGGGAGTTTGTAGGATGCCCCTCACTTGGGGTTTGTGTGGTGTTTTCCTCCTGGTTTGGCTGGGCTTCTAGGTTCCTGGGGAGGAAATCCTTGAGATGAAGGGCCTTTCATGTTACCTCGTTTCTGCGTGCAAACCATCAACCTGACTCATCGCTGTTGGCGTTGATCACCTGGCTGAGGTGTGTTGACCAGGTTTCTCTGCCGTGAGGTCGTTCTTTGGAAGGAAGTCCGTTTGCCCAGCCCCCACAGAACGGTGGGGAGATTTGCTCTTCCTCCCCGAGGACCGGCTCTTTAGGCGAATTATTTGGAATTTGTCTCCATGGGAGAGATGCCTCTTCTCCCCGTCTATTTATCCATTCAACCAACAACGTAATATGAGTACGGACTCGTGGTTATTCCCTTCACGCTTTGGGCGATAATCTGCTACTAAGTCATTTATTTTGTTGCTCGAAAATCAAGAGTTTCCAAAGACAGACACGGATGTCTCATCCCAAGGCTTGAGGGAGACCAGTTGGACGGAGCGCAGTGTTCCATGAGCCCGGCTTCTTGGCACGCTGCGTGTCCCATCTGTTCCTGGGGATGGATAAAGTCATCAGTCCCACGGGGACAGCTCTGCGTCCCCGTGGAGAACCTCATCCACCACGTGGCTCTTTCTCACGGAGCCACGGAGAGCCAGATAATTCCCGACCTGCAAGTGGCTTCTCAAGGATCTGCCTGTTCCCTTGTCCCGGGCCCCCTCTGTTGGTCCCGTCACTCAGTTGTACCCTCAGGGCTGCTTTGAGGGTGGGGAAGAGTGGGTGTGCAGGGACCTGGGCGTCATCGATCGCCGGCCCAGCTGGGCACCCACCCAGAGGGGAGGAACAGGCTGGCCCCTGTGTTTCCAAGTGCACCCCTGAACGCTCTCTGTCTTTTGTTTCATTTAAGGATACTTTGTTTAACATGCAGGGAGGGGACACAGGAAGAAGATAAAGGGATGGATTTATGCCCACCTTTCACATACACTCAAACTGTCCCGAGAATGGCAATCGGTAGGATCACAGGGGACACCAGACCCCACATACTGTCTCCAAAGAAACTGCTCATTCGGACAAAACCCACAACGAGATTAATTTCAACACTGTCTTACAAGCATAACATTTCTGTATGGCAATGACAGCACGGCTTAGGCTTATCTTTAATGGTTCTTACTTCGTTTTGCTAACGGTTAGAAGGGATACACTCTATCAGGCTCCTTCTTTCGCAGTTCACGTTTAATGAGACGTAATTGACACTCAAGGAAAGCCACCCTTTCTGGGGTACAGGCGGGTGGGTTTTGAATGACATGGACAGATGCATAACCAGCATCATGACTGAGTTACATTTCCATCCCTAGTGACCTTTGGTCGACAATTTTATTCCTCTACTCTTGACCACTTTCTCTATGTAGTATATATACTCAGGTATCTATCTGTGTATCTATCTATCTAACCCTATCCATACTGGAGTATATATTATATATAAATATAGTTCGGATAGTTTTATATATATATAAATATGTATATACATATTTATATGTATATATACATATACAATTATGTATTATATATACATAATAGAGTATACATTATATATAATGTATTATATATATTATATATATAACACACACATATATACATATATGGGCACATATATAGGAAATAGAGATACAGACACACGTACGCATAGCATAACTATAACTTAATGTGCTCACAAAACACCATAGACAGGTTAGTTCAAATAACAGACATATATTATTATCTCAGTCTTGGAGGCTGGGAGTCTGAGATTCAGGCGGGGCTGAGGCTGGGAGTCTGAGATCCAGGCGGGGCTGAGGCTGGGAGTCTGAGATCCAGGCGGGGCTGAAGCTGGTTCCTCCTGAGGCCTTTCTCCTGGGCATGGAGACAACATGTTCTCTCTGTGTCCTCATGTGGTCGTCCCTCTGTGTGTGTCTGTGTCCTCATCCCCTCTTCTTTTAAGGACCCCCGTGCTATGGGATCAGGGCCCACCCTTGTGACCTCATTTTACCTTAATCCCCTCTTTAGAGACCCCACCTCTGAATACAGCCCCATTCTGCGGTGCTGGGGAATGGTGCTTCAACACATGAATGTTGGGGGGACATAGTCCAGCTCACGGCACTCACATCTTCAAGAGAAAAAGTAATGTCATCATTTCCTAGGAGATGCATGACTTGCGCAAGGGCACGCAGTGGCGGGTGGCCCTGGCGCTCCGAAGCACGGCTGACCAGCTCCAGGGTCAGAGCAGCTGATCAGCTCCAAGGTCAGTGGTTTTCCTCTTGGGCTGGAAAGGCTCCCGGTTGAGCTGCCTCTTCCGTGACCACAGAGATTGGAAGGCTGGATGTGGAAACTGCATTCATGATGTAGAAACTCCACAAGGATATCGATGTTGGGCTGGAATTAAAACAAAGCAAAACAACATCGCCGCGGCTCATCAGGAATTCAGTCTTGGCCGCCTCGAAATTCACACAGCACTCGATTGGCATGCATTCACTATCTGTTCATAATTATTCATCGGGTGACTGGCTGGGTAGAAGAAGGAGAGGCAAAGGTGACCAGAACAGGCAGTCCGGAGAGCTTGCACCCAGGATGAAGGGAGCAAATTCCTCCACCAGAGTGTGTCATCTGCGGGACACAAATAAAACCACATGCTCCATGGACGAGCCCACATCAGCTAGGCTTAAACATCTGCTTTACGGGAATAAAGGGGCTCTGGATCCCATCAAATTAGATCCTAATTGATAGGCAGCTTATGATGTCCCTGGAAATACGGCCATAATGCATCACAGTCTGCCTGCTGCGTTGCGTGTGCTCTTGGCGATGGGACGTGAACCTGAGAGAGGCATGGGTTGCCGTGTGCCCTGAGGTTTCAACCTTCTTCCAGAAGGCTTTCATGGAGCCCCTGAGCAGGCCAGGTGGGGCAGGGGGTGGACATAAAAAGCTGAGCCAATAGACTTCAGTCCTGCCCTCTTGGGGTTGAGTGTCCTATGCAGGTGCACGCAGAAGAGTCAAGCAAATCAGAACACGAAAAAGGAGATATTTCCCCCACACCCTCCACTTCCTCTAGTCTGTCCTGTTCATCAAATCTTCATGAGTGCTCATATCCTTTCGAGTGCCAGCCAGCACTTCCGCCCCTGCTGTTCTCAACTCCCTCGGGCTCTCTATGAATTTCCAATGGCTGGTCTCAGAATGCACCATAAACCTAGTGGCTTCAAATGACACAAATTTACCACGCAGCAAGGAAGCGGCCATCCGCGAGCCCGGAATGAAACCGGAGCTGCCGAATGCTTGATGGTGCATTTCCAGCCTCCAGGACAGCAAGAGATAAATTCCCACTGTTTAAGCTCCCAGCCTGCGTTATCTTGTTACAGCGGCCCATGCCGACCGATATGCATGTCTTTATGTTCTGTGGGCTATTGCAAAACCGGAGGTACTCAGAGAGAAAGGGGAATCGCTGATATGACAGAGCAGACAGCGATATTAATTTAATAGTGAGATTATACTGAAAACAGTATTTCATGAGTTGTATAAATGTTCTTAGAAGTGGAGTGTGTATTACGTTCCCCACAGTGCTCACGAGCAAGCCCCGTGATTACTCTTCTTCTCTACCTTCTGCACACACACACATGCACACACACACATACATATATACAAACGCACACACATACACGTGCGTGCACACACATGCACACACATGCATGCATACACAAATATATACATGCACGCACACATACACACAAATATACATGTGTGCACAAGTACACATACATGCATATGCACATACACCCATGCACACATGTAGAGGCACACACACAAACATGCACATGCATGCACACACATACATGGAGACACAGACACACATGCACGCACAAACACACATGCATACATACATACACACAAATATACACACACATGCACACACACATGCATGCATGTACACACACAAATATATACATGCATGCACACACATACATGCAAATACACACATGTGTGCACAAGCACACACACATGCATATGCACATACACCCATGCACACATGTAGAGATGCACACACACAAACATGCACATGCATGCACACACATACATGGACACACAGACACACATGCACGCACAAACACATATGCATACATACACATACACACATACATACACACACGCACATACACATGCATGCATGTACACATACAAATATATACATGTAAGCACACACATACACTCAAATACACACATGTGTGCACAAGTACACACCCATGCACACATGTAGAGATGCACATACACAAATATACACATGCATGCACAAACACACACACATGGATACACAGACACACATACATGGACACACAGACATGCACACATATACATACATAAACACATACATACACACAAATGCACACACATGCACACGCAAATATATACATGCATGCACACAATACACACAATTATACACGTGTGCACAAGTACACATACATGCATATGCACACACACCCACGCACACCCATGCACACATACACATGCACACACAAATATACACATGTACACACACATACTTATGCACCCACAGGCACACATGCAGAGACACACAATACACATACACACAGGCACACACACACACACACACAGACATCTTCTGTTACATTCTCCTGAGTCTATTTGTAAAAACAATTGCACGATGCCTTCTGGAATTTTCAGTAGCATCTTCTGACATCTTTTCCCCCAGTCCCCTTTTCTTGGAACCGGATTAAACCCTTGCTCTTTGCAAGACTAATTTAAATGTTTGGCATGAAAAACCCAAACGTCTCTCTTTGGTAAATGCTGAGCCCGTTCTGCTCACAGCACTGTTGGAAACCAGCTCACGGCCGGCTCTTTGTGCTTTTCCAAGATGCTGTCCTGGCCCATCGGCACGTCCATGACAGAGCTCACCCCACGTATTTCCCAGATATCTGTGCAGTAGAAACATCCTATTGAGGAGGGTCTCATGTATCCAGGATCAGCCCTGCCCTTTTCTCAGAGCTCCCAGGATTGATTGTGGTCCCCACACAGCTTGTTGAACTGGTTACTGGCCATCAAGATCCCCCTCCCTCAGACAGGAGCTGTCATCAAGCCCCAAACCTCACTGCCTGTGACCACTGGAATTTTGTGTCAGGAAAACACCCTGAGCCATTGACCCCCTTCCGAGGACTGGCCGTGCCACATGCAAGGGCCGTGCAGTGGCAGAAGGGCAAGGCTGAGATGCTCTAATGCCCAGTCGGGCTCTGAGCTGAGCACTCCTTTGCCAGGTGGGCTCTGATGGTGGGCTGACATTCCCTTTCCCAGGGAGCTTTGCAGGATGATGGTCTGAAAGCGTTTATAACTCATTTAGTGGCGACGATCACGGGATGGCACGGGATGAGGGGTAAAGGATACCACAAGCCAAAGATCTCTTTTCTTTGCTGGCCTGACCCAAACCAGAGAGGGAAAATGTGCATTTAAAAGCAACGTTGGGTTTTGAAATGCATGTTAATAGCTTTCTCAGACATCCCTCCCAATGAGCCAGCTCTTTCCAAACAAATGCTTATCCCCAGTGTTTTCATTCAGGTCTGTCCTTGAAGGTCACTGCTTTTATCCCCTCCAACGTGGATTAAAAGCAAATCAGATTATGGAAACAGCTGAGCTGCCTTTGGAGTAGTTGGGGTGGAGGGTTTAACATGTGTGCAGGGATGGGGGGTGAGGGGGTAGTCGGCAGAGTCCGTGGAGCTCGAATGCTACACTGGGATTAGGTTGCGCAGGCACAGAAGCCCTCAAACAACAGTGCTTTAAAAGGACATAAGTTTGATTCTCTCTCAAGTAAAGGTGACCCTGTGGTACATGGTCCAGAGTTGGTGTGCTGGCGGCGTGTCGGACTCCTCAGAAACTAGGTCTTGCACCTCCCTGCTTCTCCAGCTCTAGTTATGGCCCCTGACCTCATGGTCTGACCACATTCCAGGAAGCAAATGGGAGGAAGGGAAGTAGGGTAAGGAAGAAAGGGCCAGCTGTGTATGTCTTTGAAGGGAGGTTTCTAGCATGTTGTGTGCTAGTAGCCTGAGAAAAAGCTTTGTATTGGGAGGTCCTGGGCATGAATGATGGTGCCATTAAGTATTAGTTCTGTGACGCTGGGCAAGGCTGGGCTTCTGTGAAGCTTAGTTTTCTCTCTTGTAACATGGCAAAGATGATGTTGATGGTGATGGCGATGGTGATGCTGATGGTATTAGTGGTGGTGACAGTGATGGTGGTGGGGATGATGCTGATAGTGGTGATGGTGGGGATGGTGGGGATGATGATGATGGTGATAGTAATGGTGGCGGTGGTGATGGGATGGTGAGGAAGGTGATGATGATGGTGGCTGATGGTGGCTGATGGTGACGATGGTGATGACGGTGATGGTGACGATGGTGATGATGATGGTATTAGTGGTGGTGACGGTGATGGTGGTGGGGATGATGCTGATAGTGGTGATGGTGGTGATGGTGGGGATGATGATGATAGTGATGGTGGTGGTGGTGGGGATGGTGATGACAGTGATGGTGATGATGGTGATGATGATGGTATTAGTGGTGGTGACAGTGATGGTGGTGGGGATGATGCTGATAGTGGTGATGGTGGGGATGGTGGGGATGATGATGATGGTGATAGTAATGGTGGTGGTGGTGATGGGATGGTGAGGAAGGTGATGATGATGGTGGCTGATGGTGACGATGGTGATGATGATGGTATTAGTGGTGGTGACGGTGATGGTGGTGGGGATGATGCTGATAGTGGTGATGGTGGGGATGGTGGGGGTGATGATGATGGTGATAGTAATGGTGGTGGTGGTGGGGATGGTGATGACGGTGATGGTGACGATGGTGGTGATGATGGTGGTAGTGGTGGTGGTGACGGTGATGGTGGTGGGGATGATGCTGATAGTGGTGATGGTGGGGATGGTGGGGGTGATGATGATGGTGATAGTAATGGTGGTGGTGGTGGGGATGGTGATGATGGTGATGGTGACGATGGTGATGATGATGGTATTAGTGGTGGTGACGGTGATGGTGGTGGGGATGATGCTGATAGTGGTGACGGTGGTGACGGTGGTGATGGTGGGGATGATGATGATGATGGTGATAGTAATGGTGGTGGTGGTGGGGATGGTGATGACGGTGATGGTGACGATGGTGATGATGGTGATTCTGGTGACGATGGTGGTGATGATAGTGGGGATGATGGTAATTGTGGTGATGATGGTGATGATGGTGATGATGACGATGGTGATGATAATGGTGATGATGATGGGATGACGGTGATGTGGCCTGCCTCAAAGGACTGTCGTAAGAGACAAATGAAGTAACGTACGCAGTACCTTGAACATTAGAATGTGTCATACAAATCATACTTGTTTTATCCATGACCCACTTGTGATGAAAACCATTGTTTTCTTGAAGGCTCACATTACAAAACAACCAGCCCCAATGAACTAAAAGGCCATTATTTACTACATTTGTGTTTGTTTACGTATTTATGCATCAGAAGAGAAATAAATGAATACTCACTGAATGAATTTCATAAGAAAGACGGATTTATAAACACCACTCAGGAAACACAAACAAGATTTCTTTTCCTGACGTGTCCTCACATTAGACAGACTTGGTGCGACTTTCTACTGTATCCCGATGATATGTTGCTCTGTCTAGCACACCTTGGACAAGAAGCAGTAATGGCTGTCTCCTTGGTACCTGGCTCAGTGTCCACACCTTCAACATGCTCCACCTTGACGTGAATTACGTGCTGTAAGAACGTTAATGAACCGGAAGGGAGGGGTGTGAGAAAGAGCTGGACATGGCAAGGTGAAGGAGGGAGAAGAGGCAGAACAAATCAGGAAGGGATTAATGAAGACACAAGATCAGAGGAGTAGCCTTAGCGAGGAAAAGAGAAGCCTGGACAAGCACATCAGTTCTCTTGACTGATTCATGCAGTTTATCAGTAAGTCCCTGATGTGTGTGCTTCTCATCACGCCACCTCTGTGTCCAGTGTAGTCCAAGCTGCCATCTCTCCCTGGACGCTAGCCTCTACCTGACCCTACTTCTCTCAACATCTCTACTCAAATGGGCATCATGGCATCCAGCAATGAGGATAGCCCTCCAACAGAGAGGCAGGGCTTGCATTGGAAGGCAGGTCGCTGTTCCCAGAAATGGTAAGGAATTCCCTGAGGGTGTGAGTGGAGCACTACCCCGAGAATCAGCTCCATCAGAGAAAAACCTCCACTGGCCTCTCGTTTCAGTAAGCATGAAACTCAAAGTCCGCATAAGACAGCAAGATCTGCCTCAACCCTGTGGTCTCCGAACTCATACCCCAGCCTCCTGCCCAGACACACAGACACTCAAGCTGCCTGCAGCCAGGGTGGCCCCTAGCTGTGCTACCATCCACACCATCTGCTCCCAGCCGGGGCACACGTGTCCTTTCCCCCTCAGCTCATGCAAGTGTCTGAGCAAACGTCACCCCTCACAGAGGCTACAGTGGTGCAAGTTCTGTTTGCTCGTCTTTGGAGGACTCTCGACCATGTTGTACAACACACGATGAGATGCGTTTCATCCGCTTATTTGCATCTTGATTCATGGTCTGCTTCTCCCACTGGTATGGACGCTGAGCAGAAAGCTCACCTGGCTTGTTGGCGGGAACCAAAATGGCGCTCGGCACACAGAAGCACGTGATTCCCAAACACTTGCTGAATGAATGCAAGAAGAGGTCCAACGGAAGAAGGGAGGAAGAGAAGGCGAGTGCGTCTTCAAGAGTCACAGCGTCAATTCCGCCATGCCCCACCTTTGATTTGCAGGCAGTTGTGTCCAGACTCTTCATTCTTGGGCCATGGTCGCCAGGTGAATGCACAAGGTGATGGTGGCGTCTTCCAGGTCAGAGAAGGTCTACCGCCAACCAGATGAGAGACCTTGATCTGATTCCCAATTTAATCTCTCCGAGATTCAGTCCCTTCACCTGTGGAATGGGACATACTCACGTTGTCTTCGATGGAAGGTCCTGAGAGTTTAATGCATCTATGGTACTCAGTGGGCACTCAATCCACACTGGTTCTTATTTCTGTGATCCTCCTTGTTGAGGTGCTCATCCATGACCTTCTCATGCCGCTTTCTAAGAGGACCACTGAGTGAGCACCGAGCATGCCACACTCAAAGCATGCTCTGAGCCAGCTTCCGGGCACTGTCTGCTGGGAGCTGGTCTAGGGCTTCTCCGTTTCCCGAGCATCTTACTAGTTCACATATAGAAAGTCAAGTGGCTCTGGATATACCAGAAATGGCAGCGTAATCTCCCACCAGCTGTGACGAGGTCCTGGGGTGGTTTTCATCTGGTGCTTGCAAACCACGCCAGAAATTCTTCCAAAGAAAACTCGCCCAGCCATGCCCATCTTCCCACCTCCCGCGGAGGTGATGCTTGCACCTTTGGGCAGCTATAACATGCCAGGACCATGAGGTAGGGAGATGTGGGCGTTTTATCCAATCACGTATTTTACGCAGCAAGTGAATATTTGATTAATGGGGCTTAGCCCCTGCTCGTATGGAGAATTTCTGTTTGAGACATTATGGAGCCTGTCACTGGCTCCTGGTCCTGGCCAGGTCTCCGGTCATTTTGTCACGGATGTCTTCCTGAATGGCGGGCAGATCTGTGATGGTCAATGTTATGTGTCAATGTGCCCGAGCCATGATGTGGTCAGATATTATTCTGGATGTTTCTTTTGAAGATGTTTTATATATATATATATATATATATATATATATATATATATATATATATATATATATATATATTTTTTTTTTTTTTTTTTTGGGTATGAGATTAACATTTCAAGCAGTAGACCCTTCAGTGGAGTGGATTGCCGCCCACAAGACAGGTGGGCCTCGTCTAATCAGTTGAAGGCATTTTGGACTTCTTAGGTCTGAGGATGGCATGAGCCAATTCCTTAAAAAAAAACAAACAAACAACTCTCCGTATACGTGTAAACATCGCATCCGTTCTGTTTCTCTGGAGAACCCTGACGAATGCAAGATCTGAGCCTACTTAGGGCTGACCTTAGCACGATGGAGAGGGTGATAGGTATTTCAGCTCAGACACAAGCACAGGATAAATCCACCCACGATTCATGAGCTCTTGCAGGAAAGGAAAGAAAAAATACATAGAAACGTAAGAAAGCATCCCGGGTGGCTGTGGGCAGGGGTCCAGGTATAGGAAGAGAAAGGAGGGGTACATTCAACGTGCTTCTGAAGACAAGAATCTAGCTATCTGGGGGACTTGCAACCATACATGATTCTCTCAATAATCAATCAATAACGAATCATTTGCAATAATAATAATAATAAAGACGTCCCCATTGCTGCTATGTCTGAATAAAGGAAACCAAAATTTCTGATGGGACCTGCCAGGGTGGAAGGTTTTGTACGATCGATATTGCAAACTACGTTGTGGCGAATTGTTTCTATGTTGTAGTTTGTAAAGTACGTTGGTGTGTGTGCTATTGTGTAGGTATGTGCATGTATACGCGTGATGGGTGTGCGTGCGTGTGGGGCCAAGGACATTTATAGATGTATACACGGACATGTGTCTTATGCCCACGTAAGCGCACCTATCAACTAAGGACTCCAGGCATCGTGCAGCTGTGTCAACGCGAGCCTGAGAGTAACTGAGACATCATCGTATGTGCAAACGCTCAGATACACTCCCGGTACCCAAATCTGCCACGTTGCTGTCGAGACCTGGGTTTCTCAGTCTGAACACACAGGTCCCCAAAGTCCCTTCCAGGTCAGACCACCTGTCATCCTGGCGGGAAACCGGAGACAAGATTTAAGTCAGGAGCAATCTGCCACGGGAAGGAGCAAACTCCCCGAGGAGCCGGCCTCCCGGAAAATGCAGAGCGAGTCATCGCGGACCCTGACGAGAGGCGACAAGGCACGCCAGACCGAGTTACCGCCAAACGCCGGGCTCGGGATGCAGCTGGTGGGAGGTCATCAACTGGGCTGCCTGCACGCATCCGTCGTCTTCATGACGCAAAGTGGTCTGTAATCAGCTCCCGAGAGGACAGGAGCTCAGACATGGGGAACAGTCCCGTCCCGGCCGCCGCTGACACTCATCCCGGTTGCAAACGTCCTCCGCACTCCCTTACCGCGGCTGCCCTGAGCGTGCTCGCTGGAGCCGTCCGGGTTTGCAGAAAAGAAATTCAGAGGTGCACTGAAATCCCATTTGGAGAGCGTGCACTCCAAATGAGCTTTGTCACGAGTGTCCCTTTGCCTCTCGAGAGGGGGGCAGAGGCACAGTGTGGGGCGGCAACACCCCATCTTTTTAACCGGTTTCTCGATGGCTCTTTACAAGCCTGGATTCAAAGATCTCTTTCACAGCAAAGAAAAACTGTGCACGCTTTTCCTAGACCAGGTGCACACACAGACACACGTGTTACCCAGAATAGTGAAGGTGCACTGTTTTCAAGGTTCTTTCGTGCACCCCCTCTCCCCGGACATCCATGGATCTCACGCAAACGTCAAGGCTGCAGAACGCTTCAAGGACAACGAGGATGCCTCCCCCCCCCCTTTTTTTTTGGAAAGTGCCTTTTGACTCCTTATAGCTGGTACTCCTGAGAATGCATGGACGATTTGGAGACTCCAACATGAGTCTGCCGTCTCCCCGTCCGCCGTGGGAGCTTGGGCTCAGGGCGTTTTTACATGGAGTCTCAGCCCCGGGAACGCCGCTCATTTCTTCTTCGTGCCCCTGATGCTCTGTGAATGTGAATCCGGGCTCTTCCTCCCGAGCTAACTGTGTGCACTTAGCTGGGGGGTTAAGTGGAATGCCATGTCTTAATGTTCTCATTTTTTAAAAGAATGGTCAGAAGAGTATCTTCCTCCCGGGGCTCTTGTGGAGACCAAGTAGTTGTTCTAGACGTCTTATCTACCACTCATTGATGGTGCATGACCCGCAGACCGCCCGGGGGCTCACTGAGCTGTTCTCAGCCCATCTATGGCTCGGAACCGATCAGGCTCCAGGTGGCCCAGGGGCACGGTACCCTCTCTCCTGAGTCCAACTGCAGGCGCACCCAGGAGATCACCTTGTAACAAATGGCGGACTTCAGTCTCCGTCTTCCAATCTTTAGTCTCCGTCAAAAATGGTTTGATGTAGGGGATAAAGATGTCACTGTAGGGTTCCCTCATGCACGTTCCACCATACACGGTGCCCAATATGATTAGCACGGCAGGGAGGCCCCTCTCACGTCCCCCACAAACACCTGTAGGGCAAGGTCAACGTCCGGGATCCGATTTTGCACAAAGTAGCTTATACAAAACACACAGCACTCACTCCCAAGGAAGCTTCATGCTCACCAGATTTTCCGGCTCACCTTGAGCACGGATGGCACGGGCGTTGGTCTCTGCAGGTTCGGTTCATGCCAACGCCATGTCCTACATGTTAGGCAGGGTCCTCGGTAAAGTAGAAGGAGCATCTTGAATTTCTGAAATTATAAAGCATAATCCTATCAGCACAGTCATAGACGCCCCGTTCTTAAAATACCCCACCTCGTCTTTCCCAAACAAATGTATTTTTTTTTTTTTTGGTAGCACACAACATTTGAAGGGATTTCAGAAAATACGTAAATTTTTTTTTAAAAGATTTTATTTATATATTTGACAGAGACAGACAGCGAGAGAGGGAACACAAGCAGGGGGAGTAGGAGAGGAAGAAGCAGGCTCCCAGCGGGAGAGCCTGATGCGGGGCTCGATCCCGTAATGCCGAGATCACGCCCTGAGCCGAAGGCAGATGCTTAACGACTGAGCCACCCAGGCGCCCCAGAAAATACATAAATTCTTAAAAAGGTTTTCAATTCTAAATTTTAATGTGGGAAGACCTTCCCTGTGCTTTAAGGGGCAGGACGCTACAGAGGAATGTAATGAACCCATGAAAATCAGCCAATTCTGGTTTTGTCCCTCGGAGAGGAAAATGCAAATGTATTTGGGTCATAGTCAGGAAATGCTATTAATGGTATTTTGTTCCTGTGCCACGGCTTCATAGACGTGAGGGCATGGATACGTTCTCTGCACCCTGATTTTAGCAAGACATTTGCAAATCATCATCCGTTGTCCCTTCGGTTTTCGACTTTTTTTTTTTCCGAAGTGTGGATTAAGAATGAAACCCTCTCTCCCCGTACGAAGGGCTTCAGATGCAATAATTGAGTGTGACAAAAACTGTTCGATTCAGGGGATAAAGATTTCACTGTAGGGTTCCTTAACGTGGATCCCTCCACGCAACACAGCTTTACGGCACTGGACAATGACTGAGTGAAATGCCATGGATCGCATAAACTGTATTTGAAATTATTGTAACGGTATTTGGGGAGAAATGGCTCATTCCCTAAAGTCACCCTGTGGAATTCTGAATAATGATTTTTTTCCCCCTCTCTCAATGCCGGGCAATCCAATACCACTGTGTCATTTCTTATGTCCGAGATGAAATGAAGCCAGACCTGTTTGACTCTTCTGTTGTTTTATTTTTATTCGCCCATAGACCCTGGAAGAGTTTTCTTTATTTCATCGGGTTTGAGAAATCTGTCAGAGTATGTCTAGGTTGGTTCCATTTTTTTTGTTTGTTTTGTTTTCAGCTGATATCTCCAATGTCATCATTTTTTTCTGACGATGTCTTTGGAGGACTACATTCGTCTCCTGTCATTTCTTTTTTTTTTTCTTTTTAAAGATTTTATTTATTTATTTGACAGAGATAGAGACAGCCAGCGAGAGAGGGAACACAAGCAGGGGGAGTGGGAGACGGAGAAGCAGAGTCCTGGGATCAAGCCCTGAGCTGAAGGCAGATGCTTAACGACTGAGCCACCTAGGCGCCCCTGTCTCCTGTCATTTCTATAATTATTGCTTCTGATCCATCCGTTGGAGGCAGGAAGGACGGAGTGGGTCCAAAGACCCAAGGGAAGCGTGGTGTGCCTGACGTGGGGAGGGCAGGTGACAGGTAGGGAGACATGGGGAGGGTGAGGCAGGAGATCATTGGGTCTTGGAGGTTGTAGTGGGGTGATGGGGTTGCTTAGAGCCCGTGGCATTCAAGCGAGTCCCTGCGGATGGAGTCATGGCGGCTCCGTCTGCATCTGTGCTTGGAAACGGTAAGAAAGGGCGAGTGAGCACGTGCAGTGGACTGTGATCTGGTCCAGGTTGGTGGCGGTGGCTGGGTCTGGGCTGGTGGCCACCATGATGGAGAATATAGGGAAGATTGGAAGTATACGCCTTAGAGAGACTTGACAAAGCCTGAAAATGTACTGAATGTGGGAGATGAGGAGAAGGAAGCGTCAGGCGTCTGCTCCATGATTCTGGTTTGGGCATCTCGATGATGCTATTTATCAAAACGGGGAAGGCTGGGTGCATGGAGAGAATCGTGTCCCACCCACCCCAGAGTTCCCATGTGCAAGCCCTACTCCCCCAGTGGGACGGTTTTAGGAGGTGGGGCCTTTGGGAAGTCATTAGGGTCAGATGAGGGTAGGGCTCCATGATGGGATTACTCTCCTTATAAGAAGAGAAGAGCTCAGTGTGTCATGTGAAGATACACATCTGTCATGCTCACGGGTCCTGCTCCTACTCCAGGGGAGGGGATTATACAAGGTGTATGCATTAGGGCACAGAAATCTCAAGACTACCTCAGAATTCATAGCTCCTTCACACCCAGTCTGTGCCTCTGAGGTCCCTGTGTGTCTCCCAACGAGCTCACCTGATATAACTGGCAGGTGCCTCGCCAAATATCTGGGATGTCCAGATGTATGAACAGGGGTGCCCTCACTGCTCTATAAAGGGATTTGATGGACCCAAGACTCAAGCAAGGTTGCAGAAATTTATTGCATTTTCATGAAATTGGATCTCTCCACTTTTTAGAAGGCACACATAAGTCTTGTTTGCAAGAGGAAGAGTTCTCAAAATATTCCTTAAAACATTGCACAAATACACATGAGGCTTAAGAAAGCACATGCCTTCCTCCGCCCCTATCTGAGCCGTCTCAGACGTTTCTTCCACTCTCTGCTCAGGACCATCTGCCCATCTGGCCCTTCTGCCCAGAACATTCTTTTCCAAATGAGGCCACTTATCCTCAATTCTCCCAAGCTAAAAGAGTGGTAATCAATTCACTTGTCTGATGGACACATCACAAGCCTCAATTTAGCCATCATGGCTTTGCACCCTGTACGTGGCTGAGTGTCAGGTGGCCATGTGACCTTGTCTCCAGTCCTCCAGGCAGACTCACAGGGGCTCGGACAGAAAGTGGGGTCGACTCAGGGCTGCCTTGTATATGGAGGCATCGGGCTTCTACTTTCCAAGGACTAAGTGGTAAATTAAAAACAGCCTTGTACAGTTGTATTGGGCCTCCCTGATTCCTTATAACCGAATTAAGACATTTATAACATTAAAATGGCCCTTTAAATCATGTGGAGATACACTGTTAGGGGCATGAAGTACATTCACTATTGTGCAACCATCCATCACGCCCAGAACTTTCCGTCTCCCCAAACTGAAGCTCTGTCCCCATGAACCATTAACTCCCCATCCCCGTCCCCAGCCCCTGGCTCCATCATCTACTCTCTGCCTCTGTGGATGGGACTCCTCTAGGGAACCTTGTATATCTGGAATCGGACAGGATTTGTCCTTCTGTGTCTGGCTGATATCACGGAGTATCGTGTCCTGAAGGTCCATGCACGTCCTAGCAGGTGCAGACGGTCCTTCGTCTTCAAGGCTGCATCATATTCCACTGCGTGCATGGACCACATTTTGCTCATCCACTCAACTGTTGATGGACATTTGGGTGGCTTCCACATTCCCGCTCTCTTGAATAATGCTGCTACGAACATGGGTGTGCCAATGTCTCTCCAAGATGCTGCTTTCAAGTCTTTTGGGTGTACACCCAGCAGTGGAATTGCTGGATCACGGGGTGGCTCTGTTTTCAATTCTTTGAGGCACCGCTATACTGTTTTCCACAGCACCTGCGCCATTTTACATTCCCACCAACAACGCATAAGGGTTCCAATCTCTCTACATCCCTGGTAACACACTCGTTATTTCCTGTTCTCTGTTGTTTGCATGTTGTGATAGCAGCTATGCTCGTGGGGATGCCTAATTCCGGCCATAGTCCATACTGCCTGGAACACGCACTGATCAAGAATCCACGGGCTTCAGAGGGGAGGGGTGGTGGGGGAATGGGATGGGCTGGTGATGGGTAGTAAGGAGGGCACGTATTGCATGGTGCACTGGGTGTTATACGCAACTAATGAATCATCAAACTTTACATCAGAAACCAGGGATGTACTGTATGGTGACTAACATAATATAATAAAAAAACATAAAAAAGAAAAAAAGAATCCACGTTGATGCCTTCCTTGGTCTCTTCACATCTCCGTGACATTGACTGTTGCACACGGTAGAGCTGTTGGCCTGAAATTCCCATAGAACATCTGGATGGCTCCCAGGATGAGGACCGAATTTGTATTTATGAGCATGTGTTGGGGTGTTTGGCTGCAGTTGGGGGATCTGTGTTCTGAGGGTTTGGGGCAGAGACGGGTGGCCACTGATGGCTCCATCTGCTCCCCACATTTCCCAGCATGTCTTGCAGGGAAAAGCCACGTGAGTGGTCCTGCCTGGTGTAATGTTGTGGGTGCTGACATGCAGGGTGTGTGGCCCTCACCTGACTCCCCAATGTCTTTCTCCGCTCACATGAACTAAGGAGAGCAGTATTTTATGTGGTGAAGCCGCCATGTCAGCTTGGATCCCTATATCAGCACGTGGAACTTGTATGTCCTGGGGACACATACACCTTTGTTGGACTAAGATCCCGGGGTTGCTATGAAAACTGGCCTCCCCTCACCCATTGAGGGGAAAAACACTGAGCCCTAGTTGATTTGTGTTATGTTTTGGCCCCTTTGAGGACTAGCCAATGGGTTGTTAACTTAATCCAACCCAGCGATAGGAGAACAATGCCTGTGAGTTCACGTCAAAGTTCTCCCAAATCAGACACAGCCAACGTGATCCTCTCGGGCTGCCCATCGAGAGTTGAAAGACCCACTGCCTGATTTTTCAGAGGAGATTATTTTCATGCTTTTATAAAGCAGAATAAATGAGTGAATTTGAGAATCAGTGGGGTAGATGCTCTTGGGAATTGTCCATTTCTGTGGCATATGCAGGAGGTCCACTTTATGCCTGTGTTTTGCCCTCTATCTGTGCCCTTATTATTTTTTCTAATGCTACCTAAAAGTGAATATACCATTGGCATTGAAATTAGGTTGGGGTTGGCTCACTGGAGAAGAGTTACGGACACAGGATGGGATCATGAAAAATGAGAAAACCCACCCACTTCTTGCATTGGGTGCTTCCACTCTCAGGGCGGTATAATAAATCTGAACTACTAAGGTATCCTGAATGGATTTGCATTTAGGGTTCTCAGAGGAACACACAATTCATGGCACGTTTCGAGTTTTTATACTGAGTTACAGAATCTGCTGGAGAAGTACGAAGGATCTCACAGAATTAATTCCATTTAGGTCAAAATCAAATCTTTAATAAAACGTGCCTGCTTTTCATGGTGGGAATGGGTTCTTTCATCCGTCTTTGCTCGCATCTTAAAAATGTACAAATTGACTTATTTTTATATACATTTCCCTACTTATCTTTGGTCCTGTTTTGAGTTCCAAAAGGAGGCCAAAAATAATTGGTTTGAGATGGGGATGACTGCAGGAAAATGCCTGACCTGACATCCGTGTCTCTCATCAAAAGGAGGAAGGATTACTAGCCCGGTTTTCCATTTGAAAATCAGAAATTGTAATGTTTCCAAGCAAACTAGAATGGATGAACTTGGCTCCATAGGTCAAGACCATAAAAAGTCCAAGCATTTGTTAAAGCTTGAACACGGAGTCATAATTCTGAGCATGCCTCTTGTGAGTTCAATGTACAATTTCAGATCTTTAAGCTCGATTTTTTCGGATGCGTGTCCTTCTCTTTCCCAAACAATATACTACCAATTGCGCATTCACAGACTTGGCAGGAAATGCCAGGCTAGTTTGATGAATGCTAGCTAGCAACCAAAATGGAGCCTCCATTATGTATGGGAGGTCTGAGCGTGCATTTAATCATCTGGACATATGCTCAATCTGGGTGTGAATTTGGTGCAGAAAGATACATGGGTTTGGAGAATTTTCAAGGATATTCGATGAAATGGAAAAGAACCATTGAGAGTCCGCAGACGGTTCTCAGAAACACAGAATCTGATTTGCGAGGCTCGGGGAGCCACTCGGAGACGCTAGGAGGTTGGCCTCAAGAGTGCAGAGCATTATGCATTCGACCAAGGACGGTTGGACTTACCCATCAGGAGCACATATGTGAAGGGTCCTCCAGAGAGTCAATGACACGCCACCAACCACCTGGAAAATCAAGCAATCAGAGAGTCTTTTTTTATTCCCCAGGGAGACTGGAAACCACCTAATACTACAATAACAGTAACACCGAGTGAATCTGTTTGCATCCTTAAGACAAATTGGTGGATTTTTACAGATAAACCAAAATTAAGAACTCTTACCATAAACAAACAGTGACTTTTTTTTTTAATAAGGTGGTCTACCGATCAGGTATGTGATTCGCAGATATTTCCTCCCATTCTGCAGATCATGTCTTCCTTCTGGTGATCATTCCCTTTGCTGTGCAATGTTTTTATTCGAGGCAACCGTCCTTGTCTATTTTTGCTTTTTGTTGTCTGCGATTTTGGTGTCCCATCTGCAAACCCATTACTGAGACGAGCATCAAAAAGCACTTTCCCTGTATGTTCCTCTGTGAGTTGAAAGGTTTCAGATCTTACGGTTGAGCCATTAATGCATTTTGAGTTAATTTTTGTGTGTGTGGGGTGAGACAAGAGTCCAATTCCATTATTTTGCACGTAAATATCCAGTTTTCCCAAAAGTGCATGTTGAAGGGACCACGCATTCCCTGTTGTGTGTTCGTGGCTCCCTTCTTAAAGACCAGAGAACCCCATATGCATGGGATCCAAGAGGGAGCGATTGCCAGATCATTCTCCGGTGGCCCAAACACATCCAGGCAAGGGAACGCCCAGATGTTTCCGCACGGTCCTTGAACCTACGTCCATAACTGGAACTCACTAAGTTCTGTCCCCACACCTTGTTCCCCACCTTTGCAGGTCTGGCCCGGGGGAATTCCAGGCTAATGGTTGACTTTGTGTTAACTCCCTGCTGTTTTAAAACCCACAATCACTCATTCCCGGAGTCCTGGTTTTATCCCCTTAACACCGTTCCCTTCTCTCCACCGACCCTGTGCACTCCCATAATGCAGGCTTCCCAGAGCCTAGGATGAGTGGTCTCCCACCTAACCCCCTTTTTGCAGTACCGCCAGAGGGGTCTACACAGAACAGGCACCACCCCGACCCAAGAGAGCCCCTGTCCTCGAAAAAACACACAACAACAAAAACATATTTTTTGAGCAATGAAACAATATTTTTAAAGCAATAAAGCAAAACAAATATTTTTTAAAGCAATAAAACAAAAAATGTCTCAAATCTTCCCAGTGAGGGGCACCTGGATGGCTCCGTCCGTGGAGCGTGCAACTCTTGATCTCAGGATTGTGGGTCTGAGCCCCTTGTTGGGTGTAGAGATTACTTAAAAATAAAACCTTAAAGGAAAAAAAGCCTCCCCCCCGAAAGAAAACCTTTCTAGTTAGTTCAACTTCCAAAACTGTTTGCACAGATCATTTCCTGCATTCCATATGGATGGCTAAAGAATCCGCTTTTAAATTGTGTATGGAGAGTGAAGGCTTTCCTTAAAGTCTTTGTGAAATGTGACGGGATGTCACTACAAATAGACACGGGAGACACTGAGTCCCCCTATCAGGAGGTAGGACCCAGACGTCCAAACCCCGAGTGCCTGAACGTCGCTGCTCATTACAGACAAAGGACTCAAGCAGAGAGAGCTGCAAATGCTGGAGAGCCATTGAGCAGAGCAGCAGATCACACAGGTGCCTGAGCCCCCAGCAGCAGTCATGTCACCCAGACACCTGTGGACAGACCCTGAGGCTCAGAACCGAGGGAGTAATTCTCTGCTATCCCCCCAAAATCTACAGTCTCCTTTTCTCTTGCACATTGACCTTGCCTGAAATAGACCCCAGCCTCTCTCGGCTCCTCCTCCTTCAAAACCAGGCACGGATCTGTGTCAGGGGACGATTATCCCCTTGGTAATGCCAGCCTCCGGGTCCCTTCCCACAACGTTCCAAAGGTCTATTTTGGAGGGTCATGCTCACTTGCAAAGATACATCTCCTGGTGCTAATCGCTCCGGCACCACTGAGCTGAAATGAAGAAGGAATCTGGCTGTGTTGTGGGGCACACAACAGCCCGGAAATGACCTCACCATGGTCTGTGTGCTTTGCACAGGAGCTCAGGACTCTTGGCCGAGCAGGGCAGCTGCACGTGATGGCGTGTGTGTGTGTGTGGCTGCAGGATGAGAACTTTGTACATGGAAAGGACAGAAGAGGGGAGGGTGCCTTTCAACCCCAGGGCTGCAGGACCTAAGTGAGCCTGTGCTCTGATCACACACTGGCCTGATGGTTCTAATATGGACAGCCTAGCTCTGGTGGCCTGAAACCACAAGACGCTCACCAGACGCAGTGGTCTCTGGAAACCTGACATCCGCGTTGCTCTGATGAGCTAGGAAGTTCCCTGTGGTCTGTGGAATGCACCTGGCGGAGGGGCTGAAGCCTCTTCCCACGGCCGTGTGTTTCTCCACGTGTGCCATTAAGGCAAAGAAAAGCCACAAAGAACTTCATGGGGGTTGATGCTCAGAGGGGATTTTGGGAATGACAAGGTGCACTGGGTGACCTGGCAATGAGGAGGTGTGCTGGGTGACCTGGAGATGAGCAGATGCTGGGTGACAAAGGGACAAATAGGTGTTCCAGGTAACCTGGAGATGAGCAGATGCCTTGGTCTTGGGGACTTGGGGACGAGAAGGTGTGCTGGGTGACCTGGAGATGAGCAGATGCTCTTGGTGACTTGGGGATGAAGAGATGAGCTGGGTGACCTGGAGATGAGCAGATGCTCTTGGTGACGTGGGGACGAGGAGGTGAGCTGGGTGACCTGGAGATGAGCAGATGCTCTTGGTGACTTGGGGACGAGGAGGTGAGCTGGGTGACCTGGAGATGAGCAGATGCTCTTGGTGACTTGGGGACGAGGAGGTGAGCTGGGTGACCTGGGGATGAGCAGATGCTCTTGGTGACTTGGGGACGAGGAGGTGAGCTGGGTGACCTGGGGATGAGCAGATGCTCTTGGTGACTTGGGGATGAGGAGGTGAGCTGGGTGGAATGACCGGGTGTGCTGGGTGACATAACAAATCCGCCAGGGTCCCCGCTCCAGGCTTCTCTCTTTCCACAATATAGCAGATTGTTGAGGGAGAGAGAGGGAGGAATTTAAATATTTGGTGACACCCTTAGCAAGCTCTCAGCAAGGAACCATGTCTCAAACACCTGCTTTTTCTTATGGCTTTTACTTCCTTACCTTATTGTGGAGATATCATAGTCCCCTTTCTAACGTACACTAATGTGTGCACCCCTCCGTTTCTCTCTGTTTCTTCTTTCTTTTACACACACACACATAGTGGTGCACACACATTACCGTATTTTACTGATTCCTTTTTTTGGGTTTTATTCAGCCTTACGTCCCTAGTACCTAGAGCCTGGTATATACAATAGGTGTTGAATAAATGGCTCCTTGCATGGAAGGATGAGTGAATAAATGAGTAGTTGAGGTGCCCGGCTTTGAAGCCCCAGACTTGGATTAGAATTCTTTCTCCACCTTTCCCTGCGCTCATGACCTTGAGAAATGCACGGGGACATCCCAGGTGTCCATTTCCTCACCTACCAGAGGGTGACAACATTACCCCATGGGCCCCTTTTTGCAGTGTGGATGGAGAACAGAGCCCGCCCCCTCGAAAGCACACAGCAGCAGGCAGCTGGGAGAAGCCGCGAAGCCAAAGCTTCGAGGTTGAAAAATCGTCTTGGAGGCGAGAGGCAGGAATTGCAGAAGTGTAGTCGTTTTGCTCAACCTTGTTTTTCGAAGCAGACGCGTGCAGAGAAATCTCGCCCGGCCGGTGCCCCCGTGGGGAAGGTCCCAGGGAGTCCTCGCGCAGTGCGGATGCTGGAAAAGTCCGTGTGCGTTGGGCAGGAAGGATGTCGGTGGGAGCTGCAGAAGACGGCATCCTGGGGCCCCCTCCCTGTGTGTGCGTCCCCAAGCCGTCCGTTCCTGCAGGTGCACGTGCCCAGATCTCTGAAAGTGCATGCCGTTTGCTTCCCACCTGAAGCAGCAGCTCCGTCACCTGGTAGGGGACAGCTCTGGGTCCCAGGAGCGTCCTGTGGGATGAGACACTCCCACCCCAGCAGCCTCCTGCCCTCCCTCCTCCCTGCATGTCCACCCACGTAAGGGGCTGGAAATCAGCCTGAGGAAGGAGCATTTGAGGAGAAGTGTGTCCGTCGGTATTGGAGCTCATCATTCTGCCGTGATAATAAACCGAGGACATGGGTCTCCCAGGCCCCACTCACACGCAGAACCCATAGCCGTGCCAGTAAATACAGCTGATGATGGACAGGAGCAGAGGTGGCCAGGGAAGGAGGGAGGGAGGGACGGATGAAGAGTTAGAGTGCAGAACGCTTTTACAAAAAATGCTTAATTTTTTTTAGACCAGTTTAAGGTGCCAGCAACACTGAGAGATTTCCCATATACCCATTGCCCTGCAAATGCACAGCCTAACCCATTATCAGTGGCCCCACAAGGGGGGACGTTTACTACAGCCGATGACCCCACATGGACATACTGTCACTCTGAGTCTGTAGTTGACATTAGGGTCGTTTCTGGAGTTGTGCCTTTTGTGGGTTTGGATGCATATATAATGATATGTATTCAGGATTATGGGACCGTTCCGAGTAGTAGGGCAGGGAAAACAGTGTGTGATACAATGAAGGATACCTATCATTATATATGTGTCTACACCTGCAGAACATACCCCACCAGGAGAGACCATAAGATCAAGTACGGACGCTGGTTAGTAACCATGCATCAACGTTGGCTCACCGTTTGTAACAGGTGCACCAAATATCCCCACAGGCACAAAATGTACAGCGTGGAGGAAAATTGTGTGGGAGAGCATTTGGGAACTCTCTATACTCTCTGCTCAGTTTTTCCTTCAATCTAAACCTGGACTAAAAAGAAGTCTGTTCATTATGAAAAAGAAGAACCAGTGAATTCTGGGAGTGCCATGAAGGGGAGGAACGGGGAGCTGCTCTGGGCTGGAGTCCTGGGTGGGGGCGATATGATGTGTGAGGGAGAAACAGGTGTTCACGAGGCTGGAGGTCACAGATCAATTCTCCACCACGCCTTGGCACCTGCAGAATTTAATAAAACTCAGAATAAATAGCACAGATCGCCCACCCAGGCCGCCCTGGGAATTCCACGGGTAGGAAACGACAGGTGTGTGACCGTTCCAGTGAGACAGAGGGAGTCTTGCGGACGGAGAAGACATTGCCTTGCCCCCAATGCAAAACGCGCATAAAGGGGATTTGGATTTTAAGGAGAGCCGCAGAGGGGAGCTCCGACGCGGAGAAAGGATCCCCTGCTCATGCAGACGTGATTACGGCTGGCCATGGCCAGATGCTGGGCCCTGTGGCACATGATTATTCCCATTCGCCAGAATCTGGGTTCCGGTGCTGGCCCCAAAACGCTGGTGCACGGAGAGCCCAGAGGTGGGGAATTCGCAGCAATTACTGTCACTTAAAGCACGCCTCCTGCCCTCCACGGCCCTGGAGCTCATCATTTCTAATCTTTGCCACCCCGCCGCGAGGAGGAAATTAATACCGTCCCCTCGCCAAGACCCTGAAGCCCGAGGATGTGCCCGGGTCCCACGGCTGGGTTTTCTCGTTCGTTGCCAGTGTGACTTTCTCACACCCGCCCAAATTCTGTACCCAAATATTTGGCACATATTGAAAGAGCATGTGGTTTTCTCCTCCGTGTTAAGAACTCTTTCCTGATTGCAGAACGTGCTTGCCCGACTTTGGCTTGCTGGCGTCCACTGAACTCGTGAGGGACAACTCACGTTCTGTGTGCATTCGGGGGGTTCAATTTTTATACGCTTTGAACGCAGGGCTGAGTAGATGTTCAGGGAGATGTTCTGAGGCCGTGCACACATCCTGTTTCTTCTGGCTCATCTTGGTATTCATCAGTGGGTCCGCGCCATAGTCTGCCTGGTAATTTTGTTTCTTTGTTGTGGTGTCTGCTTCTTTTGCGGTGATTTGTTTTCTGGGTATTTGTTTTTCCGGCGAGACGCTTGACGTCCTTCTCGGTTTGGCGGTGGGCATTCATCATGCTGGGATGAAGCCAGTCCGACCCAGGCTTGCTTCGGGAGGGTCTCCTATGAGCGGCCCGCACTGGCATGGAGATTAGAGAACACTGATGTCCACCTTTGGCTGGTTCTCCAATGCCCACGAGACAACAGCCAGAGACCGCGCTCTTATAACCCTTACGGGTTTTGTCTTCACACTCTTCCTTGGTTTCCAGCCAGCTCAGGGCTTTAGGAGGATGTCTTTACCTCTCAAGACCCAGCCAATGACCAATGACCGCCATTACTGAGGAATGCCGCCAAGTGGCCCTGAACGAGCCCACACCCACGTGAGACACTGGAGTTAGTCCATGAGGGCTGGCACATTTGCAACAAGGCGGATGGATCCACTCCTTGATATTTACCCAAACAAGCTAAAAACATGTGTCTACACCATATCCCGCATGCTGATGTCTACAGCAGCTTGGCTGTGTCCAACACGGGGCGCACACAACACCAACCAACCCGTTGTTAGCTAGAGTCGCCATGCTGGATGCTAGGTCTTTGGAACTTACCTTACTGTTGAACGTTTGCACCTTTTGACCAACATCTCCCCATTTCTCCCCTGCTCCCCCCAGCCTCTGGCTGCAACCATGCTAGCTTCTGGTTCTGTGACTCTGGTTCTTTCAGATCCTAAGTGCAAGTGACACTGTGCATTATTCATTCTCTGTCTGATTTATGTCACTTTGCATAACACCCTCCAGGTCCATCCATGTTGTTGCAAATGACCGGATTTCCTTCTTTCTCAAAACTGAATAATATTCCATTGTATATACTACAGATTGGGAGTTTTGAAGGACACTCCAGAGCTTAGACGATCCCACTGAGGTCTGAGCTATAATCAAATATACACTGTTTATATACAAATATACAATATTTATATACCAATGAGCATAAAGTCCCATTCTCCAACAAATTCTTTGTGGAATCCCATTTCATCCTGTACTTCCTGTACTGTCTATCCCCACTGCCTCTTGCTTCCTCTTCGAAATTCAAACTAGACAGTTAAGAAACAATGTGAAATGCACAGATAAATCGTCAAGACACGAATTTCTGGAGAAAGAGGTAGAAACTGTGGACAGCGCTGCCACATCTGCTGGCCTCCTGGTGGAGAGAACACAGCAGTGTGGACAGCGTGGCTGACATGAACCGCACGCAAACCCATGTGTCTGCCTCTCCCCCCACACACCGGCCTCAGCAAGAATCCAGGGACCCGCAGTGACTTAGATTTGGAATCTGAGATGGTGCCATGTTTCGTCTACCGGCAAGTCACAAATAACAGCTTGTGGAGATGGGAGGGTAATCGGTAGGTGTTTCTGATCAGGGTGTGTACGTGCCAGGGATGATGGTGGAACCATCTTCCCATCAAAAAGGAAATGCAAATGTGCAATAGCTCGGTCATTATCACGGGAGGAGACAAGGACTGCTGGGAGAATGGGGAGGGCCAGGGGCACAGCCAGGACACAGCCAGGACAGCACGGATCATGACAAAAGCCCGTGGCGTTACGATTACAGCCCTGCCATGCCAGCCCCGTCCATCCTCTTCCTGCGTTTGGCTGCCATGTTTTCTGGTACCAATCATCTCCATTAAGTTCTGAGCACCCCGGGGGTGTTTGGGGCAAATAATCCGCAGTCTGTGCCCTCAAAGAACTGAAGGCTTTGGGAGATAGCAAAGGACAAGAAGACCAGGAATATGTGTATCTTCCTACGAATGAGACAAAGTAAGATTTCAGAGCAAGAAGAACTACATTTCACAAAGAAAGCACTTTGATCCTTATCCAAGAACCCTTCGTAAAACTTGACCTTGGTGAGTGAATGAGTGAATGAATGAATGAATGAGTCGAGATAGATGGAGCAAGGGTTTAAATAAAAGTGGTCTGCCAAGACCTGGGAAGAAAATGATACATGAAATTTGCCATCGCCAAAGCAGAATAACGTGGTGCCACCGTGAGTGTAAAAAGTCAGAATGGAGAGTATTACCGCGAGGAGGTTGGATGGAAGTGTTCAATCACTAGCCTGGACCCCCGAAACTAATATCACCCTGGATGTTAACTATAGTGGAATTAAAATAAAAAACTTGATAAGAAAAAAAAAAACACACACACAACCGATTCCAAGTAGGAAAAAAACATCAGAAAGGAAATACAGGTCAGAAATCCACGTCCTAACTGTAGAGAAGAGAAAATGTGTAGACAGTACTTTGAGTGTTCACGCTGAAGCCAGGAGTAAAGCAGGAGCTAACGGGGTCGGGGTGCTTGTTGAAGATAAAGTGGAATAGTGTGTTGGTGTTTGCACTTCCCCCTAGAAGGATGAGCACCTTTCCCTGCGGTGTGAGCAGGGCTTTGATGCCGGATGTCCTTCTGAGCTATATTAATAGCGTGCAACTGCTCACACATGCATACTGAACGCCTATCCTACACTACACATTGTCCCAGGGTCTAGAGGCAGGTGTGCGAATAAAGATGCCCGGATCACCCACCTCGCTGGGGAGGCCAACATGGGCACATGCAATTTGAATGTGTTTTTGGAAAGATGCCCCTGAATGGCTACACAGCTGCAGGCTTGGAGGACACAGGACTAAGGAACCACCTTGGAAGGTACTGGAATGGTCCAAGGCGTTGGTAGCACAGATGGAAAAGGTACTCACTGAGACAGCAGCACCGTGATGACATGCTGGAAGACAAATGTCAACTTGAGATGCATCTAGGACGCAGACTCTATAATGCACGAGAAGAAATTGGTGATGCGTATAAGGGAGACCTCTGCATCCCTACATGAGCCACTTAGGGGGACAGTAGTTCCACCGGCCAAGATCAGGAACAAAAGAGGGGAACTAGATTTGGAAGCTGAGGGGGATGACCATCTCAAGAGAACTATACACATGAGTGTGTACGATGTCTCCTCCAGGGCCAGGAGAACACCCAGAAGGGTCACTTGCTTTTGTGTGCAGGGAGTTCCAGGGATAACGTGGGCACACAGGGTTTGGGGGGCAATGTCAACCATGAATGTGAACATGTAGGCGATGAAAAGATAACAGGATCAGACCCAGGAGCCAGGGACCAGAGTGTCCGGTGTGGAAAAGTGATCAAAACAGAACTTGCCAGCACCAAAAACGTGAGAACGTAGAGTCACCCTACGACCCAGCCATTCCACTCCTAAATATATATCCCCCCAAATGAGGAGCAGGTGTGGGAAATAAAACTCGCACACCCATGTTCATAGCAGGATTATTCATGACCGCCAAAAGGTGGAGACAACCCAGATGTCCATGGATGGATGAACAGATAAACAGAACGTGGTCCATCCATACAGCAGAATATTACTCAGGCATGAAAAGGAACGTCAGTCTAGCCCATGCTACAAAGTGGATGGACCTTGGAAGCATTCAGTAAAAGCAGCCAGACACAGAATACCACACGTCACATGGTTGCATTTATATGCAATACCTAGAATAAGGAAATCCTCACGGAGGAAAGATAGTATTGGCATCTAGAGGTAGGAGGGCGGCAGATGGGGAGGGAATGACTGATGGGGGCAGGGTTTCCATTTGGGGTCATGACTGATGGGGGCAGGGTCTCCATTTGGGGTCATGACTGATGGGGGCAGGGTTTCCATTTGGGGTCATGACTGATGGGGGCAGGGTTTCCATTTGGGGTCATGACTGATGGGGGCAGGGTTTCCATTTGGGGTCATGACTGATGGGGGCAGGGTTTCCATTTGGGGTCATGACTGATGGGGGCAGGGTTTCCATTTGGGGTCATGACTGATGGGGGCAGGGTTTCCATTTGGGGTCATGACTGATGGGGGCAGGGTTTCCATTTGGGGTCATGACTGATGGGGGCAGGGTTTCCATTTGGGGTCATGCTCTGGCACAAAAGGGGGTCCTTGCACAACATGGCCCATGTGCTCAATGCCACTGAAGTGAACACTTTGCTTTTTTCAATCTTATGCAAATTTCACGCCAAGATAGAAAAAGAGAAGAAACAGAATGGCCAGAGCGGGTGGAGGGGGATCGGCAACCACGAAAGTGAAAGACTGAGCTTTAAAGTAAGAATCACCAACATGGGGGCCCCCGGGTGGCTCTGTTGGTTGAGCGTCTGACTCTTGGTTTCGGCTCAGGTTATGATCTCAAGGTCGTGAGATGGTGTCCCCCGTCAGGTCCCGTGCTCAGGATGGAGTCTGCTAAAGATTCTTTTTCCGTTTCCTTCTGCTTCTCCCCACCCCCACCCTCACCCCACCAACACTCACGCTCTTTCTCTAAACAAATAAATAAATAAAATCTTTAAAAACAAAGTATTACTGAGATGCCCTTCAACAGATGAATGGATAAGAAGATGTGGTCCATCTATACAATGGAATATTACTCAGCCATCAGAAAGGATGATTACCCACCATTTGCATCAACATGGATGGAACTGGAGGGGATTACGCTGAGTGAAATAAGTCAAGCACAGAAAGACAATTATATGGTTTCACTCATATGTGGAATGTAAGGAACAGCAGGGAGGACCACAGGGGAAGGGAGGGACAACTGAATGGGAAGAAATCAGAGAGGGAGACAAACCACGAGACTCCGTCCTCTGGGAAACAAACCGAGGGTTACAGAAGGGAAGGGGTGGGGGATTGGGATAAGCAGGTGATGGGTATTAAGGAGGGCACACGATGTGACGAGCACTGGGTATTATACGGAACTAATGAATCGTTGAACACTACATCAAAAACTAATGACGTACTATATGCTGGCTAATTGAACATAATAAAATAAATTAATTAATTAACTTAAAAAAAAGTATCACCAACGCCACAAGGGGGTGAAGAAGACACAGGCTGGTGATCTTTCTATTTAGTGATGGCGACATGGCTCACCTGGGTGCGCCATGTCCTGTGGAGGCAGGAACCCGTGTAAGAGGCACGTGTGGGACAGCGATGACATGGAAGGGATGGGATACAAGGGTGACCTGTTCATTTCAGAAAGGATGGAACTAGACCATGTGGACAACTAAGGAAGAGTCCATCAGGGTGACACACCATCCAACGCTAGCCATTGGCCCCAGGATGGACAGCTAGGGCTCCTCTGGGAAGATCAACGAGTAAGCATCTCTACCCCCCACCGCCATGATCGACTCCCAACAAGATATTTAGGTTTGGTTCCATTGCTCCTACGAGTGACTTGGCTCCAGGGAACTAAGATCTGGATATTGCGGGAACACGCATGAAGACATGGCCAATTCCACCAGCCGTGCCAGAGAAGGTTTCACGGAGTGGTGTCATCTCTGTTGGGACATTTAGTGACTTCCCCATGGCCGCCTGCCGTCACAAGGTGCCACAGATCAGAGGGTGTAAGACAGGAGATGTGTCCTGTCCCAGTTCTGGAGGCTGGAGATCTGCAGTCCAGGTGTGGGCAGGGGTGGTTCCCCCCGGAGGCTCGGGGAGCGCGTTCTACGTGTGTCTTCAGCCTCTAGTGTTTGCCAGCCATTGCCGGTTGTCCTCAACTTGGGGACACAACATCCCATGTGTGCTTGTAGGTCCACATCACATCCCCTGTGCACCTGTGTGTTCACCTGGACTTCTCTCTGTTGGTGTCTATCTCAGTCTCTTCTTTTCTTTTCTTTCTTTTTTTTTAAAGATTTTATTTATTTATTCAACAGAGATAGAGACAGCCAGCGAGAGAGGGAACACAAGCAGGGGGAGTGGGAGAGGAAGAAGCAGGCTCATAGCGGAGGAGCCTGATGTGGGGCTCGATCCCATAACGCCGGGATCACGCCCTGAGCCGAAGGCAGACGCTTAACCGCTGTGCCACCCAGGCGCCCCTCAGTCTCTTCTTTTCATCTTTTAAGTATACCAGTCATATCAGACTCGAGCCAACCCTCGTGATCTCATCTTGACGTGATCATACGCAAACACCTCATTTCTAAATAGGGTCACACTCACATCGTCTGGGGGTTAGGACTTCAGCATTATTTTGGAAAGAGACAGGGACACAATTGAACCCACAGCACGGTGGGAGGCATACAAAGAATCTGGATAATAGACGAGTAGAGGAAAGGCATTTCTCCATCAGGGAACAGCATGAACAAAGTCCGTTCGTTGTTCCATGGGAAGAGATGCAGAGCTGCATAGGATAGTTGAGGGAGTGGGACAGGAGGAAGCGAGTGCCAGAAGAATAACGTGAGAGCCCCGAGAAGTCTGCAGACCCCAGCCTGGCTTCTTGTTTCCTGGTGAATGAAGAGTCCCTCCTGCGGCGTAAAAGCCTGGCTCTCTCTCTACCCCGTTGCTCACATGGCTTTATTGTAGTTTTCCGCCGGCTTGCTTAAGAGCCTCTGACCATCTGGTAGTAATCCACACGCTAGGATGGAGTCATTATTAAAACTGGTAGGACTATTAAGTGTGGAGCTGTCTTTGGAGCTCTGCATTGTTCATAGGCATGGGGCCCGTACGTGTCATACCCCAGCAGTCCAGAAAAGACAATCTAGGGAATAGCTAAGTGAGGTAAGAAGGCAGAGAGGGGGTGAAGCAAACAAAGTTATGGAGGCACAGCCAGCCCCAGGCAGCGCGCCGAGGGAGGCAGAGCTCACCGCTGTGTCGCCAGACCTTCCCAGTGACGATGAGGATCTTTTCCCTCTGTCCCCTTCCTGGTCCCTGGTATGCCGGGTTCTCAGTAGCCAGGGACTCATCGGAGGAATACTATTAGAATGGAAAGTTTCTAAGGATAAAGGTGAAGAGCAGCCTTGCAGAATGCTGGTGATAAAGCACAATGCTGATAGAGGCATCTTGAAGACTGTTCACAATAACTACGGACGTATCGGCTGATGAAAAGGAAAAATATGATCAGGGAAATAGAAATCAGGACCACAATGACCTAACGCCTCACACAGGTCAGAATGGCTAAACTTAACAACACAGGAAACAACAGGTGTTGGCGAGGATGTGGAGAACAGGGATCCCTCTTACACTGTTGGTGGGAATGCAGGCTGGTGCAGCCACTCTGGAAAACAGTATGGAGGTTCCTCAGAAAGTTGGAAATAGAGCTACCCTACGACCCAGCTATTGCACTACTAGGCATTTACCGAAAAGATACACAGTGATCCGAAGGGGCACCTGTACCCCAATGTTCATAGCAGCCATGTCCACAACAGCCAAACTAGGGAAGGAGCCCAGATGTCCATCAACAGATGAATGGATAAAGAAGAGGTTGTCCATCTATACAATGGAATATTACTCCGCCATCAGAAAGAATGAAATCTTGCCATTTGCAACAACGTAGATGGAATGAGAGGATATTATGCTATGCGATATAAGTCAATCGGAGAAAGACAATTATCATACGATCTCACTCCTCTGTGGAATTTAAGAAACAAAACAAATGGGCGAAGGGAAAAAAGAGACATACCAAGAAACGGACTCTTGACTCTAGAGAACACATCGATGGTTGCCAAAGGGGAGGTGGGTGCGGGGTGGGTGAAACAGGTGATGGCGCTTAAGGAGGGCGCTTACCATGACGAGCACTGAGTAATTTATAGAGTTGTTGAATCGCTATATTGTACATCTGAAACTATTACACTGTTGTTAACTATCTGTTATTTAAATAAAAACTTTCAAAAAAAGAATAAAAAAGGTTATCTTAGTCTCCAGGGTAGACCAGAAGTCACTGTCCTAACTTGTCTGATGGCTGAATTTCCGTTATTGTGCAAGGAAGCAGTGGGCTCGGGAGACTCTATGCACCTAGGAGAGAGTCACGTTGGAACTGATCGTTTCACAAGCCAGAACACACCACTCTAAGACTGGGGTTTATCACGTATGCAAATGGAAATTCACAGTTTTCATGTTGAGTAGAACTCTTTGCTTTAAAAAAAAAAGAAAAGTCTCCTTTTTATAAAAGGGGTTGGCGATGCATTTCGTAGGTGCCGACCCTCACTTGCCGACAGAGAAGGGGATGACTGTGCAGGAACATGGGCCCTGGGGGGTCAGCACAGTAACCAAGGGTGGGGTGTGTTTACAAGTGGGGCTTCCGATTCCTCATCTGGAAGTCAGAGGGCTCTGGAAATGGTCTCCAAGCCTCCCCTGTTCTTACATTTCAGGTTTTTATGAATTTTCCATGTTTTTGTGAGTCGGTGCCACTGTCTGAGGCCCACAGTGAGTCCTCCTGGCCACCAGATGGGGCTCTGCAGACAGGATTTTCTCCCTGTCAGGATAATTTGGGCTTATTTCCCATGTTATTCATAAATCTTTTCTTAATACCTCTAATTCATCTTTGTCTTTCAGTTTTGAGTGACTGGTTCTGCTGCTCCTTCAAAGGGGTGCACCATGGGGGTTTCATTTTCCTTCCTTTCTGCTCTCTTCCCCTCCAAAAAGTCCCTCCACTCCCCTAAACGTCAGCTTTCACAGGGTCTAATGGGTGCTCCACGACAACATTTCCTGCACAGATTCTTGTCTCTCTGTTCTAGGATGTCTCTGTGAGGTGTCTTAACTTTCTCAAAGTTTCATCATTCCCCAAATCAGGGATGATACCTGTATGTGTGTTCTGGGCAGCTTTAATCGAGTACCCCAAACTTGTTCAACTACAGAAGTGCACCCCTCCCCCAACTCTGGAAGCCAGAAGTCTGAGATCCAGGCGGGGCAGGACCCCTGAGATCCAGGCAGGGCAGGGCTGTGCTCCCTCCAGAAGCTCCAGGGGAGGGTCCTTCCTGTCTCTTCCAGATTCTGGGGCTCCAGGCATCCCTGGGCTGGTGGCCGCATCCTTCCCATCGCTGCCTCTGTCTTCACATAGCTTCTCCTCTGTGTCTCCTCTTCTGTGTCTTTCAAGTACCCTTGTCATTGGATTTAGGGACACCCTCATCCAGGACAACCTCATCTCACATCTTTTACTTAATCCCATCTGCAAAGACCATATTCCCAAATAAGACCCCATTTCCAGGTTCTTGAAGGTCAGGATGTGGATCTCTCTTTCTGGGGGGCCACCATTCACCCCACTACAACATTAAACATACATTGCCACTTCTTTGACGTGGGCACTGGGCACTGAGAACGGGGTCCAGCCATATTGCCAGAGGTAGTCTTCTGGTTTTTGCGTCTTCATCTTTTCCTCCATGCCCTGTGTCCTGTCCTCACACTTTCTACCTGCTCACCTGTGCTGGTCCCCACTGCTTGAAGCCAGAACCCTACCTCAGTGTCCTATCTGCCCTGTGGGACTCCTAAGACCCTGCCCTCTGAGGCTCTTTTTCCTACCTGACCAACTGGGTTTCCCACTGCTTTCTAACACTTCTATTTTTGTAAACTAAGTGGTTTCTTTTCTTTTCTTTTCTTTTCTTCTTTTCTTTTCTTTTCTTTTTTAAATACGTGTACCTTGATAAATTGCACAATACCATCGCCACCTCCTGCTTTCTGCAAGTTTCCAAATCTTGGTCAATAGACAGCAATATGAACAAAATAGAGGGATGAAAAGAGTGTTTCACTTCAGGGTCTCAAAAGCCTGCAGTGACATTTATATTCAGCAGTGGGGATAATGCGGGTCAGCCGAGGCACGACCAGGTGAAGCTATTGTCATGTGTGAGCCAGTCTAGACTGAAGCATTGTCTGAGTAGATAAAGGTCACTCACCCCAGCCAAGGATGGGCTCTGTGCTCAGCCTCAGCGTCAGAGTTCATTGAGAACAAAACAAAACAAAAGAGCAAAAAACAAATAAACTGCCACCTGCTATTCTGTATATTGAGACAAACCTGGTTCCTATCAGGTCATTGAGAACAAAACAAAAGAGCAAAAGAAAGAAACAAACACCTGGTGTTCTGTATCCTATCAGTTCTAATCCTAAAGTTTTCTTGGGGGCCGAATCAGAAAACTATATAAAAAAACCAATACTTAAAAAAATCCTTCACTGGCTCATACAATCGGGAAGAGAAGGCCAAGGTCTGTTCATGAACTTCCTCGTCAGTCAATTGTTTAACAAATACGTATTTATCCCCTGGCACTTGACAGACATTACGGGAGACCGACAAAGAGAAATTCTATCCCTGGTTAAAGAAGCTCACAGCCATGACAGGATCGTGCAATTCCTTTTTCCATTTCCAATCAATGTGACTGAAATCATTTTCAGATGTTTGGTTCAGACAGGTGTTCACATTGCAAGGATTTTGTCAACCTGCGAATTCATTAGGTCTTATTTCCCAGCGTTACACAAACACGAAATATATACCCTCACGTGATTTTGACATTTTGACAGTGGAATGCAATCATAATTACAAACGGAGAATAACACCAGTGACTTTTTCCCTGGCAACCTCACATATAATGATGTGGGACATATCAAAGGCTCGAAGTCATATAATGAGAAAGATCTTATGTCAAGGCGAGTCACAGAGCACTTCTTTATATATTATGGGCAAAACTCAGAGGTCTGGGAATATCCTTATACTCGAAGCGATAACAGCACAAGCTCAAAACTGGGGTGCTGTGTTCGTTTCTACCGGGAAGGATATTTCTTCGATCCACTGTGCTCTTGACTTGTCACCATGGATCACTGTCTTTCCAGAATTTCTGGGTGCAGAGCATACAGCAGGGCAGAAGTCAAGCCGCATTAGCAAACACGCTCATTTTCCAGAGGCATCTTCCTGTGGGCAGATAAGGGTGAGCTGCCCTTCTCCTTCTTGTGCCTGTTCATATTATTTCATTCATGATTTTGATGCCTGCATTCGTCGTTGCACGGCGGCAGGACGGACACGGCAGCCTCCGCCTCGCCATTACTGCTCAGCATGTCTGCTGTAGCTACCCTACAGATGTTTTCCTGATGTATTCCCTGCCCAGAAAATACCCGTGCAGCTTTGCTCCTCCGAAGGGAATTGAGAAGCAGAAGGGTTGACGCGGGCATCGCCCGAGGACTTGTCCCTTTGAAAAAGTTGTACCTGCCCCTCCCCGCCTCCTATCCTCATGCTATGTTCATTTCCATCAAAAGCAAGCCAAGTGGAAAATGCCTTCCCCTCTGTTCAGTTCACCGGAGACGGGTCAAGACCTGCAGCTGACATTTCCAGCTTTGCTCAAGGTTGCAAGGGAGAAAGGAACGGGTGAATCACTCCTTTCGAGGACAGCGAGCAAGCTATCAACTGGGGATCTGACCCTGTGAGACAAAGGAAGTGGGCGTTGGGCGAAACCCGCAAAATCTGATCTGAGCAAATCCAGTCCTTGTCTGAAACATGGCCAAGTGGACAGCCGCCACGAAAATAAAGCAAAAGATGATCTTGACAACACGAACCCAGGAAACCACGTTTTATGGGATTGCCGCAGATACGGGGAGAGGGTTAAGGTTTCTTGGAGGCGTGATACTTTTGTACCAAGTTGGGAAACTGCAGATCCCCACAGGGGACCACTCCTTGCAAGTCTGTCACCGAGGTGCAGAAAGAGCTCAGACCCAGATACCTTCTCTTAAGTCTTTAAATCTGCGTGAATGATGAGATTAAACTTGCAAGATTTCTAACCGTGGGGAGGCGATGCTGACAGCTCAAATTATGGGTTTTCACAGCCCCGGTGTTGTGCCTTATTTTTGCTTCTCGGAAACAAGAAATAGGCGTGCATAAATTAACCCGAAGAGATATTGCAGCCAATAATTAGCCACGCTTGCAGTGAAAAGTATGGGGTTGGTACCGTGAGTCACAGAATATACAATTTTCTCTTGATCTGGCGCAGAAAATACACCGCATTCAGATTGCTCTTGTGCCAATCATAGCAAGAGCCAAATCTACCAAAATAAATTTTTTTTTAAATGAGAAAAACCCAAAAAACAAAAACAAACCCAAAACCAAAACAATAGGCGCTATGTGTTGATTAGAAATCCACATGCATGTATGTCTTCGCGGACACCTGTGTTTGGGGTCTCTGGGTAACTATCAATGAGACCCTTCACTTCCTCTCTATTCATATAAATGACCCATGGTGTGCATTTGAAATTCCTTAAATTATCCTCACTTTTCCAGGTGTACTATTCTTGTGATGTAGTGACTGATGCTATTTGCTTCATCGATGTTCATATTCTTCTTTTTTTTAGAAAAAAAAAATTTTTTTTAAGTAGGCTCCCCATGGGGGCTTGGACTCAAAACCCTGACATCAAGACCTGAGCTGAGATCAAGAGTCAGATGCTCAACTGACTGGGCCACCCAGATGCCCCTCAATGTTCGTATTCTTTGCAGTGATATTCCTGAAAGTTTGAAGAACCCTTTTCCTGTGCTTTTTAAATAGAATTTTAAATGGTTCTTTTGAAGCGCTCGCAAATCATTTGGAAGCATTTCTCCTTGCCCCAAGCTCTGAATAATATCAATACCTTGAGGCATCCTTGAAGGTTTCAGAGAACTTAGTTAAGAATTCGAGGAGCTGGAGCATTTTTATGCAGAGCTAGAGCTTTCCAAATTTCATCACCGAAACTGATTTACTGACATTTGCTTTGCTTTGCTCAATTTTGGTGGTGCATGCTTCCCCTGGAATTGTCCCTTTAATTCTGCTTTCCAGAGGCATTTGCATAGACCATTGCAAATCACATTGATTTTCTTGACTAGGGCACCATTTCCAAGTCTGTTTTGGGTACGTGCGCTTTGTCCTTCTTCTCTAATTGCTTTCCAAGGTTTATGTGAATTTTTTTGTTTCTGCTATATTGCACACTTTTTTTTTTTAAAAGATTTTATTTATTCACTTGGGATGAGAGAGAGAGAGAGAGAGTACAGAGGGAGAGTGAGAGGGAGAAGCAGACTCCCCAATGTGGGGCTTGATCCCAGGACACTGAGAAGGCAGATGCTTAACCGACGGAGCCACCCACGTGCCCTTATTGCACACATGTCTTAAAAAGAATATATTGGGCATTTCTTTTAGACCATGCAGTATTCTAGAAGGTGGACACAAAGCAATGGATACAGTAGGATCCACATAGTGGATACGGATAGCGATACAGGTGGTGAAGCACATCAGCGGGCAAACTTGTGTCTGTGCGTGTGTAGGAAATGCATAACATGTCGTGATGTGTGCTATGAAACCCTGGTAAACAAGATGAAGCATTAACAGTGATAAAGAGTCTATGACAAGGTAACATTTGAACACAGAAGAGAGAGGGCAGAAGTAGTCACTGATGCTCCTCTCTGGGAGTGGTAAGTTCTAGCGCGGGGCGGGGGGGAGTCAGTGCAAAGGTCCTGAGACGGCTTGCAATTCCTGCACAGCAAGGAGGTCCAAGTGTCTGAAATGCAGCGGACCAAAAAATTGGTGGTGGACTTGGAGGTCAAGCAGGTAGCTTGTGTCCATGTCCCTGAGGCCCCTGTAGGCTTTGGGAACACGTTTGGATTTTATATTCCCAGTAAATGATCTATCATCATTTCTGCTCTCCATCTACACACTCATGTAGTAAACTCCTCCTTTAGTAATTAAAAAAAAATAATTTTCTTGCTTTCTTGAGACTTAGGTTTCTCTTTAAAAATTCCTCTGTTGCTTCATTCATTATATAAAAACTAAACTCATTCCAAAACAGTCGATCCCCCTCAGCCCCAAAAGACATTTTGCCATATCCCCCAAATTTCTGAAATGGTATTGATTTCCATTTTCCCCCATTACCCAAAGCCCTTTAAAAGAGAGTTTTAAAATGCCAGTCCCGTGGTAGCTTTGTTTGTTAATATCTTGTGATTAAATTCTAATTGCGCTACTGGGTATTTACCCCAAAGATACAGACGTAGTGAAGAGAAGGGCCATATGCTCCCCAATGTTCATAGCAGCATTGTCCACAATAGCCAAATCGTGGAAGGAACCGAGATGCCCTTCAACAGATGACTGGATTAAGAAGTTGTGGTCCATATATACAATGGAATATTACTCAGCCATCAAAAAGAACGATTTTTCAACATTTGCTGCAACATGGACGGGACTGGAGGAGATAATGCTAAGTGAAATAAGTCAAGCTGAGAAAGACAATTATCATATGGTTTCACTCATTTATGGAACATAAGAAATAGCAGGAAGATCGGTAGGAGAAGAAAGGGAAGAAGGAAGGGGGGGGTAAAAAGAAGGGGGAATGAACCATGAGAGACTATGGACTCTGGGAAACAAACTAAGGGCTTCAGGGGGGCGGGGGGTGGGGGATTGGGACAGACCAGTGATGGGTAGTAAGGAGGGCACATATTGCATGGAGCACTGGGTGTTATACGCAAGTAATGAATCATGGAACTTTACATCAAAAACTAGGGATGTACTGTATGGTGACTAACATAATATAATAAAAAATTATTATTACTAAAAAAATAAATTCTAATTTCATGACATTAGGGCCAAAAATATGGTTAGTCATATTTACACTGTTTGGATTAATGATGTTTTGATATTGAGCTAATATATGGTTAAAAAAATCATTATGTGTATTTTAGGGATATGGATTTGATTATACAGCCATTAAATTTTCCTTCTGCTGTATAATTTAAATCCTTAATATCCTTATTCTCTCCTTTGTCTTCTTCAATCTGTCATGCATAAGTGTCTTAATATGAGTTTTATTTCTGGTCACAGGGAAGATGAGGTTATTTGACCCAACACGCCTAGTGAAACAAAGTGAATGTGCTGGATGAGCCTATCTTATTAAAAGCATCGCAGCACTGATGGGTTGGCATGGAATCACCCGGCTACAGTCTCGAGGGAGGCAGTGATGCAGACAAGTTATGGGATCCTTGGAGCTACCTTTTCCCAGAGGGTAGATGGGGACCTGGTCAAAATTAAACCTCATTTTTAATGTCTCCTCACATCTCCAGAAAGAGAAGACAATGGCTTTATGTCCTTGTCAGGGTGGGGAGTCTAGTGGGGGGATTTTCATGCACTGAGCTACAATTTTGAAGTTCTACACCAGTGATTCTCAAAATGGGGTACAGGGAACCCGGGGGGGGGGGCTGTTCCTTGAATCAAAACAATTTTCATAATAATATGGAGATGACATTTATCTTTTTTGTTCTCTTCCAAGTGTCCAGTGGACTTTTTTGGGAGAAATGTGATGGGGATAGTACAGCAGATTGAAAGCAGAAGCAGCTATGACTATGCAAAGGGATTTGCAAAAATGTAAAACAATGCTATTTTTATCACTAATATTATCACATTACTGAGACTGTAATACACAGAACATCTATATCCTATTATGTAAGAATACCATCTATTCATCATATAATAAGACTATATTTTTTTCACACAGTGAGAATACAATATACTTATCATAAAGAATGCCTTACTTCTGTTAACATGTAATGGCTTTATCATCGCTACTTATATTTTTTTAAGGATTTTTAATTTATTTATGAGTGGGAGAGAGAGTAGAGGGAGGAGCAGAGGGAGAGGGACAAGCAGACTTTATGCCCGGCATGGAGCCCAACGCGGGGCTCAATCTCAGGATCCTGAGATCACAACCTGAGCCGAAACCAAGTGTCGGATGCTCAACCGACTGCATCACCCAGGCGTCCCCAATAGATGTGTAAAAATCTTCTCAATTTGTTAAAGATTTTATTTTTAAGTAATCTATACACCCAATGTGGGACTTGAACTTACAACCCCGAGGTTAAGAGTCACATGCTCTACCACCTGAGCCAGCCAGGCACCCCCCAAATCTTCTCTTAATTGCTAATGCAGTACATATGAATTGATATAAATTACATAGACAAAACTTGGGGTCCTCAATCATTGAGAATGTAAAGAGGTTCTAACACTAAGGGATTGGAGAGACACTGACTATACTCTCAGTATAAGAGTGGACAAATGCAAACTTGGGCTCCACTCTAAGAATGTGCAGAAGAGAAACCTTGGCACTAAGCTAATAAGGCAAAGGAAAGTTCTTGAGAGTTTCTAAATATCCACGTACCCTCTTGCGGAGTAGTAGGAGATATTCACACCATTTAGCTGGTCTCTTCCCACCAAATCCCAAACTCTGAATTTAATTTAAAATGTTCCTGAATTGATAGTGTCCCTAGGCACAGTGATGAAATTTGAAATATCAAAGATATTACAACTTCTACAGCAAAGTCACCTAACTATTCAAGATGAATAACATCATTATATCATGCATCTGGGTTGAGTTTCAACCCCACAGAGACACCCAGAAGAACCAAACACATCTTCTCCAGAGGAATGTACCTTTCTTCTGGGCACAAGGAAAATGAACGGCTCAAATGTAAAGATTACTAAACCCATAAGGACTTAAGTTACTGTGAACCAATTCCAATAGTCATGGGACATGGAACAAACATACCAACGAGGATTTCAGAGGTCTGAATTATCAGCTATCGATGGTCGTGTGACCAACCTGAAGAAACTGAATCGAGCTTGATTTGAAAAAGACCAAATCAAGCTCCAAGAAATGAAAAATACAAACGGTGACATTTGAAACTCACGGGATGGGGTTTAAAAGTCGATCAGACATAACTGAAGAGAGAATTAGTGAACTGGAGGGCTCAATGATCCAGAAGCCAGCACAGAGGGACGCAGAAATTAAACACGTGAAAAAGATGTGAAGAACTGCCGAAGGTACAAGAAATGTTAACGGACGTTAGAAAGACAGGAGAGAGAGAGTAAGCCAACAGGAATATTTGAAGACATGATGCCTGCGAATCAACCAGAATCAAAAAGGCAGCAACCCCCATGGACAGGAAATAACATCAGTCTCAGGAAGACTAAAAAGAAACGCATGCATACACATCATATGAAATTTCAGAATACCAAAGACAAAAAATAATTGATCTTAAAAGCAGCCAGAGAATAAAAAAAAAATAACAAATTTAAAAGGCTGGATGGTAAGACGTTTTCAACGGATGTCTATCAAGCAGTGAAAGCCAGAAATACAAGAAGACAGAAAAACAAAATAATTTAAGGGTTGAAAGAAAATAGACCTCAGAGAAAATATTTCCCAAACATGGGGGCCGAACTCAACACAGTTGAAAAAAAAAACCCCACAAACAATACGCTGAGCACATTTTCATGAGTGGACCAGCACAGAAGGAAAGTGTAAAGATTGTGTGTTAAGAAAATTAAAACTAACCTGAGTTGGAACCTGTGAGAATACAAGAGGTGCAGAAATCAGAAAATGGCGAACGCAGAGGCGGAGCCACACAAACGCCGAGCGCGTCACACAGTATTACTCATGCTTTGTGCAGGTGGAACACCTGGTGATAAAACGAGGAGACGCGTCTGAAATTAGTGCGTACCAAAGAAAACTTCCCATGGAAAAAGATTAAAAGTAATTTTTAGGGTGTACACACTTTACACGAGTGATGTCATGCTTGATATTATCAATGTGTTAAGGGTTGATGAAATCGATATATCCTACTCTAGAGCTCGTATCAATGGTGATCTTCTAGGCCAACAAAGCTCCATCTTGGTTCAGGCTCGGTTGGGATGCTTGGGAATGAAATGGGGAGGGTGTCTTAGTGGATATCGTCTACACGGAAGCAGAGATGCCAGCAAGAGTCTTGTAGCAAGTGGGCATCCCTCAGAATCTGCTCACCAGGCATTCAGCTGCACCTGGCATGCACGCACGTGTGCGCGCGCACGCACACACACACCCCCACGCACACACACTGCAGGCAGAATTCTCCACTTATGGTTGACCTAGCGATTGACTTGTTAAACCCAGCATATGTCATTTCCTTTCAGACTGGCAGCAGGCTGCCAGTCAATGCTGAAAGCCGCCCGCTGGAAAGGTGACAGGGGGACACGGATGCGTCACTGTATACGATAAAGCAGAAATACTGGTTGCAGAGAATGGGACTTTGGAAGGGAATGATAGCATTCTACCTGTCACATCAGACAATTCTACATGATAGCTTCTTTCCGTTAGTCTTTCTTCTTGGGATGAAATGTTCTATTCTGAGTACTGCCTCTGTTGGCTCACTCACTGGTTTGTTTATTGAAAGAATGAACAACAATTGAGAGACCAATATCATTGATCTGCCCTTACATATGACATGCTTATAGCTCCATTACTTTTATTTATTTATTTTTTAGCTTTTATTTATTTATTTCTATTTATTTTTTAAATTATAATAATATTTATTTATTATATTATGTTAGTCACCATACAGTACATCCCTGGTTTTTGATGTAAAGTTCCATGATTCATTAGTTGCGTATAACACCCAGTGCACCATGCAATATGTGCCCTCCTTACTACCCATGACCAGCCTATTCCATTACCTTTAAAAAAAATCTACAATGCTTTTTTTTTTTTTTAACTTGGGAGATAGAGCCTGAAGGTCTAACTTCACTTCACAACATCAGCTTTATACAACTCACACTGCCATCAGTAGAAGGAGCACAAGAACACCCATGTCACAACAGCAGGTGCTCAGACACATGGAACCCAGCCCCGAGTCTCAACACTTACAAGGTTCAATTTATGGGAGTTAATTTTGTACATCCCTTGAATCACTTTTGATCAGCCAGGATCATCATATCTGAAAAGATGCAGAATGTTCAACTTCCTTCTTTGGAAACCTAATTTTAAAGGAAATTCAAAACTTCCGTTGAACAAAGCGTTTCTCAGCAGAAGTATCTTTTCATGATGATTTTCACATCAATTAATATAGTCTCATGTCATATACACTAATATCTTCCTGGTTAAAACTTTGGGGGAAAATACGAACTGATGGAGTAATACATAAAAGTGGAATGACTCCTGAATTTGATTTGCTTTCACTTCTTTGGAAAATCATACTTAAGTCACCACCACTTTATATATTCAACCAATATTTACTGGATACTGATGCCACGTCAGCCAAGAAGAGCAGAGACAAGTAATACCTCTCTCTCTCTCTCTCTTACCCTGCCACACACATTCAATAATAGTGCCCAGTTATTGGTCTGTGGTCATCAATGGATGCCCAGCGGCATTCAAAAAATGTTAGCGTTTGAAACACCATTCCTCACAAAATCCACATCAGAAACTCTGGGAGAAGCATTCCAATATTTGCCTTAAAGTGTTTTTATTCAGACCAAAATAAAAGATCTTATATAAAAACTCAAAACTGAAGTGTGCGTGATCTTGTTTTTTGATATGTGCCTCGTAGCTCAGCAAAAACTGTCCTCCTCGTCACCACCACCACCACCATCATCACCACCATTATCATCACCACCACCACCACCCCATCATCATCACCATGACCATCATCACTACCATCACCAGGGGCCACTTGGGCTTCTGGAAGAACAATGTGACCTCAAAGGACCATCTCCCTCTCTACTTTATCCCAGGAAGACAGTGGTCTGACTGATTTTTTCGTTCGAGCTGTGGGACATCCTCGGTGGCCTAGAATCAGCTGGAAGTGATGATCGAACCTCCTTGTGAGACGCCGTCTGAGTGGCCTGTTGACAAATTGGTCTGGTCTGAGCATCCTAAATGATTTTCAGTGCAGCTTCTGTTCTTGAACACTCATTTGTTGCGTTGTCACTCTACAGTTCCTTGGGAATACATTAATGAAAACTGAACTGAATGTTGTCTTTTTCTCTCCTTTAACTTCCCTTCCACGAGTATTGTTTTTTTTTTCTCTGTGGGAACTCACTGTCCTGAAAAAGTGTAGGCACAGAAATCCTCATTTTGTTACTTCGCCCTTCTGGGAAAAATAGCAGGAGTAAGGATGAGCCATCTCTGGTTATGGCCATCTGGATACTAAAATACTCACTTGGCTCCATCAACTAATTTTGAAAACAGTGGCTTTAGATGTATGCTGCGCATCTGTGAGAGTGAACTTAGATATAAGTCAGAGGAGGGATCCGAAAAACCTACGCTTGGAAAATACACTAGGAAAGACTCGGAGGAGAAAATTAAAAACAATGGCATTTATTTAGATCAGACATGGTTGTATCTGACTGGACCAAAGGCATAAGTCTTCTTATGGCCACAGCTCATGCCACACCAGAGTCCCATGGAGGAACCACAGAATATCAAGGGTGTCAAGTTAGCCATTTACTTCTGAGCTTCTGTGGCTGACAGTTGTATTTTGGCCCCATTTAGTGACACCTGGTAGTGTATTCTTAGAAAAGTTAGAGCTTGAGACCCAAACCTTATAGTGTATCTGGGAGGACAGCCCACCTGACTGCTGTGAGCCAACCAGGCCTGCCTGCAACCCCACAGTTTCAAATAACTGGTCAAGCAGATGAATGGCATCAGGCTGCTAGGATGAAGTGGCAAAGTGTCCGAGGGGATGGAGCTTGGTGAGGGAAAACCAGGCAGGAAGACTCTGGAAATTGAGGCAGGGAGACTTTTGTCATTGGATGAGCCATTGATCTATCCACCTATCCACTCATCTCTCCAACCATCCACCCATCCATCTACCCACCGATCCATTCATTTATCTATCCAACCATCCACCTATCCAATTATCCACCTATTTACACATCCATGTATTCATCCAGCCACCCAGCATCCATCCATCCATCCATCCATCCATCCATCCATCCATCCATCCATTCATCCATCCATCATGTTTCCTCATGCTTGCATGCATGCATGTATCCACTTAACATGCATGCATGATATGTGAAGAACTTCTCCAGCCTTGGGAACACAGGAAGGTGTAAAGATATGGTCCATTTAATAGAACTCTGGGCTCCCAGTCAGGGTTGAGGCTCCAGGAAGAAAGAACATGGACACAGGAGGAAGGGAGAGAAGCTTGGGCTCAGTAATTCAGATGCAGCAATCACTTATTTTAGAAGACCGATTGACCACAAAGGGCATGGTGAACTATGATGTAGGGTCCAAGTCAGTATCTAGAGATCAGCACCAAAGTCTTCCCTAATCAGGCAGCCTAATGAGAAAAGGAACATAATTCTACCCTCTCCATGAAGGCGCTGCTACAAGAAGGGCTTTCTCTGTGGTCTGCTTTAAAGCTCCCTTGCTCAAGTCCAATTGACCTGGGAACTGACGTGGAAATGAGCCTCTTAGTTGAGATAATGGGAGGGGGCAGTGAAGGACTCTCTGGATGAAGTTAGAGGCTGGAACGGGGAAAACGAAATCCATGAGCAAAAGTTAAAGAGAAGCTGGAGAGTGAAAAGAATCTGGAGCAGAGGTTGGAACAGAGGAAGTATTTGCACTGGTGAAAGGCAGAAAAGAATATCCAAGGAAAGGGCACTTGGGTGGCTTAGTCAGTTAAGTATCCAACTCTTGATTTTGGCTCAGGTCATGATCTCAGGGTCGTGGATCGAGCCCCAGGTTGGGCTCTGTGCTCAGCGGGGAGTCTGCTTGAGGATTCTCTCCATCTCCCTCCACCCCTCTCTCCACTCACTCACGTGTACTCTCTGTCTCTCTGTCTGTCTCAAATAAACAAATAAATCTTAAAAGAGAAAATATCCAAGGCAGAGGGAATTCTGGAAGTAAAGGGTGACTGTCATTTATGAGGGTTTTGTTTGTGGAACAATATGGAATCCAGGCCAGCTGTAGGACACATGGCGAGTCATGGAAGATGCAGGAATGGGGACACTTGAGGATAGGAAGAGGTGGACAGGTGGCCAAGGACTTTGTATCGTAGGCAATGAGACACTGGTGGAGGCGTGGGAAGTAGAAGGTCTCTCTTCTGCATCATACGGATTCCAGCGGGGAGAGAGTAGAAATGGGGAAACCAATTAGGAGACCATTATAATTGGAAAGAACAGCTCACAGGAGGGTGACAACAGAGAAACAAAGACACCAGAGAGATTTTGGAAAGTGAGCTAGGTCAAGGAACGTGAAGTGCATGGAAGTTTCAAAATCGCTCCCTCTGAAGGGGTAGTGGTGGGGCTTATCATTTGTGTCCTTGCAAGAAATCACTGCATTCCTAAAATAGGATAAACGGAAGGTGTTTATTATGAAGATGTTTATCTTCTTATAGACGATGTGGGCAACGGGGGGACGTGTCAATGGTATAATTAAAAGTACTGTGTGAACAAGAGAGGGAAGCTTTACTGAGAACATGAGGCATCCGTAAAGACGTGCTTGTGGGAAATTCAGACTTTTAAAGGAAAGTGACCACCTCACAATTCAACTTTACAGACTGTAATAAAATCCTGGGGTTTGGCTACAAAAAGCAGTGAACCGCTTTTGACTAGATTAGTTTTAATTTAGTTAAGGAGCAAATACACATTTTTAAAAAGATTTATTGATTTATTAGAGAGACAGAGACAGAGCACAAGAAGGGGAGGGCCAGAGGGAGAGGGAGAGGATGTCAAGCAGACACCACGCTGAGCATGGAGCCTGACCATGGGGCTCGATCCCAGAACCTTGAGATCATGACCTGACCCGAGATCAAGAGTCTGACACTCAACTGACTTCGCTACCCAGGCGCCCCACAAATATATAATTTTTAAAAAGTATCTCTTTAATATAATGTCCAAAAATGTGAGGCAGACTCAAGCAGCAGAGGAAGCAAGGTGTGCAGAGCTCTGGAGTCAACGTGCAGGGACTTTAGCACACGCATATGTCCTGACTTCTATTGGAGGAAAAGACAAACAGGGATTTCCCCTGTTAGGGTGCAATTTCCATGATGCACCCTGTGAATCAAGAGCAAACCAATGACAACTGCCACCCTTGAGTACTGGTAAAGTCAGAAAGCTGGGGACAAGGTGCCTTCTTTGCCCATAAATGGTTCATTGGAAGGGAACGAGAAAGGTGAATAGGTTCCTACAGACTGGCGACAGTCTGGATAGGCTAAAAGAAGAGAGAAATAGCTCCTACAGTATGTTCAGGATCGTGTTTCAGATGCGGGCATCCGTGCGGCGTCCTCCCGCTAAGAACTTGATAGTATAAGAAATAAGTCTGCCCGAGATTTAAAACTGAGAAATCCACACTCACATCTCGCCAAACGGACGCGACCAGCCATCTGTTGAATCCAAACCAAGAGGCTGTCTATAACTGTTTAATTGAAGAGTTGGGGAACACCCAACATTCCAATTAAGACGACCTGGCTCTGATCTCCTGGAGGCAGGCAGAAACGTGACTGGGATTTAATACGTGGGAATCCAGTTAATCATGTTATTCTGGTATACAGAACGGCTGTGTTAATTAGAAGAGAAAAATCAGCTTCCATCACGATTGCCCAGAATGTTCAGGGGGGAACAATGAAACCTTCATATGATGGATATTAATAAACTGTATATATAAGTCAATATCCTCAGAGTCTCAAGTTAGCACATATGTAACATGTATTATGATAGAAAAATGCATCAGTGTATGTATCATATATATATGAGTCAACATATATGTCATATAAATTTGCACCTGTACGTAGCATATATTTCTATGGCTGAGTACGCTAAGTATAGTAACGCATGGGGTCAAACAGTCAACCGGTGTCTATACTGAAGGGCATCTCAAAGCTTGAATACAGTAAATGTCCACTTTGAACTCCTAAGGAGAGGAAGTCCAACAAGAAATGTCTCTTCAACATTTATAGGTGGTGTCTCATGATATCTGCTGACCGTCTTTCTGATTTAGTGTTCTGTGGAATGTATTTTGGGACAATCTGGCATAGAACATAGAAAGATGACACCCAAGGACTGTCCCTTGGTAGTGCTCATCCGTCCCTGACTATGGGGGACACATGTGGGCCAAAGGATGCCCAACTTTGTGGCAGAGCCTGTCCTATGCCCACCTAAATCCGCTTTCCCCTCCTCTCACTGTAATGGGAGTTTTAGGTAGACACATTATTCATGTGGCCAAGAAGAGGGAGAAGAACCCAAGTCTGGAGGAATCCTGGCATCTGGGGAAAGAAAAGAGGAAGAATAGGAGGGAGACATCAAGAGAACATGTGGCAGAGGAGAAGAAGGTGGTCCCAACATTGAGCACAATCATGGCAGCCCAGACTGGGACCTGACAGAGGATGGGGAAGACAGTGAATAGAATGCCCAAGAGAGATGAGGCAGATGCCAGCAGGAAGCACATCACACGAGCATTTGCATTTGCACCTGTAAGCTTGTGAGTAGAAGCCATCCAGGGAAAGTTTTAAGAAGTTGAGTTGAGGTTGGTGGCAGCTATGAAGCTGGCAAAGAAAAGGGCATTGTCTTCATTGGACAGCAACCCTCAACTATACCTGTGGTTTGGGTTTAGAGATTAAGAAGCCATTCTGTCTCGTTAGAATTACGAGGTCATGGCATGAATTTCCAAGGGAAGTCTTAAGTTTCGTTTTCTGAGTGTTGTGCTGTTTTCAAAAAGTTAGACACTTTCTATCAGCTGTGTCTTGAGTTCAATCCTATGAACCACAGACTTTACCAAGAGGGCCCACGCACAGAAGTTTTTGGAAAAAACAAAAAAATGAATGGCAGGTGAAACTGCTTTGAGCTGCCAAAAAACTAACAAACAGCCCACTGTCAATTACTTGTCATGGGCTTCTCGGTGCTTTGCAAAGGCTTATTTTAGCTTTTGGGAAAATCTACTTATCCCAAAATAGACACCTGCAGTGGGATGCTGTAGGAGAAATAGAGCCACATCATTCAATGGAAGACTGTGCAGGGGAATGATGCTGGTGTAAGTACACCGTCTAAATTACTTCAGAGAATATCAAAGGAGCTAAGCTACCGTGACCCTTCACAATGAAGAAGAGCATACAGCACTCTTGCTCTTAGAAACTGCAAACGGAATTAGGTTCATAAACTGTCAGGCACAGCTAGAATTGGAGGGTCCTCCTTGAGCATTAGGAATTGTGCTGAACTGACAGCATATACCCATAGATTTGTCTACTTGCAGCAACAGAGAGTTGCATGGGACTCTGTATGAGACTTCTCTACCTATTTTGTCTTTTAGTTTATTTCTTAGGATGGCAGATGCCATCCAGCAGAAAACGGAATCAGTGAGGTGAAAGTTTGCAACCACTCAACCTTTCCAGTTTGGGTCCGGGTTTGAGATTTTTAAGGTCAAGATGCAAACACTGAAATGACGCCCTTGGATGTAGACATTTCATGAGATCATGTCCCAGCTAGAAATGCATATTTTATCCCAGCCATGCCTCTCAGTGATGCTATTTTCAATCATTTTGGAAAAACATCTCAAACTCTACAGTCTAATTCCCAAACTGACACATGGCCAAAAAGATCCGTAGAGACCCAATAATATGACAGATTTTTCTTCCTCATCCCATAGAATCACATAGCTGTCTACCCTTTTGGGGTGTTCTATTATATAAACATTTCTTTTCTTTTCCTGAGCACATTATAACTGGTTTTTCCAAGTTGTGAGGCCACCATGAAAAGGTCTATCCTTCTCCTTTCCAACCGTAAACTCTGAATCTCATGGACACATTCTTAAAGGTGTATGTCATTCCATCTTGACCAATTTTTGTCATCATGTTAGAAAAAGATGATGATACAGCTACTGGGGTCACTAGTCCTGGTGACAGAGTAATCCCATGGTGTAAGCCAATAATCTCCAAAAAGTCAGCCTGGCCCATCTCTTCATTGATTTTGGTAGACTTTTGATGACTCATTCAGAGTCCAGCAAAGCAAATACGTATGGGTGAGGACATTTCGTATTCTATTCTCCAGCATCTTGACAACAGAAAAACTACAGAACATTTCCATGGACATATGGTTGCCTCCTCTTCTCCAACACCCAAGGTATTTCTCAAGAAACAGAGAATTTAGAATGTTCTATAATGTTCTAAATGGACACCCCAACCTGAGCCATCTGAGAGAGTCATATAAGCTTTCTATCTAAATATAAATAGGGAGGTTTGGTGATTCATCATTCAAATTCTGTTTTATTTGTGTGTTTAGGTGTCTCTTCTCTTCCCTCATCGCTGGGTGGCAGAGCAAAGCCTTCTAAGCTGGATGAAATGAAGGCTTCCCATGGCAACCAGAAAACATCGGACTCACTCACCATCATAAGCCCATGAGAAGGTGATCAATATTCATCAGCCAAGAGTTCAGCCACTGGGGTTGTTTAAGGGACCAAAGATGCCAGCCTCCACATAGCCAAGTCCTGTCAGGAACTAGGGTGGGATGAGAAGGAGGCAAACGTAACCCAATCTTGCAGGAGGCTGTTGAGGAGTTTAATTTTCCAAATTAAACTTGGACCATGCACAGAAAGAATTAATTGCTGGTGACTGCTCGATTGCCATCAGTAGCAGAGGTTCATTACTAGGCAGGACACTTCCTGCTCTGAGCACCTGCCAATTCATTCCCCCCGTGGACACTGTGTTTATTTGGCACTTTCCACAGGTGAGGAAGGTTATGTAAAAAGTACCAAGACCTCATCCTCCCTCTCCAGGAGTTGACATGTGTGAATGAATAATAAAATATCTATGGAAACAGAATATGGATATGAAGTCCACAGCAGAAGTATAAGAAAGGGGGGGTGGCATTTCAAGTGGCAGAGAGATTTGTGGGGGCTCAGGAAAGTCCTTGAATGGGAGAAAGAATTGTGTTGTGAAGTTTGCCTTAGTTTTCTGAAGATGCCACAACAAATGTCTACAAACTGGGTGTCAAAATCTCAAACCCGGACAGAAATGTACTCTCTCTCTCTCAGTGTGGAGGACAGAACTCCAAAATCAAGGTGTTGGCAGCAATGGTTCCTTCTGAGGGTTGTGAGGGAGAATCTGTCCCATGTTTCTCTCTCCCAGCTTCAGTGGCTGCTGGCCATCCTTGGCATTTCTGGGCTTGTAGATGCATCATTCCAATCCCCGCCTCTGTCTTCAGATGGTCTTGTTCTCTACGTTTCTCTTCTCTTCCGTCTGCTACGAGGACATGAGTCACTGGATTTGAGTCTATCCTATCTTGGGATTCTTATGTTAATAGCATTTGCAAAGACCCTTTTCTGAGTTAAGGCCACAATCTCCAGGTAACGGGTTGGGATGTAGGACGTATCTTTTGGGGGAACAACAATTCAACCCATTATGGACCTTGAGCAGTGTAGTAATGCAGGAGAAAGAAAAAAAAATTGCATGGAAATCCATAAAATCATGAACCCTGTTATTTCCCCATGAAGGATTGCCCCATGACATCTCGGGCATCCGTAAGCTATGTGGAAGGTCAGTTTGTCAAAAAGGTCACAGATTCTCATGATGGTAAGTATGTCCAAGACTTTTGAGTGTGTTCATTATTGGAGTAGAACCAAAATTTTAAAACCTGGACCAATTGGTGTTGACACTATCCCCATGTGAAATGCTTCATTAGAAAGTCCAAGAGCGTGAGTCTTTTAGGACTATGGAAGAAAAGATTATCTAGGAAATGCTTAGGAAAAATCACTGAGAGGTTCAGTTGAGAAGTCCCAGCAAAGAGTTGGCATGCTTTTGGACTCTTGAGTTTTTATCTCCCTGGTTTACTCCTCTCTCCTCAACTCATCCTATGGGTCCTTCCCCGTCCTGTTCTTCTAGTTCTTTCTTCTCATTTCTGTGTACCTCAGTCATAACAACTGCCTAATTAAGTATTTAAGGATCCTTATTCCACCTTTCCCCCCTCGTTCAGAGTTTCTAGAATGTCTCACAAAGTGGCCTGATACTACTTTTTGCTTCTCAGCTCTCTGTAGGTAAAGATGAAAGCATCCCACACCTGGAGAGGAATCTAACCATGATCCAGTGGACCCCCGTTCACCGCACACATGCAGAAATGCCTGTCACGAAATTATCTCCGCTTGGAGGAAATGATGTTGATCTTGAAAATGAAAGTTCTGTTGAAGAGTTTCAGGCGGGGGAATATGATGGAGGTGTGAATGAGCAGGACTTGGCAGCTACCCTGGGTGCGGACAAGTGGGAGCTCGGAGATGCCAACCTCAGAGGTGATGAATTGCTTCCATCACCCTGTGGAATTTCTGACTTCCCAAATCCAATTACCTAACATTGGGCAATCTCACTCTCTCTGTTGGCTTTGTCCCCGAGAATGAGCTGTGCTGAGTGGGGAAGCACATAGCAGTGCATGATGTTCTCGTTCCTACCTTTTTTCTTCTCGAGTTTCGGGTATTTCTTTGTTTCAGCTTGCCCGCTGGCCTCACTCCCTTCTCCTGGTGCCTCCACAGTATGGTGTTTTGGGAGAAGATGGCGGACACATCTTCATAATGTGTCTTGATGATTGAAGCTTGATGATAACAGCTTCTTACGTGCTCAACCAACACCTACAGCATGAAGTCCATCCCCCTCCCTGAGTTATGGGACTGGCTCTTAACTTTATGTCCTGGTGCAAGTCAACCCCGGTCAGGGCTGTGAAGCCACAGAGTGGGTGAGCTGCAGGTGGGACATCACCATGGAACCTGCAAAGTCTGCCCCCTGAGGTGGCTGATGCATCGCTAGGCAAGATCCCTCATGAGTAGGGTGAGGCCCTTTTGCGACCATCAGTGGGGAGTAGAAAAGTGCCCAAGCCATGCTGTTGACAGAGTTTACTTCCCAGCTGCTAGCTGGAGAGATGTGAACACACACACACACACACACACACACACACACACACACACACACACGCATACAACCAAACCAAACCAAACCAACAAAAAAACCCCAAAACCATGGGTTTACTTAATTATAGTTTGGAGGTGATTTCTAAACAATGGGGCCACACTTCCTCCTGAGGCTCCAGGGGGGGTCCTTCCTGCCTCTTCCAGCTTCGGGGTCTCCAGCGTCCCTGGGCTCATGGCCACATCCCTCCCATCTCTGCCTCTGTCCTCACGTGGCTTTTCCTCTGTGTCTGTGTCTCCTCTTTTGTCTCTACTAAGGACATTGGTCATTTGCTTTAGGGCCACTATGATCCAGGATGGTCTCATCTCGGATCTTTCACTTAAGTATGTCTGGAAAGTCCTTGTTCCCATTTAGGGTCACATTCATGTGCTCTAAGGACTGGAACCTGATATTCCGAGGGCCGTTATCCAGCCCACCACACTTGGTACAGAAGGTCTCCTTGGGGCGGCATCACTCATTCCTGCCATACAACACTGGGCAGGCTCCAGGATCTGAGCTCTGTTGCACAGAGTCACATGCTAGATAAAGGACCTCATCCTTAACAACCAGAAAGCTTCACTGGAACTCTCTTTCCTTGAGAGTTCTGAGTGGAAAAGAGGCATTTCTGGGAGTAAACACAGCAGGAGGGGAACTTCCACTGCTGTGCACATTTTGTGGGTCTAGCCATCTTTCCAGATAGCCAGAAAGCAAGGCATGTGGGGTTGCATTGATGCCAAGATGTACAGAAGGAAAAGGTTTCCAAAAGGCTAGTTTAGAAGTTGAACACTAAGTTAGGAAAGATGCCTCCCCCCACCCCCACCCCAGAGAGTGGCAAGGACTCAGTAAGGAAACTTCCAAAGTCATTTGAGGTTTTGAAAGTATTGTAAAAAGGAATGAGAAGATTGGAAATGTATCTGGTCACAATCAGGGAATGATGCCTCCAACTGTCAAGATATGCCATTTTTATGCTTTCCAGTAATTAAAAACAGGTGTTTCTACTGCACGAGTAAAGCCATATGTGTATGGTGGGCTGTTTCCAAAACGGTGGGTGAGGCAACAGAACTTCTCTTTCAAAGCAAAGCACAAGTCCACGTGTTTCTGGAAGACAGCAGGTTTCCACACCACAGTATTTCTAGATCCCCTTCCCCAAGCCCCACGCACCTCCTTGAATGAAAGTAGAGATTGTGTAAGTGTCCTTTAACATGAGAAGGTTCCCATAATAACCAATTTCCTGGTTTCTGTATTTATGATGCTTTGATATCATGGTGTCTTCCTGAGCCTAGAAGGACGGGCCTCCCAGGGCTAGCCGGTTCCTAGACACAGCAAACAACATACCGGGGAGGATGCCTTTCAGATGCAAACAAACCAGTCCAGAACCCACGCTCCCCACCGCCTCCTTTATGGGGCTCTCATGTTCTGGGACACCTGCCCAAATCGCCCCAGGACGAGGTGCCATACAACTGAGACAGCCCTCATGCCCCGGAACCTGCTGAAACTATTCACAGTGGCCAGTGCGAAGCCCGCTCACCCTGTCTGTCCCATTCCTTCCCACAGAAACCACAAGAAAGACTCTTCTTGTCTATGTCTCCCCCTCTCCTTCTGCCTCAGGACCGACCCGGCTGCTGCTTCCCTACATGGCTGTGTGTGGCGTGGTGTGCCCCCTCCCCTTGGGGGCTGCCAACGATCTCTACTCTCCCATCTTTATTGAGATAAAATTGACAAATAAAAATGGCGTGTATTTAAGGTGCACGATTGATGTTTTGACATACGTATACTTTGGAAAATGTGCTCCCCACAAGGGAGCCGGTGAGCAAACATTCCACAGAGTTACCAATTTCTTTGTTTGTGGAGATCTGCCCTCACAGCAAATTTCAAGTATACAGCACGCTCTTGCCGAGTGTAGTCCCGTTGCTGTAAATCTCACGTACACATCCCCTTCTCAATGGCAGCCACATTCGGATTTGCTGGCCGTCCTACACCTGAACGATAATAAAGCCTGTATTTCCTTGCCCTGAAATTTCCGGTCAGGGTGTTGCGAAGTTGTGTCTGAAGCAGACGTTATGCTGCTTATCACGGTGCCTGTCCTTTGCCATCAAGATTCATCCTGGGAGCCATCTGCTCCAAGCAGGGGCAGACATCAGTCATCGTCAACCATATGGAGCAACACAACTCCTTCTGGATATCGAAGAGTTCGTCTATCCCCCTATGACGGCAATCTACCACAGCGTTCTTAGGATGAGGACGTACAATGTGCCAAAACAGCTACTACTCATTCTGTTGTAATTTGTGATGTACTTGTGTTTTAGCTGGAAAAAAACCTGACTATGTGTTCATAGCGGGCACACGGCATTGACAAGTATGATCTGTTAATGGGCAGCTCTTGCTGTGGGTACAGATCTACAATCCCGTGCATTGATTCATTGCCCTCGGCCTCGTTCATCTTCCCCCACTACAGATCTACAACCCTGCCACTGAGGACCCTTCCTCTGTGTGTTGTCCCCCTGCCACCACCTCCTCCAAGTACACTAAGAATGCTACACGCATTACCAGGTACAGGTTTTAAAATGTGATAGCCTCAACTCTGAATGTTGGAACCAGAATACGCAGGAAACCCATCCACGGAGGGCTGGTCTGGAAATTTGGCCTCTGTTATTGAAGGGGGCCGTCCATCCAAAGAGCTCATGAGCATCTTTCTCTGTCTACTAATCACCACCTGTCCAAGGCATTCATTTAGGGCTGTGGTCCCACTCCCACGCCTTGTACGCAGGTGGGTGTTGAAATGCCTCACCGGCTACAATTCTCAGCTGGCTGTTGAAATGCCTCACTGAGTACATTCATTGAGCAACAACACATGTTTATGAAATGACAATTAAATGCAGGATGCCAAGGGGCAAGTGAAAGAAATAAGATGTGTCTTGAAGAGTCTGGTCTCCTTGGACAGAGTCACCAAGTATCATGTCCCCTACAATTCCTATGTTGAAGCCCTACTCCCCAGTGCCTCAGAATGGGACTATATTTGGAGATGGGTCTTTAAAGAGGGAATTAAGGTAAAATAAGGTCACCAGGGTGGGCCCTGATCCAATAGGACTGGTGTCCTTATAAGAGGAGCAGACAAGGACACAGACACACACAGAGGGACGACCACGTGAGGACACAGGGACAAGACAGGGTCTACACACCAAGGAGAGAGATCTCACAAGAACCCAGCCCTGGCCCCGCGTGATCTCAGACTTCCTCCTCCACCCCACCTGGATCTCAGACGCCAGCTTCCAGGACCGGGAGGAATAAATGTCCGTCGTTGAAGGTAATTCGTTGTAGCATCTCAAGCAGAGTCCTACAGAAGTCAAGGACCACGGAACAGGAAGCACCGTGCACCCTGGCCAGGTGGAGGTGGGAGAAGGTGTCAGATGTGTGTCCAGGCAGAGGAAAGGTCACTTGCACCATGATTAGAAACTTCCATAGTGTGGAAGCCTTAAGCCCTCCCTTCCTTATTTGCAAAAAGGGGGTTCCACTAGGAGCCGCAGAGCATGTCCGTCCTCTGCTCCTTTGCCTTTCTACAGACCCCTCCTGAGAGGGACCCCACAGTTGACGGTAACATCAAGGATGAAGAACTCTACATTCATTGACTGCATGGTGTGCAGTTGGGCCAGGGTCTCTTGTCCCTCTCCCTCTTGTTTCTTTGGCCTCCAGGTGGCCAGCACCCTGGGAGGGACTGCAGTTTGGGTCAGGGAGGAAGATGGTCCTGGTGGGTCTCCAATTCAGAGAGAATTGGCAACAGAAGGGGGCCTGCCTTTGGCTCCAGGTCCCATCCAGGCCAGGCTCCCACGTAGATTATCGCCGTAGCCATCGATAGATCACTCAAGCATTAAAAAAACAAAAGCCAGTGGCACGTTGGGGACGAGGGGGGATTGGGGAGTGGTCGTTTAATGGGTCCTGAGTTTCAGTTTTGCAAGATGAAAATAATTTTGGAGACGGATGGTGGGGATGGCTGCACCACCCTGTAAAAGTACTTAATACCACTGAACTGTACACTTAAAAATGGTTAGGGTGGTAAATTTTGTGTTATATTATTTTACCACAATTTTAAAAAATAATAAAAAGAACAATTAAAAAAGAAGTCATCGAAAAGATTTGAAATCAGAATGGCCAGAGCAAGGCATTGAAGGTGTCTCCAGGGCTGCCTGGAGAAATGCCTACTTTCACCTTAGAGCTGGTATTGTTTCTCGAATCTACTGAGTATGTGTCCAGATGTCACAAAGCCAAGACAAACCATTGACGCTTATAGGACACCATGTAGAGCAAAGGTATATTATGCAAATTTACAACACTGGTTTCCATTGGGCTCCATATTGTAGCGTGACTTTCCAGGGATGCATTACACCCAGTTAACGATGAAGCCACTGGAGGACCGAGAAAATAACATGTCTGCCTTGTGTTTTCTGGCTGGAAAGGCAGGGATCATGCATACGGAATGTCTCGAAGGCTGTCTTCATTTTACAGAAATAAATAGCCTTTTCCAAAGAATCCCTGAGTGGAAGTGTTACACCGTGCATGGCATGCCTTTTTCTCTTTGACCTTCACTGAGAACGATGAGGTACGCGTGGTCATCTCCATTTCACGTGTGGCTGAGCTCCTAGTCAAACTCGGGAATGTTGTTCAACTGCTCGGCAGAGCTCCCTGGCTGGGCGACAGGGAGAATTAAATCGGACTTCGAGTCTAAACAATGAATGAAGGGTACATGGCCTCTGCTGCTTTCCTCAAAGTGTGTCGCCTGAGGGTTGCTTGGTGGCCTTAGGAAGTGAGCTTTTGATGCACCTGTTAAGGACAGAGGGAGCCCTGTGGGAGGGCAGGGTAGTGTTGGGCAGAGTCTGCCCTGTTGTCCCAGTCCCCACCTAATGAATGCGGGTGTTAGAGCTCAGACCGCACAAGCCCCAGGCAGCGGATCAAGCAGCCACACACCTAATGTGCTTCCGTGTGCACAGAATTTCGGGACACTTTCTGGGTTTTCAGCTGCTGCCTCAGATTAAAGGCAGCACTGCCAGGGGCATGGTTTTGGAATATAAAACAGGATAAAATAGTCTCACCCGAAGCTTTATAGCTCGTGTAGTACTGTAGCTGTTTCTCCTGGGATTTTTTCCCCCCTTGGGTGTATCCTCCATGATGCTGAAGATCTGAGCTGGTCATGGGAAGCTTAAGAGTCTCCATCTGGTCCTCACGTGGTGGTGATTCTGATGGTGTCGATGACAGTGGTGGTGGTGGTGATGGCCATGCTGGTGTAGATGATGGTGGTGGTGGTGGTGATGGCCATGCTGGTGTAGATGATGGTGGTGGTGGTGGTGATGGCCATGCTGGTGTAGATGATGGTGGTGGTGGTGGTGATGGCCATGCTGGTGTTGATGATGGTGGTGGTGGTGGTGATGGCCATGCTGGTGTTGATGGTGGTGGTGGTGGTGATGGCCATGCTGGTGTAGATGATGGTGGTGGTGGTGGTGATGGCCATGCTGGTGTAGATGATGGTGGTGGTGATGGCCATGCTGGTGTTGATGATGGTAGTGGTGGTGGTGATGGCCATGCTGGTGTTGATGGTGGTGGTGGTGGTGATGGCCATGCTGGTGTTGATGATGGTAGTGGTGGTGGTGATGGCCATGCTGGTGTAGATGATGGTGGTGGTGGTGGTGATGGCCATGCTGGTGTTGATGATGGTGGTGGTGGTGCTGATGGCCATGCTGGTGTAGATGATGGTGGTGCTGCTGCTGATGCCATTGGCAACGGTGATGATGGTGGTGCTGCTGGTGATGCCATTTGCAGTGGTGATGATGGTGGTGCTGATGCTGCTGCTTGTTGACATTAGTGATGATGGGGATGATGTTGACGGCTACCAATAGATTTGAATCCCTTCCTACATGTCTGATTCTCACAGACCAGACTTCTGCATCTGTTATTTCATATAACTTTATCTTTTCAATAACACCGAGCTTGGCCATCTATCTAATTCTGCAAATGGCACCCTACTCTAAGATGTGTGATCTTTCAACTCTGATCTGTTTTTTTTTTCTAGAGTCTGATCACTTTCTCTATTTATTATTATTCCAATATAATATGCAATTATGATGCTTACTGGTCACTATCCCCTGCTAGTCATATGCAAAACGAGGGAGAGGATCTTTGGTTGTTTTGTTCCCAAGCAGCACATAACCAATGCTCAACAAACCCTTCATGACTTGAATCTCCAAGAAACTCCCATGAGGTGGTAAAATGATAGCTCCCATTGACCAGACAAAGCAATAAAACAATAAATAGTGGCCATTGTGAAAGGCAGCGGAAGAACTGGAATCCAAGCCCTCCACTATCCGTGTGCTCTTGACAGTATTTTCCTCTGAAGCTTGTTGAGTATGAATCAGTGGCTATGATCATTTGGGGATTAATGCATTTTTCACTCACACGTCAGGGTTACCGACATGCCAGAAGCTGCAAGACTACACAGCATTCTCTAGACTCTTAAAACAGGACTGAGTGCCAATGATGACTTAGGGCAGCCAGTGAGATGTGCTCCCACGGGACTGGGAGACAACGGAGACCACAGCAATGTCTCCACTGCCACCACAGAGATGTTGCACTCTCCAGGCCAAAAAAAAAAAAAAAAAAAAAAGCCAATAAGCGTTCGAAAAGATGTTCGACATTAGTCATCAGGGAAACGAAAATAAAACCCACAACGAGTCACCACTTCACACACACCGCAGCACGGGTCCGATTAAAAAGACATATAACCACATGTGTTGGTGAGGACACAAAGAGATGAGAATCTTCCTATGCTGCTGGTAAGAAGGTAAAACACAGCCACATTCGGGAAGAAAAAGCGCGGGAGTTTCTCAACAAGCTAAATATCGAGTTGCCATGTGACCGATACTTTTCAACAAAAACCTATACACTGATGTTTACAGATGTGGACAAAATAGTGTCCTCAGAAAGTCTCCAGCCCCATGAACAAATTTCCCTCTCTGAAGCCCACCTAGGGCTTAGCAATTCCACTCCGGGGCATATACCAAAAAGTACTGAAAACTGACAGTTCTCAACAAAAACCTGTACACAGATGTTTATGGCAGGATTAGGTGTTTATGGCAGGATTATTCACAATAACCAAATGGTAGAAATGGTCCAAATGTCCACCAATGCAAAGGAAACAAAGGGCAGATATCTGCTACAATGTGGATGAACGTTAAAAATATTATGCTGATCAGTGGGGTGCCTGGCCGGCTCTGTTGGTGGAGCACGTGACTCTTGATCTTGGGGTCGTGAGTTTAAGCCCCAAGTTGGGTATGCAGATTACTTAAAAATACAATGCTAAGTGAAATAAGTCAAGCAGAGAAAGACAATTATCATACGGTTTCACTCATCTATGGAGCATAAGAACTAGGAAGATCGGTAGGAGAAGAAAGGGAAGAAGAAAGCGGGGGTAAACAGAAGGGGGAATGAAGCATGAAAGACTATGGACTCTGGGAAACAAACTGAGGGCTTCAGAGGGGAGGGGGTGAGGGAATGGGATAGGCTAGTGATGGGTAGTAAGGAGGGCACGTATTGCATGGTGCACTGGGTGTTATACGCAACTAATGAATCATGGAACATTACATCAAAAACTAGGGATGTACTGTATGGTGACTAACATAATATAATAAAAAAACATTAAAAAATATTATTAAAAATATAATCTTTTAAAAAATATTATGTTCATTGGACATTACACTAATTGAAAAATACTATGCTAATTGCACATTATGCTAATTAAAAATATTATGGTAATTTGCATGCTAATGGTTAATCATGACAAAAATATATATCCCATAGTAAATTTCTTCCACCTTATTCTAGTCAAATGGACTCAGTCCTAATGTAGTGCTGACCTGTGCCTTTTTTCATTTCTCTGTAATGTGCAGCTACAAAGGTTCAGGATTTGGACAAAACAGAGTCCTCAGAAAGCCTCAAGCCCTATGAACAAATTTCCCCTCTGAAGCCCACATTTAAAGGACATTGAACTAAGTAAACGGGAAAACGTCTTACGCTGCTGTAAGGCTATGGATTTCATTTTTGAAGTGTAAACCCTATGAGCCATGCTTTATGTTGTGTTGCAAATAAAATGACAATTTTCCCCACAGAAGATGAAATGTATTTATCTAAGCAAACCAAGAATGGAGATAAACAATTTCAGTAAATTTTAGGGCTCTGTGAAGAGCCCTAAACTCCATTTCCGTTCGGAGATATCCAGTGATTTTGTCTCATCACGGCAGTGAAACCCTCTCCTTGGAAACAGTCTGACAGGCAGACAAGTCCTCAGAGGAGCCCAGAACTGTCTGCATATATAAAAGGTCTCTGCTGTTCTCCCCAGAAGCAGTTTTGTTCGATGTATTTGCAAAAGTTTCTAAAACTCTACCGGAAAAATTAGATGCTAGCTGTCTTTAGAGAGAATGGTGATATGATTTTCTTGAGAACAGGTACTATTGGGTAACAATGAAACTGTAAACACAAGCAAGAAGCAAGCCTTTATTGGGAGACAGGGATGGCTTCAGGAATTGTCCTTGTAATCACAACAGTGAGCAGAAAGACAGAGTTGTGTGTGTGTGTGTGTGTGTGTGTGTGTGTTTGTGTGTGTGTTTAAAGCAAACAAAATACCCAGTCACGCGAAACCCAAGCCCCCGGGGATATTAGATATGTCTGGTGTCTGGCTGGAGAACATTCTTCAGTCCCGACAGTGGAAAATAGGAAAGCATTACCAGGGCATTGCTCTGTGCTGGGATCAAGGGCAGTTTAAGAAAACAGTGGATATGGAACCAAAGGAAAGGTGAAGGAAAGGTAGATTGGAGAAGCAGGGACCCGTGAAGTGGGGATGGTCCCAACCTGTGGAGGCACAGAGCTCTCATCGGAAAGTTGCAAGATCATGAAACACACACCATTTCTCAAATGTGTGAGAAGTCTGTTGAAATGAATAAAGAGATCACTACTTTAGACATTTTACTGAACAGAGTGGCTCTGGTCATTCCTAAGTAGCTTCGTGAACATACCATTTTTTTTTTAAAGATTTTATTTATTTATTCGACAGAGAGAGAGACAGCCAGCGAGAGAGGGAACACAGCAGGGGGAGTGGGAGAGGAAGAAGCAGGCTCATAGCGGAGGAGCCTGATGTGGGGCTCGATCCCACAACGCCGGGATCACGCCCTGAGCCGAAGGCAGACGCTTAACCACTGTGCCACCCAGGCGCCCCGTGAACATACCATTTTTGAGTCTCCACACTGAAAATGTCGGAATTGATGAGTATACACCAAAGGGAATGGACCATTTTAGAAAACCACTGACCATCAGCTGTCGACATCAATGACCTTTCCTTCCTTCTCTGACACAATGAGCTAGGAGCCAAGGAGCAAAAATCAAGATGCGTTTTCTGAAACATGGACCTGATCCCGTCATTCTCTTATTTGAAAACATGTCGGTTACTTATACTTCAGTGAAAAAATAATAGATAAAAATCATAAAATAGAGAAGAAAAAAATACGTTGGTTCCTCTCCATTATCTGTAGGATGATTTCAATTTCTTGGTCCACTGTCTAATCTGACACCCCTTCTACCTCTTCCAGTTGAACTCAGTGTGGTCCTCCAAATGAATCTTTCCTTCATTCAACCCTGTCACGACCTAGGCATAGGTATTTTCCACTTTCCTGAGGGGCAACTTCCTCACGTCCACCTGGCTGGTCAATGGTAGAGCTGGGGATTCAAGTCTGGGTCTCTAGTCTCCTAACCACACCAGAAGCCTCTCTTCTCCTGGAAATGCCCCACCACGAATTACTTAAAATACCGCCTTATCCAATATAACAGACACGCACACACCCTACCTAATGTGTATATTACCAATGGTGGCCATAAGATATTACCACAAAGTGGGGACTTATAACAATACGAATTCTCTTTCCAGCTCTGCAGGCCAGAGTCTGAGATGCAGGCGGGGCAGGGCTGCTGAGATCCAGGTGGGGCAGGACCCCTGAGATCCAGGTGGGGCAGGACCCCTGAAATCCAGGCGGGGCAGGGCCGTGCTCCCTCCAGAGGCTCCAGGGGAGGGTCCTTCCTCCTCTTCCAGCTTCTGGGGCTCCAGGCATCCCTGGGCTCATGACCACATCCCTCCCATCTCTGCCTCTGTCTTCAGGTGGCATCTCTGTGTCTGTGGCTCTCCTTTTCTATCTCTTAGAAGGACATCTTAGGGCCCACCCTAGTGCAATGGACTTCATCTCAATCCTTAACTAATTATATCTGGAAAGACCCTATTTCAAAATAAGGTCACATTTACTGGTACCAGCAGTTAAGTTATAATATGGACTTATTTTGGGGGGTATACAATTTAAATCATATATCTATGACTTATATATATCTGTGTGTATATATATATATATATATATATATATATATATATATTTATGTCACATGTATATATATACACACACACACAGTAACATTTTTTACACATATGTATAGTGCATAACACACTAGATACATATATCCATATATGCATATATATTCAAACACATTTTTTGCTGAATGCATTTTTGGGAACATTTTACATCTGTTAGTTTTGATAAGAATTAGCGGGGTATCTGGATCTTTACATGTGAACTATACATGTGTGGATGTGTGTGCCTGTCACAAATAGAATAAGAATTAGTTGCAGTGAACGTACATCAACGTTGTGTAGAAATTTAAGCAAATGCTTGCTAATTCGAGTTTTGCAATTTCATGTTCACATTTTGGAGGAAGTAAGACTTTTTCAAGTCTGAAGTCCCAAGGACTCTGCAATGCAGGGCAGTATTTTTTACGCCCAGGGCACACGTAGAAAGTGTGATGGTGAAAGTCATGTGTCAAACTGGCTAGGTTGTGGCACCCAGATCTTTTCTTAATTTTTATTTTTGGATCTAACCCTAGTCTAGATGTGGCTAGAAAGGTATTTTTTTTACATGAGATTAACATTTAAATCAGCGGACTTTCAGTAAAGCAGATAATCTTCTGTAATGTAGGTGGTCCTCTAGTTGGCAGTCTTGAGAGGAAAAGACTAAGGCCCTAAGGGAAGAAAGAATTCTGCCAGCAGATGGACTTACAGTCAGATTATAGCATCCTTTCTTCCCTGGGTCTCTAGCCTGCTGGTCTACCTTGCAGATCTTGGATTTCTCAATTTTCACAATCATGAACCAATTCTTTAAAATAAATGCCTTTGTGTCTCCTTGGTATCTATCTATCTATCTATCTATCTATCTATCTATCTATCTATCTATCTATCTATTATCTATCTATCTATCTATCTATCTATCTATCTATCTATCATCTATCTATCAATTATCTATCTATTATCTATCTATCTATCTATCTATCTATCTATCTATCTATCTATCATCTATCTATCAATTATCTATCTATCTTTCCTATTGGTTCTGTTTCTCTAGAGACCCTGACAGATGCAGAAAGTAATAGTAAGACACATTGGGGTACGTAGACAAGGCTACCTCCAGCCAGAGACCAGGAGCTCTGGGATAATGCCTCACCCCCAGCCCAGCCCACTGACCAAGGGCTCAGAGCACCCGAATCCCAATGTCACCAGAGCCCTTGGGAGCCATGGTGGAGGCTTTGTTGAGTGTATGGGTTGTAATTCCTATGGTTCACTACAGAACGACAGGAGATGGTGCCTGCATTAGTCAGCAAGTGAGGTCTGCTTCTTGTGCCCTGCCCTTCACTCCTACCTAAGAGAAGGCCTTCCCTGCCTCCCTTCCCTCCCCTGCTTGGGGAACAGAGTGGATAAGGGACAGCAAGGGGATGAGCTTTACAGGGAAGCAGAACTGGGAGCAGGGACTCAGCTAATAGATTAGTATAAGGGTGTCACAATCTGCTGGATATGCCCTGAGGCCAGACCTCCTTGTAGTGAAGATCAATGGAGCAAAGTCCATCTTCATTGACCTCAAATGAGCTCAAGGCCCTGGGGAACAACACTGGCCTGGCCCATTGCCCTGACATTGCTCACTCCCTGCCTCTCGTGGGCCTCCAAGCTTCCGGGGAAAATGCATTATCACTTTAAAACTTTAACCTTGGTAATAAATGGGAAAATACAAAGTCCCCATCTTGTGATCTTGAAATAGGAAAAAAACAAAAAAACAAGTCAGTAAAATCCAAAGGCAAATGCATTTTTCTCCGTAGTAGGACTTCCCTCTGAATAGAGACTGGAAGTTCTGGGTATCTTGGTAGGATGGGGCGCAGTAGTGGGGCTGCTGGGCTGGGAGCAGGGAGCCAGGCATGGTGCCAGTGAGGGGAAGCAGGCTTCCCCCACCCCACAGGAGTGGTGGGACCTCCCTTGAGGCAGATCCTCAGGGCCAGTGAAGCTCCTGGTTTGGGGATGCTCAGCTTGGAGTCTGCAGTGGTCAATGCTCCCAGTGGGTGAGACAGTAAGCACTTCTACCCTACAGGAAGAGGATGGGAATTTCTGTAACATAGCTCCCCACCCATCAAAGTGGGCGTCTGCCAACTATGGTGCCTGGGCTTTTATAAATAAAGTTTTATTGGCACAAGGTCAGGTACATGCATTTACATATTGTCCACGGCTATTTTCCTGAAAGGACAGCACTGGTAAGTTGCAACAAAGACTTTCTTGCCTGGAAAACCCAAAATATCTACTGTCTGTCTGGTCCTCTATGCAAAGAGGTTGCTAACTTCTGACCTTAGTATCTAAAATCCTTCCAAAGTTATCTTTTAAGGTAAACACAAAACCCTTAGGTTCATAATATCCCATCTATACTCTGTGTTTTTAAAGACTAATAAGGAAAAAAAGAAATATTTTAAATGTTAAATCATTGCATCCAAAAAAGTTGGCCATTTTTTTGGTGGTTGTTTTGGGGGGAGAAAAGCTGAAATCTCCACCTTCACAATATGCTCAGCCCTGACTTACCATGCATGTCATCGAATGGTGACAAAGCGATGACGCTGGGGTTCGGGACCTTTTGCAATCATGCCTGCGGGAAACGGGCTTGTGTGTTTTATGTGACATGTTGCAGCCGCGGAAACCAGAGCAGGGTTGAAGCCAACACAGTGGATGGATGTAAGAGCCAAATAGAGAAAAGGCAAGCAAGACACTCAGCCCTGACAGCAGTCTTGATTCATCACCACCCACCTGGAGCGAACCTAGTGGCTTTCAACTCCCAGGCTGTCTACAAGCTGTATTTTAGAGAGCTGGAAAGAGGCTCGTTATGGGGTTCCTATGTTGTGTGCAACTGTGCCTTTACGCTGGCTTCCTGTGCCTTCCTGCAGCTCTGTTTTCTCAGTATCTACTCATACCCAGGCACACCCACTCACACACATGTGGCCCTAGATGCATACATGCAGTGCACACGTGCACACGGCACTCACACACTCGTGCACACACATTCATACATGCATGCATATATATGAATATGCATACATACAGCTCACACCTGCACACGTATTTACTCATCCTCTAGACTCATCTGGACATACATGCGTGCACACATGTGCATAGAAATGCATGCGCTTGTCACACATACATACATTTAATCCTGCACACACATCACACGTGTGCACTCATTCATACAGACACGCATGCACATGTCTGCACATAGATGCATACATGCAGCACACACCTCCAGATACATTTACTCATCACACGTGTTCATGCATGTTTGCACACATGTGCAGATAGATTCATGCGTGTATAGTCTGCACACATATATTTAATCTTGCACAGCCATTCACACCCTCGTGCACACATTCATGCATGCACGCACCCATGTGAACATCGATGCACAAAGCATTGCACACATGCATCCACACAGCCATGCACACTTTCACACACGCATGCATACATACAAACCCTGAAACACCTCGCAACATTTACAATATAAAACAAAGTCAACGTGTTTATGTTTGGACGTCCCCTTCAAATGCGGTGAATCCACTATAAAATCTCTCTTCTTTTTCTAAACCAGTCCCTCTCTTCCAACTTCTGTTGTCAGGGGTTACCTCTGTCTTCCTAGGGTGCCATTTGAGGGAAAGAGCCTTCTTTCAAGCTCACAGGCAGCCTCGGGATATACTGACCCATGACCTGCTCTGCGGGAGGCAGTGACCTACGACGTGCTCTCTGGTTTTATAACTCTGCTGTCTCACTTCCCTGTCCTGTTCCACTAAGGAGAAAAGACTCAACCACAATGTGACAATGACAGTCACCATATTAAGCACCTGCTCCCATCATTTCTCATTACTCTGGGGCTTTTATGGTTCCTGCTTTACAGAATGACACACCAAGGCACAGCGTGGTTACACAGGTCTCCCGGGGCCGTGGGCACAGAAGCAGGCAGCGGCAATGCCATGATGAAGTCATGCCGTTTATATGACGTGCTGTTAACCATCTCTCTATCTTCATGGCTCCTGGGCCTCCTTCCAGCTCGGAAACCCAAGCCTTTGGACCCATCCTCATTTCTGGCTTCCCACTAGTCACCATGAGACACTCCTCTGCGTCAGAGCTCACTTTTGAGCCATTATCTGCATCTGCCTAGAGCTCTGCTGGGCCACCTGCTTGGGCTCCTTTGTGCAGCCCCCTCACCCTCCCACCTGTGCTGGTCTTTATGGAGCACTCGGTGACGATCGGACGTCCTTGCTGGGAAGCCACTGGAAGCCATCCTTCAGGTGGATGCCATAATGAGAACCCCACTGAGCCCCAAACGTGGCTTGTCATGTCACCATCTGTCCCCGGAATCCAGATCCTCACCAGTCATTCCCCACTAGCTTGCATCAAGTGCCTCTGTGGGCAAGGCACGCCCAAGAGCCTGAAGGAGTTCACATGTGATCTTGGGTGACCCCATCACCACCCAATGTCCAGAGGCTCCAGCCAAGAGTTGTGGCCCTGGGGAGATCTGAAGGTGCACTCTGCTTGTTCACCAACGGATGTGCCTCTGTTCGGAACCTGCCTCCCAGCCTTCCTTGCTCTCATTAGCTCAGCTCCACCCACTGTCCCACCTTTTTTTCCTTTGTACTGAAAATACCCCCTTGTTGCCCTCAATTCCCACATGCTGGGGCTACTGGAGAGAGATCTTTCCAACCTGAGTCACGTCATTCTCCTGGACTTGATCTCCCAACACTCCAGTGACATGAGTCTCCTTTGCTTCAGGAATCACCAAACCAATAACTACCTCAGGGCCTTGTGCATCCTCATGGAGCACTCTGCCATCACAGATATATGTAGGACCCATGCCTTCCCATCAAGGAGCTCTTTGCTTAAATATCACCCCTTCTCTGACCCTCTATCAACTCTCTCCCCCTGCTTCTATGCCTTACCTGACTTCACATTTCTCTTGGTGCTCATCATTCTCTGTGTTTATGTTTATATCCATATGGAGATCCATTTCTGCATGTATTTATATCTATGTATGTATCTATCTATCCTTCCATTCATCCATCCTTCCATCATATCTATCATCTATCTATCCATCCATTGACACACCCACACTCCTATCCATCCACCCATCCATCTAGCCACCCACCCTTCTATCTTATCTATCTATGTATCTATCCATTCATTTTATCTATCTATCCACCCATCCATCATATCTATCTATCTATCTATCTATCTATCTATCTATCTATCTATCTATCTATCTATCTATTGACACACCCGCACACCTGTCCATCCACCCATCCAGCCACCCACCCTTCTATCTTATCTATGTATCTATCAATGTATCTATCTATCTATCTATCTATCTATCTATCTATCTATCTATCTATCTATCTATCTATTCATCCATCCATCCATCCATCCACTCATCCATTCACCATATCTATCTATCTATCTATCTATCTATCTATCTATCTATCTATTGACACACCCGCACACCTGTCCATCCACCCATCCAGCCACCCACCCTTCTATCTTATCTATGTATCTATCAATGTATCTATCAATGTATCTATCTATCTATCTATCTATCTATCTATCTATCTATCTATTCATCCATCCATCCATCTACCCACCTATCCATCCATCCACTCATCCATTTTATCTATCTATCTATCTATCTATCTATCTATCTATCTATCATACATCCATCCAATCTTCCTTCCTTCCTTCCTTCCTTCCTTCCTTCCTTCCTTCCTTCCTTCCTTCTTTCCATCCATCCATCCATCCATCCATCCATCCATCATATCTATCTATCTATCTATCTATCTATCTATCTATCTATCTATCTATCATACATCCATCCAATCTTCCTTCCTTCCTTCTTTCCATCCATCCATCCATCCATCCATCCATCCATCCATCCATCCATCATATCTATCTATCTATCTATCTATCTATCTATCTATCTATCTATCATCCATCCAATCTTCCTTCCTTCCTTCTTTCCATCCATCATATCTATCTATCTATCTATCTATCATCCATCCAATCTTCCTTCCTTCCTTCTTTCCATCCATTCATCCATCCATCCACTCATCCATCCATCCATCCATCCATCCATCCATCCATCCATCCATCATATCTATCTATCTATCTATCTATCTATCTATCTATCTATCTATCATCTATCTATCATCCATCCAATCTTCCTTCCTTCCTTCTTTCCATCCATCATATCTATCTATCTATCTATCTATCTATCTATCTATCTATCATCTATCTATCTATCAATCATCTATCTATGATAGTGGTTAAAAACTGGGAAAGATTGTGCCCCCAAGGGACACTAGGCAATGCCTGGAGACACTGTTGGTTGTCACAATGGGACAGGGGAGTGGAACTGGCAGTTGTGGGGTGCAGAGCAGAGACGCTGCTCATCGCCCTACATTGCACAGGATGCCCCACATCAGAGTCATCCCCCCAGATATCAGTAGTCTCCAAGCAAAGAAGCGCTGGTCTACCAGATGAAGGCATCTTAAGAGACTGAATCTTTGCTGCCAAAACAGAGGGCTGGGGACAGCCCCTCAAAAGCATGCACTCAGGTGCAGAGTAGTCCCTGAATCAGACTGTGTGTCTGAAAAGCTGCAGTCAGAATCGCCATGACCTCATAGTTGCTCGGGCTTCAGGGAAGGTGTTGTTTCCAGGCACGCAGGGCCATATTATGGCATCTGATTCAGGGGCGATTCCTGCAGGACCCTGACCTTTTAAAGAAATCCAGTATTTGAAAATTCATCTTGTAGACAGCGTCAGAATGTAAGATGTCTCTGCTCCCTGGCTTTGAGAGAGGAAGATCAGAGAGATGATTTGAGGCTCCGCCATCCCACCCAGGTTGTGCTTATATGAGAACCTCTATCCAGAATGTCAGGTGATGCACAGGGGGCGGTGGACAGGTGCTATCGATCCACAGGTGGACACCTGTACGGACAGCCGCCACATCTAAATTGTATCATTCTGCTTCATCTTTAAGAGAAGGCATTTCTTTTTTCTTGTTCTTTCTTTTTCTTTTCCTGCTGGCTTATTGTCCCTATTGGCCAATGCACGGACCCAGAGTGACTTGCAGAATTTCCGAGGGACAGAGTCCGAATCTCTGCTTGGGAAGCTGGAAGCATGGAGCATCACTTACTAATATGGTCTGCAGCACAGCCAGCGCCCCAGTTCTGACTGCATGCTCAGCATCTGTGCCCTTGGCTGGGGGCTAAGCCCCAGTGGAGTTGGGCACTTGGATGTCAGAAATGGTGTCTCTGTGAAAATAGCTAAATTAATGCCCAAAGGACTGGCAGAAGTCACAGTGTGGTGGGTATCAGACAGATGGGAGTCAGACACGTAGAAACCCAGGAGGTTGGAGCACGCACTGTGTGGAGAAGACAGTACCCTATAGCAAAGGAGACAAAACGGAGGAGAAGGATGGGTACAGAGACCCATTCTCGGCGACATCCCGCTTTGCAAGCCCCCATGACACCAAAGACCCTCTTAGGTATCTGTGTTGTGATTGATTTCAACTCCTTTCCCATCAAGGAAGAGCAAAACCTCACAAGGTTGGAAGGAATGCCCAGAATCAGGAAAGGTTTGCATTCTCTGCATGCACCTCAGTGATGAGCACGTATGAGTCCCTAGAAGATGAATCAGTCTCTTCTCACAGGTGTGGTCCTGCCATTCTGGAGGCCAGGAGTCTGAAAAATGGCTCTCATGGGGCTAAAATCAAGGCTCCGGCATGGCTGTGTCCTCCCGGGGGCCACAGGGGACAATCCTTTTTCCCACCTTTGTGCAGTTTCTAGAGCTGAGTTCTTCGTATTCCTCCGTTCCTGGTTCCTTCGTGCAAGACCAGCAGGCTAGTGTCATTAAACGTCTGTTTTTGACATCCTGTTGCCTTCTCTCTATCTGACCTTCCCACCTCCCTCTTCATGAGGACCATTATTCAGCTCACCATAAGCAGGAAAAAACATTTGCAGAGCAAGTGGTGTTGGTGGATTCTGGAGTAAAACGGGATCGTCCGTTAGGAAGCACCCCCCAGGACACACCCACTGTCTCCCTGTCCAGTCCTTGTATGGTTTATGGCATTAAGGTACGATTTTCAGCAACTTGAAGGCACGATTCTCCTACAAACATACCATGAGGCGTATCGATGATGTTTTTTTTAGATGAGGGTGCTTCACAAGCATTAAGGCATCAATAGAGGTTCTATGGAGGCTGGAGGGGTTGGTAGATACACGGTCAGGATGCTGGAATGTGATGCCAAAAAGCAGGTACAAAGCAAGTGAATGTCCTACAGGGCAAAACCCCCATAACTTTAGGGTCATCTCTTCTCTCCAGCAGGATTTAACTGATAAACTACCCATCATCTGCAAGTTCCCACATTAGTCGGTAAGAGTTGAGCCCTAATCTATAACCATAGATTCATACAAGGTTACAATTGCTGACGGTCAGGTGCCCCCAGATGGTTTCATTCAACAAATGCTCATGCAGGACACGGAAAAGGGGCATGGTATTTTTCTCTTGCCCATTTCCACAGGCTGCATGATTCTTATTGCCTCTGAGCATCCCATGTGCCATCTGGTTGCAGGAAAGAAGTAACAGATGCTACAAGTAGGTCCATATGCTTTCTGCACTGAAATGGTACAAATGACCTTTCTGGGTGTTGGACTGCAGTGGATAAGCCCTTCTCTTGTAGACGCTGGGTTTTTGGATACAGGCTATGATACAACTCTTGTTCAGGCCTTAAAATCAGGTGCACACAAATACAAGTCGAGTCTTAGAAGGGAAAGTAACAGGTGGCTTGGAGAATGTACAGTTCAAAGGTGGAAGAGAGAGAGAGCAGGGTCCAACCGAGGCCATGCCCCATGTACTGGGAGAAGCCAGGTGGATGCTGCCAGACCCCATCCTCCCACTCCCTGGAAAGACCATGCCTCTGCCAGCTTGAGAGGACCATGGACCCCACCTATACGTCACCAGACTTGCATGGGTCTTCCCTGCTAGGCAGGTGTCTCCTTCATAGAGAAGTGTAAGGAAGAGAGGACCATGCCTTTGCCACATCCCAGAAGGGAGTGGGACATGGGGGCTTCCCATGAGATGGGAAAGGTTCCCCAAATATGGAGTGTCCAGACACTGGCTGACCTGACTGCCACACGTGTTCACCTAGACAGTACCAGGTACACTGCGCAGGATTTCATAATGCACACGTGATTTTATTCCCAAGTAGGGGGAAAAATCTGGTAATGGTATCCAGGTAATGTTTTATTGAGAACAGGGTTCTTTCTTTTCTTTGTATTAGGTGAGAGAGAGAAAAAATAGTTACTCCCAGTTTAATATATATATTTACATCCCATAAAAGCAACCAATGTAAAGCAAACAAGTTAGTTGGATTTAAGTACATTTATCACGTTGTGCAACCAGTACACGTATCTGGTTCCAGAACATTCTCATTCCCTCAAAGGGAGAGCCCATTCCCGTGAGCAGTCGCACCCCATCCCCCTGACAACCACGGATTCACTTTCTGTTTCTATGGATTCGCCTATTCTGGGTGTTTCTTCTATAAATGGAATCATATGCTATGTGCTATTTTGTGTGTGGCTTCTGTCACTTATCACAATGTTGGTTTAGAATCTATATTAAAAAAATCACTGAAAAATGCTCATGATAAGCCCCTAGATTACACGAAAAGGTGCACATGAGCAGTACCAGGAGGCACCACGACACAGGGGATGGAACAACTGAACTAGAAGTACTCATCACACCCAGTGCTGGTGAGGACGTGCAGCAGCTGGAAGGCTCACGCATTCGTTGCTGGTGGGAATGCAAATGGCAGCATGTCTCTGGAAACCAGTTTGTCGGTGTCTTTGAGTGAAGTGTATACTTCCTGGGGGATCCAGCAATCCCACTGCTAGGTATTTACCCAAGAGCAGTAACAACGTATGTTCAAGGAAAACCTGGATGTGAATGTTGAGAGCAGCATTCTGCCTAACTCGCTCCAGAGGGGAAACAGCCCAGAGTGGGGAACGGATGAAGCACGGTGGGGCATGCATACAATGGGACACCACTCAGCCACAAAAGGGGAGGGACCACTGTTGTATGCACAACCCTGTCGGGAGTCAAACACACATCGCGGAGTAGAGAAAGACAATGTCAAAGGGCTAACTACTGCCTGGGGTCATTTATACCACGTTGTGGAAAAGGCAAACAGAAGGAGAGAAAACACAGCGGTGGTTGTCCGCAATTCTTGCTCGACAAAACGCCAGACTGTGAATTCAGGGGCAGGGGGAGAAGGGAATTGTCCGGGATGATGGAAAAGTTCTGAATCCTGCTGGGGGTAGTTACATGAATCTGAACATGTGTTAAGGCTCACAGGACTCTACTCCAAGACTTGGTGAATGTTGTACTGTGTGTAAATGTTTAGAAGATCTGCAGGTGTTCAAAAGTTTGAAAAGAGACTGACCATATGATCCCGCAATTCCATGACTGGGTATTTATCCAGAAGAAGTGAAAGCAGGGACTCACAGATATTTGCACACCTGTGTTCATAGCAGTATGATTCACAATGGCCAAGAAGTGGAAGCAATCCAAGTGTCCAGGGATGGATGGATGGATGGATGGATGGATGGATGGATGGATGTGTGGATGGAAGGATGGATGGATGGATGGATGGATGGATGGATGGAAGGATGGATGGATGGATGGATAGATGGATGGATGGTTGAGTGGATGGATGGATGGATGAATGATGGATAGATGGATGGATGGATAAACAGCATGTGGTCCATGCATAGAATGGGATACGACTCAGCCTTGAAGAAGAAGGACATTCTGACACCTGTTATGACGTGGATGGACCTTGAGGACATGGTGCTCAGTGACATAAACCAGATACAGAAGGACAAATCCTGTGTGATTCCACACATATGGGGTCCCTAGAGGAGTCCCATCCATAGAGACCAAGAGTAGATGGTGGGGCCAGGGCCTGGGGAGGGGGATGGGGAGTTAGTGTTTCATGGGGATAGAGCTTCAGTTTGGGGAGATGGAAAGTTCTGGAAACGGATGGTGGGGATGGTTGCACAACAGTGTGGATGTGCTTGATGCCTCTGAGCTGTGCACTAAAAAATGATTAAGACGGCAAATGCTGTGTGTATTTTACAACAATTTAAAATTAAAAACAATTTTTTTTTTGTTTGAAAACCCCTAGGTGAAAAAATGTCTTGCTCTAGACAGAGCACGCAAACGCACCCAGTGGGTTAGAACTGTGAGTGCTAGTTGCATTCATTTTTATGCCTTCCCTTTAAATTGGTTATTTGCTGTGGAATACATAATGGGACTGTATGATGTACTCGTCCACAGATGGGCACTGGGGCACGGGTGAAATGATCTGACTGCTGGGTGTGGCATCGGCCCTGAAAGCCCGCAGGAGGGACAAACAGCCAGTGTCCCTCGCCAAGCTGGGCCCAGAGCTCAGAACTGAGCTGAAAGCAGTCCCGGGAAAATGGGAAGGGAGGAAGGCCAGTGTGGAATTACCAGTTGGTGCTACAGACACTCTTGCCTTGATCTGCTTACATTACTAATCACGGTTCTTGGGTAGGTATCAGTGCTGCACAGATGTGGACGCTGCGTTAGAGAGGGGTACCTGGTCTGAGCGTACACGCTCTCAGGTGGGGCTGGGATGCACTCCCACCGGCCTCTCCCCAGCATCCCAGACCCTCAGCGCTCTGAGAGTGTCACCCCAGGACATCTCTTCTCTGAAAAATAAGCAGAAGTGCTCATGGGATTCTGTGGATCTCAGGGGCTGTTTTAAAAATTTATTTCTTCATTTTTGGCCTGGAACGAAGTCATAACTCACTTGGAATGTTAATGGGGTCTTCAGCTCTGCAACTGTAAAATCTAGTGCACACAGCTTGAAACGTCTGGAACTGCGTTGTATTTGGGGTGGCTCTGTGGTTAAGCAAAGGGAGCAATTCGCCCCCCAGGGGACACCTGCAGACTGTCACAATGAGGGGGCTGGCACTGGCCAGGGTGGAGACCAGGGATGCTGCTCCACACTTGACAGTGCCCAGGACTCCCCACATCAGAGAGTTATTCAGCCCCAGACGTTAATAGTACTAAGGTAGAGACACCTGTCTCAGCATAACAGATTCTGAATGTCTATCTGTCCATCTGTCTATCTATCCATTATCTATCTATCTATCTATCTATCTATCTATCTACCTATCTATCATCTATCTATCCATCATCTATCATCCATCATCTATGTATTATCTATCTATCTATCTATCTATCTATCTATCTATCTATCTATCATCTATCCATCCATCCATCCATCTATCCATCATCTATCATCAATCATCTATGTATTATCTATCTATCTATCTATCTATCTATCTATCTATCTATCTATTTTCTATCTATCTATCAATCATCATCATCTATCCATCCATTATCTATCTATCTATCTATCTATCTATCTATCTATCTATCCATCCATCCATCATCTATCTATCCATCCATCCTTCAATCTATGTATTCATCCATTCACCCATATATCCTTCTATCATCTATGTATCTATCCATCATATACCTATCCATCCACCATCTATCCATCCATTATCTATCTATCTATCTATCTATCTATCCACCCATCATCTATCATCCATCGTATGTATGTATGTATCTATCTATCTATCTATCTATCATCATCATCATCTATCCATCCATTCATCAAATCTATGTATCTATCTATTCATCCATCCATCCATTCATCCATCCATCAGGTATGGCAGTGGTTTGCAACCAGAGACAAGTTTTTACTCCCTGGGTGACACTTGTTGATGTCTGGGGACATTTTTGATTGTCACAATTGTGGGGGGCGGTGCTTCTGGCATCTGGTGCGTGGAGACCAACACCCTACAGTGCCCAGGATGCCCCACCCCAGAGAATAAACGAACGCAAAATACCAATCTTGTGCAGGTGGAGAATACCTGCTATACCTGGGCACACCCAATAATAACCTCCCACACAAATTATGCCTATATATGTGTGCCTGCGTCTAATTCACATATTACACAAATTTGTCTCATGGATACATCACAGCTTCACATATATATGCATTTGCATGTGAATATATGAATCAAATTTGTGAAAAACCCAAGGTCCGCCCATATGGCTGTGTTTCCTGGGTCTGTCCGGACCTCAGGCTGCTGATTTATAAACTGCTGATCCCACCCAATTTCTGCTCGGGCACATCCATATCCCACCAGTTATTTGTGCTGGCTGGCGAAGCTTTTGGTCGTTTACGTCGGGAAATTATTTTGTCTATGTAACTTCACCATGAGCTGTTTTTCCTAACAGCCAAGGCACATCCTGAAAGCAAATCCTGCACTTTCTTTCTTTTTTTTTTTTTTTTAAAGATTTTATTTATTTATTTGACAGAGATAGAGACAGCCAGCGAGAGAGGGAACAGAAGCAGGGGGAGTGGGAGAGGAAGAAGCAGGCTCCCAGCGAAGCATGGAGCTGGATGTGGGGCTCGATCCCATAACGCCGGGATCACGCCCTAAGCCGAAGGCAGACTCTTAACCCCTGTGCCACCCAGGCGCCCCAAATCCTGCACTTTCTGACAGCATCTTGAGTTGCGGTCATCATCTGGGACAGTTACGTAACTCCCTGCAGCCAGGGAAGGGCCGCATTTGGGTGGCGCCTCTCCTGTCCTTGATCCCTAGGGAACTGACCGACGTATTTCTCTCTGCGTTGGTGCTCATAAAAGCTTCCATGGAAAGAATTTCAAAGACGTGGAGAAAACGATGAAACCAAACTGGATTCGTTCGCTTCCACGTTGAATGAAGGCTGCTGGAACTCTTCGGTTCACGGGCTCCCCTTTTCTGCCAGAGGTAAGGAGCCAGCGTCTTCCAAGGAAGCAGGAGTTTTGTGAGAAGGCAGCATTAAAGCTGCTAGCCTTTGCCAGTGATGCCCGAGGGAAGGTCAAAGAGAAAGAAGCAAAGCTGCCTGCAGCCATTTATATTCAGACCAGGGAGGAGAGGCCAACCCAGGGGCTGAAGAGGGAGGGTCTGCTTTCAGCTCTCGGCGGTTCTGAGACTAGACTGCCCAGATATTACACTTTCTAAATCCACAAGGATGGAAAACATCAGAATAAGGAAGATATGTCTTTGAAGAGAGGAGGAGTGCTTTTCTCTCTGGGACCCTTGATTCTACATGCAAAGGAATGACTGGACATGTTGCAGGATTTTATATTTGAGAAGCGAGATGTGCCATCGCCGAGAGTGTCTTGAGAGCCGTGTTCAAAGCACCTGTTGTCCCAACGTCACGCGTGGAAAGAGCACATGTAACGGTCTGGTGGACAGAGGCTAAGGGAAGGGGGGTGCTGCAGAACACCTTTGCCCTCTGCTTTTATCCACATTAATGCGGGGATGGGATCACCTCATTTGCAGGTGTCACAGAGGGTAAATGAGGTGATGCTGGAATCTCCTGCAGTGACATGTTGGCTTCCTAGCTGCTAGCGGCGCCTCCCCTCTCATGAGCCAACCTTGTCTGAAATCCCTAATACCCCACACACATTATTTTTGACCAGACGGAGCCAAAAAACACATTACCTCGAGGCTTGTCGGATCTCTACGACAAGACGGACAACCAAACACCCACTGGGGGGCTGCTCCCTGCATCCATGTCAAGCTCTTTGTTTAAGCAGACGGGAGTTGGGCACAATCCTTATTCTGGGAGTTGGGCGTACTCCCTATTCTGGGAAAATCAGGACGATCGCGGCAGCTCCTGAGAATTGGTAATCATGCTATGCCAATCACCTCACCCATCTAGACGTCTCCAAAAGCATGGGCTTCTCACCCCATTGGAAATCACGGCTCAGAAGAGCTGCCCCGAAAGGGGTGATTCCTGAAGCATTCTCTGCATTTGGAGAAATGAAAAGTGGAGAGTCAGCAACACTCACGCTGGGGCATCGGGCAGTTTGGTGCAATTCAGAGCGATGCGTGTGGGCACCCAGTGTGGGCCCAAGAAGAAAAGCATAGTCTTGCTTTGAGGTGCTTTGCGCGCTCTTCATAGCAAATATTTTGATCTGAGATACAATTAACCATCTAAAATGTACACTCGGACGCATTTAGCACACTCACTGTGTTGTGCAACCACTGCCTCTATCTGGTTCCAGAACTTTCTCATCCCACAAAAAGGAGACCCTGTCCCCATTAGCAGTCAAGCTCCATCCCTCGCCCGAGCCCTCAGGAACCACTAACATCTCTAGGTCTATGGATTTCACTATTCTGGATATTTCATAGAAATGGCACCATACACCACGGGATCTTTTGTATCTGGCTTCTTTTAGTCATGGTGTTTTTGAGGCTGGTTCATGGTGTGTGTATGGGTGCGGCATTCCTTTTTCATGGTCAAATAATATTCTGTTGTAGGGATATATGCTAATGCATTTTTTAAAGTAGCCTTTGTGCCCAACCTAGGGCTCGAACTCACAACCCGGAGATCAAGAGTTGCATGGTTCTACGGACAGAGCCAGCTAGGCACTCTGCAAATGTATTTTTAATGTGCTCCCACTATCTAAAAATGAGATCATAGATACTTACACCTATGGACAAATGTAATAGTAGTCACATCATGTCCACATAATACAATTTACAATAAAGTGATAGGCATTTAAACATGTCAATGTTTGGAGATGATGAAGCAGTAAGATGCTTGCCTCGGCATGTTGGATCCCCAAGAAGGTGCCAGCGGCAAACAGAGGCTGCCCCAGGCCTGCTGCATTAGTAACTCAAATGCCACGAGCTGCCATCTGCATTTCTGCAAATGGTGAACAATGCAACCAAGGACAATCTTGTAGTTAATGCAGTGGCTGCTTGCCTGGAAAATTCAATGATTGCATTTATATGTCAACAGAATTAAGTTCTAGGCTCAGGTTCATGACACATGGGATATTCACCTGCATGGACATCTGGGCATGACATTGAGAAGTCATGGGGGTGGGGGGACACTGTACACTAAGTAGCCCTGTCCGGTGTATTGCAACACGTCTACCATGTTGGCCTGCCCCAGCTAAATGTGAATGGCAGCTTTTTGTTTTGTTTTGATTTGTTTTCGGTGTGCCCTTCTCTACCTTTCCATGAACCACGTGGAGAACAACCAGCGTTGAAGACCACTGGGCCATTAGGAAGGCAAGCCAATTCATCAGGTGCACGCGACTTGGACCCAACTCACAATGGCAGCATTACTCACATAGGCAAGATCTTCTGCAGCCTTCACTCCATTCTATTACCACCTCTTATGAGTGTGAGGACCATAAAAAGGACCCACTGAGGAGCACCCAGGTGGCTCAGTCCATTTGACTGACTCTTGATTTCAGCTCACGTCATGATCTCGGGGCCGTGAGATCGAGCGCAGTGTCACGCTCTACGCTCAGCGTGGAGTTTGCATGTCCCTCTCCTTCTGCTCCTCCCCCACACTCACTCTCTCTCTCTCTCTCAAATAAATAAGTAAATAAATAAAATCTTTAAAAAAAGACCCATTCAACATAATAGGACACTCTTTGCCCAAGTCATGGCCAATAGACATCTCAGAGTGTAAATTAAGTCAAAACATCGTGCCTTACACATTGAATATATACATTTTTGCTAAGTTATACCTCAATGAAGTTAGAAAAATAAAATGAATATTCTCGCCCTAAAAAAATGGTCCTTTTAGTTACCATGCTATGATTTTCTCTGAGATATTTTGAATGAAATCTCATTGAACCACACCTGACACCATGGTAGACCAGCTGTACCGCAGGGTCTTCGAAGGACAACATAAGTAGGTCTCGGATGAAACAGAGCAAGCAAAATTTTTAATGCATTGCTGGATCCATGACAGTAAAATTATTATTTTTAATTCTACCTATCTGGGACTTCTTCTTTTTTTTTTTTTAAAGTAGGCTCCATGCCCAGCATGGAGCCCAACACAGGGCTTGAACTCATGACCCTGAGATCCAGACCTGAGCTGAGATCAAGAGTCAGATGCTCCACTGACTGAGCCATCCAGGTGCCTCTCTATCTGGGAATTTTTAAGACACCATTTTGAGTAAACCACAGGCTCAAGAGGAAAACATGAAGACAAGGACAGCCGTGTATACCTATGAGATGTAGACCAAGCCAGAGGGAGAAATGAGTGACACAGGAGGCTTCAACTGGACATACGGAAATCAAGAACAAATGGCATCCATCAAATCAGAAAGTCATTAGTTGCGCATAACACCCGGTGCGCTAATGAATCATCGAACTTTACATCAGAAACCAGGGATGTACTGTATGGTGACTAACATAATATAATAAAAAAACATTAAAAAAAATCAGAGAGTCAGATGATATAGCCCAGAATGAAGGGAAGAAATTAGGCAACTGATATAACCACAAATGGTACATTAGCAATAAAGGCACACATTGGTAAAGCTCTATTCCTGAACCAGAGAACGTCCTTCCTTGAACGGAACCTCAGAGCCGGAGAACTCCCAAGCTCGTTACTAGGCACAGACGTTTGGCACACAGCCCCCTTCAGCGCACATGCTGGAAAGCAGGAGGGACTTAAGTCTGGGTTTATGTTTGTGCTTTTATGGCATTTGATAAAAAGCTATGGATCAAGGCCCATTGACTAGGATACTGGTATCCAGATGACAGAAAATACAACTCCAACTACAGCTGACCCTTGAACAACACAGTGTGAACTTCAAGGGTCCACTTGGACGCAGATTTTTTCCATAAATATAGCACAATCCTGTAAATGTATTTTCTCTTCCTATGACTTCCTTAATCACACTTTATTTTCTATAGCTTATGTTTATTGTAAGAACACAGTATATAATACATAGAACATACGAAATATTAATTGACTATGTTATTGGTCAGGCTTCTGGTCAACAGAGGCTCCTAGGAATTAAGTTTTTGGGGGAGTCAAAAGTTACATGTGGATTTTTGAGTGCATAGACGCTGGTCACCCCTAGCCTTGTGCTGTTCAAGGGTCAAATGTAATTTCTCCACTTAAATGACAAATTAAATCCAGAGCTTGCATGCAAAACCATAGGTGTCACATATTTATTCCTGAACATTCCTCAAGCAGAATGCATACATAGGTCTTGTCTCAGCAAACCTGGGTGCAGACGAGGTTGTACTAGCATCATCATTCAGTAGATGAAGCATCAGAAAGAAAGAGACCCAAAGGCTTAATGATGGTGCCCAGTGCAAGACTTCACATTTCCCAAAGCTCACATCCAATGGGAAATGGGCATGGCATGCCCTCCCTGACCCATAGACCAAACCAAGAAGCGTCCCCAATCCTGCCTCCCAACCCGTCCCACCTTGGAGGGAGCCCAGTGCGCCTTGTATGGTTGTATTTCCAAAAAGCCAAGACAAGAGGTGCCCATGCCACCTGTTCACGATACAGAAGCCTTCAACATCCAGTTGGCATCCAGAAGGAGCTTGTGTCCTACATGGACCAGCCTTTGCTGAGCTCATTCTTCCTTGTTAAAAGTCTCTGCTATCCTCTACAGTGAAATCCCCAGATTCCAGGGATCAGGACCTAATATCCATGGAGGCCATTATCAGCACACCACAGACCTCCAGCTCCTTTGGGACAAGACCTAGTTCTCACTCAACTTGAGTAAGCTTGTGTTTCCTCAGAGCCGGCCTTGGTAGAAATGAATGAATGAATGAATAGATGAATGAATGAAGTGGTCCCTCCCATTGCTGAACCCAAACAAAACTCACTGTTGCTACACTGAAGGAACAAAAGAACAGCTTTACTGAGAAGAGAAACACATGTGCCCATGGATGGAAAGTCATCACCCTGGTGTGGGTACAGAGACCCTCGCAGCTCCCCTAACATGACTGACAGGCTCAAACCCAGAATTCCCAGTGCCACCAAGCCACAAATTCAGCTTTACTCACCCAGAGATCCACACGATTTCTCCAGCTGCTGGGAAGTGTCTCTGAGCACCGAGGAATTTTACGATCACATGTTGAGGGTGCCTGCTAACTTCTCCAGAACGATGGGTTGTTGTTTCTGTCTCTCTCTCTCTCTCAACCAGGGAGGAACAGCAACATAAGGGCTGTCATGTAACAAGGAGGAACAATCTGAGGCCAGGGTCCTACAAGGTTCAAATTGCTCTTGGAACGCATCTTCGCAGCTTGGGGATTGTGGCATCTGTCAAATCCTGGCGTGCTTGTTTTCTCAGTGATGGAGGATGTCGGCTTGGCCCGGAGCCATCCTACCATGCCATCCTGAGCCTTTACTTGGAAAGTCCCTTTGTGATAACGATAACAGTCACTGGCATATGTTTACGACGGCCTCAAGCTGTAGTACGGTCTTTGGCTCCAAGGGTGGCGTCTTCCAGAATTCAAGATTCTGCTTTTTGGGGCAGAGTCCTGGCTGTTCAGAAAATCAGATGAGGCACATCTTGACCATGATTCTAGTTCTAAAGGACATCAGTCTGGGCTCTAGGGCTTTCGTAGGATCTGAGCAGTGTGACGAGGTGCCAGCACTCAGGGCTGGAAGTTGCAATCTGATTATGTCTGGCTCAGGTTGGGTATTGAACTCGGTTGAAAATTCCCATTAAATCATGCTCCATTCCAGAAGGAGAGCAGATTCTTAAATTGCTTCATGGTGCCATTGCATCCATCCTGGAACAACCACGAGGCAATCTATAAAGCATCTGTCCCTGAGTCCAGTGTGAACCCCACACTCAAAGAGCTGCTGGCTGTGATTCCAAAGCACGCATGTACCCAGAGATGACATCAGGTTTGGGTCCTCGGTGAGATTCTGTCAGTTGAGGGACTGGATCGTCAGGTGACCAGCGGTCACTGTTCTGAAAATTCAGAGTGCAGTCCAGCATCACACACACAATGTCCTTTCCATTGCATTTTCAAGTGGCTTGTCTGTCCATGTTGGAATTTGAGAATATCCTCAGAGAGAGGACTGAGCTTTCCTTGCCCGACTGGTGGCTGAGTAAGGGTGAACCCTGAAGTCAAAGATGGTGCCCGGTAAACTGTGGGAGATGTTCAGAACCATAAGGAACTGTAGGAGTTTCCTGTAACAAATTCCCATCAATCTGTTGGTGGCTTAAAAACCACAGCAATTCATCCTCCCCCAACTCTGAAGACCAGAAGTATGACATCCAGGTGGGGCAGGGCTGAGATCCAGGTGGGACACGGCTGCTGAGATCCAGGTGGGGCAGGGCTGTGCTCCCTCCAGAGGTTCCAGGGGAAAGTCCTTCCTGCCTCTTCCCACTTCTGGGGGCTCTAGGTGTCCCTGTGTTTGTGGTCGCGTCCCTCCTGCCTCTGTCTCCATGGTCACATGACCTCTTCCTATTTTATAATCAAATCTCCCTCTACCTGTTCTGATATGGAAACTTGTGATTACACTGAGTGTATCTAGATAAGCCAGGATGATCTCCTCATCCTAAGATCTTGATTCCATCGCAAAGATAATCTCTCCATGTAGAATCATATGCATAGGTTCTGGGGGGTGAGCATGTGAAGGTATCTTTTGGAGGGGGTCATAATTCAACTCCTAGAGACACCAACTGGGTACAACCCCAAAGACCTTCCACCTCTGTCCGACTGCCAGTGCAGGGACCACCCTTCATGTTCCTGGCAGACGAGCTGCCTGTGCCTACAGATATAGGAGGAACGAGAAGAAAACGTCCAGCTCAGGTGGGCTCTGATGAACTGTGAACAACACCCATGACTGGGCAACAACTATGTTTATGGCCACTTCAGTATCATGGTTTACGGAGAAACCGGGCCCTGCAGATGTCTCTAGGAAGGATGCCGAGAGAAATGTTAACTGACATTCTGAATGGGGAACAACCCAGGAGAAGGTCATGTGTGGCAATGTGATGGTGAGGGGGAAATCAGGGCCCATTCCTTTACCCCTTGCCCAAAACAAATAGTGAGTGAAGTCAGGAACACCTTTCCCTATCCCACAGGATGTCGTACGGAGTGATTACAGACCCTTCTCTTCATTCCAGTCCTATAGAACCGCATGGGGAGTGCCATCAGATCCCTCTCTCATCCCTGTCCTACAGAAACCCATGATGGTGTCGACCAGACCCCTCTCCTCTTCCCTGTCCTACAGAGCCCCATGGGGAGTGCCGACCAGACCCCTCTCTTGTGTCTGTCCTGCAGAAACCCATGGTGAGTGCTGTGCAGACCCTTCCCTCCTCCCTGTCCTACAGAACTCCATGGTGAGTGCCATCCAGACCCCTCTCCTCCTCCCTGTCCTACAGAACTCCATGGTGAGTGCTGACCAGACCCCTCGCGTCCTGTCCTAGAGAACCATACAGGGAATGCTGCCCAGGACGCTCTCCTCCCACCTGTTGTACAGGATCCCTGACACATCTGGTTATATTCCCATGACCCACAGGCTTGAGCTCATGAGAGCAGCTCTGAGGGCTACAGGTAGCACCCAGGACCAGGTCACTCTCAAAGTGTGGAGTAGAATATGGGTTGTCACCTGAGCCCTGACCCAACACACCGAGGAAGGCTCATGTCTCTCTGTTTCACGGACCCATGAGTCAAAGCTGGGTGTCTGGAACAATGGGTGAGTGCAAGAACAGAGCACACAGTGGACCCCAAACCCTCTACAGCCCCAATGGTTCATGCCCCCTTGCAAGTGCCTGCTTACCTGGCATGTGTCTCCCTAAACCTGGTCCCTGCCCTGTGCTAAACAAGGAAGACTGCACAATTGGGTTGGGCAGCATTTAATTGTTCATGGCACTTGTAGCAATCTGGCACACAATTTATGGCTCAGGACCACCTACTTGGGAATTACATTCAATGTTCCTTTTGGTCCTTGACTTCCTGCAAAGGCAGGACAGCAGACCGGAGACCTTTGGGGACATAGCCCTGAAGGCAGGCAGCTAGGAAAAATGCAGACACGGGGATCTGTCACAGACCTGTGTTTGGTGGACTGAAGGCAAGGTCTTCCCCCACGTGGCAGCTACCCCGAAAAGGTGTCCTGGGTCACATCAGTGATGCCGGTCATCTGGCAACTCCTGGCCCACAGTTCTCTTTGAAGATCTAGGTCATACGTGACCGCGAGAGACTTGGTCTCTTTCTCGTTATAAAGGTAGCGGCCACCAATTCCTTCCAGGTCTGGGGTGACTGCTGCGTAGACGGACGTCCAGGCTCCCTCATCTGGGGTCTGTGGGGAGAAGGAAGAAGGCCAGGGTGCATCAGCTTTCAGAGCAGAGTGCATGGGATTCTCAGGATCCCCACCGATGCTGTTGGCTAAGACACAGCACGCTTATCACCTGGGTCAGGACACTCCAGCAGAAAGCCACGTGGACAACCTAGCCGAGCTGATGGGTTAATCCATTTCCATAGGCAAAAATGCATATTAAAATCCTTTATGTGGACCGTCAAGTTCTGCAACTCCTGATGAACCCAAAATGCGTATTAACTGGCTCAGAGCGGATGAAGGCTGAGCCTCTGAGTTTAAGCAACACTAACTGGCAACTGGGTGAAACGTGACCACCTTGCAGAAAGGTTCCTGGCGTCGAGGCAGCACAGTGAGCTTCCCATGGGGATGGAAGCATTCCCAGGCTATGGTCACTGCTTAGGGGGGAAAGCAAGGTCCCACTAGAAGCTTGAAACACAGAGGAGACACGTGAGGACTGGAGAACTGGCTCTGGCGGAAGGCGGCGATGTGGGAACACGAGACACCCTGCATTTTGGGGTGGGAGCTGGCGTGGTCAGTGGGTTGGTGTGGTCAGTGGGTGCCGGCAAACCAGGAGGAGCTCAAGACATTGGAAATGGTGGGAACCAAAGCACCTCCATCCGGGGCTATGGTTCCAGATCCAGAAACCAGCAGGATTTCCCCTTCTCTTTTTATTGTCAGGATAAAGATTTTTTCAGGATCTTATCTTGTTTAATCAACTTGTGGAAATTGCTCAATCCGCTCCGTCCACTCTGGACCCTCCTATGTGCCTTTGTAAGTCTATACAGCTGACCCTGCACAACACAGACTTGAACTGCACGGGTCTGCTTAGATGAGGATTTTTTCGATAAATGTAGCACAGTCCCGTAAATGTGTTTTCTCTTCCTTAGGATTTTCTTAACCGCGTTTCCTTTCTCCAGCTTACCCCATTGTGCGAATCCAGTATATAACACATGCAATGTACAAAATATGGGTTAATCTACTGTTTATGGCATGAGTCAGGCTTCTAGGCAATGGTAGGTTATTAGTAGTGGAGCTTTGGAGAGTCAGAAGTGACACCTGGATTTTCAGCTGCGAGCTGTGTGCACACACACATGCTCCCATGCACACACATACATTCCCAGGCACACACACTTAAATGCACACAATAGTTCCATGCACACATGCACATTCACAATCATACATATAAACTCTCATGCACACATGTATTCACATGTACTCCCATGACACTCATATACTCACACGCACACATATACTCACACCCACATACATACATTCACATATATACATACATACTCTTGCACACTCATATACTCACATGGACACACATGTACTCACATCCATATACATACATACATTCACACATATACATATATACTCAGGCACACTCATAAACTCACATGCAGACGCATATACTCACACCCACATACATATACACATTCACATATATACATACATACTCTTGCACACTCATATACTCACATGGACACACATATACTCACACCCACATACATTCACATATATACATACATACTCTTGCACACTCACTCACATGCACACGCATATACTCACACCCATATACATACACACATTCACATATATACATACATACTCTTGCACACTCATATATACTCACATGCACACGCATATACTCACACCCATATGCATACATACATTCATATGTACATATATACTCAGGCGCACTCATACGTTCACATGCACACACATATACTCAGCATCCCATACATACATACTCACACGCACACACAGACACATACTCATGCACATGCATATGCTCTGTGGACACACACATGTACTCATATGCACACACATGGACGCACACATGCACTCTCACGTATCTGTACACACATTTACACATAGACACACGCACAGTCACCCAAGCTGGCCCTGAGCACCCGGCTGTCCTGACAGACAAAGAAAGAGCTGTTTCTTGGCTCTAATACATCTTGTGGAGAATTAATCACATCCACTTACACAACTATCATGTGCTTAAATACATGATAGATGCTACGTTTAAAAAAGCAACCGCTGATCGTTTGTAGACCATTTCAAAGCCTTGGGCTTATAATGAAGACGGAAATGAGACTTCATTTGTATTCTTTAATTCCTAAATGTTGTGACAGCTCACGAAATAGATGGTTTTATTCATTTATTTCTCATTACATCTCATATCACATCCTAATCATCACCCATCAGAGCTATTATAGGTCGTGCCCGCGTACAAGGGTGGGTGTCATGATAAATGTTGAGATACCCATGTGTGCGTATAAACATGCACATATACACATGCTCACACGCACCCACACTACTCGTCCACATGCATGCACATGTGCTCACAGACCCACATGCACACACACACGTGCTCACATGATAAACTATCAGCACAACGGGGGTGACCATACTGTGTGCTGGGCATTGTGCCAAACACTAGCACCCATTTTACAGATGAGGACCTGAGGCTCAGAGAAGACTAGTCTTTTCCCCACAACACACAGCTGGTGGGTGGAGGCGCTGGGATTTGAACCCAGGGCCACCAGCTCTCCGGTCAACATCCTCACCCATAGCATGTGCTGACTTCTCCAAGAGATGATTCTAGAGGCTGGGAAATGCAGGCGGGAGAGTGGGTTTGGGGAGACTTCTGAGTCCAAGTGAGCTCTTGCAGCAGGAAACATCTCAAGCAGGGAGAGAGCCACCACAGCTGCTTAACCAGAGGGGGGAATGTGCATGGGCACATTCTGCATGGGCACCTCTGTCTGGGCAGCAGCCTTCCTGGTGAGCTGGAAGGCTGAACATCTACCAGAGTGCCTGGAATGAGCTGGACTGCGTTCCCACAAATACGTATGTTGAAGGTGTCACCCCCAGGACCTCAGAATGGGGCTGTATTTGGAAGTGGGGGTCTTTAAAGAGGGGATTAAGGTAAAATGAGGTTGTTAGTGTGGACCCTGATGCAACAGGGCTTGTGTTCTTATAAGAAGAGATGAGGACACAGACACACACAGAGGGACGACCACGTGAGGACACAGGGAGAAGACGGGGTCTACACACCAAGGAGAGAGGACTCAGGAGGCACCAGCCTCGGCCCCACCTGGATCTCAGACTCCCAGCCTCGGCCCCGCCTGGATCTCAGACTCCCACCCTCCAGGACTGAGAGACAATGAATGTGTGTTGTTGAAGTCACCGCGTCTGTGGTACGTTGTCACGGCAGCCCGGGCAGACTAATTCAATATCCAAACAATTTCTCCTATCTGAGTGGGAGTGCTAGCCTGTGGAGGGCTGCCATGACACCTAGCTCTGGCAGCCACGTGTCCATCCCAGGAACGAGCTGTGTGCACACCCCTTGTCCAGGGAACTACTGATTTGCTGCATTCAGAGTTATGGGGGGGGGACCATGCTCAGATTCTGCCAGATAGACCTAAGACCAGCAAAGACCCCAACAGGCAGGAGATGCTTCTTAAATATGCCTCCGGTGAATACATATGTCCTGTTATAGACTGTGCACGCCCCCCTGTCCCCATTTCATATGTGGAAGCCCTAACTCTCAATGGGATGGTATTAGCAGGTGGAGCCTTATGGAGGTGATTAGGGTGCCATGAGGTCATGAGGGTGGGAGCCCCCATGACGGGACTGGTGTCCTTACAAGAAGAGGAGGAGACACCAGAACTCTTCCTCTCTCCATCACGTGAGGACACAGGCAGATGGCCATGCATGTCCACCAGAGAGGTCTCAGGAGAAACTAATGCTGGCCACGCCTGGATCTCAGATTTCCAGCCTGCAGACTATGAAGAATAAGGACCTGTTGTTCAAACCTTCCCGGTGTGTGGGATTCCGTTAAAGCCGCCCGAGCTGTTGAACACATGTCCCAACACCACGATCTATATTTGAATGAGGCTGTGTTCTAGGTTCCGAAAAAAAAACCACAAAGTGGAAACAACCACCCATTTTTCCCCCTGAATCTCTTTGAGCTAGAACCCTGCACACCAGTCATAGTGGACGTGAAATCACCTTCAGCGGGAGCACGAGAAACCCCCGCACCTTACACTTGCTTTCCTACTTCTTTCCACGCTCACGTTTCCTTTTGTTTCTATTTGTTTTGTGTTCTTATGACGTGACGTCTTGCACCTGTGCCTTGTGGTACAGTAATCCACCGCTGGCTGGGCACCAGGTCATAGGCTGGATGTCCCCAGGGAGCCACCACACATACACACTGACAAAGAAAACCACGTGGGTTGACTGCTAATGGGGCCGGCATAAAGCCCTGCCGCTCTCAAAGATCTTTTGCACTGTGATTCTCCCTTGCTAATCAACGCTTCATGGAGGGACGCCATGTTGGCAAAAAGGCAAGATGAAAAGGCTTCCTCTCCTACGACCTCTACAGTCCGTCCTTGCATGGGGAACATGTAGATGATATTTCATGACTAATAAGCTGAAGCCTGGGGATGTTCATTCCCAGCAAAGAGTTACTAATCCTTTCTTCTTTCCTGGGATCACTGCTCGGGTCATTCGGCGATGGAACTCCACGTCCTACAGAAGCTCAGTGGAGCCCATGACCTGCTGAGCGCTCCAGGCTCATGAAACTCCAACACGCTAATGATCGCCAACCAAAACGGGTCAATGAGGCAGAACCTCTAGCTTAATTTGCCAAAGGGAATCAATAGGAACACAACTGCTGACATTCCACGCTGCTCTTTAACAAGAACATGGACGTTCTGTGCTGGTGTCTATAACCACGCTCCCCTACTGGAGTCTTTTCCTAAGCTGAGCACGGAATTCCACAACTTACTCGCTGTTTGTTTTTGTTTTGTTTCATTCGTCTGTAGGAATTGTCTCCTCTAGGAATGTACCTGGGACCCAGGTACTCGGCTGTGTCCGAAATGTCTGGGAATTCGGGTCCATGGTGATGAGCGCCATGGAGGCAAACTGGAAAGTACCTAATTAAGAATAGATATGCAGAAAGACCCAAATCGGCTCTGGTTCTCTCTGGCCTCAAGGAAAACCAAGAACAGAAGACCAGCATCAAATGGTTCACCTGCAGATCTATCACCCCCGCCCCCAGCAAAATTTGATTATCGGCCCCTGTGCAGCTGTCGTTGAGATGAGCTAGCCTCCAGCTCATTCCTACGACGACAAAGTTCGTCTCCTGGGTGCTGGGTGCAGAAAAATCGGTCGGCTTCTGAATAGATAAGAAGGTCCTCTAAACAATGCTTCCACTGGCATAAATAACATATCCCATTTTATCTATCGCTTGCAAAAAAAATGTAAAAAAAAGATTATCCCTAAAGACTTATAAGATGTCTAAAATGTGAAACCAAACCCAAGAGTGGTCGTGTCGCTTTTATCAGAGACAGGAGGATCACTAAAGAACCAGATGCCCGCTGGGAGACCAGGGAAGAGGGCTCCGTGTATTTATAGTTAAAGGTTTTCTCTGCATGAAGCCACAGCTGGAGCTGGAAGCTGTGCACCCTGTTTCAGTTCAATTCAGGACAACAAATGTTTATTAAATGCTCACCAATGTTTTGTGGGCTCTCGGGGCAAAGAAAGGCAATTTTGAAAAGAAGCGCCATCGCTGCGGGGCTGACAACAGGCAGGGGCTGTGGTTGACGGTTGGGCACAAGCACGTGAAAAAAAAATAATAAAATACGAAGCACACTTGGTAGAAAGAGGATGGGATTTGAAGCGTGCTAAATAGAGCTGCAAGCAATGTATGGTTGGAGGGAAACATGAATGCCTTATAATTACATAATTACATAGGGCTTTACAGTTTTGGAAATGCTGTCACATATATTATGTTAGCAATTTTCACAACAATCTTATGAGATATTATTATCCAGAATTAACAAATTAGCAAAGCGAGGGGCATCGCAGAGGGTGGGAAGGAGAAGGAAGGGGTGGCCAGATCTTGGTTCTTCCAGAGACCCCAGCCCTCTCCATCTTGGTCCTTAATCCGCCTCCCTTTGGGCCCATCCCCCATGCCTATGGCTTCCGTTCTCTTCTCCTTCCCTGTCTTCATCTTTGAAATGGAAGCCTGACTCTGCTCTCCCCTGAGCCACCAACACATTCATGGCAGCCCAGTTGGCATCTGGAAGTCGAGACCCTACTTACCCACCTCCAGGTCAACCATCCCCAAATCCCCAGCTGGGCATTTCCCATCACCCCATCTCTTGGATAGACACTGCCATTACCCTCACTTTCCTGCGTGAGAAACCCCAGAATTATCCTTGAGTCTTTATTTATTCACATCCCAGGGTCAACCAGTCAACTTGTCTTGATTTTACCTCTGGACTAGTGTTCGGAAAGAGTTCTCACCCTCTCTACCACGTCCAGTATCACCTCCACCAGTGCAGTGGTCTGTAAGCAGACCCCAGGTGCCCCCATGTCCTGCAGTCCATCGGATGGTTTGTAGGCTGGACGGGTCTGATCCTGTTACCTCCTCACTGACATTTCTCAACGGGCACCCAGCCCTAACATCCCAAGGTGGCCATTGCTTCTACCACATGATAAGCTTCTCTCCTTGTATGCCTGCAATAGGGCTGGGGACAGCTGGTCTTGGGAGAAGTGAGTCACAAGTAGCTCAGATCATTTCTCAGTCTTGAGTTCAGATGCGGGACACAGCAAAGAAGCAGGTGGTGTCAGTCTGACCACCCCCCAGGGTGTTCTCTATCACATGTAGTTTCAGCATTGCTCACGGACCCTGGCCTAGCCTTCAATCCACCTTCAAAGCTCCATCCCCAGAAAGCCTTCTCCTCCTGCCCCCAACACTAGGGCAGACTACTGCCACCACATTTGTCCTTTTGTCATTCATGAAAATGCTCAAAGTCAAACCACGTGATAACTAGTAGAGTTCCTGTAGTCCTGGGTGCAACTATGGGACATGCCCCCCGCCCCCGATGCCCCAGTGATCAGACTGATGACCCTACGCCTGGAGGGGTGCAGGAGATGTCATCAGCCTGAACGGACATCATGCACTGACTCCCCGCTCCAAGCCTCCTGTGGGAGCCCACCTGATTTGATGTAATCTTCATGATATACCTGTGAGGTGGGACTTATCCCACCTGCTTTACAGGGAAGCAGCTGGGGCCAACACGCTGGGCAAAGACACAAGACAGTGGTCTTGACAGCTGCGATCCAAGGAAGGTGAACGCAAGAGTTTCCTTTGGCCGTTCTTAGTGAATGATCACAAACCTGGTGGCTTAATACAGCACGGATTCATCCCCTTAAAATTCTACGAGGTCAGAAGTCTAAAATGAATCTCAATGGGCTAAAACCCAGGGGTTGGCAGGGGCTGTGTTCCTGCTGGACGCTCCAGGCGAGAGTCTGTCTCCTTGTCCCCTGTCCTTGTCCTACTCTGACCCTCCGTCCTCTCTCTTATGAGGATCCCTGTGATGACACGGGGCTCCTCTGGATCATCTGGGATCTCCTACATTCCAGGGTGGAAGAGTCATGGTGGTAGGTCCCTACGGCATGACAGAAGGTCCACTGAAGGTTGTTGTTAATTCAGTGTGCTTGCATGCTGATGAATGATGGAGAGAAGCTGATGATGCAGAGGTGGAGAGAGGGATCCCTGGATGGGTGTCCTTGAGTTGATTAATTAAGCGTGCGACCCTCCTGACTCATCCATCAAAAAGCAATCCAATGAGCCCGTCAGTGGGTTGATTCAAATGCACATTAAAGAGAACCAACCGTCGCTATTCATATCGGTGGTTGTAATGTGGGCACGTTCTACACTGGCAATTTGATCCTTTGTAGTTGGAGACTGGTGTATAAGGTGATTTCGAAGAGGCCTGGCATTGTCTGACATGAGCTCCGCACAGGGGTCGCAACGCACCCAACACTGAGAATCAAGCTTTTTCGTGGTATCCACGGATCCCGAGGCAGTAAGGCAGGAGGATACGGATGACACCCCAATGCGACGGCCCCAACACTTGAGAGATGCAGGTTTTCTGCATCAGCACTGGCTTCACTGGGTCTCACACCCTCTGAAAAGCTTCGTCTACACTCGGACACCCTCTGAAAAGCTTCGTCTACACTTGCACAGAGCCTGACAGAGCAGAGGCAGGCAGAACGGTCTTCATTTACGAACGCGCTAAACCGCGCGTCTTTACAAACGTATAAGCCTCCTGGTTCCTCTCAAGGAGCGAAGTGGTTCGCCCAGGAGAGTGGCTCGGAATTTGCAATCCAGTGCACGTTTTCCAGGGAGGCAGCAATGGGGGTTTCGTGGTATAAAATAACGCCTCTGTATGACATAAACGAACAGAAAGACAAACGCGTCCGTGTAAGTCATACGTGCACACACGGCGATCGTTATAAAGAGGACATCACAGCCCCCGCTGTGCTACAGACTTTGTTTGGTTTCCTTATCGCATTTTTACTTCATTTCCATGGTAATGAATACTCTTCCACGACGTAGTTGACAGCTTTCATAATCTTCTCTCTCCTGTACGGACACCGCCATGCGGTTATGTTTAATCCAAGCGGGCACGACGTGTCCCCAGGCATTCGTGGCCGGGTCTGGGGCGCGCCAAGTGCGGACACTCTCCTGGCGAAAGAAAATATGTCGAAATCCCTCTGCTCGGTGAAGTGGACAGCCAACGACGCGTTGGTAGGAAGGCACGTTGAAAGGGAAGGAAGGTAATTAAGCCCTCGAGGGAGCTCAGGGGCAGGGTCTACTTCACGAGAGGCGCTCGGGCGGGACCAGGAGCGGGCACGGAAGGCAGACCACGAGAAGAGGTTCGGTGAGTGTCCTCATTAATTCCGAAAGTCGAAGAAAACAGACAAGTATCGAAGGGACGCAGCTGTCAACACCGACTTGGGAAGAGGGAGGAATCCTCAAGAAAGCAATACGCATTAAAGAAAAATTTGAAAGCTGAGTTGGAATTATCCTTCCAAAAATTCCCAAACCTAGAGAGTTTGCAAACGCTAATATTTCCAGTCTTCAAATACAGAGAGCTGTCATGATAGTTACATCAGGCTGAAGCATAAGAAAAAAATACGGGGAAAAGTGAGCCTTTCGATTGTCCCATTCTTCGGCTTTTTTTTTTTTTTTAAACAAATCATCAAAACTTTAGTATCCCAACTTGACAAAGGTAGCACAGAACAGGGTCTACAGCGCTGGGGTAAAGATCAATACAGAAGTCATCAAGGAAGTGGCTGGGAACGGAGTCCTCTAGCGTACGGGAGAATGATGCTCTATGACAGCGAGAATCATTCTAGAAATTGGGGGCCATTCATTCTAGAGTAACGTCCTGATCCACGTTATCCAAACAAGGGAGTTAAAGCAAACAAAAACATCATCCTCTCTAGATCCGAGTCAGCAAAGTGTTTTCTGTTAAAGGCCAGACAGGAAATAGTGCTTACTTTGTGGGCCATCTGGTCTCTGTCCTAACTACTCGGCTGTGCCTTTTATCACACGGAGAACATGTAAATGAACGAGCATGTGTGCCAATAAAACTTTATTGACAAAACCATGTGGCCAGCCCGTGGGCCATAGTTTGCCTGTGTAGTGAACTGTTCTGTTTTGGTTAGGTAAAATTCAACATTCATACCTCATTCAAAGGAAAAGTAAAGAGGGAATGATACGCAGCACAGTACAGAACAAAGTACAATATACAAATTCTAATAAATATAAAAGAGAGAGACATTATATGTTTCACCCTCAAAACGGCAAATAGGATACGAGTTGCCTACACCATCTATTATTTAACTGTATAGTGTACGTAAGAACATTTTCAAGAGAAACCTACATATTAGAAAGAAGGGGGGATGTGATATTTACACATTAATCAATATGGCTTGAAAATTAAATTGAAATTAAATTAATTAAATGAAACAGACTGAAAATGTATTAAAAACAGGACATCAGTGATAGAATCAATAACGACTTAAGGCCTGAGGCGTTCCCAGCACGCGGAGCGTGTTTTGGTAAGACTGTCCTTGAAAGCCCAACACGATGCTCCAGAAAATGTGGACAAGACAATCTTCTAGAACCTTCTCACGCCAGAGCCTGCCATGTTCCCTAGAGAAACTGGGACGGAAGCAGACGTGGAGATGTATGATGGATCCGTTATGGCAACGGTGCTGGAAAGCCCAAAGAACTGGAAACACCCCAGATGTTCCTGATCCGGAGGATGGACCTAAGCCACGTGGTATATGCGTGTAGTATACACTTCGCAAGGACAGAATCAAATAATCTACTTCTCCACGCGTCCACAGGGATGGATTTCAAACATTTAATATGGAGGGTTGTGGGTTAAATTGGGTCCCCCCCAAAAAAACACAAGTTAAAGTCCTAGTCCTAGCTCCTAGTACATCTGAATGTGACATTATTTGGGGATAGGGTGTTTGCAGATGTAAGTGAAAGATCTGAGATGAGCTCACCCTGGATCAGGGTGGCCCTAAATCTAATGACAGGTGTCCTTGTAAGAGACAGAAGAGGAGACACAGACACAGGGAAGCCACGTGAGGACAGAGGCAGAGATGGGAGGGACGTGGCCACAAGACCAGGGATGCCTGGAGCCCCAGAAGCTGGAAGAGGCAGGAAGGACCCTCCCTGGAGCCTCAGGAGGGAGCATGGCCCTGCCCCACCTGGATCTCAGCAGTCCTGCCCACCTGGATCTCAGGAGCCCCGCCCCACCTGGATCTCAGAGGTCCTGCCCTGCCTGGATCTCAGTGGTCCTGCCCCGCCTGGATCTCAGACATCTGGTCTCCAGAGCTGGGGAAAGAGGAATATCCGTGGTTTTAGTCATTTGGTTTGTGGTCATTTGTTCCAGCTGCCCCCAGGTAACTAAACTACTGAGCAAAAGATAAAAAATAAAAAAGCAAATCACAGATATTATTCTACTTCCCTAAGGATCAAAGAATGCAAAGTTAAATTTCAGAGACACACACGTGTGAGACATTTATAACGAGAAACAAGAAAACAGCTGATGCTACGTGTGGGTTAGGGGTTCGTTCTTGCAGGTGCATTGGGGGAAAAGTGTGGGCACATCGACGTGGTGTGACAACGTGTGCATTCACTGATCACCGACTTTTAAGTGTTTCTTGTATTTTGCGGTATTCACAGTTTGCAGTATTCTTAATAAAACCTATTCGCAACAGAAACAAACATCAAAACTTCATAAAACAATTAGGAATAAATGCAATAGGAAAGGCATGGGTATTTACAGAGAATTAATAAATCACCCTTGAAAAGCATTAGGATTCTGGTCGCCAATTCCAAGATGTGGGGTTTCCCCCCAACACTGTCAAGCAATTCACAGACACCATCAGGGTGTCCTATGATCCAACTCAGTTCTGACCTATCTACCTGGACATGGTGTCAGATCCCCCGGGATCAGCCCTACGAGACCGCCCTTCACTCCCTAGGTCAGATGCCAATCACAAATCCAGGTTGTCACTTGTGGTTCTGACCCACCAGCTACAGATCGGAGGATCCCAGGACTTCCTGCTTGGAGTCCAGGCAAACACGTTACTCATTAGATTACGGGTTTATTATAAAAGGCTCAGAACAGCCAAATGAAGTGATGGATGCATGGGGCCAGGTGTGGGGAAGGAGCTTCCCTGGCCTCGCCAGGTGCACCTCTCTACCCAAACCCCCACGTGTTCACCGACCCAGAAGCTCTCCGAACCCTGTCCTTTTCATTTTATACAAAGGGAGGCTTTATCGCAGAGGGAGGCATGATTGATTAAATCACTGGCCACTGGGGATTGACTCAACCTCCAGCCCCTCTCCTCTCCCTGGAGGTCAGGGGGTGGGGCAGAAAGTGCCAAGCTTCTAATCACGTGGTTGGTTCCCCTGGCAACCAGCCCCAACCTTGGGGGCTTTCCTAAAGCCACCTCATTCACGTAACAAAAGAAAACTCTACTGCTCTCCTCACCGGAAATTCCTAGGGTTTTAGGAGCTCTGTGCCAGAAACAGGACGAACAGCAAACATATATATTTCTTATAAGTCACAAAATCAAAAGCATCAAGACAGACACAAGTGAAAGGAAAGACAAATTATTCTCAGACAAAAAATATCACTCTGTAAAATCTCAATGTCCCCCTCCTAAATTAAGTTAGAAGTCCGTTCCAAGTAAGTTTTGTTCTGATGGTTATCGTATCCTATCCCATCCTGTCCCATCCTATCCTATCCTATCCTATCCTATCCTATCCTATCCTATCCTATTCTATCCTATTGTATTCTGTCTTATTCTATTTTACTAATCTATTCTATTCTTATTTCTTATTTTATCCTATCCTATTCTATAGTATTCTATTTTATCCTATCCTGTTCTCTTCTATCCTATCCTATCCTATCCTTTCTTTTTCTATTCTATTCTATTCTATTCTATTCTATTCTATTCTATTCTATTCTATTCTATATTTATCCTATCCTATTGGATTCTATGTTATTCTTTCTTACTCTATCCTATTCCATTCTATTTTATCCTAGCCCAGCCTGTTTTACTCTATCTCATTCTTTCTTGTCCTATCCTATGCTATACTATCTTATTACTTCTTATCCTACCCTACGCTATCCTTTCTTATTCTAGTCTAGTCTATCCTACTCTCCTATCCTATTCTGATTTATTCTATTGTATTCTTTCTTATTCATTCTGTACTATTCTATCCTACCCTTTCTCATTCTATTCTATTCTATTCTATTCTATTCTATTCTATTCTATTCTACTCTATTCTATTCTATTTCATTCTATCCTATCCTATTGAATTCTATGTTATTCTGTTATTCTTTCTTATTCTATCCTACTCTTTTCTGTTTTATCCTAGCCCAGCCTGTTTTACTCTACCTCATTCTTTCTTGTCCTATCCTATGCTATGCTATCTTACTACTTCTTATCCTATCCTATCCTATCCCATTCTGTCTTGTTCTATCCTATTGGACTCTATCCTATTCCACTCTATCCTGTTCTATTTCTCTCTGTTCTATTCTATTGTAAAAAGCTGGCAACGGCGTAAAGGTAGAAACAGAGAGAGATTGGGTGAATAAGCAGATGCAGCCTCATCCTCAATTCTTTTCTTCAAATCGCAAGTCATCTAAAAGTTGATCTGGGAAAACGAATCAGGGCAAAATGAGAAGGAGGCTAAGAAAACGAAGCCATGTTGGGGGGTGGGGGGGCATCGCCAGAGCAGAGGGGTGAATTCAGAACAGACGGGAACATGCAGGTATTTAGAAAAGCAGAGCCCTTCCCCTCCGGGATCAGTGGAGAAGGATGGGCTTTTGGACAAATGGACGAGCATCAGTCCCTGCAAACCCCATCCAGGTGGATGAGGCATCTGGTTCTAACAAGAAAATCTGGGGGAGGGCAGACGTGCAACAGGAGATACAAGGTTCAACATCCCTAATTACATAGAAAGTTTTTTGGTTTTGTTTTCCTGAGCTAGCAGCTCCCCGTGGGGGGAAAAATGGGAAAAAGGAATTGCACAAAGAATTCATGCAAAAAGTCACGTTCATAAGGAGGATTTGGGTTTTAAGGAGAGCCGCAGAGGGGAGCTCCGATGCGGAAAAAGGATCCCCTGCTCATGCAGATGTAATTACAGCCGGCCGCGGCCAGATGCCGGGCCCCGTGGCACACGATTACTCCCATTCACCAGAATCTGGGTTCCGGTGCTGACCCCCAAAATGCTGGTGCACGGAGAGCCCAGAGGTGGGGAATTCGCAGCAATTACTGTCACTTAAGTCACGCCTCCTGCCCTCCACGGCCCTGGAGCTCGTCATTTCTAATCTTCGCCACCCTGCCGCGAGGAGGAAATTAATACCGTCCTCTCGCCAAGACCCTGGAAGCCCGAGGATGTGCCCGGGTCCCACGGCTGGGCCAGCATCCCCCACAGAAACAGGACGGCACCAAATGAACAAGGAAGTGTTCCAAGAAGCAGGATTCCTGTCCAGCAAATGCAGGATCTGACTGATCAGTTAAAAAAAGACGCAAATTGAAATGCGACCGCATATCCAAGCACAAACTATAAAAATATCAGGAGAAAAGGGTGGGGGATAGGAGATTTTAAAAGTGCATAGCTTGTGGGCGAGTCTCCCTTTTCAGAAATTATCCTAAAGAAATAATCCCAGAAAGAGCAGGTGTCCACATCTGAAATCACAATGGTGTCCGTGTACCACGCTGGGCTACTTGGGGATTAAATGTGTATACAGGGGCGTTTTTGGCAGCCTGTGTCTTATACAGAGACGGGCTGGTTGTTGATTTCTGTGATGGTTATTGCATTTGTGGGGGGGGGAGGGACAAACACCTAAATTAGAGCAAAAAGGAAGCTGGATACAGAAACGGATATGCCCACATGATAATCCCCGGCCCTCACTCCACTTGGGGGAACGCGGATCGGGAAGGATAAAGGTCAAAACGGAAGCACTAGGGCTCCAACAGGTGAGATTCGGGGTGGCCTCGTAATGCCTCGTTCCCACTTTGTGCAGAATTGAAGTTATGTGCATGGGGACAGGTGCCTCTCACGGACCCTTTGCTACTTGCTGGCCGTGACTCCCCGTGTCACCTGCTTACATGCTTCCCCCACAATGGGAGGGTCCTGTCTTTGAGCAAAGCCCCTGCCATCACCCTGTGGGACAGCTGGGAGGACCACGTGCGTCCTGCAAGGAGCCTTTTGTGCGAGTCTGTGTTGGCAAAGCAGAGGCAGCGTGCGTCCTCCTGGAAGGGATGCTGAGGGATGCCGTCCGACTAGGGTCCTTACAGACACAGGTGTGCAAACCATCTCAGAAGCGAGCACGGCAAAGCAAGTGCGGGAGGCTTACCTTGAAGAACCACCAGCCGAACAGCTTCTTGATGAGACGCGTGCCCCAGAAGACGTGTCTGTACAGGTCCGTGTTGACCACCCCGGGGTCGACCACGTTGGCGGTCACGGGGCTCCCCTGGGCGGCCAGCAGCCTCTGCAGGTGGTAGGTGAACAAGACAAGGGCCAGCTTGCTTTGGGCGTAGGCGCTGTGCGGGGAGTAGCAGCGGCTGTGGGAGCAAAGAGGGGCACGTGTGAGACACCAATGTATCCCTCACCTGCAGGGTCCCTACGTGTTCAGGTCCCTACCTGCCTAGGTCCCTCACCTGCAGGGTTCCTACCTGCCCAGATCCCTACCTGCCGAGGTCCCTACCTGCCTGGGTCTCTACCTGCAGAGGTCTCTACCTGCCCAGGTTCCCCACCTGCAGGGTCCTTCACCTGTAGCGTCCCTACCTGTTCGGGTCCCTCACCTGTAGGGTCCCTACCTGCCTAGGTCCCTCACCTGCAGGGTTCCTACGTGCCCAGATCCCTACCTGCCTGGGTCCCTACCTACCTGGGTATCTACCTGCCGAGGTCCCTACCTGCCCAGGTTCCTGATCTGTAGGGCTCCTCACCTGCAGGGTACCTCACTTGTCCCTGTCTCTCACCTTCCCTAGGTTCCTCACCTCCCCGGGTCCCTACCTGACTGGGTCCTTCACCTCCCTGGGTCCCTACCTGTCCAGGTCCCTCACTTGCAGGGTCCCTACCTGCCCAGGTCCCTACCTACCTGGGTCCCTACCTGCCCAGGTTCCTCTGCTGTAGGGTCCCTCACCTGCCAGAGTCCGTCACCTGCCCAGGTCCCTCACCTGCAGGGTCCCTTACCTGTCCCTGTCCCTCACCTTCCTTGGGTCCCTCACCTGCAGGATCCACGGCCTCCCACCTCCTGTCTGCCCCTGGGGTATCCTGAGGCTTGACTTCCACTCCCCATGCCCACGAGGGTTTTTGCAGTTTGTACGACAACCACGGGGCTTCATCACCCGTGCGTCGTGCGGGCACCTGACCCGATGCGCAGAAACAGAACAGAACGCCAACTGTCTCGGCGACCGAAAGGATGGGGCGATTCTCCCCACCCGCCCTTACTGTGACGATGCAAACAGCACCGGGAGTCCCGCTCCGGAAGCTTGGGACAAACACGTCCTGCCTGCACGCAACTTTGAGTTTTCATGCCTTTTTCAACCGTGAGGCATGTAGTTAAGTTTCATCGTGACCGTATAGACTCACATTTCATTTGTGTCCAACTTGTCATCCTCGTAGCTTCACGAAGGGCTGGGAACGCGATCCTAGTATTTTTAAATAGGATGTCTATTTTGAAAGCAGTTTTGGGCTCACGGGGCCCTGAGGAGGCAGGCGCAGATCCTCCGTGCACCCCTCCCGGTCCCTCCCCCCGTTATCAGCATCCCCGTTAGACGGTGCAGTTGGTTCACGTGAGGATCCCACATCCACACCATCAACACCCAGACGCACCACCTAATGTGTATTCGACTTTCTTCTTGGGGTGCACATTCTATGCGTTTGGGCAAATGTCCAATGACATGTGGGCACCACTATGGAGTCCTACAGACTAGTTTCACTGCCCTAAAACCCCTCCACGCCCCACCCCGTCATGCCTCCCTCCCCGCACCCCTGGCCAGCACCCATCTTCGTACTGTCTTTAGCTGTGCACCTGCTGACGGGCACCTCGGTGGCCTCCAAGTTTCGGCAGTCGGGCATCACGCTGCTCCAGACATCCGTGGGCAGGTTTCCGTGCGGCGTGTCTGCACTCCTCTGGGTGATTTCGGGACCGTGCGATGACTGTGCGTTCAGCTCTAGAAGAAACCGCCCCACTGCCCTCCCATGTGACCGAGCCATTTTGCATTCCCCCCAGGAGCCGCGGAGAGCTCCTGTCTCTTCCTGAGCTCGCCCGCCAGCCAGCCCGCGGTGCTGAGGGCATCCCAGCTTTCGGCCACTCTCTCGGGCGTGCTGTAGGGTCTCCCTGTTGCTTAAATTTGCAAGTTCTCCGACGACCTGGGATGTGGAGAATCTTTCCGTAAGTCGACGGCGAGATTTTCTGAGGGACTGCAGGAGTGCCTGGCCGTCCGCGAGTGACCAGCACATCGCCGCCCTCGGGGACTCAGTCCTGCCTCCTGCCATTTCCCAGGAAGCAGCTTTCCCCCGCAGGAATGTGACCTCACAGCGTGGGCTTCATGCAGCCTCCTGTCATGGGAGCCCACGTGCAAAAGCCCAGGTTTGCTCACGTGCAAAAGCCAAGGTTTGCCCCTGGGGGGGTCCACCCAATTGATGCTGCAAAACGGACCTCTGGTTCTTCTGTCTTAAGGGACTGGTGCAGGGGGGCAGGTCAGCAAAGGCTGTCACCAGATGAACTTGCCAAGGAGCGTTGGCTCAAACAATTCGAAACGTGGCTTTTTTCTTTTTTCCTTTTTGGAGGGAGGGATTAAGAGAAAAATATAGGGCCGTTCAAAGCGCAAATTCCCTCCCCAGCGCAAGACAAGCCACAACCCTCCAATTATTGTCAAGAGACTTATTTTTTGGGAAATTTCTCCTGTCTGCTCCCCGCAGGGGAGAGGAGGAGACGGCTCCAGGAAACGGGGAGTGATTATGTGCAGGGAAATAAATGTCGAGTTTCGTCTTGGCCTCGGGCCACTTAGGCGCCATGGGCACGCCAGCCCTGGATGCAGCGCTCTCAGCGTTGCTTGGTTCGGACCCTTAAAGGGTGAGAAGCATCAATGTGCCCATTTCTCCAGGGTAAACCGAGGAAGGCTGTGACGATGGCTTTATGGGGTAGCACGGAGAAGAAAGAACCGAAGATTGTTAGAAATAGTAAATGGAGGAAAAGTCAATATGTTTGTCTATGGGAGGGAGGACAAACGTCCAAGAAGGACGAGTGATTTCAGGAGAGGTTTCCCCTGGCGGATTTACAGATAAAGAAGCATCCACGGCGGAAATGGGAAGGAATCACAGCAAATTCACAGGAGGACGCGATCCCCCCACGGCGGTTTTCTAAATAAAACCCCAAGGACTGGAAAGGCACTTGGCGTGGAAAACAACGAAGAGATTGAACGTTAACAGATAAAAGGGAGCAGAAACACAGAATCAAATGACTGTTCTCACTGCGTGGGGATAAACGAACTAACTCAGGAAATGGCTGCGCGGCTCGGTTCTACATGGAGTTTTTAATGCGTTCCTTTTGTAGTAAGGGGTGTCGGAAAGGAGAACCCAAACCCATAAACATAGATCTTTATTTTCAGAAAATAAAAATGGTGTAATTACTTGAAGAATAATTTAAAGGTCTATCTGAAACAAAAGTTAGAGACGGTAATGTGGTAGGTAGCCTTTTGGAGGGGCAGAAAAACGTTTCTCCTATACTTTTGAGTTCTGTACCCGAGGGCTGCAAATTAAACTGAGGACTGCCAGCTTTACAGGGAGAAATCATGCCGATTTCACTTTTAACTTTACATATATGGGGGGTCTTCATAGAAAAGTAGTAAAAACCCCGAAGACACCATTAGACTTGGGTTTATATACTAGTTTACAGCGCTTGGTAAATGGTGGAGGGGAGAGGAGACAAAGGAAATGCGATTTGGGCTTCCACAGGTGGTAAACTGAAAAGGTCCATACATATGTATATATATACTAGTAGAAGTTAAAGGGTCACTTTAGTACTTTTTGTGACTTTCTCGGAGGTTCTGCTTTTAATCAGATCTGGGGAGACCAACATATACCCGTCTACACCATATCCATCAATACACTTTCTATGTTGTTTCATGGGTTATTTAACGACTCCCACACCAGCAGTCAGGCCTCCTTCTCAGCAGACCTGCCCTATACTGCCACATCAACATCTCATAGAACTATTATCACCCCCCTTCCTCCCAGAAAACCACCGACCTTCTGTATCATCGTAATTGTTTCAGAAAAAGCGGGTTTCCAAAGTCCAAAGTCATTATGCCAGAAATTGTGCATAGGACCACGGGATTTATCAGACAAGATCTTGAGCTGTTGAAAAACACAATTTATAGAGTTTTCTTATTGCAATAAAACACACGTGTCCCTGAATTTGCATATCATTCACGGTATGTGAAGCCCGCGTTTTCAGCTCATCGTACACGACTTAATTCTCTCCTTGCAGTTGGAGACCACGAAGCACCAGCCAACGCTGAGAGTTTATTACAAGAAAGAAGGTCTTCATTAATTACGTTGATGGATGCTGTGGCCCGTGGGTGAGTCACCACTGAATGCCTGCCACGCTGGCCTTGTGGACGGCTTCCTTTTATACAGATCCACAGGGAGTATTAGCGGTCATGGTCTGTCCGCTGGCCTCGGATAACTGTGTGTGCGGAAGACAGCACGACCCAGGGTGTCATGCTCATGTCACATTAATCTGCTGCATTATTTCCCTTCTGGGCCATCAATGCACAAGCGCATAGCCAACAGTGATGGAACGTCCGTCTGCTACCGCGAACCCGGGTGCTCCCTGGGTCCGATAATGAGCAAGATGGGTCGTACCCATTCGTAGGCAAAAAATCCCTCCTCTCCAGACACAAGCTTTCCCTTGGTGACACAGACAAGTGTTGCATTGCGCTGATCTCTGGTTTTCCACGTTTCGTAATCCCGAGGACTATGGAAATGTAGGGTGCCCGCCCAGGAGGGGTTCAGGAAATATCGTGAGCAAAAAAAAAAGGGGCTCTGTGTTTTCCCAGAAACAGCCCAGGACATTGGTGACCATGTGCAAATCCCAGCCTCGTGCAAACGTCTGGCACGGCTATGGATAGAAACACCGCGGGCACTTCAGCGGCCTGTCACGCATCCCAGAACACCGTGTAAACCCTCGAAAGCTTTGGGGAACACCTGAATCCGTGCAGGGGAGTTTATTCACAGCATGGGGTTCCACAAACAGTGATATAACGGGCTGGGAAGATGCACGTACGAATGGACGGATGGATTAGCTCCCCACCCCTGCCGAAGTTAAAAAAGTCTGGGAAACTCAAACCGAAATAGGTATTTTCCCTGGGATGTAGACACATGCCTGTAACATCTCAAGGATTATTGCTCCGAAGCGAGGTCAGCTTGGAAGAAAGGGTTCCGGAAAGGATAAAAGATCTGTCGCCTTGGGAGCGATGGATAGGTTTCCTTACAGATTGAATTGTGTCCCCCACAAGAAAGATGGGTTGAAGTCCTTCCCCAGGATGCAGAATATAACCTTGCATGGAAATAGGGTTTTGACAGAGCCGACGAAGTTAATGGGAGGTGTTCAGGGTGGGGCTCTAACCCTGTATGACTGCTGAACTTATAAAAAGGGGAATTCGGGCACAGACGGGCGTGTGCGGAGGGAAGAGCACATGCAGGTGCACAGGGGGGAGATGGTCCTGTGGGGACGGAGGCAGATCAGGGGGCCATGCATATGTAAACATTTGCTGACCATCACCAGGACCTGGGAGAAGAGCCTGGAACATATTCTCCCCCAGAGCCTCAGGAAGGAATCAGCCCGGCCCCACCTGGATCTCTGACCTCCAGCCTCAGAGCATCAACTCCCGTGGTTCTAAGCCACCCAGTCTCTGGTCCGTTGTTACGGCCGCCCCAGGACGCCCATACAGGGAGCACGCCACGAGCCATAATGTGGGTGGGCCTCGCCTAATCAGTTGAAGGCCTGAAGAGGAAAGATGGAGGTCTCCTCCAAAGAAGAAGGAATTTGGCCTCGAGACTGCAGCTTGGAAATTCTGCCTGCATTCTCTGTTTTTCGGCTCAAGATGGGAACACTGTCTCTTAGTTGCATCTCTAGCCTGCTGGTCTACCCTGCAGGTTTTTGGGTGGTCCCTACAATCTGTGGGTCAATTCCTTAGAGCAAATCAACCCATCTCTCTCTTGCTCATATAGACATATAAAACATCTATAAACATATGTTATATAATAACCACAATTACATTATAATATATAATGTATAACAATTATAACACTATAATGTTATATATGTCATATATAATTGTTATATAATTATAAGTGTTATACAACAATTAGTTACACTATTCATAATGTATATGTTATATTACATAACAATTATAATAACATTGTTATAACATATATAATGTTATATAGCAATTATAATTACAATGCCGTGTACATACATGTTACACACATGTCATGTGACAATTCTATTATGTATAACATACTATATAACAACTATAATCACATTATAATGTTATAACATATGTGATGTTATGTAACAATTATAATCTTAAGAAGGAAACATAATTACGGAGCTATAGCAATTATACCTCGATAAAAAACGCTAACAACGAAACATGCACTGGAGAACGCAGTAACACAGAGCACTACAAAATGTGTGCACGGGGTTTTGCAGGGATTCGGATAACAGAGCTGTGTCTAAATCAGTGCGTTTGTACTGCTGTGCAGTCTTTTCTGTGATGCAATTTCGACTCTGAGTGATTGCCTAGTGATAGTAAGGAAGATTTTTTTTTAAACATATGCTTTGATTCCGTCATGTGTAAAATGAAGATAGTATTTACCTAAAAGCATTGCTGTGCTGTATTCATGGGCTGGTACAGATAACGTGCTCGAGTCTGTGACCGCAAAACAGTAAGTCATCAGTCGCTAATACTCATTATGATTATTCGTAAGACAGGTTTATTCCAAACACTGGTCGGTGAGGCGCACCGTTTTCCTGTGATGCTGAGCACTGTGCCCCACGCGTCACCGCGTCAGGCTCGCGAGGGAGGCTGACGGGCAACCTTGACCCCCTGGACAGCCGGCCGCGAGCACCCACCTGCCCTGCAGGTCGTCCATGTTCAGCTCCCCGATGTAATGCGTGGCCGAGGAGACGGTCAGCACCCTCGCGCTGCGGCCAGGAGATCCCGACTCCTTCATGGTGTCCAGGAGGAGGTTGGTTAGCAGGAAGTGACCCAGATAGTTCAGCCCAAAGTGCTCCTCAAAGCCGTCCCTGGTTTTCCTCTGAGGGACCATCATCACCCCGGCTGGAACAAAGCGGATAGCAGGGAGAGTTACGCATGAGATGGGGCAGCCGTGCCACTGACGGGCTGCAGGGACGTGGACCCATGGCCGGGAGCCAGCCAGGAGGATGGGCTCGGGTCCCCGTTGCCATGTCACGTCCTGCTGCATATGTGGTGGGGAAGGGGCCAGGACATCATGTCAGCGCCGGCAATGCTCGTAAAACAGCAGCATCTGGGAGAATGTGAGAATGTCTTGAATCACCAAAGATGCACCCCCCACCGCCACCCCGGGAAGTTAATTCTTCTGGACAGAACAGCTGTCTGCACAAACAAAGGGTTCCTTGTTGTAGGAGCTTCTGGGACCCATTGGGATGCTGATGTGCAGGGTGGGGAGGACGGAACCCAGAGCCCAGTTCCCCAAACTCATGTTGCCATGACACCACCACCCCCCATTCACAGGGCATCCCAGAAATGGACTCATTCTTCCCGGCGCCCTGTGCAAAATGCGGACCCAAGTATGCACACCGGGCGTCCTTGCCGTCCCCGGCCCAGACCCCAGTCCAGCCCTGTTGGCTATTATCCCACCAACACATTCATAAAAGCATGTTCCGTGCTTGCTACATGCATGCTTCCCCAAGCTCAGAACAACTCCACCCCCATCGGAGCAAACCTCGGCGATTTCCCTGTCCCCATGTCCTTTCCACGGATGCTGGCTCCCGGATGTGCAGGAAACATGCCTGGCCCGTATGGGTCCGTGTCCTGGAGCAGCCCAGCCTGCTTGAGTGTGTATCGGTCGCAGTACATGTATGTACTTGTATGTGTATGGATGTAGGTGTATTTCACGTGTCTTCTGTGTGCATCTGGACATTTATTGTAGACATGTCTGCATATGTTGCAGGTGCTTACACACATTTGCATACGTGTGCCCATGTAAGCACACACACATATGTGCTTATATGTTTCCAGGCACGTTTGCATGCACATACATATGTATTTATGCAAATATATCGCTGCGCGTGTGCAGATGAACATGGGCTTGTATTTAAGTACGTCAGCAAAGGTATCTGCATATGCCTCAGTGTTCACAGCTTATGGGTTTGCATAGGTACTTCTGTGTCACGCACACACATCGATGTGGCCACTTGTACGGCATTCCTGCAAGTGTTTGTGTTTGTGCATATTTTGAATTTGCAACTGAATCTACTTGTGTAGGACCTGCATGCATCGACACACCTACTTGAGTGTGCATTTGTACACGCTTGTATTTCACGTGCATGCGTTTCTCTAGGTGTATGTATTTGCACCTATGTATGTGTTTGTCCTTATGTGTCTTGCATGCGGACAGACAGATTTACTTGCATACGTACACGGGTATTTGGTGTGCATGTGGAGGCATTTCTACATGTGATTCTCTGTGCTTTTCTATACATGTAGACAGTGTTCCAGCTGGACCGCGAGGCCCCTCCCTGCACACATGGGCCACAGGGCACGCCCCACCCACCTGCACCCACACAACGCACTTTGTGCATTCACAACCCTATACATCGTGCCCCCGGGCAAGCTTATCACTTGTGGGGTGCTCAAGGGAAGAGAAATGTCTGATCCAGGCTGTGGGCTTCATGGCACCTGTATAGTGCTTTGGGTGTAGTGAAGTGGTACGTCACATTCAAGTCACATAATAGAAATGAGAGCCCGTGAGCTCGATCCCACACACACCTGCTATGCTAAGTGCTTTTTTCCACGTCCCTGAATGCCCCATCCTCTGAAAACACGTCCAGGGGATTGAAAATGTACCCCCTGAGGTTACTACTCTAAAACATCACTTGGGCAGACCTACAGGGAGAGAACCAACATAAATCGGGAAACAAAGCCCCAGCGGGTCTTATACATTCAATAAAAGGTGTATTTAAGAATATCCACAGTCATTCAACTCAGCTAAGAAAACATTCCCAAAGGGCACCTGGCATCCATGGCTTTAAGCGGATGTGAAGTCTGGCATTTGGAGAACAGGTACAGACCCCCCTGGTGATGCCATTTTCTGGATTATTATATTTAGCATGATGAAGCCAGATACGCAAAACTCTGTCCATGCCTAGAGGATTATAGATTCATAGTTGGGGGAGCTGGAAAGGGGCCTCCACATGGTTTCAACACTTGCTTCCTCGGGAGACAGAGTCTGCATCCCATCCCTCGGATCCCGGCTGCCTCATTAACTTTCTGTAATGAGTAGGATGTAGCAGCAGTGACAAGATCAACATACCACTTCCAAGGCTCGGTCAGGAAAGACCCACATGGTTGCTGGGGATGCTGTTGCTGGAGAGAACAAACTTCATTGAAGAGAAGGGCCATATGCACCCCAATGTTCATAGCAGCATTGTCCACAATAGCTAAATCGTGGAAGGAGCCGAGATGCCCTTCAACAGATGACTGGATTAAGAAGTTGTGGTCCATATATACAATGGAATATTACTCAGCTATCAAAAAGAACAAGTTCTCAACATTTGCAGCAACATGGACGGGACTGGAGGAGATAATGCTAAGCGAAATAAGTCAAGCAGAGAAAGACAATTATCATATGGTTTCTCTCATCTGTGGAACATAAGAACTAGGAAGATCGGTAGGGGAAGAAAGGGATAAAGAAAGGGGGGTAATCAGAAGGGGAAATGAAGCATGAGAGACTATGGACTCTGGGAAACAACCTGAGGGCTTCAGAGGGGAGGGGGGTGGGGGATTGGGATAGACCGGTGATGGGTAGTAAGGAGGGCACATATTGCATGGAGCACTGGGTGTTGTACGTAAGTAATGAGTCATCGAACTTTACATCGAAAACTAGGGATGTACTGTATGGTGACATAACATAATAAAAAATTATTAAAATAAGAAAAAAAAAGGAGACTGGCTGGTGCCCTTGAGACTGCCGTATTGGACAGAACTCATGGGGGTCATCTGGTCAACCATCGTAGCTGAGCCTGAGTGGTGGGCAGCACCAACTCCCCAGCACTGAGGCAAGCCATCTGGACATCCAGCCCCAGGTGAGCCATCAGGTAAACAGAAGCCTGAGCTGTAACTGTAATAGGACACCTGGAGCTGGACCCGCCCAAATTCCTGTGCCCCCAAACTGCAAGCAATAGAAATGCTTAGTATTGAGCCACTAGGATTGGGGGTGGTTTGGAACACAGCAATAGCCACTGCAATATCACTGCATGTCTAAATGACCAATTCCTAGAACACCACTGCATGCATAAATTATCAGTTCCTGGAATATCACTGCATGACTAAATTATTAATTCCTTGAATATCGGTGCACGCCCATTATCAATTCTTGGAATACTGGTGCATGCCTAAAAGATCAATTCCTAGAACATCATGGCATGCATGAATTATTAATTCCTGGAAGAGCAGTGGATGGCCATTACCAATTCCTGGGATATTACTGCATGCCTAAATCATCAATTCCTGGAATACGTCTGCACGCATGCATTACCAATTCCACATTAGCGAGCCCCACCTCGTGGGACAAATGACTGTCACTAAACTCAGCCTTCCAAGTATCCAAATTCATTGGAAAATAGCCCACATCATGGAATAGGGGATGTGGGGCTCCATCCACAGGGATTATTCTGAATTTTGCGGTGTTACTCTGCAGTGAGTTCCTAGGGCTTCGATTTGGTTAGTTGAGGACAATGTGTTAAAAGAAGTAACTCTTGTGGGTTATTCCCTTCGTCGTGATGGCCTCTCGTGAGCGCCTGGAAGTTGGTAGCAAAGAAAATGGCTAGGGGACTCTGGTGAGCCGAACCTTGCAAGAGGCAGGTGCATGGACCTTGGGTTTCACACCCCTGGGGCTGACCTGCTGGACTCATTAGTTATTTCTGGGGCACCAATGGTCCAGGAAGCGGGCATAGGAGCTGAAGGACAACCACAGCCTCATCTCCCGTACACGTACAATACCCAACTCATTCCGATTATCTAGGATAATGTACATGACGAGCAAACGTGGGGTAACTGTTGAGCTGGGGGGAAATGCCAGCATGGATCTTTGTTGGATGCAAGTTCTGGCGACAGATCATGGCACAAACTCACTGACCCAGCCTCCAGGAATTTGACAGTAAGGATGTTCTGGGCCAAGAGCGAGTTCAAGGTTACTCCAGAAATCATAAGCAGTGTTTGGAGCACATTCTTGGCATTAACCGTATCATTGGGGAACGCGAACTTTTAAGGAGCAATGAGAACATCACTGCCATGCATACAGTTGGTCACCTCTTGGAAATGTCCAATCCATTCTGGGCCTCATGGAAGCGAAGTAGGGGATCTCGGCACCCAAAGCCGTCCGAATCCTAATCCATGATTATGTCGCATACTGAGAATCTGCACGTTCCTCTCTATTCTAAAGCAAAATGTCTCAGACACCCCCCTGTGCACAGCATCATCGATCTCAGATGGCAATATTTATTGAACGTCTCATACGTGCTGAGGGAGAAATGTTACCTGCACCAACAGAGCTGCCTTTGTCTTTTTGAGATACTGCTGTCACACGAGTGCTTTGGAGGGCTGTCCTTTGATAGTGAGCGTTACTGAGATCTCAGTATCTCCCTTTGCTAGCTGAAAAGTGGGAAAAGGTACAATAAAAATATCCGCTCATCGATCCACGCATTTGATCGGGGAGTGGACTTGCATGCAGAACAAAGTGTTGTTCTTTATGGAGCAAAACAAAGAAACAGAAAAGGTATGTCCTAATCATGGGGGAGGAGAGAGAGTTGTGTGTCTTGCAGGGGACGGGAAAGGCAGAAAGAAGAGAGAGAAAGGGGCGCTTTCTGGCTGGTGGCATGTGGCCAGATGATGGCTTCATTCCACAACATGAGGAACATTTCAGAAATGCCACCATCACTCTGGGGAATGAATGCTACCCCCATTCAGAGCCACTGTCCCTGCCCAAGCTTTGGATTCCATTGATTGACGCATCAGTGGCACTCACAGAAAGCAAAACCAAAGACGTCTGGAAGCTGCCAACCGTGGTAGTCAGGAAAAGGGATATGAAAATGTGGGGACAGGGGAACAGAACATTCTGGAAGGGAGCAATGAGCGTTTTGATTCTGCCTATAAAACATGAACAGGAAAGGGGTTGTCCACGTGCCTTGGAGAAGGACGCTGGGAAAATTTGTAAGTCAATGAATGCCTGTGGTTCCAGGCAAGACTGGGGTCTTGCAATGAACCCATGGGTGCATGGGTACTGGGGTTGAGTGCTTAGCGGGTAGTGAACCTGCAGTGACATGTGGCCCAGTCAAAATGTTGAAATCAAAGGAACAAGTACATGTGTCCAAAGTAATTCCTCAATGTGAATACAATGGGAAACACATTGGTAGGACTGCTGTGTGGATGGGTCCCCATGGCATGACCAGGCTGCATATTCCCATTTCCATTCTGGAATAACTTTCTCCATGTTGTTGTAAAAGACATCGCCCACCCCACACCCCATGATGATAGTAAGGATCCAATTGTTTACTGAGTATGTTTCTTAAACGGGCAACAAATCTTGATGGCAAGTACCATCCACTTGCATCCGCCATATGCACCGAGGACACCTGAGACCAGGTGCTTTTCAACAAACAACTCTTGGAAGAGCTTCTCAGTGACGTGCTTCTGGGGTGTCTGGATAACTGGAAAACCACTGTATTTCTCAGCCCACTTCCTGGAAGCTCATGAAGGGCATTTATAAGAACAAAGGTGTTCCATGCACGCCCACGGCCTCCAGCCTACTCTTCTGGCAGTTCCGGGATCACGGTAAGTCACATCAAACGGCATTGCAAACGCCCACCACCAGAAGAACATCCAACTGCCTTCTGTTCTAGGGAAACCCATCACACAGCAGAAAATGGGGAGGGAGACACGTTGGAAAACAAACAGAAGGCACCGATGAGAAGTGGTCTATACACATTCGGATCCAATAATCCATTGACGCATGCACACGTGGTGGTGATTCACCACCTTCCGTGTTCCTGGAAGGGAGACCAGCTGACAGCAGAGCCTGTTTTGCATAGGAAACGCCAAGTGCATAAATAGGAAAATTGCTCAGGCATCTGCCTGCCCAGACACGGGTACCATGTTACTCCGCGCTCAACTGCTCCGCGGTCTTCTGTGGATGCAGACTCCGTTGGTGTGCACCTGGCCCAGGAGAGAACCGTTTACTTCTCAGGATTATTTTATTTCTCAAGGGCTACCACTGCCATATTTATTTTTAGTAATTCTTGACGTTGGGAAATTCATCCATTAGAGGTTTGGGAAGAAGTCCTACAAGGATAAAACATCAATTCCGCACAGTTATTTCAAAACTATCTGTGATCAGGTGGGGGGATGGGAGACTGGATAAGTAAAATTTTGATGTGAATAAACTATAAATACTGAGCTGGCTCTCCAGGAGATATACTATTGATTCTTTTTGTGTTGGATAAATCCTCAGCTTGGATCCCGAGCTTCCAGAAAGAGGCAGTCTGGTTCTATTTTCATCACACTGGCAAATGCAAACACCATTTCCTTTCAGAAGTACTTAACATTTACAACATCTTGATCGCTCTTATCTTTTTTTTAAAAAAAGGTTTTATTTATTTGACAGAGACAGAGCAAGAGAGCACAAGCAGGAGGAGCCGCCGAGGGAGAGGGAGAAGCAGGCTCCCCGCTGAGCAAGCAGCCTGATGTGGGACTCGATCCCAGGACCTTGGGATCCTGACCTGAGCCAAAGGCAGATGTTTAACTGACTGAGCCACCCAGGCGCCCTGCTCACTCTTAAGAATTAAAAATAGAGAGAGAGAGAGAGAGAGAGAGAGAAGAAAACACAAAATCTAGCTCCCCTTGATCCCTGGGAGTCCCCTTTGTGCAGTCCAACCGGGGCTGTTTTCCAGGAGGTGGCACAGGTGTGGCTGGCTCACAGAAGTGGGTCCCGTGAGCACACATCCTTTCAACCAGTCGCCTTGGTGGGAGGAGATAATATCACAGAGGAGGGTCTCAGGCAAATAGTTTTGGGAAATTCTGCAGACCCTCTTGACCACTAACCAGGCCATGGCCAGGGTCCTCCTCTGAGAAGTCCTGAGGTTGGAAAACCTGTTTGTATCTGCTGACTTCTCCAAATATCTCCCAAAGCATCTGGACTCAGAATTCCCATTGCACACAGCAAGGACGAATGTTCATGCATAAAGTAAGGTGAGAGACACGTGAGAAATGCCTTCTCTTCCTGTAAATCAAGGTAAGTCTGAGCACACTGGGCTGGAGAGGAATCCATTTGCAATCTTGACCGCACTGTCCTGGCCGCCCCACTGGCCCCAGGGCCCTTTGTCTCTGCGGCTTTCCTCCTCTCCTGGGTTCCGTGGGATGCCACTTCAGAAGCCTGGGGGCTTTCCAGACAGATCACGTTTGAGATGCAGTCTTTTCTTTCATTTACATGACGGTGTTGTCATATTTGAGGTGGCACTTTCTAGGGCGAGGCATGTCACAGATTAATTAGTGGTTGAGTGTCTGTCTCCTTTGCCAGAGTATGATTTCCATGAGGTCAAGGGTGCTTGTTTACCACTGTACTGTTCCCGCCTGTGAAACACTGAGCTCACGTAAGGTGGGTGTGTGGCCTGAATGATGACCACCGGCCCCCCCAAAAGTTGTCCACATCCTGAATCCTTGTGTGGGAGACAGAATAATGTCCCCGCAGACGTCCACATCCTGATCCCCACATAGTGGACAGAAAAATGTCCCCACCAATGTCCATGTCTTGATCCCCATGTGGGAGACAGAATAATGTCCCTGCAGATGTCCACATCCCAGTCCCCATGTGGGAGACAGGTTAATGTCCCCATAGATGTCCATATCCTGATCTCTAGAGCCTGTGAATATGTGTCCTCGCATGGACAAAGGGACTTTGCAGATGGGATTGGGTTAGGAACCCTGTGATGGGGATGGTCCTGGAAGACCCCAGTGGTCCAAGTTCACCACAAGTGTCCTCACAAAAGGGAGACAGGAGGCTCAGAGTCAGAGAAGGTGATGTGCAGATGGAAGCAAACATCGCAGAGAGACAGAGAGGGAGTTGCAGATGTCACCCCACTGGCTTCGAAGATGGTGGCGGGAAGTGGCCATGAGCCAAGGAATGCTGACAGCCTCTAGAAGCTGGAAAAGGCAAGTCAATTCAAGAGAAATCAAGGAAATTTCAAGGAAAATCAAGGGATTTTCCCTTACAGTGCCACCTGGGGCTCAGGGATTGCACACAGAGTGTATTGTGTCTCCATGTGTCTGGGACAGGGAGCAGCAATGGTAGGTCCCGAGCACAGAGGAAGGTGTGTATGGAGGAATGTCTGGGCTGAAGTGAAGTCAATGTGTGGACGGGATTCCCTAGAGGGAAAGCAGACACGGCGTACAGAGGGTCCAGCCTCCCTGAGTCCACATTTGCTTGGTTTACTATCTGCAGAGAAGAGACCAGGGGCCAAGGTACGACCACTGGGGTCACCTTGAAAGTGAAGAGTAGAGAGTGAATCACCGAGCATCCATTGATGATATAACAGAGTCCTGTAGTGTATGTGTCTATAAAATCTCACAAATTCGGGACAAGCACAACACAGTGCTTTCGTCCTGCTGTTGACAAATTGCTCCACGATGAGGTGCTCTGGTCACTAATTATTGAGGGTATTACGTAGAATGAGGAAATAAGATGTCTACTTGGACTGGATACCCCACAGTCCTGCCAGCTCATGTCTACATTAGTGATTTATGATATTCTAATTCTCAACATTTATAATACTGATAAATGCCCTGACACCCTCACCAGCACCAAGATGGAGGAATCCTCAAATAACTGATTCCTGCAAATAAATTGAAGGTGCGCCCATTTCGGGAAACCTTGAAAACTATCAAGAAAGGTCGGTGTAGAAAGGAAAATTAAAAACATTCCAAGCCTTCCCATGAGCACCACCAGCACTAATAACACACACACGGTGTTTGTTTCCAGGCTAAGGAGGTGGAAGTGGTGTTCATTATAACTTTGTTTCGCACCTGCACATCACAGATATATGTGCGTGTATCCGTACACATAAATACATCATTGGAGTTGGACCCTCTAAGTCGTATACGCTACGTGTTTCCTTCACTGAGAATTTCCAATCAAACAGGTGCACTGGGCAGAAGTCTGTCTATCTGCACCCCCTTCCTGCCCGCCAACCCCACTGGTACAACAGAAAATGTTAAAACATGTTAAGACAACGAGAAAGAAGACAAAGGGACAGCAATCGAATGCTGGAAGCCAGAGTCAGATGGACCAACGTGGTGTAGCCTTAGTATGTAGACTTACGCTCCCTCTTCCCCGCAGATTATGTTCCTATCGTCATTCTCATAATTTCTTACTATGGTAAGAAATTCCGTGGCAAAGGCCTTTGGAGAAGAGAGTCAATTAAGTCTCTTCAGCTCAGGAAATTCACCTCGATTATGCAAGCGGGCCCGGTGGAATCACAGGGGGGTCCCATGGTAATGTTCTCCCCGCCATCCAACAGGTGAATGATGTAACAAATGTTTTACATATTTTGGAAAGAAGGTGTCGTGTTTGACTGATAGCAGTTCTCTTCACCCTATTAATATTACCATTTATCTCCCCTACACAGGACCAGCTGGTCTCCAAGTCTGAAGGCGATGTGTGACATTCTCTGGGCACGAGTGGTTTTCTACCACACTTCCCATAGTTTCGGTGTTCCATATGGATTCAGTCTGGACCTGGGAATGGTGCTCCCTCCTCACTGTGGGGGGTCTGGATGAACCTCTACGACATCTCCCGAGTGTAGCAGGGGAAGAGAGGAATGCCTCAGGCACCAAGCTGAGACACCAGATGTATCCGTGATGCTCTTAAGAGCTGAGCACGGATGAAAGAAGGGGTTAGGGTCAAGGTTGGTTGGTGTTGAAGACGGACAGGTGGGCAGGTTGGAGGCAGGGGAAGGGGAGATGTGGACTCCATATCTGTATCTGAGGAGTGTTGGCCGCGGGGAAGAAGTCAAGAGGCAGTTGGGCATGGAGCCCACATACGGATGACCCCCCTGGGGATGTGCTGAGGATTTTATACGGTAACATCTGTGAAAATGCTCAACGTCTACACATTCATAACACAACTTACTTATTAGCTCACATGGGCCAGCGGAAATATCGACTGCGTACAACCTATTATCAGGCTGACCATCATTTCAAATTGATTATGCCAATGACAAAAGCTGAAGGTATCAATGAAGCAAAGCCACGGTGACCACAGCACATATACTCATGAATTTCCTTGAAAATCCTACTTTCCCAAAGGACTTCTCTCCCGGGATAGCTACTGTGCATGTCTGTATCAGAGTTAACGTCTGGATTTCCCCAGGACTCACCATTATTGACCAGGACATGGAGAGGGATTTTCTTCTTCTTGAACTTCTGGACGAATTGCTGGATGGACTTCAGAGACGCCAGATCGCAATACAAAAACTCCACTGCAAAAGGACAGAAACACCAGATTATCTTCCGACCTACCATGGAAGTTACGATGGTTCCTAAATAAGTTAAGTTCCATCCCACCTGGGGAGTGACACTGGATTTTAAAGATGAAGGTACAAAGCAGGGAGAAGACCCTCCATGAGTCATGCCCTTGATGATCCCCTCTCCTTGAGTGTGGATGGGACCTGTGACTTGCTTCTCGTCAACAGAAGAAGGCAAAAAACGGAATGTCAGTTCTGTGAGTAGGCTCCTTTATACGGCAAAGATGATGGGATGTCACTCCCATGACCGCATTTCCTTAGGTAAGTCTCCTCTTGCTAGCAGGCTGGCAGAAGAGAGAGATTCTCCTGTTGGCTTTAAAGAAGTAAGCTGCCATATTGTGAGAGGCCATGGGGCAAGATCCTTCCAGCAGCTTTGGGGAGCTGAGAACAGGCCCTGGCCAACAGGCTGGAGGAATGTCAGAGCCTCAGACCAATAACCTCAAGGAACTGCATTCTTCGAACAAATAACAGAGTTTGGAAAGGCATTCTGAGCTCCAGAGGGGAATTGGAGCACACAGCCCTTCCGAGCTGACATCAGTTTGCTGGGTCATCCTGCGGCATGATGGTCTTTGTATGGTGACATCACTTTGGGTCTCTGGGACCAGCTCTTGGGAATGTGCTCATGTGGACGTGGGGGCCGTAAGACCCCAGAACAGAGGGGAACACAGCTCCCATGCCCAACAACCAATGCCCTCTATGGCACACATCCCAGGGGCGGGACGTGTCTTCGTGGCTTTGTTGTTTCGTGCTTGTTGTAAAACATTTTAAATATCACAACACGGGGCGAGGGGCACCTGAGTGGTTCCGTTGTGGGGCTCCACACTCAGCAGGGAGTGTGCTTGAGATTCTCTCCATCCTTTTCCCTCCGTCACTCCCCTCTCTTGCTCTCTCTTTCTCCCCCCACTAAAACCAATAAAGAAGTCTAAAAAATTATCACAATGCAGGAGAGCCAGCCACAAACCCTCGGTTGGGAGGGTATGTATTTTGGAACATATATATTTGCTTTCACTTGGAAGGGACATTTTAAGATAGTCTACAGTCCCCAGCTCCTTCAGTGTGAAGAACAAAGCCTACACGTGCCAAGTCGCATGGCCAGTGAGGACGAGGAAGTACCCCTTTTCAGTATTTTCCATAAAGAAATACGGTGGGAGTGGGGGTGCGCATGTTTCTGGATCAAAGCCCCCTCCAAGTGCAATCTACAGATGGGGGCCATCCTGTGAAGTGTTGGTTACCAGTCTGCCATAAGACAGAGCCTGACATTGAGAAGAGTGTTTAGAAAGTTAAAAAAAAAAAAATCAACAGTCATTTTATGTTTGCTGAATTCAGTGATGTTTAAAAGGCAAAACTGGAGGCCTCCATGTTGCATGTTTTTAAATTTAATTTTTCTAGTAACTCAGGTCTGCCCCATCTACATCGGTATGAATCGGTGACAGATTTGGGAAAGGGGAGTCTTGCCACAGATGGTTTGGGAAGTGCTCTTCTAGAATACGGTGCCATCTGGATAGGCATTCCTGAGACACCATTCGAGTTCTTCCCCAACATATTCACGAGGATATAATTTTTTTTTAAAAGGCTACACTACTTTCAATAACTGGAACCGATGATAACAGGGTTGGTAGACACACATGCCCAGCTTCCAGAACCAGAGCAATGTTACTACATCTTTGTAAAGTCAGAAGATGCTTTTTCTTTGCTCCCTGGAGGAAAGGGCTCCTAACCAGCCAGAAACATGAGAGCCACCTTTCCACTTTGAGATCATTGCGTTGTGAGGCAGCCGAAGGGCTTGGCCCCATTTCTGCACGCTATGGCGATAAACACCTGCTTTCCTACCTTAATTCAGGAACCGCTCCCCCTCACCCTTATGGCTGCAGAGTTATCACCAGCACAAAGGGGAAGGATCGCATGGCAGAGGGGGCTAATGTTGCATAGGGAATCTGAGCCCGTAAACCAGGCCCCATCGTTGGGGAGGGCAGAGCAGTCACTGCAGACTAGAACTCATCCCACAGTCCATCCCTGACAACGGGAACATACGAGGCAAGTTGCCACTTGAACAGAAGCACCAGGACTGAGCTCACACAAGACACAGGAAATCTCATTTGCTAGGGGCTCAGTTGGCATATCCACCTAAAATCTGCATTTCCTCCACCGCCCAAGCCCCACAGTGTGATTGGAAAACGGGGCGAGGGTCATTGATCCAGCAGGGCACCTGGGAGTCGGAGATGGGAGGAGACACAGGTGGTATTTTCCATTCTACCTGGAACGCCATCAATGATACCTTCCATTTCTATTTGGATATTTACAGAAATTTTTGAGAGACTTGAATGTACCCCTCAGGGGCAAGAAGTACCATATGTGCCAAATAGATGAGTGGAAAATACGAGGTTTACCAGTCATCCACACAGACAAAATGGAAGACCCAGGAAGGAGATGTGAACCCTGAGCCACTGGTCCTCATTCAAAACCAATATGGCGGCCTCCCACTGTGGGGCGGGGAGGGGGAGGTAAATTCTTCTATATGTTGATTATAGTCTTGAAAAGTGAGGATTAGGAATAAAAAAGGCCAAAAGTTACCAAACAAACATGCAAACCCAATGGGGGAAGGACCTCATTCCTACAAAGTAGGGATACCTCAAGACTAAAACTTAATGGGACACAGAGAATTATTAGCTATGATCTCAATGCTCAATCGATATGATGCACCATGGTAGAGCTGTGCCATTTCCCACCACATTCTCTTCAGAGTAGCATAACATTGCGCTGTATTTCTCAAGAATTCCTACATATGCAGGGAGAGACAGCGAGAATCCCAGTTCTTACAGGAGACTTAGCGAGGGTCTATCTTTGAGCATTTGACAGCTTGGAGAGACAAGAAAAGAAAGAAGGACCCGAGAAAGCTGTGATTAAGACACTTGACAAGGCTGAAGAATGCAAATTTACAAATAGGAACGAGTCTTTTGTAATGAGGAAGATTTTGTAATTATGGGTTCCTAATTCTCTCCATATTAATATGTGAAATTGATAACAAAAAGATGAAACTTTCAGGGAAATGAATACTTTTCTGTGAAAATACTGATTATTAAAAATCTGCAAAGAGGCGGCATCAAAAAGGGACGGGGGAGACAAAATCTGGAAAGCACTTGACCCCGCTGGTAACATCTATACGCACAGATGGAAAAGTCGCGAACACACACGTAAATTAAAAAACTCTTAGGGATTGAACAAAAGCGAATGTGTCTAACAGGAGGGAAAAGAGCACAAGATCATTTCCGGAGAGAGGTCATCTGTTTAAAGATGCCTGCCGGCAGAAAAAGCTAGGATTGACTTCACTCAGCTGCCCGTTAACTGCTACCCCTCGCGATGGAATGGGGGTGAATTCAGGAAGAGCATGCTTCCCGAAAGGTGGACAGGCATTGTTTGTGGGAAGGGGCTTCCCCAGTGGGAAATGACAGCTCTCAACCTTGTCCCAACAGCAAAGACACCTGTCCCCGGTGTCCAGGGTCAGCTGGTGCTAGGAAACCATGTCCTGCTCTGTCTGGAACAGGAGGCGAGGCACACGTGTGCTGTGAGCGGGGGCAGCCAGAGCCGCCCCGGGACCCAACAGCACATTCCAGGAGCTGCCAGGCGCTGCACCGACTTCGGGCAAACCCCAGGGCACGGGGGCAGCTATTGGAGGCTATGCCCCCCTCCCTTCCAGAGGGAAGGAATGGGGACCCGCAAAGTGCCGGGGTCCAGAAGGAGGGCAGTTTCCTTAGCACTCCCTGCCCCTCACACGTTGCTCTGTTCCTCTTAAGAATAAATTTAGAAGCAGACGTGGCGGCTGGCTGTCTATGCACACACTGCGCTAGTCTGTACAGACGTGAAATCCTGCTCTCTAGGTCTGCAGCACAGAGGAGCCTGCCTCCAGAAGTGTCCATCACGGGGGTGGGGGGCAGTATTCTGTGTGCATGTGCAGAGATGGAGAGACCAAGGCAGAGACAGCGAGATAGGGAGAGGAGACAGCTCAGACAGACAGAGACAGAGAGACACAGAGACAGAGAAATAGCACAGATAGACAGTCAGAGAGACACAGACACAGACTCAGGGAGACAGAGACAGACACAGAGACAGAGGGAGATGGGGACAAAGGGAAACAGAGACAGAGGGACAGACACAGAACACAGAGAGATGGTCAGAGAGACACACAGACACAGAGACACAGGGAGACAGAGATAGACATAGAGACAGAGGGAGATGGGGACAAAGGGAAACAGAGACAGAGGGACAGACACAGAACACAGAGAGATGGAGAAACAGACAGAGAGACAGGGAAACAGAGAAACAGAGAGAGACACAGACATAGAGGGATACAGAGAGACAGAGACAGAGAGAGATAGTCAGAGAGAAAGATAGACACAGAGATAAAGACAGAAACAGAGAGCGAGAGAGACACAGATAGGGACAGAGACAGAGGGAGACAGGGAGACAGCAACACAGAGACCATCAGAAAGAGACAGAGACACAGAGAGACACAGAAAGATAGACACAGAGGCAGACACAGAGACAGAGAGATAGTCAGAGACAGACAGACACAGAGAGAGACAGAGACAAAGAGACAGAGGCAGGCAGACAGCCAGACAGGCAGAGCTCCCTGGCAGGGAGGGAACACAGTGAATGAAGGAAGGAGCGTTTTCTTCCTCCCGCTGCTGGCTCTGAGGCCCCGCTGCCAATGCTGAACGTTGGAGCTGTATTTCCAGGCGGGGTGTGCAGGGAGGGAAGGTCCCCCGGAGAAGTAGGCTGTGCTGACACCGTCCGGGCAGAGAACGGCATCAGGCCTCGGGCAGAGAACGGCATCAGGCCTCGGGCATCCGTCTGGAACGAGGGTCGGGGACTTGTCCAGATGCCCATCCTGGAGCCCAGGACCCTGTGAGGGGTCCCACAAGGCCTCTCCCAGACGGCAGCTCAGACAGTACGCAGCTCCACGTGGCACACCACCCCCCCTCTTTCCAACACGCAGGGTGCATGGTACTGTTCAGAGCGTTCTATCGGGTCAGTCCTACTACAAAGACCCAAGTACCTTGACCCAGCCTTACGGCCAGCATCTGAGACCTGGGGCCCTGCACGCGACAGCTGCCCGTCCTCGCAGGGACACGGTGGGCACAGCCAGGCAGGGGCAGCTCGTCCTCAGTCACCTGCCCAGCCTTTTGTATTGAAGACTCCCATTCCTTAACCAAAGACGTCTTAGAGACTGGATGTTGTCTTAGAAGGAGCTTGAAAGAGCAACCCGTCACCCCTCTGTGCGCCATGAGTGTCGGCTCGTCCTTGTCAAGGGAAACACCTCCTCAGACAGTCCATACTACAGACAGATATTGTCCATGCCCACGCATATGTACCCACGCCACCTCCAGGGAAACCCATTTCTCTTGGTGTTATCAACTGGTTTTCTCTCTCCAGAGATACCTGGCCCACCCACCCGGCATTGTAAGACCCTGCAGATTCGAGCCCAAGCAGCTCAAGCATAAAACGGCAACAGCCACCACCCAAAAAAGCCAACAACAACATGACTCATGAGGTTTGGTACGCGTTCTCGTCAACATGTGTGGAATTTTCAGATTACAGAGCCTGAAGACGGTTGTGATGCCCACATTGATTAGGAAAGTGGAAACTGACAGAACACACTTGACGTGCCCCAAGACAAAACAGCAGGTGCCCCCGAAAGTGCTTTCAACATAAAGAGGAAAAAGCAGAATGGAACCAATGTATAGACCAGCCGATTAGGAAGCACTCAGCGTGTTGCATGGAAACAGGGGTTTCTAAAGAGCTTGGAAACAATTCCTTCTCCAAGGAGGGGAACCGTCCTCCTGCGGATCTAATTTGCTTTATGCACCCAGAGGGCTGCACCAGCCCTGATGCTCATGGGTTGCTCATTAATGCAGGTGCGATGTGGATGCTGCATATGGCTTAGGTATCAGAACATCACAAGGACGTTAGCAAGGGCTTCGTGCCTGCTGGTCAGCATGGTGTGCCTCTTAAAACTTAACTCCTAAGGAGGGGTTTCCTGCTCGGATCCCATGCCAATGTCTCCATACCCAACCATGGGGGAAATGCAAATCGAAAACCCAAGGGGAGGTGACCCTGCACCTGTTAGCATGCTAATGACCAAAAAGACAAGAGGTAACAGGTGTTGGTGAGCATGTGGAGAAAGGGAAACCCTCATGCACTGTGGGTGGGAATGCAAACTGGTGCAGCCGCCGTGGAAAACGGCATGGAGTTTCCTCACAAAGTTAAAAATACAATTGCCATGTGATCCAGCAATTCCACGTCTGGGGACACATCCAGTGGAAATGAAAGCAGGGGAGGAAAGAGATAGGCTCACTGCAGCATTCTTTACAGCAGCCAAGAATGCATGCAACCCAAGCTCCCATCGATGGATGGATGGATGGACAAAGAAGAGGTGGTCCATCCACGTAAGGGAATATGACTCAGCCTTGAAACAGAAGGCGATCCTGCCATTTGTCACAAGTGGGTTCACTGCATACACAAAGTGGAAGCTACGTGAGATGATGGATGTGTTCATTGACTCGATACGGTGATCATTTCGAAATGTATACATACAAGAAATTATCATGCCACTTCCTTAAAAAAAATCACCTTGGACGCTCTAAAATACACAGGTACCTCCATAAATACCTCAGTCATGAAAAAAAAAATTCAAATGCTTCAAGGGAATTGCTTGGTGGCCAGGAATGGGGGAAAATGGGACCCCAAGAAACGCCCTCCTGTGCCCATGGAACCAGCATGCTAAGTGGTGGTATTATGGGTCAGCCAGAGGTGCTAACAAAGCAGGTAGAAAGGACAAGCATCAGCCACATGGGAAGCACAGTGAAATAGTTGTACGTAACCAGGTTTTTAGGACATCAAGAGAATTGCTATCTACGGCATCTGACCTCCTCGGAGGCTCTCAGGCTCGCCCTTCTTGCTCGCTGGTGAGAAGGGAGTGTGGTTACTTGAGTGTAGACAGCAGACGAACAGCTTGAACCCAGGGAGTATAGATGCATCTGCACATATAGGTCTGTCCTCCCTCTGGGCGGGACTGGGGGCTTGAGGGGCCAGCTGTAGCAGATGGCTACACTGCGTGACAACATATCCCATGTGTACTGGCTTGAAATGACACCCACTTATTATGTCCCAGTTCTTTAAATGGGAAGTCTGGGTCAGGGAGTGCCAGGTCCTTGGCTCAGGGTCTCAGGAGACTGAAAAAGTGTCAGATGGGGCTGGGGTCTCAGCTGTAGTTCGAGATCCTGTTCCAGCCTCATTCAGGTTGTAGGTGAAATTCAGTTCCCTGAATTTGTAGGACTGGGGTCCAGTTTCCTTCCTTCTCCCTCCCTCCCTCCTCTCTCCTTTCCTCCTTCCCTCCCTCCTTTCCCTCCCTCCATCCTTCCTCCTTCTTCATTCCTTCTGTCCTTCCTTCCTCCCTTCGCCATTTTACCCCTCTTCCTTCCCCATTCTTCCTTCCTTCCCCTTCCCTCCTTCTTCCCTCCATCCCTCCTTCCTTCCCTTCTTCCTTCTCTCCTTCCTTCCCTCCATTCTTCCTTCCTTCCCCCTTCCTTCCTTCTTTCCTTCCTTCCCTGCTTCTTGCCCTCCTCCCTTCCTCCTTCCCTCCTTCTCTCTCTCCCTCCTTCCTGCCTTCCCTCCTTCCCTTCCTCCTTCCTCCCTCCCTTCCCCTGTTCCTTCCCTTCTTCCTCCCTTCCTCCTTCTCCCTTCCTTCCCTCCATCCCTCCCTCCTTCCTTCCTTCTTCTCTTAAACAAGCTCCCCTGAAGACATCCAGACTCTGATAATCTCTAGATGAATTGATTACACAATTAATCAACTTTTCAGACATAGAGGGCATAACGAAACATTCCAAAAATGTCGGATTTTGAAAATTCTTCGGGCACTATGGGGAACTCCAGAATTTACCACTTCTGTAAACATCACCGTTGGCTTATCATGCTTACACTTTGGGAAAATTTTTTGGACTGATTTCATAAAAACAGAAGGCAAGAATCAATTTCAGTAACAGGTCTTGGGTTTTTGTTTGTTTTATGTTACCTAAGCACTAGAAATCATTTTGTTTGGTTTCGTTTCGTTGCTTGTTTTGGCCTCTCCTCTTTCCGCCGACTTGCAGACAAACAAGGCAATGATGGTGCCTGGTGCTCTGTGTTTACTTTATGAATATTTCATGAGGGAGGTGGCGTAGCGTGAGTATTGCCTCCCAAATCATTGTCCCTGAAACCGTTATGCATCCCATCAAGGGGAAGATGAAAGCATCCCGGTATTATTTGTCTCTCTTGGAAATTACGGCACTTCTCATCCTGAACCAAACGCCTTGCCCCGCGTCCTTCAGCAGCACACCCGGGGGCCTGATGATCAGATCAGGGAATGCGGTCCCAGCATCTGCATGGTAATGACTCTCATTTTGTTGGGGTGCCACCTCGATTTTCCGCATCATTTCCCTCCCACGCTCGTAAAGCACACATAAAAATTTGGCAGAGCCTGTTCAACAACGTGGTTAAACCCTCCCGGAGAACACACGCCATCAAGACCCAGAATGCCCTTTGTTTTTCCTCCAAAGAACTGCAGCATTGCCCAACGGTGGATGTCTTTTGCGCAGGGGACTGTCTTTCATTTGTTTTGTTTTTCTCCCAAGGAACTGTTTCCTTCTGCATCACACGGCTGAGAAGAGCCCAAGGATGACGGTGAAGTCTGGCCAGGGTGCTGGGACTGACGCGGGCTTTGCGGCAAGCTAGTGAGAAAGGCGTTAGTCGCCAAGTGAGAGAGCACAGAAACCCGGGCTCAAATGGGTGCTGTGGCACAACACTTTGGGGTGCATGTATGTCTTCAACGCACCCTGAAAAAATGTCAGTCGTGCTTTATTATGCTCTCAGATTAATGCAGCCATAAGACCACAGGTCGAAAAGAGTATCGGATGATCTGAACCCTTTCTAACTGTAGTGTCACAGACATCAGCCAAACCAAAGGCTTTCGGTACATATTATTACATATTAAATATGGAAATTTTTTTTCTGTTAAATTTTATTTACTTATTTGAGACAGAGAGCATGTTGAGTGGGGAAAGGAGTAGAAGGGGAGGGAGAGGGACAAGCGGATTCCGCAATGAGTGTGCAGCTGGTTGAAGGGCTCGATCCCATGACCCATGGGATCATGACCTGAGCCCAAACCAAGAGTCAGATGCTTAACTATCTCAACCACCCTGGTGCCCCAAATACAGAACTTGTATATGCTATATTTATATATATTTGTAGATTATATTTATTGTGGTATATGTTACATTATATGTGATATAAATATATAAAATAAATATTATATAAATATAATAAATATATAACACAATATATATTATATGTACCATTTGATACATACTATGTATTATATTGTATATTATTTTTTTTAAAGATTTTATTTATTTATTTAACAGAGATAGAGACAGCCAGCGAGAGAGGGAACACAGCAGGGGGAGTGGGAGAGGAAGAAGCAGGCTCCCAGTGGAGGAGCCTGATGTGGGGCTCGATCCCCTAACGCCGGGATCACGCCCTGAGCTGAAGGCAGACGCTTAACTGCTGTGCCACCCAGGCTCCCCTATATTGTATGTTATTATGTTTATATATAATCCAAATAGATAAAGTTTCAGAGGGGAGGGGGGTGGGGGACTGGAACAGGCCACTGATGGGTATTAAGGAGGGCACGTATTGCATTGTGCACTGGGTGTTATATGCAAACAATGAATCATGGAACATTACATCAAAAACTAATGATGTACTGTATGGTGACTAACATAACATAATAAAAAATAAAGTAGATAATATATAAAGGTATATATCATTTACGTACTTTTAGAAATCTTTCAAATAGCAAAAAAAAAAAAGAAAAAAATTATCAGCACATTCAAATAACCGCATGTTAAACCCTTAGCTTGAGACGTCAGAAGTACTGAAGTCTGGCAAAACGATCTCACATCTAGCCATCAGCCTGGAAACGACACTGTCTACAAAATTCATAAATTCAAAAGCACATCTGCACACCACCGGGTTTGTAGGAGGTCAACTGGCGCCTTTGGCTGGAAGCGATGCTTGGGGGCAGCATGCAAACTCCCGGAAGGAACATCGGAAAACACAGACACAGTATTCTCAGTGAGGTGAACTGTGTCAATGGGCATGTCTGTTGTGTCAGGGGGGAAATGCCCTACTGGTCTCTCCCCTTTCTGCATTTCCTGCCTGGGAGCCACTGACTGTCCTTTCCTTGGGGTTATCTTTGGAGGCACTCGCAAAGCAAACAATTTAGACATATGGATACAGCATCTTAAACAGAAACACACACACAGACAGGGGGATTGTATTTGTCTTCTTCCTCTGTGTCAGATCCGAACAGACAACATGCACCACAGTTAAAAAAAAATATTCTCTGTTAAGAAAAAAAACAAAAGAAAGAAAGGAAGGAAGGAAGGAAGGAAGGAAGGAAGGAAGGAAGGAAGGGAGAGAGAGAGAGAGAGAGAGAAAGAAAGAAAAAGAAAGAAAGAAAGAAAGAAAGAAAGAAAGAAAGAAAGAAAGAAAGAAAGAAAGTCCTCGTTATCTATTTAGAAAACGAATGTCAACTCAGTTCTTATTTTGTAAGGATCTGCCAGCATTTTCAAGGTGCAGACCTAAAATGTTCGCGTTTGTCATAATATTTGACTCCATCCAATCAGTTTTAGGTTTTTGGTTTGTTTGGGTTTTTGTTGAGATTTTTTTTTTCTTTCTGCCTGCAGCCTATCTGAATTGCTTTTTTCTTGCCAATTTCAAGATACCCAAATGGTAATGATTTTAGCAGTAATGTTCTTCAGGGAACGATGTTTGGATTTCCTGTCATATGAGTTCACGAGGTTGGTGGTAATAGCACTGTGAACAGAGAGGCTTACACAACACACATTTATTCTCTCCTGGTCCTGGAGGCTGGGAGTCTGAGATCCAGGCGGGGCTGAGGCTGGGAGTCTGAGATCCAGGCGGGCTGAGGCTGGGAGTCTGAAATCCAGGCAGGGCTGAGCTCCTAAGTCCTCTCTCCTGGGCATGTAGACTCCGTGTTCTCCCCATGTCCTCACGTGGTCATCCCTCTGTGTGTCTATGTCCTCATCTTCTCTTCTTATAAAGACCCATGTTATGGACCAGGACCCACCCTACTGACTTCATTTTACTTTAATCCCCTCTTTTAAGTCCTTATACCCAAATACAGTTCCATTCTGAGGTCTGGGGGCTGAGGACTCCTACATATGAATTCTGGGGACACGATTCAACCCAGAACGCCTGTGGATGGTGAGATCCAGGTTAGCTGTGCTGAAGGGGTCCCCTATGTGGGCTCCTCCAACCAGATGGTCTGGCTTGGTCATCCGTGGCACCAGGGCCCCACAGTGTGAGGATGTCTGCACAGGGTGAGCAGGGAAGCCAGCCACATTAGAACAAAGTGGTGTCTCCTAGACCACACATGGCTTTGCTGGTACCTTGACGGAAGTGCTAAGAAAACACCATCGCCTTCCCTCATCCACACAAAGTATCTGTCAAATTCCAGACTGGCTATTTCACTCCCCACAGACCACTCGGGTATTGGTGAAACAGTTCCCCATGAGGACAGGAGGGGACAGGAATTCTCTGGGCATTTTCCAAAATGGTTCCTATCCCCTCCCACCGCAGGATGGAGTATTTCTCCAATATTCATCATTGGAACGAGGCGGCACTCCTGCAGGGGGATCTCCCTAAAAGTGCAGCCCCCTCCATCTGGACCAGACTGAGTCCCAGAGATTCCAAATTCTCAGGCTTGTCCACACTCAGACTCCAGAAGGTCATCAATCACCCTGCAAGCATCCCTACCTGTGCCTGACTCCCTGGGAGCTTCTGCTCCCACTAACCCTCGATTCTTAGCATGCACCTATGTGCACCTGTGTGTGTGTGTGTCTCCAGTTCCAAGGACAGCACTTGGCCCTGTGACTGCTGTTCTCTGAGGATCTAGGAAGACTTGATAGTTTTCAGTCTCTCGGTTTTTTCATATGAGGACAGACCAAACTCTGCATGGCAGATCAGACACTGGAAGACCCCCTATTTCTGAGATTCACAAGTAATACCTGGAGGGATATGGTCTTGTCTCTCATTTATAAAGATGCTTCTTCCTGGCCTAAGAGTTTCCTCGTCTCCGTGGCTGGGGAGACTTCAATGTTAATGGGAGAGGAAGGCCACCAGCAAGACTGTCCCCTGACCTGGTTCAAGAGCTTCCCACGGAGGTTCTCAAATGCACATATGCACATTCACACACACGTTCCCTGAAAGATGTGGTCCATCTCCAGGGGGACAGAACAACCCCATCACTGAGTGGCTTCAGAGCTCGACTGCCTGAGTCCCATTCTACCTCCAAGGCACTTGTTGGTTGGGCAACTTTGGGTAGGTCCCTCCATCTCTTCAAGCTGTGGGATGGTATCAGTCTGGTGGGGCTGCCATAACAAACACCAGAGCCCACGGCACTTAAAGATGAGAAGGCTGGAGGCTGGAGGTCTGGGATGAGGCTGCCCGTGTAGTTGGTGTCTGGCAAGAGCAGTTTTCGTGGCTTGTCAATGGCCGCCATCTTGTTCTGTCCTCATATGGCAGATGGGAGAGAGAGAATAAGCTCTCTGGAGTCTTGTCTTATAAGGACACTAATCCCATCATGGGGGTCCCACTCTCATGACCTCATGTAATGCTAATTACCTCCCAAAGGCCCATCCCCTAACATATTTGGAGTTAGGTTTCTACGTGTGAATTCTGGAGGGACAAACATTCACTCTAACAGCAGGTCATCATCTGCAGACTGGGATAATGCCTTCCTTTTTGGGGGGCTCATCTGAGCTGTAAATGCCACCATGTGTCAACCGAGAACACACCCGTAAGCATTAGCCTCCAGCTAAACCTGCTTGTCATCACCCATAAAGCTGTCTGGCAAACCCAGCACGGGAGTGCTGGAATCACGCCAAACACTTACTGTTGTTAAGTGCTTCCACCACTGAGACACAAGGATATACTTTGGCCTTCCCAGTTTACAGCCACGCGGCAAATACAAGACCATGTGCGTGTCAGGTCTTATGTCTGCTCTGGCATATTCAGCCGACACAGCACGGAAGCTATCAAGGATGTTTCAAAATCTCTGTCTTGTCAAGGCACAGGGCTAAGTAACCCTGTGGGTGCCAAGCCCTCCAAAGCGCTGACCATCAGCTTCTTGCCTTTCTGGGTCACGGCTCTCTCCAGCAGGGAGGCCATATGCCAGGTTGTTGTGGCTTGCTTCTTGCATGCATCCTATTTATCTTTAGAACCTGCTTCTGCACCTGTTTCTAATTTAAAGCTAATGATGATCCATGACGGGTCCTCACGGTGACAGAAAATGACTCTGTAAGTAGATGCTTCACATGCGGCCAGAGGCTAGACATTCAGATGTACTCTAGAGAAAAACAGAAGTCAGAATACACATGGCCCCACGTCGCCCAGAGTCAGGGCTGCAAGAAAACATGCTTGAATGGGCTTAAAATCTCATCAGAGTGGATTTTCAGGCTCAAAATCATTAGGCAGTGTCACGAGGGACCCCAACGGCTATGTCCCCAGAAGCTTATTCTCCTTCTGTGACCTCCAGGTGGTGACTGCAGATCAGGAGTCATCTGAGACATGAAATCTGCACAGAGGAGGTTGAGTTCCACTTAGGGATGCCACGTGCTACACAGTCTTCCCTTCCCATCCCTCACTTTCTAATAAGGAAAGAGACTAAGGATGCATGGTGTTCTTCCAACAGAGCACCTACACTTTGCCTGCAGGTATGCATGGTGCCCCACGTTGATGCCAGGTGAATGTGTGGGGCTCACACTTCATTTGAGGGATCCAGAGGTCATTTCATGGAAGACGTGCCTACAGATCACAATTCTGGGTCTTCTGTCCAAGCGCCATGTTGGTTTTTCTCCAGGTCTCTTGTCCCAGCAGCACTGAGGCAGATCTGAGTTTCCAAAGCTGGACCAATGGACAACAAGATGGTGGTGGGGACAGCAAGGCCAGGGAACTCCAAGAAGATGGTGGTGGGGACAGCCAAGGTAATTGGCCAAGTCCAATAGGACATTAGTGGGAATAGCAAAGCCAGGGAAGCCTGGCAAGATGGTGGCAGGGACAGCAAAGCAGGGAAGTCCAACAAGACAGTACTGCGGACAGTTAAGCCAAGGAAGTCCAACAAAACAGTAATGGGGACAAGAAAGCCAGAGAAGCCCAACAAGATGGCAGTGGGGACAGCAAAGCCAGGGAAGTCCGGTTGAGAACAACACCATGAGCCCCAGTTCTGAAATCTGGTTGTGGACACCTTGCTCAGCTCACCACAGTCACCAATAATAACCAGGATGACAGGTGGATACAGGTACATATTTCACACATTTGGAACATTCATTATGGGTGGATAATTTACTGAAAGCTAGAATCAGCCCAACCTGCCTTGACTGACCCTCATGTCTACTGACTGGATCACTTGAAATGTAAACCTAGGAAGTCGCAAGCAATCCTGGGAGACCATCATCTTTTGTTATACACACAGAGAACACTGGCTCCGATTCTTGATATTTAACCCATTTAATGGCATTAATATGACTTTCAAATTCTAGACCCCAAGGAACCTGCTAGAGTTTTTTGTTTGGTATAATCTACCAAGTAAATGCCTCATACCCATCTTGTATGAACAGCGTCCTCAGTAGTCTGTGGACCATACAGTGAGCAGCACTTAGTGCCTGCTGTCCCAGAGAAAAGGTTGTCCTTGATACCAATGACACATCAAGCCACAATGGATACAGAAGGCAGAACAATTCAAGGGCAAGAGGCGGTTCACACACAATGAGCTAAGAGGGTGCCATTTTGATTGCAGAAGTGTAGACCTGGAAGTCAACAGAGAGAGGAAAGATGGGAAACCTTGGGTATGAACCAGAGGGAGGAAAAAAGGACACGGTACGGGGCATTCCAAATGTCTCTAAAATGTCCAGGACTTACGGAGAAGGAGGTAGAAGAGGAGTCACCAAGGGACCCCAAGGTGATGATGAAGGGGTCCATGGAGTTAGAAGATGAGAGGAGAGGCTCAGGAGCTGTCCACACATGGGTTGGGGTCCAGGCTTCCACACTTGGAAGCCGGGCCCCTTAACCTGGTTTTCTCATGTTTGAAATGGAGCCAAGAATAGTAGCCACCTCTGGGATGTTCTAGACACAAGCTGTGCAAAGTTCTTAGCATAACGCCCAACGTATACTAAGTGCTCAGTAACTACGTCCTTCACCCTGAAATTCCTCTTTTTGTTAGGAGAACGACGGATTGTCAGGGAAGGTGACAACCAAGACATCGCAAAAGGCAGGGAGGAAAAGAACAGACTGACTGATAGAAGGTATCCGTAATGAGGCCCCAGGGAGCGAGCAGCTCACCGCAAAGCAAAGGCACCGAGTAAAAATTACTCTGGAGAAATGTACCAGGAAGGAGGGAGATGGGCAAAAGCAATATAGCATTGCAGTGGTATTTTCACAGTGCTTTTTAAATTAGGTTGCTAATTGGACAAATTAGGCATTGGCTGGGTGACAGCATGTGGGGATTAGCCGCCCTGTGTTAGCCAGGAGTCTAGGTAAACAGATGACGCCAAACACTTGGAGCCTCACACATGGGCACAAAAGAAGCGACAGCACCGTGTGCATGTGAAATGCAATTTGTGTCTGCCAGCTGGCCCCTTCTCTCTGGGGCATGACCACCACTTGGTGACAGCCTATCCCAGTGCAGCCCCAAATCACCAGAGTGTCGATTTTACACATCGGTAAAGACACCTGGATCTTCCTCCTTTGAAATCCAGCAAGAATATTCAATAACTTTTCTTTCAGATCACCAGCACGGTACAGCCACGGAAAACGCTTCGATTTCCACGTGATTTGGCCAAAAGTGATGGCTCAAACACACAGGAAGGCACTTTCCTATACCAGCATCCTTGGTCTTACAGTGGATTGGGGAACACGTCTAATTCTCGTGGCAGTGGTATATAACATCCATGGAATACTGCGACCGAGGGAGGCTCACCTGAGTTGTGAAGCACAGGGTTTGTAGCGGGAGTCAGTCACATACACACGGCAGACCACGTGCCTGATGGACCTTCGTCTCCAGTCCCTCCAGGGGCCAGGCTGAAAGCACGTGGCCCTTGAAAGCACAAGACCCTCACTATAAGTGTCACTGTTACCATAAGCTATGGGGCATCTCCCAAGGCCCCTAGGTAAACTGAGGCAGGACTTCCCAATAGCTTAGAGGTGACCTCTCAACAGCCAGGGGCAATGCTAGACCGTTCTTGGGAAAACTGAATCCTTTAGTCCACACGGTCCCCGAGACCGTGCACTCACGCTCACGTGCACAGCACCCCGAACACATCCAGGAAAACCAGAGGTCCTGCGCCAGACCTGGAACTACCATCATAAACCACACCAAAATTTGGATTTAAGTCGACTTTTTGTAAGGAATTGTTTCCTTGACTTTAATTTTTTAACTTACTCCAGTGACACCTGTTTAGAGAATTCGGTCCATTCATTTTTAATTTTGTGATCATATTTGTGGTTACCTCCAAAGCTCCCTAAAGGTGTCTGTTATTATTATGCCCCCATTTTTCATTTCCTTAAGTGACATCAGGAAAGGGACCCATAGCAGGTCCCTTGAAGTAGGTGTGAGTCACAGAATGCAGTGTTTTTAATACTGTGCTGAGTTCTTGCCTTTTTTTTTTTTTTTTTCAAGTAAAACCTTCTTAGCTGCCCTAGATGCTTATCCTGTCACTCGGTCGGAGGGTTTAATCTGGAGGCACGGAGCCTTAGTCACTGTCCCCTTTCTCTGCAATCCCCTGCAGATTTTCTTGATAAAGAGCATTTTATTATGGATAATGCATTCTGATTATGTCAGACATCTGCGGTAACATTTACCGGGCAACAAGGTTAATTGCCTTTCAGCAAACAAAAACAGGTTGTGTTTCCAGAGAAACACAATAAGGAATAAGGAGGGAATTCCATTTTCTCTTGTACCCATTTTGTCACAAGCGTCTGTAGGGTTCAGATCAACTTTTTTGGGGTTTCAGAGGATTAATTTATAAGGTTCCATATACGCACAGCCTTAGGATGGACCCAATACCAATGACGGTCGGTAGACATTCTGTTCTCCCTGGAGGAACACGTGTGATGGAAAATGGTGGTTTTCAAACTGTAGGGTATACTGACTCACTTTGCGGGGTGGGGGTGGGGGTTGGAAATGCAAGTCGGGGGATTCACCTCCAGAGTTTCGTGCCCCACGCAGGTCTGGGGTGGGGCCTGAGAAGTGGCATTTCTCAGACATTCCCAGCGGATGTTTGATATCACTCATCCAGGAATCCTACACTGAGAGCCACCAGATAAGACCACATCCCAAGACATACAGCAGTCATGGCCGGCTGTGGACAGGGGACACAGAGGAAGACGGGGCACAGGGTCTCTGTTTCCCTACAAATCCTCCTTGAGGACCAGCCAGTGTTCTCTAATTCTCACCTGGATCCAAAGTGACTCAGCCCTGGCTGGAAGGCTAGTCGGGAAAGAGTGGGTGGTTGTAATTCACAGCAGATACTTCTGCCCCAGCAACGAGATGACATGTGACAGGTGTCACCAGCTCAGGGAGGCTCCCAGTGAGTTAGGAAAAAGGTTGGAGCCAGTTCCAGGCAAATGATTGGGACATGTGAAAACACAGAGGACCTCTATGTTCCCAGGGCTGTTCCGTAATCCACTTAGTCTGAATTAATACCTCTGGAGGATCACACTGCGGTCCCTGGAAGGTGCCAGGAAGTCAACGCTGAAATGTGGGGAGCACTTAAAATGTCACCACCCCTGTCAGAGGTAAAAGGAGCAAAATGGGACTGAATAGGATTTATGAAAATCAGGATGAACATTCACTCTGCAAGAACTCCCAACTGCTACAACTCTCAACGGCCCTCCTCCCCCACCAACCCCATGTATTTTACTGTTTGACCTCGGTAGTGGATTGAATTGTGTCCCCAAAAAGATATGTCCAAGTCCTAAATCCTGGAAACTGGGAAGGGGACCTTATTTGGAAATATGTCTTTGCAGATGTGATGAAGTGAAAGATTTGAGATGAGCTCGTCCTGGATCACAGTGGCCCTAAATCCAGTGGCATGTGTCCCTGTAAGAGAGACACAGACACAGAGCAGAAGCCACATGAAGATGGGAGTCAGAGATGGGAGGGATGTGGCCATCAGCCCAGGGACACCTGGAGCCCAGAAGCTTGAAGAGGAAGGAAGGACCCTCCCCTGGAGCCTCAGGAGGGAGCACAGCCCTGCCCCACCTGGATCTCAGCAGCAGTGCTCCTGCCCCGTCTGGATCTCAGTGGTCCTGCCCCACCTGGATCTCAGACTCTGATCTTCAGAGCTGGGGGAGGATGAGTTCCTGTGGTTTTAAGCCTTCCTGTTTGTTGTGATTTGTTATGACAGATGTAAGAAACTAGTACAGTCTTAAAGACATGAACAGACACTCATACTGAGGCTCATGATTCCTTTGTCCTACAGTTCAACCAACTTTCTCTGGATCTTTCCTTCCTGAGCCATGAGCACCATCCTCGGCATTTCAGTAAATGCCACCTTCATCTTTCCAACTTTTGGAACAAAAGCCTCAGGGTCCCTTCACTGTCCTGCATTTCTGCCATGCTCTGCTCGATTGGAAAATTTAAAATATGTCCCAGATCCTGTCGTCTTCTCATCATCTCCATTGTCTGTCCAATGTTTATTTTCTGGATTCTGATGCCTTGACACTAGGGTCATGCTGATCCTCGAGGGACAGCCCCTCCCAGGGCAAGCCAAATCCTAGAGAGAGCAAATGACTCTCCTTTTAAATGCAAGCCAAGCAATCCAGAGCCCACACCCCAACCCTGATCTCTATGGGGCTGCCATTCTCTGAGCTACTGCGCACCTGCCTTCAGCTCCCCAGGGCAGGTGCCAGACAGCTAGGGAAGGCCCTGTGCCCCAGAGCTGATTAGATTGGCCAATCCTAAGCCTGCTCACCCTGCCTCCCCTGCTCCCTCCCATGGAAACCACAAGAAAGGCTCTTGTCCGCAGTCCCCACTCTCCCTCTGCGTCTTGACCAACCTTGGTGCTTCTCCACGTGGATCTCATGGAGTGTCATGTTCCCTCCTTTTGGGAGCTGTGAGCCACAATCTTTTCAGTGGCACCTGTGTCCTGACCTGTTGGCCTCACCATAATGGAAAAATAACGAATCCTGCATCTTAAGACAACCTCACCACAAGCCGCCATCTTTCCTGTGATGGCCATGGCGTCTTGTAGAAAGCGGGCATGGATGGAAGAACTCCCTGCATTCGTAACAAACTGAGGCTGTTCCTTGCCGGTTTGTCAGCCCTAACTTCAGTTTCCAATGGCCACCTGTATTGTCAGAGGACTGTCATTTTGTGGAAGTATACCAACGTAATTTAAAAATCAAAGTGCTTTTGATCATGCCTACTGACTTCACAGCACTCCTGTATTCCATATTAATATGGTTACTTAAGTATTTACTGCAGTATTTTAACAAAAGGTCCAGTCATTAGGGTCATATTTCAAACCACGAATATTGGAACTGATACCCCCTGAAGTGACCACCTCGTTGCTTTTTCTACGTTAAGCCATGACAGCAAACTTGTAACCGTATGCTTCAAAGCCTCACGTACAAGCAGCCTTGTTCAAACACTTGGGTTTTTATTTCTAGGTAATGTGATATAATTATCTTCAATTCTGTGAGTGCGTAACGAGCAAACCAAGCAATGATATAAAGTGGTTGCTTATACGAAAGAAAATAATTCTAGTTTCAATTAAATATATATATAAATAAATATATATGTATATATATATTTTTTGGTTTTGTGTGTGTATGTGTGTATATATATATATATATATATATATATATATATATATTTACAAACCAAAGCACAGAGCTGACTTTGCCAGGCTATTAATTGATTTCTAGACAAGGAAGATATCCTGCTTTAAGAAAAGTCAAAATTGAGCTCGAGACATGTGAGCATTGGGTCCTGGCACATGTGAGCCTCACAAGTAGGTATTAAACTGGGGATAATGACATCAAATTGTGCAGAGATAAAAATGTTAAGTGTCACATGGAACCGGGCAGTGTTACTTCTACGAACGTGTGTGTAATGAAGGTTTGGGGAGTATTAAAACATGGTTTTAGTGTCCTCTCTTGGAGATGCCACACCTGCGTTGTGGAAGGAAGAATGTGCAGCCATTTCAAAGAAATAGGACCGTTCTGTGCGCGTGCGGGTCGCAGGATGACCAAGACACAATCTCTGAATGGTGTGCTTTTTGCCTTGGCGTGCCCAGCTTTGTCTCCAGCACCACTGATTAGCGAGTGCTCAGCCCGGCTGGTCCCAGGAGATACAAGACCTCCTGTTTCCCGCCAATTACAGGAGCTCAGAGTCCTCAGGAAGCCAGTGCACCAGGTGGACAACAAGCCATGTAATTTGCACAACGGGACAGGGTGTAGTCCTGCATTTGGTCACATGAGCCCCAAGCGTTCTGCGTGAGTATTACATCTTGTGGGCTCCAGGTTACAGCCAACAACACAGTAGGACCCCCCCCCCACACACACACAGTATCCCACTGTATGCACACAGTTCATGATCCTTATCTGTCTGTCTGTGGATGGACACCTGCGTGTGATTTGGAAGCTCGAACCTCTGGGCTTGGAGGTCTAGCAAGAGCTCCCTCCAACTCCTGTCATGCACCAAATCGATGGCGGTGTGAGAGGGGATGGCTCTTGCAGACTACACGGCCAGACAATCAGTGCTCAGGAGAGAATTCCAACATCTATAGGAACGTCATGGTGCCACTGGGTCAAAGCTCTGATCTGGTGTCTTCTGTCATCATGCCGTAAGCCAACCACCCCAACATCCCAGATTCACCTTCACCAGGCTGTACGCACTCTGACACTGCACTGGCTGTCCCGGGGCTGGTTCTATTTCTAGCTCCTGGGTAGGAGGGTGACTGGTGCCTGGCGGTGCCCATCTGGTGGGCCCCTATCTGCGTTTGGGCACAGCTTGGCCCTTCTCCTGAGTCCCCAAGCATAAAAATAGTCACCGGATGAACTCACCGGGTGACAAACACAGGAGCCATGTGTTCCTCCTGGAAACTTAGAGATGCCTGGGCTGGCCCAAGACACAGCAGTTGGCTGCTGGCACAGACCGGCGCCTAGTCACTCACAGCTTATGTAACTCCCGAGCTCATGGCACTGACAGCGGGTACAACCAAAGTGAGCCCCAGCTCCATGCTGCAACCCACTTCTCACATTGCCAATGGGGCCACACGGTTCTGTTCTTCTCACTTGTCCCTTGGAAGGCATATTTGGCTTCTCCCGCCATCTTGTAATCTAAAAAAATTCAGTGATTCGCAGGAAAGATTCGTTGCGGATATAAAAACAACGAGAAGAGGCTCTTGAGGAAGTCGGTCCCAGCAGGCCGAGCGGTGGCGACCTTCAGAAGACGCAAATGTTCACTCTGGAGCCACCACATTTGAAGATGATCCAGGCCATGAAAGAGACAACGCCCCAAATGGCATCCCAAGCCCCAGCTCAGAAAGCAAAGACAGACCTGAAACCCACTGTGTGCAACCGTTTTCCAAACGACTCCTAGCTTCTTGAAGCATTGTCATTCTGGAACATCAATGGGACAGGTCACCTGGCTATGCTGCGCCCACCACTGGGACTGTGGCTTTCAATGTGTGTGGGTCAGGTGGAATCGGCAGACCTGTCCCAGGATGTTGACGCCCTTCACGGATTGCCCCCTTGGCCCTTCTTCCCTACTCAGCCCTCCTTCCCTCCTTGGACAGATGCTTCTGTTCTTAGGGTCTTGCCTACTGTGTTCCAACGCCCAAAGCTCCATCCCGGATGTGGGTGGAGAAAAGCAATCCTCGCCATCAAATTGTTGGAGCAAGAATCGTGGAATTCATCTCAGGTATCATCTGCTCCCTGCATCTTCCATGTTCCCACGGCAAGGGCTACGGAGACACTCCTTTCTCTCTGGGCCACCAATGCCTTGGCTCAGATCTGGTCCTCGTTGGTCACCACCTTTATACTGACCCTCGTAAATTTTCTCCCTACCTTCTGCCTTGACGTCTATGATAAGCTGATAACGACTCTCAAACTTACGGCCACAGCCCAGGCTGGCACCCCTTTCTGTGCAAATTAGTGCATCTTGCAACCACCTGGTTTTCCCTCCTGTGGCTTCCCCTCCTGCCAGCTGTCTAGATGCTTCTGTGAAGCCTCATCTCCTGATCCCTCAAGCACTGACCGCCACCTTTGCAACCCTCCTTTGGCTTCACCCCACCATAAATCCGTCACTTGACTCCCAGGACCCTGCTCTGTTCACTCCCTTTGGTAGGGATGTAATGCCCCAAGGAGTCTTCCTGCACCAAATGGGGTTCTACTTTCTAGAGCTGAGCAGTTCACCCATGCTGCCGTGTCATGTGCAAAGTGGCGGCATCTGTTCCCAACTAGACCGTAAGCTCCCCACCAGTTCCCATTGCTGGTGGATATTCATAGTTCTGCCCACCCAAGAATTGCCCCTCCATTCCTGCTTCACCCTGGGAGCTGTTTCCCTCCATCCACCCAGTCCTCTTGTGGGCTCCGGGGAAGTTGTTGATGAGGACACCCCAGCTCCCAGTGCAAACCCACGAGCAGGTGTGGGACCCAAACCAGACCAATCCGAATGCTTCCCTGGAATGGCCTGAGTCCAAATGAGAAAAACACAGTTTGCCAGCATTGGAGGCAGGACAAGAGAAGGAGAACAGAAGAGAAGCCCGTCTGGGAGAATGAAGCTCGTCCACAGGAAAAGTAGACGTTGGAGGCTGGAAACAGGCATCCTAGAGCTGCCTGAATCCCCATCCTGGTCACCGAAGGGGAAGTGAACGTAAAGTGTAGTGTAGAATGGATTTAGAAGCAAAGGCACCTGTCTTATGGCTTGGGCTGGTTGCAGCTGGGGTTGGTCCTCTGCAACCATGGGTCATTCACACAGTCACTCTGGATGTATGGGTTTTACTTACTCTCTCTCTCAAAAAAAAAAAAAAAAAAAAAAAAAGGCAGCTCAAAGGTGTGTCAGGTGTAGGAAGGACTTGCCAGAGAGAAGAAAGAGGTACATGCAGATAATGCTTGGGAAGAAGCAGGATCGAAAGGCAAGTGGAAGTGGAAGCTGTGTCCCATGGCCAGCTGTTGCCTACGGAAACACATTAATGTGGAATTATAGTATAAATATGGAAAATAGTATAAAAGGTCCTCAAAAAATTAGAAATGGAACGGCCGTATCATCACGTCTGGGTATTTACCCGAAGGGTGGAAATTAGGATCTCAAAGAGATGTCCAGCCTGTGTTCACTGGAGTGTTAAACACAACAGCCAAGGGGTAGAAACAACCCGAATGTTCATCGATGGATGGAGGGAGGAAGAAAAGGTGGTACACAACGCAATATCATTCAGCCTTAAAAAGAAGGGAAATCCTATCATATCGGCCACCCAGGTGAACGTGGAGGACGTTATGCTAAGTGGAATAAGCCATTCACGGAAGGACAAATATTGCATGATTCTACTTACACGTTCTATATAAAATAGCCAAACCCACAGAAAGTAGAATGGCGTTGCCGGGTACTGGGGGAAGGGGATGTGGAGAGATGGTGGTCAACGGGGATAGAGCGTCAGTCATTCCGGATGAAAACGTTCTACATATCTACTCTACAACAGCATGTCTGTAGCTAGCCACACGGTATTGCACATTAAAAATGTGTTAAGAGGGGGGCGCCTGGGTGGCACAGCGGTTAAGCGTCTGCCTTCGGCTCAGGGCATGATCCCGGCGTTCTGGGATCGAGTCCCACATCAGGCTCTTCCGCTAGGAGCCTGCTTCTTCCTCTCCCACTCTGCCTGCTTGTGTTCCCTCTCTCGCTGGCTGTCTCTATCTCTGTCGAATAAATAAATAAAAAATCTTTAAAAAAAATAAAAAAATAAAAATGTGTTAAGAGGGTAGATCTTATGTTAACTATCCTTACTACAATTAAATGCCATTTTTAGAAAAAGAAATTGAAGAAATTTTTATGCCCTAATACACAATTTAATTCAAAATGAGACTGATTAACTTTCCACATCGCTCTGATGAGTAGATAAGAATACTTGTAATTCACATATTAAGTATTTGAATATAAATTACTGCTCATAAGTAATGCACTGATAGCTTTGTCTCTGGACTTTGCCAAGCAGCCTCGGGGAGGCTGCCTTGCTGATGCAGGGACCTTCTGATTCAGGGGCAATGCAGGTCATCATGTTTGGTGGCAGAAAGAAACAGAAATACCATTCAGTGGAAGGCTGGTGTCACGGACGTGGGCGTGGGGAGGGCCATATACTACAGGTCTGGATGCACTGCCCATCAGGGGGTGGGGTCACCAGACCAACAGCCCACGTACTCTGGGGCTCAGCAAGGGGAGGCTAGAGGCACCCCAACTTCCCATCCAAGATGCTACCAGTCAATGGCCTTGAGCGTCCAGTGTTGAGGCCGCTTAGCGAGCTCAGTTAACATGACCAAGCTGGTTCTTCTGCACCTTGTCCGCTGGGCTCTGTCTCTTGGGCCACACGGCACACCTGCTTTTACACAAATACCTGTGCGTGTGTGTCCCCTAGAAGCCCTAGTGGGAGACCATGAACCTGGGCTAAAATGTACACCAGGAGACTCTGTCCGACGTGCTTTGCCGTTCATCACCTGCAGAATGGGAAGCCTCCATTCCAACTTTGAGGATCACCCGTCCCTAAACGAGGCCATGACTCTGAAGAAAAATGGATGGTGTCATGAGGTGTTCAACACAAAAACGCATGGTTTCGTGAACACCAGGAAGCGCCCTCGCTGGGGAATGTCTGCTTCCTCCACGGAGATCGTGGGAATGAGTCACAGAAACATCGGTGGCAAGGAAGCAGATTATGCTTAAAATAAAACTCCTACAAGACCGTCTGCAAAGACATGAGCTGCCTTGAGATGCCCCATCGACTGCGGCGTCAAAACACCTTCCTACCCGCGGGCCGTGGCCCCAGACGCTCAGGGCTGAGTCACCTTCCGCGGTTGCATGGCACCCTGCAGTCGATCTGTGAGATCCCTGAGTCTGTGAGATGCAGGATCCACCCAGGATGCTTAAGTCACCTCCCACCGCTGCGCGGGGACAGCGCTCTGGAGGGCTGCTTCCAGGCTGCTTTGTGGGAACGCACCGGGGTGGAAGCTCTCTGGGATGAAAATCTCATATTTGGGCATCTCCGCGAGACTCAGCAGGGGCCCGGCGGGCTTCGCTTGGGTCACTCCAGGCACAAAGTCAGTAAGAAGAAGCAGAGAGAGGGCCGGCACGGGGATTGACACGAGCTCTCCAAACGGAGCCCTAACACTTCAATCCCTCCTACAAGGTATTCAGGCATCTGAACTGGCGAAATCTTGGGGAAACTCAAGGTTGAGGGTCCATCTTCCATCTCCCAGAGCCAAAGGTATGCCCAAAAAGGCCAAAAAGAGGAGTGTATTCAGGGTCCACAGGGAACCCAAAGGGACCCAGCAAACTCCAATACTGGCCTAATTGGTAACCAAGCGGAGTGGCGCAGATAAAGAAAAGCCTGGGGGATTTAAGACACGCTCATCGACCGAGTGAGACACTAAGTTCCACTTATTCACAACGCTTGCAAAATAATTCCTGGGACAAGGATTCCCTAACAAACCATTCGTCTCCTGGAGTCATACCTCAATGAGTTGAAAATAAACACACTAATATTTCAGGGGGAGATGGGTCATCCAGTTTGTCAATTGTTTAAACAAAAAAAAGAGGCTCCCCCACCCCCCACCACACACACACATACACACATCCTTGTTTGGAAGGAAGATGCATCCAGGTGGGAGAGAGATTAGGGTAGGGACAGGGACGAGGGCAGGAATCCTCTTGGGAGCCCCTGTCCTACCTTCTGTGCATGACCCCAGCAAGATGGTGTGGAAGATGGGGGACCACAGGGCCACGGCCATACTGTGGTTGCTGACCCTGTGATGATGATTAGGATTGGGACCCAGGAGAAAAAATGGGCAAACACCAAAAGAGGAAATAGAATGCACTATGTAAGTATGTGTTCACAACAGTTACCAGGAAAATACAACTACTACGTTAGACACGGAGGAGGAGCATTGACTCACGGGGAGGCTTGCAGAAGGCAGGAGAGAACAGAACGAGCTACGAGGACCATTCCTTCACCATCTCAATGACAACGAGAGATGAAGGGGTAAGGTAATGAGATCGAGGGTCCTTGGTGGTGCTCACGGGAGAGGTTATGGAACCATGTTCTGGAGAACCCGAGATAGCACCAGACAGATGAAGGATCAGAATCAAGACTGCTGAGAATTGAGGCTGTGATGTGGAGAGAAGGCTTAACACAGAATGCAGCAGAAAAAGGCGAAGGGATAAACAGAGGGGAAAATGGAGACATAGAGACAGAAGGCAGACAGCGGGGACTGGACCCAAGGGTAGTCAGTGTCCGAAGAAAGGAGCTGAGGAAGAGAAAAATGAGTCTATGCAAAGGTCTGTGCGAAGAAAGACTCAAATCCGCAAGGGGAAGAGTGACTGTGAACCATGTAGACTGTTGCTAACTGCCCATATGGCCAGCGACCACATCCTATAAGGTGGTTGCTCTTCAACGCTGGACAATTCTAAGGTCATCCAGGGCACAAAGGGCAGGACATCAGGCAAAGACAACAGCAAATAAGGATGGGATGCCTCTTCTCCAATGTTAAATTTCACTAAAGATCAGAGAAACATCCATACAAGTCTTGAATGACAAAAGGTGTGAACGCATGTTTGTAGACTCAAGGGACTAAATCCTTCAGGTGGGACTCGAGATACTGTCCAATACTCCAGGCGTCGGGGAAATGAAAACCAGTCATTGCTTGTTTCCCATGAAATATGGTCAGGTGCTCCTGCCAGCACTGAGTTACGCTCAAATCAAGAACTCACCCATGGGCAAAGATGGGTGCTTCGCATCAAATAAGGGATTCATGGAAATAAGGGGTTACTGAATAATCGTAGACCGAATCTACCTACCTGGAGGGAAGCAACACAGGGGGAACAGGATACCTCTTGAGAAAAGAACATCATTACTACACGAGCTTTATTTGTTAAAACTATTCGAGGCATAGAAAAGTTCTTGAAAACATGAATGAGTTTGGTGGAACTATGCAGTTAGGGACTTCCTATGTCTTCAAAGGGCAGAGCCCATAGTCATGGTTCACCTCCTGAAGATGATCGACTGAGAAATGCAGCTTGTCAACACGGACGGGACTGGAGGAGATAATGCTAAGTGAAATAAGTCAAGCAGAGAAAGACAATTGTCATATGGTTTCACTCATTTATGGAACGTAAGAAGTAGGAAGATCGGTAGGAGAAGGAAGGGAAGAATGAAGGAGGGGTAAACAGAAGGGGGAATGAAGCATGAGAGACTATGGACTCTGGGAAACAAACTGAGGGCTTCAGAGGGGAGGGGGTGGGGAATTGGGATAGGCCGGTGATGGGTAGTAAGGAGGGCACGTATTGCATGGTGCACTGGGTGTTATATGCAAATAATGAATCATGGAACATTGCATCAAAAACCAGGGATGTACTGTACGGTGACTAATATAACAAAATAAAAATTATTTAAAAAAAAAGAGAAATGCAGCTTATCAGCCCTTTGACTGAAGTTATGACAGTGTCAACTAATAGCACAAAAATTGCCAGGCAGTTGGGGTAATGACCTACAGGGGCTCCATGGGAACCAAACACATGCAGCGTACCATAAAACTCAGGAGAGGAGAAAATTACATAGATACATACACACACAAAGAGAAAATATTAAACGAGAACAGAGCACTCACAAATGCATATTTTTTGAAAGTGATTGGGATAAACATGCCTAGTCAAGGGAAGACTGACCTTATCCCATAGGGATAAGTTGTTGCTGAAAGCAACAAGTAAATATGCAGTCTATCAAAAAAAACCCCAAAAACATAAAACAGTGATTTGTGTTGAACATAAAAGGGGATTACAGGTGAGTATAAACTAAAAGAAATCCAAGATCAAAATATTATTTTCAGAAAAAATAAATTCAAAGTAAAAAAAAATATTGGAAATGTAGTGATGATAAAGGCCAGACTCTGCCGTGAAGCTATGAGCCTGGCATCACCATTCACCCCAATGGTTGCTTCAGAGTTTATAAACCAGGGAGCTGAGATGGCTGGGTTCTCAAGGAATCAGGTCAAAATGTCCTACTTGGTTACTCCTCTAAAACCTGCTAGCGGATGTGGACAAATCCTTACTGTTCTTTGAATGCCAAACACTTAGTATTCTGCCCCCTGACTGCCAAAGGGAGATATTTGATGGTAGAATGACTAAAGACCGAATGAATACCTATAGGAATCCATCGGGAGAACCAGGTCTCGTGGCACCTTCAGGGGAAGGATGGAGTTGGAATTTGGGGACAGTGGGAATGGGTTAGAAGACAGCAGCCCTGCCCTGTAAGTTGTACAAGCTACAGGTTGTGGCGCTGGCTTCAGAGAAAACGCAAGACTTACAAAGGGAACACGTCCCACGCACATTTTAACAGAACTTTAAAAAAGACCACTAGTAATACTAACTAGTAATACCAACAACAGAGCTCATGCTCCGTGTGCATTATGCAATGTACACCACTTACGACGGATTTACAGAGGTGCTAATCTGTGGTTTATTAAGATATTCAAAATCCTTTCAATGTTCATAGAGTTAGAGACTGAATTTTTAATGAGGGACGAAAAAAATGCCCAACTACCAAGAGGGGTGAATGGGGAACTGAGGAATGGTCAATTCATCCCGGATGAGGTGCCCTCATGGGTGCACACGAAGATCTACTCACTCTTCTTGGTGCCTTCCCATCCCATCCCTAAGAGGAACAGAGCATGATTCAAGAATGACAAAGCAGAGCTGGATAAGTACTTCTGATTGACGGGCTGATGAGAAGCACTTTCAAATGAAGAGCCAGAAAATGCAAAATCTAATAAAAATGCTGGAGATGTTCACCCAGTGGCAAAGCATTTAATTTTCTTTCCTTCAAAAATTAATTACAGAGGGTGGCCGCATTTCTGCAAATTCAGAGCTTCTAATTGTTTCTTCAATTAGTGCTTAATTTTCTTCCCTAGGAGAAATGCTGGGTCCATAATACGTGCTTCAGTTAATGATGTTTACTGGGACCACGTATCAAAAACGATGGGATTACATGGGTGATGACAACAGACCTTGCAAGTATATCCTTGACACCGTTGGAAAATAGCTTAAAATAAACACTCTGATGTTTTAATACCATCAGAAGACATTTCAAAATTCATCCCCAAGTTCAAAGAAGGGAAGGCCGTGGGTGGGTCGAGAATCTGCAGGAGGAAGGTCAAAGATACTGTGGTCAAAATGCTGGTGTTATTGTGGCTGGTGTTGTGGTTGTTGGTGTGTATACTGTTTAATTGACTCTCCTTGGGATCACTCACTTTCAAGGCTGTGGTTCAGGGGTGTAGATGGTAACTGCTCATCTTGCTTTTATTGATCGTCTGCTCACCCATCCATGGAAGGCTCCCAGGGAAGAACCTATCCATCAGTGATACTGGTGTTGTGCTCTCCTTTCAGCACACAGGAGGAGGACGCATGACCAATAACAAAGATGCATCCAACCACGGGTGCTATGATCTCAGCATCTCTCATCTCACCCGTTGATATCGTGCCGCCATTTTTATCGCCATTCTATGGACAAGAACAAATCTGCACAGAAGGGGAGGAAGGCAAAGAGGAAGCTGGCCCTCAGCCACTCACGTCCTCACTCATCCAATCAGGGCCCCAGATACGAGGGTATTCCCAATGCAGACGGGGTTGTGCATGAAAAGTCCTCACCACATGACTGGCCCAGGGCCCAAGACACGGGCATTGACGGGAAGGGTAAGTGCTCGGTGGGATGGAGAGGTCCCACCTTTAACTGGAAGTAAACTGTCGTACGTGACTGCAGGTGTAAATTCTCCCCAGGGTGCTGGACTGGAGCCCCCTTCCCAGAGCCTCAGGGTGCATTCAGGTCTCGGGTCCAAGCCATTCAGTTCTATGGTAGCCATGTTCCAAAGAATTGGACTTGATATCGGTGGTTCTCAAATGGGGGGACATTCTGCTATCCCCCTTCCCCCAAGAAGCAGCTGGCAAGTCTGGAGACATTTTTGGTTGTCACAACTGGGGAAGGGAGAATGCACTAACTGACATCCATTGTGCAGAGGGCAGGCTTGATGCTCAATATTCTACAACACACAGGACAGATCCTGCGACAGATTTATCCAGCCCCGATGTCAATAAAGCCAAGACTGAGAAACTCTGCTTCAGCACAGAGATTCTGACTATATCTCCTTCTTTCCTCCCTCCCTTCCTTCCTTTTTCTTTTCTTTCCTTTCCTCTCCTTTTCTTCTTTCCATTGTATCTATCTATCCATCCATCCATCCATCCATCCCTTTATCATCTATATATCAATCACCTAGGTATATATGTATGCATGTATGTTATCTATCCATCTATCACCTCTGTCCATTCGTCCGTCCATCCATCCATCCATCCATCCATCCATCCATCCATCCATATGTCCATCTCTATCTATCTATCTATCTATCTATCTATCTATCATCTATCTATCTACCTCACACTGGTTCTCAAGTGGGAGAAATTTTGCCCTCCTGAGGACTTTTGTCAATATCTGGAGACATTTGTGTTTGTCATGTCTTGGAGGGAGGAAGCACTTCTGGCACGTGGTGGGTGGAAACCAGAGACACTGCTGAACACCCTACAGTGCCCAGGACATCCCGCATTAGACAGTCATCCAGCCCCAAATGTCAGTAGTGATGATGTTGAGAAATACTGTTTTACAAATATTAACATATATAAAATATTCATATTTTCCAAACATGTTCTGTGGATATTACAGATTCCAGAAGTACATTTTACAAAGCAAACTATGATTTGCCATATCTTTGGATCCAGCTTTCAGTCAGCAATAGAAATGTGTTAACCTTCCGGAAGATTCCTCTGTAGGTAGGCCTATGTAATACACTCTGATCATGAGGATAGCTAGTCTGTAAAAGGCACTTTGAAAGCAACAGAAAGTTTTCAGGTCAATGTTCCCCTCTGATCCTCAAAGCCACTCTGAGGGTTCACAGATGGGGAAACTGAGGCATGTGACCTGGCCCCAGTTCCTCCATGAGTGAGTGGAAAAGCAAGGTTCAGATCGGGCTCTCCTCACCACAACTCAGAGCAGATTGTAGGTGTCAGGAGCCAAGAGGACATGTCCTGAAATGAAAGTGTGATGGTGTCCAGGATTCTGGGATAACTGTCCCTTCCAGGAAGCAACCAAGGAAGGAAGAAGGGAAAAGAAGTAACAGGAGAGGTTTCAGAAAGTCCTCCTCCACCTGACACATGTTGCCCTCAACACATCCCACTAAAAACAGGTGTTGTTCACGACCTTCTGTAAGCTTCTCCATCATGAGTGACCAACACCCACCATGAAGCAGGCTAACCATACCTGTGCTCCCTCTCACAATATCCCACTAATATGACCGAATCCCTTATCTTTCATGAAGGTGCTATCTCATTCTTCATCCTGGAACCATCTGAACTGCCTGTCCACTCATGGTCCAGCCTATTGAGACTCATGGTCTGGTCTCTTGGGACCCATATTCCCCCCTTCTGGAACATTCTACCATCTGAACTACCTGTCCACTCATGAGGTAGCCTGTTGAGACCCATGGTGTGGCCAGTTGGGACCCAGGTTCACCACTTCTGGAACATTCCACCACCTGAACTGCATGTCCACTCATGGTCTGGCCTATTGGGACCAAGTTCCATTCCTGAGGTCACGATGACAATAACATCAGTGTGGTATGAAGGAGTTCATAGATACGGTGCCTCCTGTTTGCAGAGGAGTGGGGATGTTTACTGGGGAGTCTGAAGGTGCCTGGTACTAATCCCAGCCCAGCATTCACCACCCGGGGCATCGTGAGCTCCTTGGCTTATCTATACCTCCATTTCTCCTCTAGACAAAAGGATAATAAAAGTATCTGCCTCGAAGAGTCACTGCGGTGTGAAACTTCTCATATTGTAAGTCACTGGTATGTAGAAAGCTCTCAGAACTTACTTTTTTGTGTGTGCTAAAATACACATAACAGAACCTACCATTTTTAAGTAAATTCTTTAGAGTGGAAAGAACTGAAATGTTTATCAAAGGATGAGAGGATAAACAAATGAGATCCATCCATGCCATGGAATATTATACAGCCATAAAAAGGAAGGGGTGCAACACAGGCTATGATGTGGATGAATCTGGAAAATCATGTTAAGTGAGAAAAGACAGTCACAGACGGCAGCAAACTGTATAATTGCATTGATATGAAATGTCCAGAACAGGCAAATCCACAGAGACAGAAAGCAGGTTAGTGGTCACCAGGCACTAGGGAGTGGGTGGGTTAAGAGGGGACTGACTGCAAATGGGCACGGGGATTCTTTTTGGGGGCCATGAATATATTCTGAAGTTAGTGAATGTATTAAAAATAACTGAACTTTACACTATATGATTATATATCAATAAAGCTGTTATGACAAAGAAAATACCATTTTTAAGCACTGTTAAATTTTAACAAAGCAGTGACACCAAGCACTGAATGTGTATGGAACCCAATACGTTTTCAAGGTTCATCCACATTGTAGCCTACGCCGGTTCTTCACTCTTTTTGTGGCTGAGTGGAATGCATTCATGTGTGGATGGACCACGTTCTGCTCGCCCATTGCTCCGCTCATGGGCGCTTGGGTTTCCATGCTTTGGCCGTTGTGCCTTGTGCTGCCACAAAAGTGTGTGTGTGCGTCTTTGTTCAGATACCTGCTTTCAGCTGTCCTGTGCAGATGCCAAGGACAGGAATTACTTCTCATGTGGTCACTCACATGTAAACATTTTTGTTAAACTCCTATCTTGATACATCCATGCACCTGTTTAACTTGTAGATGAACCAGTAGCTTTTACAAGCTTATTTCGTTTGGAGACCTCCAGCTTGGGGACCCCTGGCATCCCTCTTCCCCCAACCCACCACGTGCACCCCAAACTACACGGACACAGGATTTTTACTCTGTTAACCACGATACTCTTTGAGTTAAATACATCCTGCTTGAGGCTCGGCAGCAACCTTTCCAGAATGCCATGGAGTAAACCCTCCTTGTCACTTTTCCCCTGAGTCTCTGTCCTTACATTAAACCCCAAGAGTTATGAAGACACCCAAAATCACCACAGTCTGCAGGGAAGGGTGCTTTTTTAATTTTTCCAAATGGCTCGGGACTTTTCTGCAAGATGAAGTGAACACCAAAGGTGTTCTTAGATTTCTGTTGCAAGGGTATTCTAGAAAGAGAGGGGATACTCCCTAAATCCTTACTGCAGCATCAATGCTGGAAGAGATGAATAGTCAGTGGACAGATGTCCACTGCCATCAGTGTGATTTACATAACTATTAGTAGGAAACACACCGCATTTTCTATCTTCCTCCTGATGCCTCAGTTCTTCTTGGCAAGGACTCGGAGAATCTGGGTAAATAGAATCCCACATGCGTGTGGAAGGACACAGCTCACGTGGAGGCTTGCTTTTCTTCTCTGATCTGAGACCACAGACAGCACCCAAAACTCAGACTGACCAGCCTTCTAAATGTATAATCCTTCTGGAAGAGTCGTAACCAGGGCTGAGGCATGGGTTCTGTTGGGGAAGTAGCTGGGTAAGGACAATGTTGTGATCACCTTTCCCTGTCACCAAGAATAAACCATGGTGCGGCATGCTGCTCTCTTTCCATGAAGAGAAAAGGTCATGCAAAAACTCTGCATGGTTCTCAAGTTCCAAGATCATACAACACCTGGCTGAGATGTGAGTTAATTTCCCCTTCCTTCCTTCCTTCCTTCCTTCCTTCCTTCCTTCCTTCCTTCCTTCTTTCCTTTCTTCCTTCCCTTCCTTCCTTCCTTCCTTCCTTCCTTTCCTTCCTTCCTTCCTTCCTTCCTTCCTTCCTTCCTTCCTTCCTCTTTTCTTCCTTCCTCTTCTTTCTTTCTCTTTCTTTCTTTCTTTCTTTCTTTCTTTCTTTTTCTTTCTTTCTCTCTTTCTTTCTCCTTCCTTCCTTCCTTCCTTCCTTCCTTCCTTCCTTCCTTCCTTCCTTCCTTCCTTCCTTCTTCCCTCTCTCCCTCCTTCCCTTCCCTTCCTTTCCCTTCCTTCTCTCCTTCTCCTTCTCCTTCTTAAGTTTGCAATTCAGGCACAAAGTTGAGTTAATGACATCCTCAGTACGTAGAACTTCATCAACACTGGTTTCTGCAAAAAACCTGTTATAGAGACACCAGAATACTTTTGCCTCTATAAAAATGTCTACCCTTATAATCCATGCTACCCACATAATTACGTGTAAAGGGGGCTTCGGGGGGCACCTCAAACTGCAAAGTCCCATGGTTATCATCCCATGGCTTAGGCTCGTGCTCATCCTTAATCTTGTGTTCTCAGTCTTTAAAAAAAAATCAGAGAGAGCAATCTTCTGAGGGGCAGATAGCTTCAAGTCACTCCCTTTCTTGGTTTGTTCACATCTGGTGGGGACGTACAGGCTGTATCTGTTGGCCACCTAAGTGACCTTTTCACAGGCAACATCCTTGAAAGGGTTGACCGAGCGCCATGACTAATTCCGAGTCTAGAAATTCCGCAACCGTCAGCATCCTAAAATACGGCCGGGGCACCCCGGCAGCTCTGCAGTGAATGGTGCAATGAAGATAACACAAAAACGCAGTTGGCCTGGACTGAGCCCTTCTCATTGGGAAGCACCACCATCCTCCAGGCACTCGACCTGGGGTGGCTCCGATTTTCAGGACATCGTATGGTTCGCGGAGACTCTGCACTGGTTTTGTGCGTGCATTTCAAGTTCGAGAGCACAGCCTAACTTCTGGAGAACTGCCTGACGCTTGATGTGTGTTCTGGATCCAGGTCCTCATCGGGGATGTTAGCTTTGAATGACACCTGTCAGTCCTGATTCTGAAATACTCAAGTCAATGATTTCTCGTAGTCTGTGCAACTGAAGACCGTGATTTTGCAAAAGCTCTAGCAAACGCTGACTCAGTGGATGGGTGGCTGAGTGCAGACAGAGGGGTGGCTGGAGAGCTGGGAACCAGACAGTTCCTCTGGAGTCCCCTCTTGCCTGGGGACATTTCAAAGAAGGTGATGGGTCTCTGGTAGCTGCTTTAAGCTTGCGAGTTAAATCCCTTTTACTCTGAGACTCGGTCCCGATTATCATGCGGTATTTAGGATACATGCTTAGGGTATTTGTTTTTTATTTTTTGGGGTTTTTTTGCTAAGAATTAGATAGACAACCAAAATGTGACAAGCTGCAAATTAGGTGCACCTAATGGGTTGAGCAGAACAAAACGCACATGGGAGGGGACATAAGAATGGTGAGTATGCTTCCCAGTTGGAAAAAAAGAATAGACACTAGTGCAACCTGCAAACATATGGCCCAATAACAACGTTTTCACCCTGGATGTGGTCGTGAATCAGTATCCGCCAGCTGGATGACATACTCTCGCAGTGGTGCAGGGGGGATAGACATGCGTTTAGAGACCAGCAAGACAAGAAACATCATAGGAGCTACTCAGTGCAAGAAAATACCCAAACTGGGCAGACTGTCTATGGCCGAGACATCGGGGAAGATGAAGGGCCATCAAGGTCTTTCTACTGTGTAGCCCAAAGCCCCACCCTAAGAGGACAGTGCAGACCAAACTCCCAGGCAAGCATGGGGACACACATGGCACAGCTCCGGAAAGTAAGATAAAAGCCCATTGGTGCTACAGGTGAAGGTTCCTGGAGCAAAGTTCCTAAAACAAAATGTAATCCTTGGAAGAACCCAGTGCCTGGTGGTGGAAAAAAATTAAACAATGACAAGATTAGACTCAAAAAGCAAGCACTGCATCGCCTAAAGCCAACGTTGGGTACTTGTCTGCGGTACGACAAAGTTAAGCCAAAGGAGAAGGCCAACGCCCATGGAAGCCAAGGACAAAGTGATAGCCAGAGTCAGTCCCCAGGATCATGTCCTCCCAGGAAGCGTGTCTTCCTAATGTCCTTGAGTGGACAGCGGTGCCAATGTTTGTCCGCCATGATGACCATTGGTCATGTTGAACCAAAACGCACTGTTCATCAGATCGGCAGTTTCTCCAAGTGGGGCCACACAGCCTCGGGTGGGAGGTGGTGGGAGGTCCATACGGTCAGGACCTATGAACCCCCCATGTTGTTCACGGGTCAACTGTATACGTGTGTAACATCCTCCTACGCAACAAAATGGAAAGTATACAGAAAGTGCATCTACCATGCAGTGATGCACGGTGGCTGGCAGGCTGTTTCAGTTGGAAGCCAAACTGGCTGCTTTTCCTTAGGAAACCCCAGTTTTGCTTGGAAGAGCAACTGATAGACAAACTATGGTTATTGCGAGTTGGATATCTGGCAGACATTTTCTTGAAAACAAACACAGTGAGCTTGTCACTTCAAGGAAAACAAATGACAGTATTTACTGCCAGTGACAACATTTGAGCTTTCAAGAGAAATTCAGAATTCTGGAAAACTTTGTATGTGGCACCAGGAGCTCAACAGTTTTCCAATACCTAGACTTTTCTGATAAGATCGGGGTTTGTACTAACAAATGTATTTTTTTTTTTGATGTCGTATAATGAAATGTGTCACTGTTTAAAAGCCCTCCATAAGTCACTGGACCAATATTTTCCAAAGGACTGATGGGAAACTGATCCATTCCAAATGATAAATAGACCGACTGATTTTAATTGAGCAGAATAAGAAAATTTCATTGACGATGATTCCGGTTTCGTTGTTGCAGCTTGGCCATTGTTAAACAACTAGATGGTGGGTCTGGGGATGGTGTTAAAGAAGAACCTATCAAAACAACACTCCTTCATTTTCCTGCTATGTGTCTGTGTGAGGTTGGCTCTTCTTCAACAGAAATACACTGCAACACGCGGAATGCAGAGATCCATAGGAGAATCCGGCTGTCTTCTGTTAAGCCCCACGTTTGCCAAAATGAAAGACATTTGCAAAAAAAATGTAAAGAATGCCAGTTCTCTTCTGTGGGGAAAGCCACACCCAAGAAGCCAAATGTGGAATAACGAAAAGTGTTTGCATATGGCGGCCCATGAAGCAACCTCAGCTGAGGTTGTGTCATGCTGATGGTGAGCATTTGCTGGGCATCCATACTGCACCAGGCTGCCCGCTGTGTGTGCTAGATACATTGCACGCATCATGTCTAAACCATAGAAACTCCCTCCAATACACAAAATTGTGCAGGTGTGGGGGCTTGGCACAGAGATGTAGGGTCCAGGCTAGGGCAGGATGGAGGCACCGAGCCCAGGTTCCCTGAACAGACATCCCACATACAGGAGCTCATGTGTAGAGATATAGGGTCCAGCCTAGGACAGGTGTGCCTGGGATGGAGCCACAGTGCCCAGGTCCCCTGCACAGTGCATCCCTCCTGTGTGAGCTCAGCTGCAGATATACAAGGTCCAGACTAGGACAGGTGTGCTAGTCCCTAGGACAGGTGCATCCCTCCTGTACAGCCTGAGCACATGGGTCATGGGGAAGGGACCCCAGATTTGTCATGTCAGCTGGGAGCTGCAGAAGAGCAGAGACTCTAGGGCTGGCTGCTCTCTTGCACACAACGGAGGTATGTAGAGAATACTCAGCAACATTTGTGGGACAGTCCTGAAAATGCCACCCCTCTGCCACCTAAGGGGCTCTTAGAACTTCCTCCTTCGCTATGGGAAATTGCTCCTGAACAAAAGATGGGGTGACCCTGTGATCACAAACCACGGCAGGTCCCCTGCCTCCATATCACAGACACATCACTGTCGCCACCATTGCTAAAGACTCCAGATTCCATGTGGCAACTCGCCTTTACAAAACCACCCCTTGTTGGGTTTGGAGTGGCATCAGAGATGCCCCACAATTACCTGAAAAAAAAAAAAAGCTATGAAAATACTCCTCCCCGTCCAACCATGAATGTAGCTGAGGCTGGTCTTGTTTCAACTGGAAGAGCCCGTGGCAAGAGACGGATTGCAGAGGTGGACAGCAGAGACCAGACGTCTCCTAACACCCACCCATGGAAGACGTGACCTCTCTCTTCTGGGCGTAGACTGGGACATTCAGAATGTCTTACATTTTTGCAAACGTGTTGCTTAAGGTAGGACAGCTGGGTTCTCCTACCGACGTCTGCATTCCACGTGTTGCAATATGTTGTTTGTGTTGAAGGAGATCCAACCTCATACGGATACGTAGCTGGAACGTGAAGAAGCATTTCTGTAGCTTCTTCAGATGACCATGGATCATCTTTGACACCATCCCTAGACCCACTGAGTGGTTTTTGTAGGACGGCCAAGCTGCAGTGCAGAATCTGGAATCATCGTCAATACAACTTTCTTATTCTCTTGAAAGACAATAATCATATGGTTTCACTCATTTATGGAACATAAGAAGTAGGAAGATCGGTAGGAAAAGGAAGGGAAGAATGAAGGAGGGGTAAACAGAAGGGGGAATGAAGCATGAGAGACTATGGACTATGAGAAACAAACTGAGGGCCTCAGAGGGGAGGGGGGTGGGGGATTGGGATAGGCTGGTGATGGGTAGTAAGGAGGGCACGTATTGCATGGTGCACTGGGTGTTATACGCAAGTAATGAATCATGGAACATTACATCAAAAACCAGGGATGTACTGTATGGTGACTAACATAACATAATAAAAATTATTATTAAAAAAATAAAAAATAAATATAAATTATTTTTTTTTAAAAACCCTATAGGTCTATTTCGCCTTTGGAATGGATGGTTTGCCCAATGACACAAAAGAGAAACAGGAGAGGAAGGACATCATCCATGAGACCTCACACTGTCTGTATGTGGGGTATTTTTGTTTCGTTTCGATTGCCACCTTTCTGTGATTTTTCTTTCTTTCCTAAATGTTCAAAGGGTTTGTTGAGAGCCTGTTCCCATATCACATCCAAAATATGCAACCTCCTGTCTTCTATCCTTGAGAGAACCCTCAGGGTCACCAAGCACTGATAATGGATGGACCCAGGAGATCCCCCAAATTGGGATGAGATGGAGAAATCCCAACATGAATGATCCTTAACCCAGTGAGGGCTCAGGGCATCAAGAGGACTCTACTACACGAGGAGGTCAGGCTTGGGTGGAAAGCAGGTGAACTAAAGAGCAGACAGTATGCATTCCAAAAAACTGGTGTGGATAATTGTCTCCGGTTGTATTTCAATAACCCTTAAGGAGATTACAGTTATTATCAACATATGACTGGGATCCAGGATTTAATCAAGAGATCACGGGGCTCTCTCTGCCCGCATCCTGGATTAATTTTATTTGCAATATCCTCCATCCTGTGCGTGACTTTGCAAAGCGAAGGTGAGTGCAGCATCGCACCTGGTCCCTGGAGAGCTGACTCGGAGGTTTGCTGGAGACACCCATGACCCATTTCTGGCCTGAAAATGGCCATTTTACAAACACCCAGACACCGCCCAAGCCTTGGACCAAGGCGCCCCATCAATGAATGGCACAGCTCACCCCGGCGAGCACCAGAAATTGCTAACACCACAATCCAGCCTTTCCCAGAAGAGCATTCTTCAGCAGAGAGCCAGAGAGATCCTATTTCCTTAGATAATCAATTTTAAATTGAAGCATCATTTGAGAAGTGCAAATAAGAACAGGAGAAACGCACCTTTCCCTTCTATCCTGTCAACGCACAGACAAAGCATTGCTCAACGGTGCAGAACAATACTGACCTAAGCTATAGAATCATTTTTCCGAGGAATAACTAAATAATTGGCAAGGGATATAAAGGAGGAAAATGGCATCTGAAACATCTTATTTCACAAACAACACACACGCAACCTAAAACTCCTGCAGCAAAATGAACGTGCAGGTTAGGTAAAACCACATGGCAGGTACACACACGCTCGTTACATTATCCCCCCTGCGTCTTTCATATGCATGAAATATTTTATAATAGAAAAATTTAAGGGCACATTGAAATTCAAATCATGGCTACACAACGAACAAGATAATGTGTTTTGATCTAATGCTTACACGTACTTACTCTTTAAGGATATTTTGAAAGGCACGTTGCCTTCTCTGTAAAGTGAAACCATGTGAGAAGCTCCCGCTTTCCACCATGTCTGATTTCGCTCCGTGGAGGCAAACCCACCGCCCCCTTCCAGCGCGGGGAAATGCTCTACTTCGTAATGCACTTATCAGCGTGCACTTAGCCGTTAATAAACTAACCACCCAGTGTTGCATTTTTAGAGCCCGTCAGTAAAACGATTGGGAGATAAGAGGACTTTGCCGGGAGGTGGGGGATACACCCAGCAGAACCAGAGGCAAAGGGCAGGTTGGTTGTGCCAACCGTTTCCAAAGAAATGAGCCAGTGCGCCGTCCTTCTGAGGAACGCCGTGTTCATCAGCCGTGTCCTGGGGAGAGGATTCTCTCCATTCGACCTGCTTGCTCTCCACAGAGCCTGCAAGGGAGCAGTGGCTGGCAAAGCCCCACTGGCGTGTTTGAGGGTGGGTGGGTCCCTGGGCCCCTGTGACTGTCTCTGCCAAAAGGACGTGAGAAGCAGGGCAACAGCGTTCTGTCCCAAAGGACATTCAGGGAGACCAGCGTGGAGCTCGGTTCTCGGTGGTCCCAAGGCTGCGGGGGTCACCCCGAGTAGGATGAAGTAGATGTAAGACAGCTGGTCTGTCTTGTGCTTCTCCAAGTGCCAAAAATAGGACTTCTTATATGTCGCCCTTTGGAGCATAATCTCCTGATATCGTAAGGGACTCCAGAGACCAGCTGTCTTTGGCTGAGTGGTTATAACAGGACACCCCCAGATGCGTGCCTTAAATAACAGATCATTTCTCATGGTTCTGGAGACTCCATGTTCAAGGTCAAGGCACCTGCAGATGCCACGTCTGGTGAGGACCTTCTGCCTGGTTCATGGATGGCATCTTCTCGTTGGGTCCTCACGTGATGCAGAAAGAGCTCCAATTCCTTCTTCTTCTCATGAGGACACTAATCCCATCATGGCTTGGTGGTGGTGGTGGGGGGTGTCCCACCTTCATGACCTCATGTAGCCCTAATGACCTCCCAAAAGCTCCACCTGCTGATACCATCCCAATGGGGGAGTCAAGACTTCCTCACGTGGATTTTGGGGAGACACATACATTCAGTCTGTAGCACCTGTGCTCCTGGAAGATGGTATTGGGAGAGAAGCCCCCTACCCCTTTTGTGTTCCAGGAAACATTTTCCCACAAAGAATCCCCATCCCCACCTCCATTAGACAAGACTCACGATGCCCCACCTGTTTTTCTGGGGCCGGACCAGACACAGACCTCCCTCCGATTCCCATTTCTAGGCTCATGAATGATTGGCTGAGCTTTGTGCACCCCCTGAGCCATCTGGGCAAGACGCCCCGTCACCTGACTTGATCCAACTTTGGTTCAGCTTCTCTCCTTCCCCACTCTCCACCCCCGGGACTTCAGGCCACCCGCAGCCGGAGCCTGAGCCTGAGTGGCACTAGAACCCAGAACGACCCCTCCGAAAGTCAGCTGTCTGCAAAGAGAGAGATTTGCTGCTCCAACATTTCAATCACGGCACCCACTCATCCCATGCAGTGCAGCTCGTTCTTCTAGGCTTACAGGTAAATGCAAAGTCCTTTCGGCTGACCTTGAGTTGCAGGCATATCTCCTAGTCGGGGCTTGCTCCTTATTATGACAGCCCCCTTCTCCTCCTCCCATTTCAATAAGTGGTTTGCAAAGTCCTTCAAGCTCTACTGCTTTGCCTTATAAGCAGGAAATCCTTGGTACCCCATCTGAAACATAACAGCTCTAAAGAGTAGCTGTCAAATTAAGTTGTGGCTGGACAGAGTCTCCATGGACATATAAACTACTAGGGGTGGCAGAAGGGGGACAAAGCTGAATCTCAAGGTGAGGTCCCCAGGGCTTGGCCACCAGGCAGCCATCGAGATGTGATCCCTTGAGGGGCTCCCAGGTGCCTGGCACGGCATGGATGGCGTGCATTCTTGTAGAGCCCCTGGGCCACAGGAGAATGCAGGATGCTGGACGCATGGCAGAAGTGCACTGGAAAGGTAAACAGACATGGAAGACAGGGGCCAGATTCCACCCAGGAGCTCTGGGATGCTTCATGGAGGAGGTGTCTCGTGGGGAAACAGGCAGTGACAGGTGGAGGTGGGGCAAAGGAAGTCTAGGAGGAGGAAATGTTGAAAGCAGCACACCCAGCTGGAAAGTGTTGGAGGAGGACGAGGACAGGGAGGAAAGGACACGGACAGAGAGAAACAATCAACGGCATCTCAGCCCAAGCAGGTTTTCATCTGGCGTATTAAGCAGAGCGAGTCTGAGAGATCTGGGCAGTGCGTAGGGGAAAAAAAGACCTTCCCTGTGTCTGCACATCTGACCCTCCCACACACCTGTCCAGCCCAGGTAACAGCCCACCATCAGGTGATAAGCATTCTTGGCTCCAAAATATTAACATCTGGTTGCACTTAAAAATAAAAAAGAGTGTTCCAAAAATAAGAGGGCAGTGCCTGCATCTTCTTGAGAAGATCCCGACCCCAACGGGGACGGCTGACCGCGTGGTCATGGAAAATATGGAGCATGTTGCAAAGGGGAGCCTGTGAGTGCACAAAGCGCACACCTCCGATCTCCAGGCACTAGGTAAGCTCTCTGATCTCCAGCAGGTAATTATTCACACGATGCAAAGAATAAGCTTCCAAACAGTCAAGTGGCGTTGTGCCCCTATGACTCTCCAGTGCCTTTCTGTGCTTCGGGTACCGGGGCCCGCATTGACAAAATAATGACCTACTTCCACTGCAGAAAAGGCTGGCATTTTCCAAAATGCTCTCCTTCCTTCCTCGAGCTATTTGTATTTGGCTGGAAAATCCTCTGTGTGTCCCCAGTTTCTACCCCTGCAGGGACAATCCTCAGGTATTGTATGATTTTCGTTTTGTGTGTTTGCTCCCTTTTTGGTTTGTTATTCTATGTCAAGTCCAGGAAGGGCATAGCTCAGTGGGTCTTGAAAGAATCCACACTATTCCCCCTGGGATGTAAAATTTACCTCTCTGTGATTTTTACTAACTTGCCCATAGCCACCATTGTCATGACAATGTTTTCACCAAAACATAAATAAAAGGCAATTTTCCTGGGGTCTTGTTTTCTTGCAGAAGAAAAGAGTTCATTCCTCCTCCTTCACAGGTGCCTGGTTCAGATGGAAAGATGGAATTAGCCGATCATGTGACTCCTTTCTTCCCAAATTCTATAGGGCCACGGGGGCTGAATACAGCATGTAGCTGAGGCATTGTAAGCTGTAGGAGTGTGTGTGCCTCTGTGTGTGTGTGTGTGTGTGTGTGTGTGTGTGTGTGTGTGTCTATTCTTGCCATAAACCAAAGTACAAAAAAGAATTGTCAGAAAGGAAGAACAATGCAAGCCAGCATCCTCCACAAGGCTGCTGTTTATTATCTAAATAGGATGATGGCTTTATTACGAACGTGGCAGGCCCTGCAAATGGTCTGACTGTGCATTTGCAGGTCAAGACCCTGATGATCTAATGTCCACTCCGATTCTGGCCCAGGACCTGGGTGCAGTGGGTTGAACTCTGGCCCCCAGGGAGTTGTGTCCACTCAGGACTGGTGCATGAGAATGTATATGGGAAATGGGGTCTTTCAGGATGTACTGAGATATGATGAAGTCCTACTTGATTGGGGTGAGTCTTAAATCCAATGACTGGTGTCCTCATAAGAAGAGGGACACGGATGTGCGAGGGAGAAGGCAAAGCGGAGGCAGGAGCAGAGACTAGAGTGATGTGTCTACAAGACAAGAAACACCAAGCATTGCTGAGAACCTTTAGAAGCTGGAAGAGGCAAGGAAGGACCCTCCCCCAGAGCCTTCAGAGGGAACCCACCCTGCCGCCATCTTGATTTCAGACTTCTGGTCCCCAGAACTTGGAGATAACTTTTCATTGTCTTAGGTCTCCTGGTCGGGTGGATGTTGTTATAACAGCCATGGGAAATCAACACACCCATCGTAACCAACAACATCCAGGAGCTGCATCTTATCATATCTCAGATCACACCCATCTCTAAGGATCTAGGGATCATGTCTTTCACCCTCTGTGGGCAGGTGTTAGGATGAGCTTTCAGACTCCCTTTCTCAGATGGGTTCTGGAGGGCCAGTGGCTGTTGTTCATTTTTTTATTGGTCTTCCCTCCAGATCTGAGAGAAAGTTGAATAGAAAGGAGAACAACCGTCCCAGAAGAGGATGCTGACCACCCAAGAAGAAGACAATGACCAACGCAGAGCAGAACAAAGACCATCCCAAAAGAGGATGCTGACCATCCCAGAAGATGACCATCCCAGAGCAGAACAAAGACCATCCCCAAAGAGGAAGCTGACCATCCCAGAAGAAGATGACCATCCCAGAACAGGAAGATGACCATCCCAGAACAGGACAATGACCATCCCAGGACAGGCTGATGAACAAGACAATAAGCGCCCTGGAACTGCATGATCCCAGAACCCAGAAAACCAGATGTCCAAGAAGAGATCCCATTTCCTCATTAAACAAGCCAGGAGAGGATGTACCATCCTGGGGCCATGAGCAACATCAGGAAGCACCACGGTGAGGAACATGTGGCCAGTTCCACTGGAAGAGCTGCAGGAAAGGTTCTCAGGTAGACTGCAGGCCAAGCACAGAGGTAGGATATGCCTGGCCTGTGCCCTTGAGGATGCTGGTGATTAGGCCACTGTGGGGTGCAGAGAAAGGAAGGAATCCAGAGGGAGATAGGGCAGGAGGGAGGGCTGGGTTGGTGCCAGGCTGTCTGGGCGTCAGTGGGGTGTCTGGATGGCAGGTGAGTCTGGGTTCTCCAGAGAAGCCGACCAATAGGGTATGTGTATGTGTGTGTGCACACGTGGGCAGGCATTTATTATAAGGAATTGGTTCATGCAATTATAAACACTGAGCAGTCAAAATCTACAGGGAAGCTGGAGATCCAAGAGAACCAATGTGGTGTAAATTCAAATTTGAGTCCAAAGGCTGTAAGTTTTGGCCCAAAGGCAGCCAGCTCGAGACCCAGGAAGAGCAGATATTTCAGATCAAGTCTGAAGACAAGAAAAAGCCAATGTCCCAGCTGGAAGGACATCAGGTAGCAGGAATGTCTCTCCTAGTCAGCTTTTTTGTTCTATTCTGGCCCTTAGCTGATTAGACAAGGCCTGCCTACACTGGGGAGGACCATCCACTTCAGTCCACTGAATCGAATGCTAATCTCATCCAGAAAGACCCTCAGAAACACATCCAGAATCACATTTGGCCCAACGCCTGAGCACCCTGTGGTCCAGTCCAGCTGACACATATAAGTAACCATCCCAGAACATCATCTATAGATCAGAGCTGATGACACCTGCCACTCACGTGGCCATGGGACATACATCGAGTGGTTAATACAGCCCCGGTCACAGCTGTCACCCACTGAGCAGTGAGTGATGGCATCAGGAGTCTGACATTCTAGAAAGATCTGTCCTTCTCATCGTGCTTTTTTGCAGGTCACACAAGACATGGGATTGATCAGTGCAGTGCTGCCTCTGGCAATCCCACAATATAAAGCCAAGGACGGATGCACGATCCATTCACTGAAAATTCTCGCACGGTGGGCATCATGTCAAAGCAACAAATGCATAGTTAGTGCATAGACTGTATGTTACATGTTAGATGTTTGAATCTTCTGGGAAACAAGTATCAAGGTGCATATGGGCGCTCCCTTAACGTATTTCCAAATAAGGTCCCATTCACAAGAGGCAGAAGTTCAGACTTCAATGTGTCTTTTGGAAGCGGTGGGAGACACAATTTAACCCCAAAGAGTGGAGTAGAATGAACCTTAACTCTGATGACTGGCATCCTTATAAGAAAGTATTTCTAACATAGGATGGAGGACGAGCCTAACTAGTTCTTACAATCACCTGTTTTTCCAAGACCCCAGTACCTTTAGTTCTCAGTATACCAATGAATCTCCCAGTGCCAACAGTCCTGTCACTTAGTAGGGATGTGGTTGAATAATTAGATCAACTGTTGTCTTAAGGAATGAGCCTGTTATTGAAAGAATGAGCTCTCAGGTTCAGCATCACGTAGACTACTGTTCCTCATTCACTGTGTTTTGGGGCACTTTCTTGGAAAAGGAGGCCACAGAAGACAGTCTAGGTGTTGAAATGATAGGCTTGGCGTGCGTTCAAGCCTTGTTATTCATAATATAAGGCATATTTTGGCGTCCCTTCTGCAGTGCTTTTAATGCCCAAATGCACTTTGGAAAATGTTTCTTTCTCTCGTATCTATAAAAACTCAAAATGGGAGCGCCTGGATGGCTCAGTGGGTGAAGCATCTGCTTTCGGCTCAGGTCATGGTCCCAGAGTCCTGGGATCGAGTCCTGCAGAGGGTCTCCTGCTCAGCAGGGAGCCTGCTTCTCCCTCTCCTTCTGCTGCTCCCCCTGCTTGTTCTTGCTTGCTCTGAAATAAATAAAATCTTAAAAAAAAAAAACAAAACCTCAAAATGGGGGAAATGAGCTCTTGGGGGGATATAATAAACACACAAGAGCAGAAGGAAGTTAACCTTCATAGAAAGCATGACTTCGACATTTGTTCACAAAGATCTTTGCTCTCCAGGACATTAAATCTGGACACAACACACGGACAATCCTCATTTTTGGATTTTCTTTCTTTTTCTTTCTTTCTTTCTTTCTTTTTTTTTTTTTTTAACATCATTACCTCTACTTTGGAGATAAAATCTTTCCAGATACTTTAGGAAGCAATTTTTTTCTTGGTCTGTTTCCAAAGTTCTTATGCGATGCATTCAGGGAATGTGTGACTGGCTTGTAAAAATGCTGAGCCTTTCTTCAGACGGGGCCAAGAACAAAGTGTGGATGTGTCTGTGGGGCCGCAGGGCCAACTGACTGGTCTTTCCAGCTGTGCATTTGTTGGGTAAGCAAAGCTTTTCTCATTCATCACAAAGGAGGTGCCTTGTTCTCAGTGAGACCCCTAAGTTCTCAATCAGAGGATGTGACCAAGGCCACATCTGCATGGGCTGATTCATGGGGAGGGGGGGAGGCACCATGATGCTGATTCCCTACCCAATGGACCAGAGGACCCATTATGAGAGCTAAGCATTCAGACCCATTCCATCAAAAGCCAACAGCAGCTGCCATGTGACCAGAGCCCACACACTGTTGAATAATAGTTGGAGTGTCCCCATAAAATGTGTCCATGTGCCAACACTCAGAACCTGTGGATGGGACCCTATTTGGAAACAGGACCTTTGGCAATGTGACAAAGTGAAGGATCTGGAAATGAGCTCATCCTGGATCAGGGTAGCCCTAAATCCAATGACAGGTGTCCTTATAAGGGACAGAAGAAGAGAGATACAAACACAGAGGAGAAGCCATGTGAAGATGGAGGCAGAGATGGAATGGATGCAGTCACAAGGCCAGGGACGACTGGAGCTCCAGAATCTGGAAGAGGCAGAAAGGAGCCTCAGGAGGGACCACAGACCTGCCCCACCTGGATCTCAGCAGCCCTGCCCTGCCTGGATCTCAGATGTCTGGTCTGCAGAGCTGGGAGACCGCAAATTTCTTTTGTTCTTAGCACCCAGTTTATGGTAATTTCTGACAACCTGAAGAAGACTAATATACCTGGTTACAGACATTTCAATTTTCTATTTAAATTAGCTCCGATGTTCCCTTAAACTTTAAAATTCTATGATTGTCTAAAGACCTACAGCTAGGAGAGACAAGAACTCAGTGATGGGGAATGGGTGAAAGAGAATACTGAGTGTACCTTTCAATATACAGAATGATAAAAAAGAAAAAAAAAAAAAGGCTGGCCAGGAATTGGTGCTATTTTCATGAAAGTCATTTAATGTTGCTACAGTTGGGAGGATAAAGAGTTTAAGACACATTTGTCATATGTGGTTGTAAATGTCTTAAAGCCTTTGAAAAGTGTAGCGGCTCTTCTAAGGGGTCCTACCCAGAGAGGAAGACCCATGGAGTAAAACACAACTCCACACCCCTGGCTGTACCTTCACCTCAAGACTTTGGTGCCGTGGATGGAAATCGTCTAATCAACTCACTTGGAATCCAGGGACAAGAGGCTCTCCCAATAAACACTCAGCATCTACAAATTAGGAAGAACACGGGCGGCGAAGACTCCCTTTTAAAGAGACTGTCTAAATGAGGCAGAATCCCAGAGCGCTGTTCAGCAAATGGAGGATGGAAACGACACAGAACACCGTGTGGAAACACCACCCAGTGTAGACCTTTCTACGTGCATCTGGATCTTCCCACTGAGCATAACACCCGAGGGACAGAGAAAACACCCTCGCCATGACAGTCACCCTTGGGTCTGTGCCACCACGGAGAAGCATGAGGCCAGCAGGACCCACGTGAAGAGGAACGTGCTTTCAGCAGCTGGCTCATTTACTTCCAGACAACGGATCACCACAGCAGAGGAAGACGTTGCAAATAAACTCTCACGGGCGCTGGGCAAGGACCGTGGCATCATACCAGGGTGCGGGGTCCTTTGCAACCTTGTTTCCCCAGTCAGCTTTATTAAGGCATCAGCGATATACAAGGAAGAGCACACGTATGCCAGTTGACGAGGTGTGGACGTTCACAAACACCCACGACACCATCACCGCAGTCCAGGGAACAGACACGGCCAACACGTCCCAGAACATCCTTGCCTTTCCATGGCTCTTTTGTTTGCATGTCCGCTTGTCCTTTGGGGGTAAGAACACATCACATGGAACCGGACCCCGCTGTAAGTGCAGCACGCGGTAGTGGTAACGAGAGGTGCCATGTTGTACAGCGCATCTCCAAGAACACAGCCATCCTGCGGACCTGAAACGCTGTCCCCCGTTGACCAACATCTCCCCACGTCCCCTACTCCCAGCCAAGGACAACCACCACTCCACTCTCTCTGTCTGTGCATTTGACTTTTGTAGGCACTCACTGAAATAGAATCAGCCCCGCTTTAAATAGTGATTCTGTAGCTCGCAGAGATTGAGACGCTTGCCCACCCTGTGCCTTCCTGTCACTTGAGGGCACGGCCAACGGTTTAACCCGACCACCTCATGGCCATCAGCCTGTCATGCTTTTTGTCACTTGAACAGCGTGTGCCACAGGGTCATGGAACGTTTTCTAGAAACATTAAATTTAGGATAGTGAGGCATGTGACTTTGACTGAGGTCGAGGAAGAGTGAAGAGTGATCTCTACTAATGGGATGTGTTTTTAAGAGTTTTGGTACATTTTGAAAAGGTGGTGACTTTAGCAAAATTGGATGGACTTCTCTGGGTCCCTTTCGTGGGGAGAGGCTGTACAAGGTGACAGAAGATTCCCTGTGTCCATGTCCATCCCCCGTGCCTCCCCATCCCATCATGTGAGCCCCAGAGCTCATTCTGGCTGCACAAAGTATGGCCGGCCGTCCCCCAACGGTACCACACTCTGAGGGGCGGACTTCCCTACCAGCATGGTGAACTCAAGGGTAATGTTGGACCCGAGATGCACAGACTCTCTATTACTCAAAAGGCTTGGAATTCTGCACCCAAGAATGGAGCTCATTTCCAGATCCTTCACTTTGTCACATCGCCAAAGGTCCTGTTTCCAAATAGGGTCCCATCCACAGGTTCTGAGTGTTGGCACATGGACACATTTTATGGGGACACTCCAACTATTATTCAACAGTGTGTGGGCTCTGGTCACATGGCAGCTGCTGTTGGCTTTTGATGGAATGGGTCTGAATACTTAGCTCTCATAATGGGTCCTCTGGTCCACTGGGTAGGGAAGACATGTGTTCTGGTTTCAAGAATGGACTTTCTTCTGGTTGACTCACTGAGACCCTTTAGCACCTCATCTCCTAAGGCAATGGTGTGTTCTTGGTGAATTCCGTGAGTCTAACCATGTTGACCAGTTTATGGGATAGAAAGAGAAGACCAAGACCCTTGGGACATGCGTCCCTAGTCTTACTACTTCTCAGAGTGCACGTGTGAGTGTGCGTGTACACATGGGAGCATCTGTGACTTATCGAGCAAGAACCATACAGAAAATGCAAGTTTGTCATGCAAAAGATTCTGTGCTTTTAAGTCTGGGGGATGGAGGGATTCATAGATCTTTTGCCTCTGAAAAGTCCACCCTTTTTTTCCTGGCCTTCCCCTGCTTTGGGGGCCTGCTGCTTTTTACTTGGGAGCGGACCACTGCTAGAAGCCCCAGACAACCTCTCCACCCATCTGCTCTTCCTAGTAAATCTGCTCTGGGAGGAATACAAGCCCCACCCAGCCTGTGAATCAGGTCCAGGGCATCCAGCATTGGACCAGCCCTTGGGAAGAGCAGAATAGAGTTTCAGATCAAGACCACGGAGTCTGATTATTCCCACACTGCAAAAATCCTATCCCCTCAGTCTGTCTATATTGCTCGAGGACCCACCAGACACAGGCCCATTTACCACACAGTGAAGGCAGCCGTGACCAAAGCAGATGCCCTTGGTCACACTCTGTGTACAGGCCAGCCATCAACAGAGGAGGGCCAGCCATGAAGTGGATGAAATATGTCATGTGTTAGAAAGTCTAAGGGCCATATTGTATGGTGCACTGGGTGTTGTACGCAACTAATGAAGCATTGAACTTTGTATTGGAATCCGGGGTGTACTGTATGGTGACTAACACAATATAATAAAAAATCATTAAAAAAAAAAAAAAGAAAGAAAGTCTTAAGTGCCAAGGGAGTGTGATGGGACGAACTGGATCCTCCCATCCCCCACAAGAAATGGTATCTTCAAGCCCAAACCCCCAGGACCTCAGAATGGGACCTTACTTGGAACAAAAGTCACAGGAGACGGGATTAGTGAAGACTGGGTCATCTTGGAGTAGGGCGGCTTCTAAATCTACTATGACAGGTGTCCTTAGAAGAGAAGAAGCATAGATACACAGACACAAGGAGAAGGCCATGGGGAGGTGGACGCGGAGATGGGGTCATGTGTCTACAAGACGGGACGCCAAGGATGGCTGGGCACAGATCCTCCCTCTCAGAGCCTCCAGGAGGAACGAGGTCTGCCCACACCTTGGTTTCAGACTTCTGGTCTTGGGAACTTGAGAAGATTCGTTTCTGTCATTAACCATTGCAGTTCGTGGTGCTTTGTGATGGAAGTCCCAGGACTCACACCCCTGGTCTGGCTCACTGCATGACGAACCCTGTGGACCTGTGGCTCCTTGTGGCTTTGTCAGCCTGGGGAGGTGTCAGGGTAACTCAGGTCTGCAGCCGTGACTTATATCATGCTAGTTTTTCATGAGCAAAAGTGCCCTGGGCACAGAATTTGCTCCAGTCTGCCAAAGGGACCTATGCTGGGCCAGTGAAGACCAAAGACGAAGCCCAGTATCTCACAATGGAGTGAGAAAACCCATCACAGAGGCTGTTCACCCTCCCTTCCCACGTCATGAGTCCACAGCGGCCGTTGTCCTTCATAATCACGCCATTGCCATGTGACCCTCTGTTGATTGCTGACAGCTGATTACTCATACATGGCAAGCAAGCACAGAGTGGATTAATCTAAGCCTGCCTGGATGATAGGTGAACAATGACCAAACTGTTTGTAAATCATCTTCAAAAATGGGTCAACAGAACGATCAATGACAATATGAAATACCACCGTACAGAACATCTTCATGCAGCTGGAAAGCCTATGAATAAAATTAGGGGTTCGTGGGCTGACGCTGGAGGCCTTCTGTCATGCCGCTGTTTTGTAGAGTAGGCTTTGACCTTCCATGTGACTGTATCAGGGAGAGCCCCTGAAATCACCCCGTACCTTAGCAGGAATTCAAAACAAATTAAGGTAAGATGGAGACAGAAAGCCCTCTTCTGCCAAACGAAAACGGTGTCTGGAAGCATCAGCATGGTTTCCTCAAATCAACTTGAGCTAAAGCATAATTGCAACACTAATGAATCCAGAGGAATATTTGCAGGATAAAAGCAATTAGACCAATTAGGACGGTCATTAGCTGACGGAGACACTGTCATCCCATCTAGCAGGCATGCTGGAATCGAGACCAAAGGTCTGTCTTTTCTAATGATTTTGGAATCTTGGGTAGTTTTCCTTCCAAAAGACAGCACTGTGGGACTGAGGGTCTTTGGGAGAAAGAATTGTCATGAGTTGTGGAGTCACAAGACTTGAGACAATCGCAAGTGAATTCAACGGACACACAGAAGGTGCTGTCTGCATATCTGGGGAAACCCATGGTTTAGATAAGATATCTAGTTATTAGGTATGTCTTTCCCATGGCTGGTACAACCAATATTCACAAACTGAGTGACTTAAACCAGTTCTCTTACAGTGCTGGAGGTCCGAAGTCTGATATAAGTCTCACTGAGCTAAGACCAAGGTGTTGGCACAGCTGTGTTCCTTATGGGACACTCCACTTCCTTGCCCTTCCCACGTCTAGAGGCTTCCAGCATTCCTTGGTTTGTGGCCCCTTCCTTCATCTGTAAACGCAGCAGTGTTGTCTCGCTGTGACCATTCCTCCATTCCTGCCTCTCCTTCTCCCACTGGTCCTTTTCCCTTCCTCTTAGAAGGACCTTGTGATTATAATAAGCCCACATCATAATTCAGGACCATCCTTGTATTTTAAGGTCTGTTGACTAGCAACCTGTATTGAATCTAATCCAATTCCCCTTGACCACGCAATCTAATATATTCATACTCCCTGTGGATTAGAATGCAGGCATCTCCTGGAGCGTTTATGCAGCCCACTTGTGATCACAGAGAGGCAGAGTTGTGTCTATACGTGAAATTCTTAACATGCCACGGTAGCAGGGGTAAAGATGCTCCATGCTGGAACTCACTGGCAGGTGGATACATCTTTTATAGCTTGTGCAGGAACAGGATTCGACGACCTGCCCCCAGGTACCTGTGCATTGGTGCAAATGCCTCAGAGTGAGTGGGACTTCAATTATCCTGTGGTGGTCCTCACCTGCTCAGGTAAGCCCACTGAGACAAAAAGTGGCAGCAGAGAGTCCCCTGATGGCCAGAAGAAAGCAAACAGCACAAGTGTGAATGGGCCCAGGAGAGAGAGCCACACCACAAAGATCAAGGGTATTTTCTAGGAGCTGAGATAAAGGAAGTGGGGACATCAGTCCCTAGATGGAAGGGACTGAATTCTGACAACAGCCACGTTCTCAACCTCAGATAAGAATGCCTCCCTTGCCCACACCTCGATTCAGCTTTGTGGGACCCCAAGCAGAGGGTCCAGTAAACCTGTGCCTGGATTCCTGGTTTATGCAAAATGTGGGACCATAAATGGGTGTTGTTTCAAGACCATGAGATTGGGGTGTTTTGTTACACGGCAATAGAAAATTCATATACCACCTGTAACAACCTGTAAGCATTGTTATTGGTTATGAGGCAACACATGGTTACAATGCACTACATGGCTACAATGTATCATGTGGTCACAGCGCACCACAGTTTACAAATGTACCACATGGCAACAATGTATCATGTCACTGCAGTATACAAACACATTTGCAACATATCCCATGGGTTTGTTGAGCTCCTTCTTTTGAGTGGTATGCAGTTGACCCTCAAACAACATAGGTTTGAACTACAAAGTCCACTTAGACCCAAATTTTTTCAAGAAATACAGCAAAGTACTGTAAATGTATTTTCTCTATTGATTTTCTTATCCACATTTTCTTTTCTCTAGCTTACACAGTTGTAAGAACATAATACGTAATACACATAACACAAAAAATTACCCGCTAATCAAGCATTTTCTCATCAGTAAGGCTTCCAGTCAACAGTAGGGTACCTGTAGCTAAATTTTGGGGGGCTCAAAAGTTATACACAGATTTTCAACTGTGCAAGGAGGCGATGGGGTGAGCATCCCTAACCTCTGCATTGTTTGAGGGTCAAATGAGTCTTTAAAAGTCAGCTACTCGGGGTGCCTGGGTGGCACAGTGGTTAAGCGTCTGCCTTTGGCTCAGGGCGTGACCCCGGCATTCTGGGATCGAGCCCCACATCAGGCTCCTCTGCTACGAGCCTGCTTCTTCCTCTCCCACTCCATCTGCTTGTGTTCCCTCTCTCGCTGGCTGTCTCTATCTCTGTCGAATAAATAAATAAAATCTTTAAAAAAAATAATAAAAAAAATAAAAGTCAGCTACTCAATGAATTTCTTGTAATAACTTTCACTTTCTATACATCCACAAAATATGGTAGGATGTCTTTAGATGCCAACTCTCGTCAACGTGGCCAATGATTATTTCAGACATAGTTGTTGTTAGCGATTTCTAACAATTACTTAATACATATAACGGTCTTATATGTTGCTCCATCACCTGGAAATTTCTTTACGGGTGTCCCCGCTTATTTTTTTTAACAGAGAATACACTTTATGAATGGTATAAATGTCTTGGTCTGTGTGGGCCGTGATAACAGATTAGCACAGACTGGGAGGCTTATAAACGATAGATATGTATTTTTCCACAGGGATGGAGGCTGCAATTCAACAGGTCTGGTGTCCACTTCTTACCAGGACACCAATACCATCATATAGCATCTGATGCAACCCTCATGACCTCCCAAAGGCCCCATCCCTAATACCATCCCATGACAGCGCAGGGCTTCCACAGATGAATTCTGGGGGGAAACAGAAACATTCAGTACGGAAGCGGAATGCACGCATCTTGACCCAACTTCTAACTGAGTGAGAGTCTATGAATGTATATAATTAACAAAGTGAGGAGACAGGAAGATAAAATTCAAACTGTACCATTCACAAGCCGTATCTACAGCTTAAAATAATGATGTTATATGCAGAGATGCCGTTTGCAAGTGTGCATGACGTTTATTGCAAATTAGTAACATGCCTTTCTCTTAAAATTACTTCATGTGGTCTTGCACAATGGTGGCTACAGATTACATGGGACAATGAGATGCTAGGAGGGAATTTGGCACAGGGGTGACCCGTCCATGCACCCAGAGGTTGTCCAGAGCAGCAGGTGGGGCATCAGCAGATGTCTGCATCACAGGGAATGACGCATGAGAACCCAGCTTTCAAAGCCATTTGCTGTGGGAGAACCAAGACATGTCGCAGGTAAAAGTTTGTCGTCCCCGGTTGGCAATGTTGGAACATCAAGAGTTTTAAAATCTCAAGGGTTTCGTCAGACGCTGTCAGAACTTGAGATAAACAAGAGATTCTACTAATAATCTAAGGCACACCGAGAAAGGATTGGAATGAGTTTATCAACGAATACTTGTTTTCACTCACAGGATGTCAGCCCAAGTCCTAACTTTCAGACACTGAGAACAGAATGTGGCCCCATAAGGCATGCTATACTCAATAAACCCCTCATGAGCCCTAACTATTCTGTCTCACGTGTTGGCTCTGAAACCCCAACCAAACTCACCACCTGCCTCCTTAAACTTCTTTGGACAAATCTAGCAAAGCTAACTATTCTGAATTACTTAAAAAATCATTTTACGATAAAAAAATATACAGAATAATCTTTCTCTCTCTGTATGTATAGCCATCTGTCTATAAATAAACAGAAATGTATTTGTTTTATAAATATAATCTATCCTTATAGATATTTATATTTAATATGTACCTATTTATATCTACCAAGAAATAGGTAAATATAAATAAATAGATATAAACAGATAGATATACACAGATGCACCCAGACTCATACAAATACATACACTTTTGGCTTTTTTTTTTTTTTTTTTAAGTAGGCTCTATGGCCAACGTGGGGCTCAAACTCACGACCCCAAGATCAAGAGTCACATGCTCCAACGGAACCAGCCAGGCGCCCCACAGACACACCCACTTTCGCTAACTTGAATTTCCAAGGTTCTTCTTGAGAACAGCTAAAAAGAAAATGAATTCACAAGTAATGAAAATGAAGTCCGGCATTGAGAAAAATCATCGAAATCATTTGAGTATCTCAGATTATTGCTTGAGGCAGGAGAAGGGGGTTGCAAAGAGGTGAGTTATGTACCTGATGAATGATTTCTCTCTATTGATTGAAGCAGGTGAGCAATGTTCCCTCATTTGCCTGCTAAGAGATATTGACTGTATTTGATTCAACTTTATATCCAGGCTAAATCAATGAACAGGAATCAGTGGTTTATGTAATTGGGCAGGAATCCCCCCACCATGTCTGTATCTGATCCCTTTCTCATCTTCCCACGTGTCTTGGTTAGAGGGCTAGCCCTCTACAAGACAAGTTCCCCCAGAACCTCAGAATATGGCCTTCTTGAGACCAACAGTCTTTATAGATGTGATTAAGTGACGGATCTGGAAATGATGGCCCTGGATCCAATGACAGGTGTGCGTGTAAGAGACAGGAGAGGAGAGACACAGACACAGAGGAGAAACCACATGAAGATGGAGGCAGAGATGGGAGAGATGCGGCCACAAGCCCAGGGATGCCTGGGGCCTCCGGACGGAGTGCAGCCCTGCCCCGCCTGGATCTCAGCAGCCCTGCCCCGCCTGGATCTCAGATCTCTGACCTCCAGAACCGTGACAGGATGAATTCCTTTTGTTGTAAGCCACCCCGTGTGTACTGATTCATTTCAACAGCCCCAGGACACTCGTGCAGCTCTTAAAGAGGTGTGATGACATCGGGCATTCATCCGCATGTTTCTGAGAATATCTGCTGATTTCGACACAAGGGGCAGTCTACACCAGTCACAAGGTGTGTCTTGTTCTGAAATATGGTTTCGGCACCTAAAGTTTAGCTATTACACACAGGGACGTGAGCAAAGAAGGCTGAACCCAGAACCAAAAGGAAACACAAGCAGGGCGTCTGGATACCAGCCATGAGATGCTGCGCCCAGCTGCCATATGCTGTCATATACAGGAGACCGTGAAGAAGATGATTCCTCAAGTGGGTCCTGGTGAGCCCTCGAATGACAGTGTTACGGACATTTCTTCTTCAAGCCCCTTTAGTTCTCAGAAGCTATTCTCCAGCCATGGCCCAGGATTAACACCAGCCCAGAGACATTATCTAAAGTACCCAACCCCAGATGAAGCCACAGAGGGAGGAGAAGCAGGTACTGATGGATATTGCCTGCCAGCAGGAAGACAATGCGTGACACAACCATACAAACACACACACGGGGGGTCTCACCTAGGGACACAGACAGACCCCAGGCAGGCACCCTGGTCTGGTTCCACCCATCATGTCTGGGACAGCTTGACCTACACGCCAACTCACAGAATCAGAAGGTGCTGAATTTAGAGCATCTGAAAGCCATGTGGGTGGCAAAGAAGAACTCTAAAAACTGGAAAGGTGTATAATAGGAGAAGGGAGACTTGGCATCACCGAATTTCTACAATGACAGGGTCAGTGCTGTAAGAAGCGGCTGAGTCACAAGGCATCTTTGTTATGACAGTGGCAGGCGAGAGCATCTCAGATTCCCAGGAAGGAGCTACAGCCAAAGGGAAGCAAGCAAGACATTTGGCATGATGGGAATTCTCCTGGAAAGGAGAAGTCTCCTGATAGGTGCATGAATTAATTCATTCAACGAGGCAGGTGCATGTTATTGATTCCGGATGTGGAGAATAGGAGTGGTGGCAGGTGGCTGGAGTGTGGCATTTTCCCGACCTGCTCCGCTCAGGAAGAGCCAGCTCAACGGGGAAGCATTGTGTCTATGTCACCCACGGCTTGGATGGCCAACAGCAAAGCTGTCACCTGCAGAGGACAGAACGCTTGGAGAGGTCCCGTGGGCTCTCTTAGACTCATCTGGCTTATTGAAACTATTTAGTAACACAATCTCCACTGCTTGGAGAAGTGATCTTGGATGCCCCTCAACCACCATCCTTGGCCTGTCAGTCTACTGGCATGAAGGCTGGCGTCAGCTGCTCAATGAGGGCGGGGAGGGTGTCAGACCCAGCCAGCTTCCCTAGGCCCCCAGGAGGAGGACGTGGCAGGGACATAGGCTCAGATGGACGGACCACAGGACAGTCTAGACTGTCGCCTACAGCAAGGATGTTTCTAATGAAGACTGGACCTCACGAATCATCCAGGGCAGTGTGTGAAGCATGAGCCTCACATGGCATTACAGGGGCCCCATCCCAGGTAGGAGATGTGCCTAGATAAACCGTGGTTCACCGACATAGGCAAAGTGTCTTTCCCCGAAGAACACTTCCCACAGGTCGGAGACAGGGAGGTCTGATGGGAGGAATGTGCTTATTAGAATTCACAGAATTCAGACTTGAATGAAACAGGAGGAGGCGGAATGATCATTGCCCTCAAATCTCTTTACAACCTTCAGATTGATCCTTCCCTGGGCAGAATGAGGAGAAAATCAATTCTCTTTACTTACATTTCCTTGGAAGTGTGGTGTCTCTGTGCCTTTGTCCAAAGGCAAAAGTGAAGTGGCATGCAACCGAGTTCACCGAGCAAGGGCTTTCAGAAAAAGTGTTTTTGTAAGGTGCAAATTTCAGCCACCGGAAGAACAGAGAAGTCGGGTTCAATCGCAGTTCTAATATAAGAACGTTGGAAATGATTGAGTAGTTTTTAATGGGATGTTGTCTGCAGAGACTGTATTTTAATCAATGCAAAGCATATCCAGCTACCATGGTGACCGTGAGGATGTCTGACGAATGCTCTATGCAAAAGCAAGGCTGTAAAGTGACAAAGGCAATATTAAATACGATTTCTTACCGGAAACCTCCATCCCAAGTGACAGAGGTATCAGTGAAAATGAATATGAACACGAATTAATTCGTTTCTGGTAGTGTCAGGGGAAAAGGCTGTTCTCTCAGTTGGAGTAAGAGTTGCAAAATTGTAGCTCGGGAGAGAAGACCAAAAATTTTAGGAAATAGAGTGTCCAAGGTCAAACAGGCAGGCAGATTAGTTTCTTCCAATATTCATTAAGACAATTATCTTGAATTAAATATGATCCCAACACAGGGCATGGAGGGAAGCCACAGAACTAATGAGTCTCTCCTGTAGCACAGCAGGAAAAGATTATGGTAGGGGACAGACACGAATGTGAAATTCAGTGCCAGCAGCTAGCTCAGCATCCCTCGGAGCCCAGTACAGTCTCTGGGCATCACTTCCCCAATTTTGTGATTTTATGTGATAATAGCTGGGGTGGATAAGAGAGCAACAATCATCACCATCACCATCACCTCCATCACCACCACCATCAACATCATCATGTAACATCATCACCATCATCATCACTATCACCACCACTACCACCATTGCCACCAATAACAACATATCATTATCATCACCATCACCAACATCATCACCACCACTACCATCAACATACCACCATCATCACCATCATCACCACCATCATCACCATCATGACCATCATCACCACCATTATCATCACCATCACCGCCATCATCACCACCATCATCACCACCATCATCACCATCACCACCATCATCACCATCACCATCACCACCATCATCACCATCATCACCATCACCACCATCATCATCACCATCATCACCATCACCACCATCATCATCATCAACACCATCATGACCATCATCACCACCATTATCATCACCATCACCGCCATCATCATCACCATCATCATCACCACCATCATCAACACCATCACCATCATCACCATCACCACCATCATCATCACCATGACCACCATCATCACCATCACCACCATCATCGTCACCACTATCATCACCATCATCATCATCACCATCATCATCATCACCATCACCATCATCACCGTCACCACCATCATCATCACCATCACCACCATCATCACCACTATCATCACCACCATGACCAAGGTCAGCATCATAGCAGTTGTCCTTCACTGAGATCCCCCAATGTACAAGATGTTTTCCAACACTTTTTTCCTGTTAGACAGTGTTTTTCATGTGCCTCTGATATGCCAGGGACCATGCTATGGGCCAGGGACATCAGTGACACAGCTAGACAAACCACGGCACAATGCATGAGGGAGGTGATAAGGGAGAGGTTACGGGAGCAAGGAGTGAAAGCACCTGACTTTAGGATAGCTCCTTTAGGGTCTTCTGTGGACACTGAGAAGTCTGGGGTAGTAGGATTTGGATGGTCAGGAAGAGAACAGCCAAGAAGCAGAGACAACATGTACACATGTGCAGCCACGGAAAGGAGGCATGGAAGGTTCTCCACCCATAGGAGTTTACACAGGTAAGGCAGTAGCATGACTCTGGACTACAGGGTGGGCAGTCCAGACTGGCAACAACCTGGTTGCTGGGAGGCCAGCAAGGAGGTTCTGTTATGGACTAGGACAGGTGTGACCTGGGGTGGGGTAGCAGCAGTAACACAGAAACAGAATGGGCGTTTTTGAGAGATGTTGACAAAGTAGATACAAAGTGCTGAGTTACTGACTGAAGATAGGAAGGAAAATGGAGAGGTGGAAAAAACCATCAGGGAAACTCCAGGGTCTAGCCTCCAGCTGGGAGGTGATGGCGCCACTGACAGAATGAAACAGGGAGGAGGAAAACGTCAAGTTCAGTCCTGAATGTGCTGAGCAGGGAGAGAGCTCCAGCTGGCAGGACTTTTGGAGCAAAATATATCAGTGCGAGCGGGCACCATGATCATGGACGCAATACGCAGGGGAAGGTGTGTAGTGTGAGATGCTGGCCTCAAGCACTGATGGATGTGGCATAAAAGGGACAGTCAAGAAAGCAGAGGCTGCAGAGAAGTGAACCAATGGGTGCCTGGAAAATCAGAGGTGGTAGCATCACGGCGGGTGATGCAACCAGATCTTTTAAGACAGTTGGTTAAAGAACATGGCTGTAGAGTGTGTATCATTATTCTGTTCACTGAGAATTATGGACGAGGCTATTCTTGCATTAATTTGCCTCTCCAGCTAGAATGTAAATCCCATGTGGGCAAGAACCCAAACCATCTGATGGTATTAAAAAGGTATTTGCCGAGTGCCTGCAAAGTGCCAGCAGCGGCTACGCCTTGGGAATGCCTCCCTGACGCATCCGAAGGGTCGGAGTGGTTGCTAGAGATTGTTGATGCTTTGAATGACTAACGGTTTACTGGGCTTATGAGACAACTCACCAGAAGGGCAAGAATGTGGCATATGACCAACCTCCTTCTCCCATAACCACAGCAGACATCCCTAATCGATTACTATCATCCTCACTTCCGGACCATTCTCATCTCATCTCATTCCAGCAGGCAGAACCAACCCACCAGCGTTAGGGGCGCAAGGAAATCCATTTGTTATCCATTCAATTCATGCTTCAGGTGTAGACAGAGCCCCTCCTGCCTTCCAGCTGTTGCTACAAAATTAATTCCTTTAGAGGTCTACTAATTAATGGATATGGAATTATTCTGAATGCTTTGCTATTATCTTCGGAAATGTACTAGCATTATAGCTCTGTAAGTGAATGAAGATGTATTTGCATTTTGTCAAGGGGCATTTTTCAACCTAGAAGTCGACTCAGTAGCTAACGTTAAGTTAGCTATTCTGTCTCTAGGTTGGTCAGCAGGGTTGGTCTGTGACTTTCCTTTGGAAAGTGCCCATTTGGGAAGAAAACATAGGTTATTCTATTTAACACAGAGAGTAAGCTTGGTGGCTCTGGTCACTTTGAATGGCGTAAACCAAGGGCTGGCAGACTTTGGTCATAAGGGGCCAGGGAGTAAATATTTTGGCTTTGTGGGCTGAACTCTTCAACTCTTGTCCTAGAACAGACAGCCACAGACAAGAACTAAATGGATGGGTGCAGCTGTGTGTCGATAAAACTTTATTTGTAAAAACAAGTGGAGGGCCAGCTTTTAGCCCAGGGTAGTAGTCTGCAGACCACTGGTCTAGATCACCATGGGAGGTTTCGGGAAAATGTAAAGGAATTCCATCGTAGGCAAGAAGACCTTTCGGTGGGGAGCTCTGACGTTTGCTATTTCAACAGATGGCAGATCTGTCTGTGATTTCCATTTCTCTTGGCACCCATTTGGGAAAATTCTTTTTTTTTTTTTTTTTTTGAATGAGACATCCTTTTCTAACTGGTAATCAAAGATATTAGCCCAGAGTCAAGAATAAATTGCTCTTCGTCCAAATTTAAATCACATTTTATTAGACGTTATTTCCTCTTTCTTCTTGCAAGGCATACTTAATTTGTTCTTGTCCTTCTTGCACGGTGGAAGATGAATAATGGTTCGGTGAATTATTATTCTTTCATTTTTTTAAAGGAAATGATTATTAATCTTGTTTGCGGCTTCTCTGGTCCCACTTGGTGTTTTATTTCTTCACAAATACTTCCATTTCCTCATCCCTAATTTTTACTTCAGTCCTGGGGCACCCAGACACAATTCCCCCCCCCATTTTGTACTAATTCAAGAACGTAGGGCTGTCTAAATTCTCTCAGTATTTATTGGCTATATTCTTTAGATGGCGGCATGGAATAGAAAGGCCACAGATTCCGTTTTTATTCTTTATAAAATAGTGTCTTACTGGATGCGAATTCTCTGTCTACGTGCTTTAGAAGCTTTCAAAAGTTAACGTGTTTGGGCATGTGGAAATCCCACCTTTTAATCATTTAGAGTAAATATGAATAAGAGGCTCCTCCCACCTCACTGTTTATTGGGGGACCGAGGTTATGGACAAAGGGCTATGAAGTGAGAGTAGAACTTACAGAGGAAAGATGAGGGTGAGGTGGGTCCCCCAACTCTGAGACCTCAGCCAGACCAAACATGTGCAAAAAAGGGACCAGCGTTGAGTGGGGGGAGGACGGAATCCTAGAGAAGAATCATCTGGAGGAAATGGTTGCCTGCTTGATACCCACATTCTCCCCTGATAGGGGAGGAACCTCTAGGGACCCCCAGAACCTGATTCATGTGACCTGCTGGGGCACTTTGCTCAGGTGCCTGGCTCACTCCTGAGGAAGCCCCTGGCCATGTGGAGGCGACAAGTCTGTGGACACTATAGGTGAGTGAGTTTTATGGGGTTATTATTGGTCCCATTCAATTGGGCCACCAGGATGGGCAGAGGGACCCCGTGGCAAGAAGCTTGTGGCAAAATACACATCCGTCTCCAAAACTTACCATTTTCCCGAACTGAAGCTCTGTCCCCATCAAACACTAACTCCCCAGCCCCAGCCCCCAGCCCCTAGCCCCACCATCTTTTTTTTTTTTTAAGATTTTATTTATTTATGTGATAGAGAGACAGCCAGCGAGAGAGGGAACACAGCAGGGGGAGTGGGAGAGGAAGAAGCAGGCTCCCAGTGGAGGAGCCTGATGTGGGACTCGATCCCGGAATGCCAGGATCACGCCCTGAGCCGAAGGCAGACGCTTTAACGACTGTACTACCCAGGCGCCCCCTAGCCCCACCATCTACTCTCTGTCTCTACGGCTGAGACTCCTCTAGGGACCCCACATATGTGGAATCACACAGGATTTGTCCTTCTGTGTCTGGCTCATGTCACTCAGCACCATATCCTTAAGGTCCATCCATGTCCTAGCAGGTGCAAACTATCCTTCCTTTTCAGGGCTGAGTCATATTCCAGTCTGTGCATGGGCCAGATGCTATTTACCCATCCATCTATCGATGTTATCTTCTTGGGGGCCATCAATCAGCCCACAGGAGCATTGACAAGTAATTCGTACCTTCTCAAATCCATCTGCCACCCCACCGATGGCTCTCAAACGTGCCCAGACCCCACCACTGTTACCATAACTCCCTAAGAAAATGATAATAATACCTAGAAATTTCTAGCAATGGGAAATGAGGCAGTGAATGGTCTGAGGCCTTACTCTTTTGAGCAAAGGGGGTCAGCTTGCCTTAAGCAAGGAGCATCTCAATGGGAACCTTTCCTCCTTCCCTTTATGGGCGCCTCCCAGGGCACAATCCTCTGCTGGGGGTACATGGGGGCTCCAGACTGTGAGAAAGAGAGCAAACAGCCCCCAATTTCCACACTGCTGCCATTTCAGAAACTATGGGTATTAGTGGTCGTTAATAGTTTTCAAAGCTATAGCAGAAAACAGAGGTGTTTGCTGAATAAAGGGAGAGGCTGGAAAGAGCTGGATCTGAGAGCCTGACATACAGCAGGGAAGGAACAGTTGATAAACGTTGTATGGGGTAGCGGGGGCGGTATTTGCTGCAGGAGTGAGGTGCCTCTTTCTTGAGGCAGGAGAAGGCCCCACAAGGATGGGCGCAGCGTTGCTTTCAGACGCCCCCCTGACCATCTGTGACCTGAGTTCTGTGTAACAGAGCCCACATGCCAGAAGGCAGCCAGGATAAGGCGCTCTCGCTGAGCTGACAAAGCCACCTTGTGACTGTTGGAACGACACTCATTATTCCTTATCTGTTAAATAGTGCATACAATAGGCACCGCTAAAACCACGCGATAATCTTCTGGGTAATTAACTTGTAAAACAACCCCGTGCTCAATACCGTTGACACTGAGACGTGTTCCCGACAAGTCCCATGTGCAGAAAAGATGATGTGAGATCAGAAACTCAGCTCCAAACACATGCAAACACTCCCCTGGGGGGCTGCGGCCGTGGAGGCAAGGGGACGCCCTCTGCCCAGGGAAGAAGGTGAGAGACAGAAATAAACTCAGAGCCCAGAAGGAGTTCCGGCAAACCAGGGGTGCATGGCAGGTGCTCGATATTCGGGTATAATATATATATCCAGATATGGTGTCAGGAAGACTATGCACTAAAACACCAGGCAGAGATTCACCCCAAAGTGGGATCAGACTCTGACAGCAAGTTAGAGCACCTGCAACCCCTCACTTCTAATCTTCGCACTCACCAAAAACTGAGGCTAACCTGACCTCCACTCTGACCTAACCACGGCTATACCCCCAACCCTGAGTCAAACCCTCATTACAACCCTGATCTGCAGAGCTTGACCCGAACCATACGAGGAAACATAATCGTAGCACGAACCCAACATCTAAATTCTAACCTTACATTAATCCTGACCATGAACATGACCCTAGCCCTAACCTTAACACTAACCTAAACTACGCACTGACCCACAGACCCCAGCCCTCAGCAACCCTAATGTTAACCCTAGACCCTGTCCTAACTAACCGTGACCCTGACTCTGATCCGAATCCTAACCTTAAAACTAACCCTAGATCATGTCCTCGACCATAGCCTTGACCCTAACGGTAACCCTGACCTTCACTCTGACCCTAACGCTGATATTAACCCTAGACCCTAACCCTAACAAAAACCACAACCCTAAAGTAACCCTGACCCTAACCGTCACCCTGACCTTCACTCTGGCCCTAACCCTGATATTAACCCTAACCCTAACCTTGACCCTCATCCTGACCCGAAACCTCACTTGGACCCTAACCCTGACCCTAACCGTCACCCTAACCTTAACACTAACTCTAGAGCCTAATTCGGAACCTATCTCTGTCCTGGACCCCAACCCTAACCCTGACCCTCATCCTGACCCTAAACCTCACTTGGACCCTAACCCTGACCCTAACCTTCACCCTAATCTTAACACTAGCCCTATATGTAGCCTGATCTTGACCCTAACCCAGAACCTAACTCTGACCCTGACCGAGATCCGAACCCTGACCCGGACCCCAACCCTAACCCTGACCCTCATCCTGATCCTGAGTGTCACTCAGACCCCTACCCTAACCATCCTCCGAAGTAACAAGAGAGCTGGATTTTCACAAAGTGAAAACACGGTGCACGGCCGTCCATCCTCGTCTGTGTAACCCCCCTACGACCTAGCTCTGCCTGTGCTTACTCATGAGCATTCAGAATCCTGTGTAGAGGGCAGTTTGTCCTAAAAACATAGATTCGGCGTGAAAACAAAGGAGCTCTCAAGCCATGAAAAGATACAGAGGATTCTTCAGTGCGTATTACGAAGGGAAAGAAGCCAGTCTGAAAATGCTACGGACTCTATGATTGCAGCCCTAGGACATCCTGGAGAAGGCAAAACCATGGAGACGGTAAAAAGAGGAGTGGTCGCCAGGGGTTCAGCAGGGAGGGACGAGTAGGTACATCAGAGAAGAATTTTAGGGCAATAAAATGAGTCTGCACGTCACTGTCATGGTGGACCCACGTCACCGTACATTTGTCCAAAAGTCACCCTCATGTAAACTATAGATTTTCATTAACAATAACGTGTCCATACTGGTTCACTGACTGTCGTCAATGTGCCCTAAAAATGCGAGATGTTCATAATTAGCGAAACTGAGGGGTGGGGGGCCACGTAGTTGGGCATTCCTTGTATTTTGTGCTCAGCTTTCTAGGAGCCTGAAATGCCACAAAAAATTAAAGTCTGTTGTTTTCTTTTCTTTTTTTTTTTTTTATAATAACAGTAGAGATTCAAACAGGTGTGGCCATAGCTGGCAGGTGAGCAATAGTACATGTTGCCATTTACCCACCCGCAGGTACAAAGAAAGAATGTGTGCTGGGGTGCCTGGGTGGCACAGCGGTTAAGCGTCTGCCTTCGGCTCAGGGCGTGATCCTGGTATTATGGGATCGAGTCCCACATCAGGCTCTTCAGCTATGAGCCTGCTTCTTCCTCTCCCACTCCCCCTGCTTGTGTTCCCTCTCTCGCTGGCTGTCTCTATCTCTGTCAAATAAATAAATAAAATCTTAAAAAAAAAAAGAATGTGTGTTACAGGTAAGAGGGCTTTTTGTGACTTGTTTCCCAAAGGGAAGTTTTAAACAGGCATTCTTACCTTTAATCTTACAAGCAGAGCATATATAGAATTTTCTCCAAAGTAGAAGAGCCATTCTGTAAGGTGAGATTCCTACATACAAGTGCGCCCCAGAAAACCAGAGACAGGAAGCCCGCTCTAAGATGGCAAATGTAGGAAATCCTCACCATCCTGGGATATCACATCAACCCTTTCATTATCTCTCTGGCATCGGACGGGAGAAAACACAGCATCAACTGAACACTCAAAGCAGGAACCCTCAAAGGACGAGTCAGGGCAGGTGTCTGATGGGAAAAGCCCACACCTGGGGAGGTAATGCTGTAAGTGACTGAGGGACAGGCCTGCCAAGTACTGAAATCCCACGGAAAGCCCTTCCTCTCCACGCCTAGGGCTTCTCAGCATGTTCCAGGCTGTGGAGTCACGACACGTAAGTTAGGGAAGGAGAAAAAGGTTGAACCAACCCCACGGTGTAACGTGCCAAGTATGTGTAGGTGAGCTCCAGGTTTAGAAGGCTAGCTCTGGGCACGTGCAGATGGGCAGCCAGATCGCCCAGGTGGAGAGGCATCTCCACCCCAAGCTCCCAAAGCAACGCATAGCCATATCTGCGTCCTATGTCACTGGGCACATTTCACCCTTGCCAGTCCTCTTCAGGCCAACACGGCTTCGCCAAGTGGCCTAATCATTACCCAGATGAGCGGTTCAGCAGGGAAACACACAGTGGGGGAGAAGGGACAGCGTGATTGGTGCCGGTGTCCTGGAGAGCCCCCTGCCAACACCAGTCCATGCCTGTTCTACGCTTCATTCTGCGTTTCAGAATACATCTCAAGGGGAACATAAAAAAGTGTCCAAGGATACAAATCCAAGGGCATGGAGCATGTATAATAATAAAAAAAATGTGCATCGATCAGAAAATAGGCAAATGATTTAATATATCTCCACAATGGAAGGAGGTCCTTAAAAATAAGGACTTAAATTTATTAACAGAGAAAGATGTCCCTTAAAAATCCTTAAAAGTCCTTAAAAGTCCCTTAAAGTCCTTAAAAATAAGGACTTAAATTTATTAACAGAGAAAGATGTCCCACAAGACAGAACATGGAAAAGCAAGATGTTATGGGCAGAAGGAAAAGCAGGATCTCATCTTGGGTGATGGATAGGTACCCAGAACACAAATGGCAGCCGGGTCATGCTTCCTCCTCAGGTGATGTTCTGGATTTGAAGGATCCATGCCCTTGTCATGGGTTGTGAAGACCCTAGAACCCTCCCCAGCTCTTGGGGGGATTTTCAGGGCCCTTGGGAAGCACATGGTTTCCTCTGCTGAATTGTTGCTGATAGGAAGAGGGGGTCATACTACCATGTGTTTTTTGCTGTCATTTTGTCCCGTTGACGGAAGCATGGAACGCTATCTTTGTCCTCATACACATGTGAACTCACAGCTACCTACACTTACCGACAAGCCAGGTATGTGTGTAATAGGTCTTCCCGGGGACAAAACACACCACACTACACAAACCAGTACTACTAGAAGACCCTGGCTGATGGACACCCAACTCAACTGCCATCTGCCAGTTCCTTTCTCTTCCTCTTCCCTGCCGCTCTCCACCCCTCCCCATCCCTAAGGATCTCATGTATTTCTAAGTTCATTCCTGAACACTGAGTTCAAATTCCAACATCTTCATTTATTAACTGCACAACGTGGAGCAACTTCTCTAAACTCTTTAGGACCCCACGTTCCTCATTTGGAAAATGTGTGTCAGGATAATACCTACCTCAAAGGACAGGGCATGTGAATAACACACGTAGTGAGTTTTTACAACATTACCCGGTACACAGCAAGTACCCAGTGTGATGTTGGCTGTTTCCCTGATTATGGCAATTGCGAACATAAAGGACTTTAGCAATTTCTCTTGTTCAAGCTCTTCATTGTAGCCTCACTAGCTTATTTGGGAATGACCACGAATCCTGGTTTGCAAAAGACAGTTATTTATCCTTTCCCCTCCAATAAGGGTATTTGACAGATTGCAAGGTGCACAGGTGCAGAGCTCAAGTACAAATAGTAAATAGACAAGCCAAGGAGTCAAAGGTCAGAGTTTGGCGCTGTTGGGACAGCTGGAATTGATAGTACAATGCCACAAGCGAAAGGAGCACAGGTGCAGAGCTCAGGAGAACATAATAAATAGATGGGCTAAGAGGACAGTGGGCAACGTTTGGAGCTGTTAGGGCAGCTGGAATCAACAGGTACAACCCTAAAACTGAAAGGCCAAGGTGGGGGGGGGGGCAGAGCATCCAAATGTGAATAGAAACTCCTGCGGACCCTTTAGCTGAGTACTGGATGTCAAAGACTCGAACTCGAGACACGAAGGAGCTCAGAAGCAAACAACAGCTGGAAGGTTGATATGTGAGCACGGACATTTCAGTTGCTGCCTGGTGTTGGGGAGACAAGATGACATTTGAGTCCTGCCAAGTTGGAAGGACTTGGTGAACATGTTGGACTCTCACCTGAAACCCAAGACGGTCTATGTCTTTTAAGAAAGGACCATGTCTCAAGATTAAGAGCGCTGTCCAAGGCCCAAGGGCAACAACGAAATAGACTTACGATAACCAGACTTTAGCTGAGCTTCCACAAGACCTAGGTAGCCTGTAAGTCATATCATTGCTTGCTACAAAACCCAACATCCTTCAGAGGAAGATAACAGAATCCAGAGTGTACCACAGATCAGTCATGGGATCTAATACACAATAAAAATCACTTCACACGCAAAGCAACAACATGTCACCTCCTGTCAAGAGGGGGAAAAATCAATAGAAACAGACTCAGAGATGATGCAGATGTTAGAATTAGAAAAGGACGTTAAAATAACGACTCCATATGAAACAGGCTACAAGAACAGATGGGCATCAAGGATGAGGACATGAAGAAAGTTAGAAAAGATAGATAAACTAAAAATAACCAACTAGAAACCCTAAACCTGAAAAATATGGTTTATTTTGCTGCAATCAAAAATGCAGTCATGGGATTAAAAGTATAACAGACACAACTGAAAAAACAATTCGGTGAACTTGAGGTAGGTCAATAGAAATTATCCAAACTGGGGGCGCCTGGGTGGCACAGCGGTTAAGCGTCTGCCTTCGGCTCAGGGCGTGATCCCGGCGATCTGGGATCGAGCCCCACATCAGGTTCTTCTGCTATGAGCCTGCTTCTTCCTCTCCCACTCCCCCTGCTTGTGTTCCCTCTCTCGCTGGCTGTCTCTATCTCTGTCAGATAAATAAATAAAATCTTTAAAAAAAAAAAAAGAAAGAAAGAAATTATCCAAACTGAAGCACAGAGCAAAATTTTTAAAAGCTAGAATAAGATGAACAGTGCTCAATCAAGTAAATGCCAGACAGTACCACACTACCTAACGCATGTGTAATTGTAGACTCATAAGAACAACATGGAAAGAACAGAGCAGAAAAAGTTTTTTGGGAAAAAAAATGGTTAAAATTCTCTAAATTCTATCACGTCCAACTACTCACAGAGAGAGAAAGCCTTTTACACCGAAGCAGAATAAACACAGGGGGAAAAAGAACCACACCTATGCATATGCTCAAACGTCTGAAAACAGAAAACGAAAAGAGAAAATAACAGAAAAGATGGGAAAAGACACTTATATTCCCAAAATATTGATAATAATTATAGCTGACTTCTCATCCCAGATGACGAAGGTCCATGTCAGAACACCTTAAATATCCTGCGGGGGTCAGATGTTTTCAACCTGGAATTCTGGGTCCATGGAAAATAGCTTTCAAAAAATGCAGGCAGAGTAATGACATTTTTAGACAAAGGAAAGGTATGGAAACTTCTGATGAGCAGACCCCAAGGTTAAAGAAATGCTAATGGAAGTTCTTCAGGCAGAAGTGAAACAGCCCCAGAAGGAAACCTGAGGGAACGGGGGCATAGGGGAAGATCGAAAAGATCATGAGTAGAGAGGGATCAACTTATCTGCAAATAAATACTTAGAACCATGCAAATCCCACACTTCTCTGGAGAGAGTACAATGTGGCTCCGTGAGAAAAGCCTTTAAGATAAAACCTGCAAATACAGGAAATATAAATATTTATCTCCAAGGCCCTATGGTACCTTATGGAGACTCTCCTGGCCGTGAGGGTTACCAGCATCTGCTACCAGGGGGCTCTAACGGATTTCTAACTCACTAACATGATGGGTCCTGCCTACTCAAAACCACATATCACAGAGAACATGCCGCTATACCTTGGGTCTAACTGACATGTGTGAAATATCTCTACATAACACTCCACGTTTTATCTTCTAAAAAGCCAACCCCTTCTTACGCATGCTTCTATTCTATAATAATATTTTATTATATTATGTTAGCTTCTATTCTATACTAACTAAAGTCTATGTCATTTCCCCCAGAGGGAAAAATATTCCAGAAGTAACGTTTCTGGAATTATTTTTTGAAACGGTAACATGTGCTATGTCCCATTACTTAGCTTAGATGCACAGAGCGTCTTGAGATATGTTCAAAGGGACCATTGAAGATGTGTCCAGAGGAAAAGTGGAGATAAAACAGCCAATGACCTTGGGGGAAGTGAAAATATTCCATAAATTACTGGTGGGGGAAGAAGAATGTGGCAGGCAATCTGAAGATGAAAATTCCTCCTTGTGGGATTTTTTTTTTAATCCTCTAGGTATTTATAGAGGAGCTAAGGAAACCAGGCAGACAATCGCTCTCTCTCATAGAACTCACCTTGCTAGTGTTTCGAAAGGTTAAAATTAATCGTTGCAAGCCTGAGCAATGAAGAGCCTTTTAATGTAAGGAACAAGGTGAGAGCTATAATAGCCGATTAAATTTTCAGAAAGTGCTGAGCTTCTCCTTCCATGCTTTCAGAAAAGACACAGTGACCTTCTAAACCTTCTAATTACCACAGGAAACCAGCTGTCCGTCCGTCTGCCTGGCTGTCATCTAGCTAGCTAGCTAGCATGGCGGTTTATTGCCTAACTCGGGACACTAAATTAAAATGGAAAGGTTAAAAAAAAAGGACTCTAGTTTGAAAAATTCACATCAGTAAGGGCCATTTTATATTAAGTAAGGAAGATAAGTAGTCTTGAGTATACGCCAGACCTAAACACACATGCAGAATACTGTTCGAACTTCTCTTGGGGATACCGTTGACTGTTGGCCAACAAACTCCTATCGAGTGCTTTACCAAGTAGGTGCTGGGTGTTGGAGAACTCTAAGCCATAAAGAAAAAGATATATGGTGGAGGGAACAAAGAAATCCATACAGTCAACCCTCACTCAAGTTTTTCCAATTGGACCAAGCTCCAGAAGGATCATTCTGCAAAATCAGAGAGCCTATGAGTAGAAGAAAAATGGTAGGTGTCTACTCATCTCAAGGTAGGTCTACATTCAAGATCTGAATCTCTCTCGGATGAGAGAAGACTAGTAGATTGCGATCCAAAAACGCTATTACCTAGTCCCATAATGAATACCAGAATGACATCATAGTATTTTTTGCTTCCATGACTAATTATTTTATAGTCAGTTGGATAATCCAAACATTATAGTTCAAAGATGTATTTCTAAGGTAAAACTATCTTACTGGCAAGTGCACCCAACTGACTTCTCCTGGCACAGGAAAAGTTCTCTTTCAACGAAAGCAAACCAGACATAATACCTGAGCAAAAAGCCCATGAATCAAACAACCGGCCCTTCTTCCCAATAAAGACGGAGTCAAGCTATTGCTGGCGGAACAATGTTAGGAAAGACGGAAACTGGTCGAGAAGATATTTCTGAAGAATACAAAGCCAAGCCTTTTACAGAAGATTGCAGACTCCGCATTTCCAGTGGGATCACGCCAAAGGTTTAGGATTAGGGGATTCTGCCCGGCTTTCTGTGAGTCTATGGCGAATGTCCAAAACAGAATTACCTTCCCTAAGTTCTTTTACTAGTATTGAAATTCTCTATTCCCATTTAGGTTCGCTGGGATGCTGTTATGGCTTTCTGTCGTTGGTTTTTGTGGTGGTGTTGGGTTTTGTATTTTTTCTTCCTTCCTTCCTCCCTCCCTACCTCCCTCTCTCTCACTTTTTCTTTCTTTTCTTTCTTTTCTTTCTTTCTTTCTTTCTTTCTTTCTTTCTTTCTTTCTTTCTTTCTTTTCCTTTCTTCTTCTTCTTCTTCTTCTTCTTCTTCTTCTTCTCCTCCTCCTCCTCCTCCCCCTCCCCCTCCTCCCTCCGTCCCTCCCTCTCTCTCTCTCTTTCTTTCTTTCTTTCTTTCTTCCTCTTTCTTTCCTACAAGTGACAGTATTTGCTCCAAACAAGACAGCTTTCTTCAGTAGTTATTACTCAAGAGCAATAAAGATTTTGGCGTCATGGACACATGATGATAAGGTCCCCAAACTCTTGTCCCCGGGAAATCTCTCACTTGAGAAATGAGCCATATTGCCTTGGTTCTATCCTTCCAAGAGCTCAACTAGTTAAAGGTTGGTATGTGGACATCCTCCCACCCTAACCCAAAGTAGGATCTCAACTAACCATGACCTCAAAGGCAGAAAGTACCAGAAAGTAAGGAGGATGAAGCAACCAACTAAGACCTTTGTCATTGTTCTCTTGTTGTTTTTACTTACAGTAAGTCTAGAGAAGAGGTAGAGGTGGGCTGGACAGCCTGTAGGCATTGAGAAATCATTGTGTTCTTGGCTGGAACCTACACTAATGTTGTTAGGATGTGTGCTTGCTTGCTCAAAAAAAAAAAAAAAAAACCCACAGAATTACCCAATGCCGGAATCCTACAAGAGCCATACTCCATGAGTAACTGAGGCTCCCATGGGCCTCAATCCAAGTTGCATTACTGGCGGTGTGTGGGCAAGAATTTCAGAGGCCCCAGAGGGTCCACGCTGCTCTGGAGAGAAGCGTCTCCTCAGAGCTCAGCTCTGGAGAGCATCAGGAGCTAGGTTTGACTGCAAGGAGATGTGCCAAGAGGAAGGGGGGCTGCCAACGCATCTGCTGTCCCGTGTGTGTGTGTGTGTGTGTGTGTGTGTGTGTCTGATTCAGACCTCTTTCCTCCCTGCTCACCCTACTGACCCATTTGATCATAATAGACACAGGCAAGCACCTTGAACGGGGTCCCCATTTGGAGTAACCATGCTGCACACCTCAGGGCTCACCCGGCTCGGGTCCAGACACCTCCCTGGCTCTGCATGTATGCTCCCAGGCCAGGCTTTGCCCAAGACCCGGTGACCCCCCTTAGGGCCTTTGTTGGTCCTATTCTAAGAAGCAGAAAGGACAAAGAAGGGCCAGCTGCCCCCGCCAAGGACGCGCAGCCATGCTTCTTGTTCACACAAAGGGTCTGCCCTTTTCGTAAACGGAGATGCCCAGGAGCAGGAGGCAGTGAGGGAGTGAAGCGTGCATCAAGATGGGCTGAGGTTCCTGGGTCTGCAACTGAAGGGTTAGCCACCCAAGTGCCTGGATCTCCCAGGCGCTAATTCCACATGCCTACTTGGTGCCATTTGACAGGAGGAAGAAGCAGGAGCTGCCAACAGGGGGCACACTGTCGGCTCTCAGGAGAGGGGTGTGCCTGCTCTCGGAAGTGAGCTCACCATCCCGCGTGATGAGGAATCATTGCCTTCATTGCCTTGCAGACCCCGAGACCCTCGGCGGCCTCCCCTCTAGCACACAGGAGCTGACAAAGAGCTGTCCCTTGAAAGCACAGGCTTTGCATACCCACACCTGAATCTCAACACACAGCACGGGAGCCAGCATGAGCCGTTTCTAATGGTAGAAATGGCTCTTAGAACATTCTTTCCTCCAAGAAATCAGGGCTATTGCTTACAGCTTTGTTAGAACGTATGAACCTCATAAACCTCATGAACGAACCTTTACTCCCTCCTTGCTTAGACTGCAAGTCTTGGCAAACTGTTCTTTACAAATTTACTCAGAATTTTTCAAAAGTCACAAAGAACACACGATCTAGTGATTTCCCAAGAGACTCCTCTTTGGGTCTGGAAATCAAGTGCAAGTCCATTCATAACGGGGCCGTGAGGCTTCAACCAGAGGGAAATGCAGATGCCCAGGCCCCGGCCTCAGAGGCTCTGACTCCTCGCAGGACTGGGAATCTGCTTTTGTAACCTGTTCCCCGTGATGCCGCAGGCCTGGGAAGCAACTGTGTTGGAGAACGCCACCTCCCTGAGCCATGGTAAACGGGGATGGGGACAAGGATCATCTGTGGTGATCACTTCTGTGCACGGCTGGTGGCAGAAGCAATCAGCTCCCATCTGCAACAGATGCCTGGTGTTCCACAAAGAGCTGGACTGGCTCTGGGCTACGGGGAAGGTCCCAGGCAGCTAGGACATCCCCCCGCCATGTGCACAGGGTGAAATGGCAAGTTTTATGGCTGCCTTGCACAAGCTAGGTGGGGAATAAGGGCACCACGGGACAGATGGTAACTAGACTTGCCATCCATGGCTTTCCTTCTCTCTCCTGCCTTATTAAGAAGAACCACCATTGGGGAACCTGGGTGGCTCAGTTGGTTGTACTACTGACTCTTGATTTTGGCTCGGGTCATGATCTCAGGGTCATGGGATAGAGCCCCAAGTCGGGCTCCACACTCAGTGTAGAGTCTGCTTCTCCCTCTCCCTCTGCTCCTCCCCCTGCTTATTCTCTCACTCTCTCAAATAAACAAACAAAATCTTAAGAAGAAGGAGGAGGATGAGGAGGAGAAGGAGGAAGAGGAGAAGAGGAGGAGGAGAGGAAGATGAAGACAAAGGAGAAGGAGAAGAAGAAGAAGAAGAAGAAGAAGAAGAAGAAGAAGAAGAAAAAGAAAAAGAAGAAGAAGGAGAAGGAAAAGAAAGAGGAGGAGGAGGAAGAAGAGAAGAAGGAGAAGGAGGAGAAGAACGAGGAGGAGGAGAGCCACCCTACCATAAGCTCAGACAGCAGAAGCCCCAGCATCTGGGACATGCTCAAAGCGCCATCTTGGTTGGATCCAGTTCAAGATGGTTGACGTGCATCTTCTTTCCTTAAACATGAGGCCCACCCACGAGCAGGGCTCAGAAAGCACTCAATAGCACTTGCAACTGGGAGAGATGTTACAGACAGGTGTCCACTGCTCGGGTTGGACAAGTAGAGAGAGCAAGCACTACAGGGTTTGCTACAGAGCAAGGTGGTGCCAGACATATCCATGTTGGAATTATCTGCAGTCCAGAACCAGCAACCAGGAGATGTACCTGCTGGCAGGAGCATCTAACGGTTCCTGTGTGAAGACATGGCGCCGAGGGCCGCCAGCCCTGGAGATGGACACGGAATGGGAACAACGTCCCATCGTCGCAAGACATGCAATCGACCGGCGCATTCGAAAGCGTTCCCACAGAGATGCCTACACAAAGCAACGCTATCACAGGGACATGTTTGCTGCTATTCACCACTCTCTGGGGGGACCGGAAATCCCCAAAAGAAACACACCAGAGGGAGAGACATCCCCCACCCCCGAGTCCCACCTCCACCACTCGCGCCCGCGATCCCACCCGCGATCGCACATCAGGGTCTGCAGCTCAGCAGCCAACACCAACTCGGACCAAGGACAAGAGCCGCGTAGCTCGCAAACACTACCTTTGTCATTCAAAGTCTCTTCTTGTATTTGTCTCACAGCGTCCTGGGCTTTGCCGGCATTATTTCCAGCTACGAGGAAAAGAAAAGATACGATCAGTGGCAAGGTCGTCCAGACATTACTGAGCGCGAGAAAATGCTGTCTTGAGATGCAAAACACAACCCCGGAGGGGGCTCTTTACGGCTTGTCATCGAGCCCTGGCGTGGAATGGTGGCAGGAAGGTCAGAGCACACACAGAACTTTCTAAGGAACGTTAGTGGACGTCCGCCTCCCTCCACTCACTGGTGGTCTGAGCTGTAAAATGATCATGGGCCATTCCCACTACGTACTTGGGATTTCCCATTTCCTTATCAATAACTCCACAGGTATGGCTCCGGGGAAACGTGAGCTTAGAAAAATGGTCACGCATGTTTGCTGTGTGAGGGACATCACCATAAAATTAGAGACTGTGAAATTTGGGTGTTAAAATAGTCAATGAGGTTTCTTTTATGTCTTACTAGATGACAGTGCATTGATGTTTGGAGGAAGGTGTCTTGTTTTCCAACCGTGTCCCTGAGCACATGGTCTGAATTTTAAGGTGTGCCGAATGGGGCTGCTGTTCAGGGGAGAACATCAGGACACCTTGTCTTCCCACACACCAGGGCTCAGAATCAACTGGACTGCAGGTAGACGTTCAGCTCCTTTGTGGGGTGAGCCAACCCCGAAACTCCCTGCAAGGGTGAGTCATGGGAGTGCTTCCGCACGAGAGGACTAGAGCTGGCATCTGAGGAACACAGGCGTGGGCGTGAAGCTCTTGGAGCCCCGAGAAGTGACAGGTGGCATGAGGACAGCAGGAGAGACACCTGGCCTGGGAGGACCAGGTCCCAAGGGGTGGGGTGGCTCACATCACCCTCCCAGCTGCGTCCAGCCCCTGCTGGCCAGGTGTTCTCCAGGGGACAACCCTCTTGAGATCTCAATGAAAACACAGAGCCAAGCAATCTGTTCTGGAGGCATTTCTGCATGCTGTTTTCCTCTATTTTGTTTCCTTTTTGTCTTCTAACTAACACGCAAGGGGCCTTGCTAGGGAACCCCTGCCACTGTATCCTGCACTAATTAAATTACTCCATGTCATTGACTAGTCCCCACCGCCCCGAAAACCCTGAAGGAAAGCCCTTTCCAAAAGCAAAAGGGTTTACAACAAAGAGTTAAGGGAAACACAGACAGCAGCAGCGGTGAACGTCGTGAAACTGAAAACGTCTTGGGCTCCAGCTGGAGATGTAGCTGAGATAAATATGGCAAAAGACATCTTTAGTGGGTGAATTAAAGGATTACATAAAGCGCCACCACCTTGAAGAAGTTCAAAGCTGCAGACGTCAAGAAAACGCAGCTGTGAAAGTCTTCACACCTTTGGCTCCCTTGAAGAAAGAGAATATTACACGGTTGTTCGAGTTTTGCTCAGAGTCTTGCTGTGTTGCGGGGTGCACAGTCGGACGGGCGGCCGTGTGAGGGATAACCGGAAAGTTACATTCCATCTCTAAATGTTCTAGGCATCCAATGCAACAAAATAAAATTCACCTTTTTTTAAGCTGGGGCCATGTACATGCACGGGCTTATTTTGGAAATCCCATGCAATTTAAAAATATTCACTAGCCATCCACTGCTGGGCCATGCATCTGGCGTTCACCATCGTGGCATGAGGGGTGGCCGATGATGTGGGAGAGATGGTCCATGTTCCCAAAAGAGATATCCATGGCCAGAGAAAGTGGGGGGCATCAAACCAGCAGGGGAAACTGGTCATTGTAACAGCACCCCTTGATGGGCAGCTCACTACTCCCCCGAAGGCGTTGTATTAGAGGTATGGACCCGGGCACTTTTTTGGCAAAGGTCGTCTTTATCAGCTGGCTCACCAGAGCTGGATATGGAACCTTGACCCTACGCAATCGCTAGAGATTTCCTACATTTACTGAGCAAATATTGCATGAGAGAGAGCACTTAACCAGGATGGAAGTTAGGCACAAGCACAGTGGGTCTGCCTTCTGCTCGTGCTTTCTGTGGGCGGCTAAGTTTAAAGACGTTGAACCCAAACCAGGGCCAGCAAACTAGGGACCTGGGCCCACATTGGATGAGCTCCCTGATAGAAAAAGAAAAAATATATTGGAACAACAGCCATGTCTGTAGCTTTAAATATTGACAATGGCGCTTTCCTGATATCAAGATAGAGCTGATCACTGAGAGACAAACCTAGGCAAATATTTATCATTTGGTCCACACCAGAAAAAATTTACTGGCCCCTGGTCTCAACCTTAGAAGCATTCATGAAGCATTATAAAGAAAGATCCTCCACCAAAATAGTATTTTGAAGCTATAAGAACTGAGATATCGTGAGCAGATGAGAAATTTAATAATTAATGTATTAATAGCAATATTAATGTGCTTGGGTTGGAGCCAGGTTCCCTTTTCAATTCCTTAGCAAGTAACTGATTCTTCTTTAAACATTAATGGACTCAGGAGTGGCCAATTTGAAATTGAATATATACATCTCTTAGTTTCTATTTAGTATGAAATTTATATTAAAGTGTCCAATGATAATATTTCGTTCAGTGGCTTTGAATCAAACTGTCACACAAGATGAAACATTGTCCCTCTCGGAATATATGCAGTTAGGCCCTGAAAGACTCGGGGAGGAGGGAACATTCACTCTTGATTGGACGGACTGAGAGGGTCAAACTGTGACCCACGTAGATAATTAGAAGCTCTGTGGGAAAGAAGATGCAGGAGGGTGAGGAGAACAAGTGTTGCTTACTCTGTGTAACTCAAGAGAAGGAGAACTCTGGTGCTGGCAGGACTGTTCCTGTTGCTCCAGAAACATCACCTAAATGAGGAAGTGATAGGAGAGTCGGGGTTCCAGTCCTCAAGTGCATGAGTACCACATGCTTACTCACATACTTTCACTGCATTGTGTCTGCAGTATACACTCCTTACTCAACTAGACCTCGGCATGACCTAACCCCAACTTGACTTCCTGGTGATCTATGCAACCAGACCTCACCATGACCAATCCAACTAGACCTCACCATCACCTAACCCAACTAGACCCCATCACCACCTAACCCAACTAGATCCCATCATCACCTAACCCAACTAGATCCCATCATCACCTAACCCAACTAGACATCATATTGCCGACCCAACTAGACCTCATCATCACCTAACCCAACTAGACTTCATCGTCACTCACCCAACTAGACCCCATTATCACCTAACCCAACTAGACCCCATCACCACCTAACCCAACTAGACCTCATCATCACTCACCCAACAAGACCTCTCATGACCTCATTACGACCTACCCAACTAGACCTCATCATCACCTAACCCAACTAGACCTCATCATCACTCACCCAACTAGACCTTCTCATGAGCTCATCATGACCAACCCAACTAGACTTCATCATTACCTAACCCAACTAGACCTCATCACCTAACCCAACTAGATCTCCTCATCAGCTAACCCAACTTGACCCCAGCATCACGTAACCCAACTAGACCTCATCACCTGCCCAACTAGACCTCCTCATGACCTAACCCATCTAGACCTCCTCATCACCTAACCCAACTAGACCTCCTCATGGCTTAACCCAACTAGACCCCATCATGACCTAACCCATCTAGACTTCATCATGACCTAAACCATCACACTGAGGCAAAAAGCACAGAAATGGAATAATGTTGTTTTCTTCTTCTTTGCATTGCAACATTGCCTAGTTTCACAAAGAATTAAGAAGATAAAGAAGACAGGTGCACTAGCGAAGTCACGAGGGGCAGAGATTCCCAGTACCGGATGCTAGCCCTCATCTGTTTTCAGAACAGAGGGTTCTCCCCATCCTGCTCCACCAGCTTCCTTTTGCCTCTAGCCCAGGTCCAGCGGACCCTCAGAGGGGACCTACTTCTCCTTCTGTTCATGGTTTGAGGTCACTTTGACTTAAAATTTTTTTTTTTTTTTATTTTTTCACTTGAGAGAGAAAGAGTGAGAGCATGAGCAGGGGGGAGGGTCAGAGGGAGAGGGAGAAGCAGACTCCCTGCTGAGCAGGGAGCCTGATGCAGGGCTCAATCCCAGGACCCTGGGATCATGACTTGAGCCAAAGGCAGATGCTTAACTGACTGAGCCACACAGGTGCCCCCCTGATGTCACTTTGATCAAGTCATCCCAGATGGTGGCAGAAATCCAAGACATGGCAGGAGTGTCCCAGAGACCCGAGTCCCTCTGCTCACACGTCCTGTCTCCCTGATGTGCCCAGGTCCCAAGGAGAGAGAAACACGTCACAGGAATGCTAAAATTGAAGAGGAGTTCCAGAAATGCACACTCAGATAGGTCCCCTGTCCTGCAGGACCCCCACACCTGCCAACAACTGCTTGTCATCTAGGGGATAGATATGTATGCTGGTAAGGACTGTCCTTGCAAGGACTTGTCAAAAACTGTTCTATCATTTGCACATCGATTCAAACAGGACCTGGACACATCCCCACAGAAAAAAATACCGATGAGGAAAAACAACAGTGAGGTCAACTAAGAAGTAATCGTCCCCTCCAAAAGCCTGACAAATGTGCACTGTTCTACAGACTGGGTTGTGCATGAGAGAAAGATGCCTAGGTGGGTCCGTGAGGGAGGGACCACTGTGAGAAACTGCACTTTTTCAAAAGAGTGACACATGGCAAAGGCCACACAATACAAAAATTTTAAGTTGTGGAGTCATGTTTTGCAACAGTGAAAAAAAAAAGAGCAAAGTTAGAAGCATGAGTCCATTTGATCACGGGAAGGAAGGAACAGCTGAGGATACCCGCATGAGCCACACCTCTCCCAGGACAACAGAAGGCCACACTGGCGAGACCTGGGGGTTCCCCATCTGGGTTAAGAGCCTCCTCGGAGATCCGCCCCCATGGAACTCAGGGGGTCTGTGAGTTTTAACACCAACAGTCAACATCATCATGGTGGCCAATCCCCAATGGAATGTGGACAAGACACAGGAGGATGGGCGGGGTCTATGACTTGGCCACGACACAAACCAGAGATATTTTCAGACCCGACTTCAGGGGTTGAAGCTGTCTCAAAATAAAGTTTAAGATCATCACAGCTTCCACTCAGTAGGAGTTACCGAACCCGCCAGTAGGTCATGTTATTTGTCCTATAAAGATTTCGTGGGGTGCCTGGCTGGCACAGCGGTTGAGCGTCTGTCTTTGGCTCAGGGCGTGATCCCAGCATTGTGGGATTGAGCCCCACATCAGGCTCCTCTGCTATGAGCCTGCTTCTTCCTCTCCCACTCCCCCTGCTTGTGTTCCCTCTCTCGCTGGCTGTCTCTATCTCTGTCAAATAAACAAATAAAATCTTTAAAAAAAAAAAAAAAGATTTCGTGTCTACGATCATGTGGCAAGTTTGTGTGTTATATATTTTTATATCTGCATCCCAATATCATTTAGTTTATAATATTATGGGTTTCGGTTTGTGCATTTAGGCATCACTAGATGCTGACGGGGGTCCAAGGACTGAGCTTGTCAAGAGCCAGGAAGGAGTGGAACACATTCATGTTTAAATACCGAGCCCCAACTATCGCTTCTAACCTGAAATTATCCTTCAAAAAATGATGGCGGGCAAAAAGGGGAAGAAAAAAATGGGAGAAAGGAAGAAATAAATCACAAATGAATAAGTAAAGGACCATGGGTAATGTTACGTAGAAAGTCTTAAATGATAGCAATCCTTAACACCTAAAACCAGACATATAATATGATTTCTGTAAAAACAGACACCATAAAAGGTAGTAATTAAATGCAAATGATGTCAATGGGGGGGACAATGATTAGCATGAAGTGCTTGGTTTGTTTTCTTTTTTTCAAAGGTGATGTGCACCGTATCATTTTTCCCAGCAGATTAAAAATTCTACCCCCAATTCACTGGGAAAATTAACAAACGTACAATGGATTCATTTGAACTCTGTTCGCTTTCCCAGGCAAAAAAAAAAATCCCTTCGTTTTCAAAAAGGAGTTAGACACCAGGATAAAGAACAGAGGGAGTTTCAAACAGAAGAACGGACAATGTCGTGTCTATAGGACACTTGCAGAGGAAGGCAGTCTTTGAAAACCTGTTCACGGTCTACACTGGGCTATGTTGTGTCTTCCCCAAATTCATATGTTGAAGCCTGGACCTCATAGGTGCTCAGAATGTGAACTTATTTGGAGAGGGAGTCTTTAAAGAGGTGGTTAGTGTAAAATGAGGTCACTGAGGTGGGTCCTCATTGCACGAGGACCAGAGTCCTTATAAAGACACCCTCAGGTGTTCCCCAGATCTGTTTAACCTATAAGCAAATCACTGTTTGCATATTAGCGAACAACTGGGTATCTTCCATTAGCCAACAGTACGATCATCACCTATGATCACATGCATGCCGAGTCTCGCCAGGTGCTTCGCCGTGGAATAGCCGATACCATCCGTGCCTCCGGTCACGATAGCAACACGGTCAGGTTGTGGGGCCAACACTGAAGAAGAAGTAAAAGAAAAAACAAATCAAAGCCAAGTTTTAGAAGCAGAGTCCACGTGTGGAAGAATTCAGCCACAGGAGAACACCCCACGGGCCCTGGGCCTTGTGGTTCGGCATCTGTGGTTGGATTCCTCGTGGATTCCCGCAGGCTCGAGAGGCAGGAATGTAATAGGGTGGATTAGCCCCGAGTCATTCCAGCCTGGTCAAGGCACCTGATAAAGGCTCGCTCATCCCCAGCTGAGGCCTTGGCAGGAACCGACTGGAGTATCAGCAAAATGATTGGCAGAAAGGTTGGGAGCGAGCAGGGGAATAGCGTTTACAGGCACGGATGAGAGTCCAAGGCCAACGTTCCCAGGCAACATGGGGCAGGATGTAGGTTTTACTATTACTCAGGTCTGGAGAAGGACAGCAGACCAGGGGATGATTCCTGCTGTTGCAAACTACTTGGTTGCACTCAGTTCCCAAGACAAAGGAGGCATGCCACACAACGCCACACCACGGGGCCACACGAGAGGAAGCAGGACATGGAAACATAGACAAAAGTCTTTATTGTGGGAAGAAACGGGTCACGGAAACAGGCTCAGCAGGTTTAGCATGGGCTGGTGTGAGTCATTTCAGCAAATTCTGGGTCACAAGGGCTGTCCTTACGTGTGTGTCCCTGGCCCTGCAGTGATTTGCGTGGGTAGGGTGGACAGTGGCCAACAATGGGTCACGGACGTGGTGGGACGAGGACTGCGGGTTGCCTGGTTTGCACTTGAAAGGGGTGCTTCTCAGAGAGTTGCATGCTATCTCTAGGAAGTGGCCAGCCCTGGGAGCTTTACCATTTGATAAAGGTGACAAAGATGAACTTTTATCTTATTTTATTTTATCTTATTTTATTTCAGATTTATTTCAGATTTATTTACTTATCTGAGACAGAGAAGGAGAGAGAGCCAACAAGCAGGAGAGGCAGAGGGAGAGGAAGAGAGAATTTCAAGCAGACTCCACACTGAGCGTGGAGCCCAACGACAGGCTTGATCTCACGACCCTGAGATCAGGACCTGAGCTGAAACCAAGAGTCAAACGTTGAACCAACTGTGCCACCCAGACGCCTGAAAGATGAACTTTTTAATAAATGGTGTTGGGACATGTAAATAGACATTTGGAAAAAAGGCAAAAATAGACCCATACCTCATGTGCTACACATCAAATTTAACCAAGGGGAAGAAGTTACACAATAAACCTATTAGGGGGGAAAAAGCATGAATCCATTTATCTTTAACCTCAGAGTAGGAAAGAGCTTCGTAATTACAAGTCAAAGTTGAGAAGAATAAGTAGACAAATTTCTCTATGAAAATAATTTTACATGGAAAAAAAAAACCACACACACCAAAAGCAAAGTTAGAAGTAAATTGTAAATTAGAAAAAAAAATTTTGCAACCCTGATCACATGCAAGGGGCTATTTTCGTAATATGTAAAGAGTTCTTACAAATCAAGAAAAACAGAACCTTCCGTTTGGCCAGATCAAGGATGGCACAGATCCTCAGAGTGTTTTCTCCCAACGCCACGATGCGCCAAGCAAGTCTGATAGGCTTCCCGCCAAGCGCGGCTCAGCCGACATGGGGGTCCCTGAAGTTATCTCCCAGCTGATACCATAATTCTGAGTCCCAATTCCCGTAAGTGAGTTGACCCTAGAAATCTAAAAAGATCTCATCTCTATGTAGCTCATAACGTGTGTTTCAGGACATTTTCTCAACCGTGAGCAGAAGAGCCCACAGAGCACTTGGACCACAGGTGAGAAGCAGGAGCTCCAGGTCATCATCGAGGGTATGGACTTCTAACGGGATTAGAACACCACTCCAAGGGGGTGTCTTTGGGTCATGGAGGGAAGGAGCTAGCCAGGACTCCAACCACCTGCTCAGCCCGCCAACCGGTCCTATCATTCATTGGAAACAATTGTCCCAAATGCAGTCAACTGTCCAATGAAGGGCACAGGGGTCGCGTGTGTCCCCCCGCCACCAGCCCCACCCAAACACAAACGTATCATCCTACAGTTCTGGAGGTCACAAATACCCATCTCAAAGTCAGCTGATTGGCAATCTTAATTTCCGTCTGCAATTTTCATTTCCCTTTAGCCTCGTGACGACATAACATAGAGTTTCCAGGGCTTAGGATGCCGATGTCTTTGGTGGCCATGATTCTGGATGCCAAAATCAGGAACCAAAATGATTATGTGCATGATTTGGATGGAGAAGCCCGACCTTGTGTTAAATAGCCCCAAAATAACAACATGAAGACGAGGGACTGGAACCAGACCGCCCCTTATGAGGACTTGGCACGCGGGAGATGGCTCTCAAAATGGAAAAACACACCCTGAGGAAAGAAATCACACCAAAGACAGGCAGTAGTGAGAACGGGTTGCTCCAAAGTCAGTAATTATCGGCCATACCGTGGAAATATATGCCCTGGTTGGTGAACACAGGTTTACAGGGAAAACCCGCAGAGCTGAATCATGAAAAGTATGATAAATGGCACTGACCACTCGAGGTCATGAGTGTTGTTTCTGGACGTAAAAAGTTACAATGGAAAACTTAATTTTGCAAGACAGCTGTTACCAAGCCTTCCCCTACCACATATTACTTGCCCTTTGGAAAAACAACGCTTATATTTTCCCAACTTCAAACTTTAAACACATGTTCCCCAGCTGTAAAGCTTCCCAGGATTAACCCAAATGAATGGAAATGATTTGAAATTAAAAAAAAAAAAATTCACGTTAAATGTTGAATGCACTAAAGTACAATGTACAAAAGTTGGTCATACGATGCAGGTGAATAAGGGGTGGGGGCCATCAATCAAATCCTAAAACTCAACCCCTGAGATAGATTTGAACCAGCTGGGAAGATTAAAAATCGTCTGCAGCTCTGCTGATCATAAGACCCCCTCCCATGGAGCTGCAAGTGCAAATTCAGCTCTGAGCTTCCTGGCAGCCAAAGCGAAAAGGGAAACAATGCCAGAGATGGCTCTCAGCATCTGACCCAGTGCCTCCCAGCGACAGTGGACTCATATTGGCCTAAAACCCATGCTGTTTTGTATCACTCCAACATGGGTGTCCCCTCCAACAGAAATGCCCGTCCCTCACCCATGCTGGGAGGTCTCAGCCATCCCGCTGCATCAGACATCTGTGCTGCTGGTGAGACTATTGAGACCCTCCCGTTCCCCGAAGAGTTCATATTGGTGTGGGGTTGCACGGGGCACTCACTGATGTCCAATAAATACAGGTGTCTGGGTTTACAGAGACGCAGAGATGGGCGGAAGGGAATGGACACCCCAAGTGCATTGGGACTCCCTGTGGCGAGCCCCACCTGCACCCCCTGGAGAGCATGGGATGGGAACCCTCCATCCACATAAGTGGGAATGGGGCAGCTGTTTCTGGATGAAACAGCTCTCGCCCATCCAAGCTCTGGGCTCCGTGCAGACACGGCTGCAAAACCGTCCACACTGGGCTCAGACAGCACCGCCGACCCTGGGGGCCCGTCCAACACACCCATGCTGGGTCCCACCCTGTGTCCCCTCTGTGGAGCTCAGCACAGGGCTTGCAAAACCCCAGATCGGGAGCAGGATGCAGAATGGGAACTCCTGCTGGGGACGCACTGCCAACATCTCCCAGCACTTTCCAAGTCCCGAAAGCGAGTACGCTTTTTTCTCTTTTTGCTCCTGAAACGTCCTGCGTGCTCCTGTCGGGTTTTCTTACAAAAGAAGAGAAGCATGTCTGCCATTGTTTTGTGAAGGCATGAAGGTTATTCTTTGTTACCTTGAGATATGGCATTGGAGGGCATTCTTGAACTATGATGCGCACTTGGGTGGATGGAAAATTACTGAGAACACGAAGTATGGGGCAAGTCAGAGACCGTCCCAAATGCAGGGACTGCCCCAAAACGTGCAGAGTCGTGGGGAACATCTCCGCAGGGGCTTTAAAATTCCTACAAAGAATTATTCGCATTTCCTGGTACGTAATACACATCCGTGAAATCGAGGCCACACATCGCAACACTTGTTTCAAATGTCCCAGCAGAATGTCCGAGCGTGAAAGAGACGCACAGAAGAGAAAAGGGGTTCGTGGCCAACAGCCCGCGGTCCAAAAAACACACGCCTTTCCGAGCAGCTGGAAACAACACTCATGCATCCACGGTCCTAGTCGCCAACGTTCAGGAAAACTTGGCACACAGCTGCATGAGAAAGTGGAACTGGTATCCCGCCTCCCGCACAAAGGTGACCTCAAAGACGCACATGGCAATCAGGGAAGCAGCTGGCATGGCCTCCAAGCTGCCCAGGGAAACTCTGCCAGCACCGGAGAGGTGTGGATAAGCCACAGGAAGGCTCACATGGTGGGGAAGGATGCACAAGGACCGTGCAAAGTGGAGGAGAGGACACAAGGCAGGTGCAGGAGGAGGGAATGCTGGGGAAGCATCTGGAAGCAAGACTGGGAGCCGCGTGGCGGCATGGGCAGGAGAGACGGAGGCAGACAGGTGGCGGGTGGGACCAGAGCTACCCGCCGTGGGGGCCCACCAAGGTGTCGGGGCTCACCCCTGCATGCGAAGAGGACCCCATCCCTGCTCGCCTGGTACGTCCACGTCCTGTAAGCCCAAACGTGTCCGCCATCGCTGTGCATGCGTCTTTCCCGATAAATGCAGTGAACTTGTTCCACAACGTGCATCCCAATTCCTCCAGGACCAGCGCGAGAAGAATCCTCACCAGTCCCCAAGTAGGATTTTTTTTTTTTTACAAGCACAAAGCCCTGCAGAGCCCTGTGGACACCCAGTAACACCGCTGGCTGCACATTAGGAAACTGGTGGACGCAGACACGAAACCAAGCGGCCCTCGAAGACTATGGTTTTGATCGCCCACCCTGCACATAGCTGCTGAGACTTATAGATGCTGAATCCTATACGTTTATACACGTGTGCATTGAAATGCACACATTACACGCGTCCCAGAGACGCCGGCTCCCAGTCTGCATCAGGCGAGGGTGTCGCTAGGAGGAAGAGAGGCTGCCCCAACTCGGATCCTGCACGGACACTGGGGTCTGCACCTGCTCCGTCAGCATCCAGAGTTTCCCATGCACACAGAAGGTTGAACAAGCTATCGCAGCCAAAACCCAAGGAGGAAAGGAGAAGTCACAGCCCATGCAGAGGGTGGAGGGACTGCCCAGAGAAAGGCACTGGAGTCGAGGTCAAAGGACGCGGTTCTCTGGGACCCACCTGTGCCAAGGGTGAGCCTAAATGTCCTGATGTCTGGCACACACACCAGCTATAAGCCAACCCCACTGTCTCCTGGAGAGCTGACTTCCAAAGCAAGATGCCGACAGCACCACCCCCAAGAGGGTCCAGGCGTCACTCTGTCAAGTCCCCAGGCCCCAGCCTTGCAGCTGCCTTTCCCTCCCACCGAGCCCAGGACAACCACATCACAGGTGTGAACGTCACGGCTTCCAGAACAGTTGATCTTATGTGTCTAATTAGCTGGGCCATGGTGCCCAGATACACACTCAAACATCACTCTGGATGTTTCTGTGAAGCCGGGTCTTTTATTTTTATTTTTTTTATTTTTGATGCAATTAACACTGAAATTGGCACGCTGTGAGTAAAGGTTTTTCCCTCCTTTATGTGAGTGGGCCTCGTCTAACCAGTTGACGGCATTCACAGCACCAAGACTGATACCAACTGAGCAAGAGTCCATTCCCCAGCAGGTAGCCTTCAGACTCAAACTGTACATCTGCCCTAGGTTTCCAGGGTGCTGGTCCACCCTGCAGATTTTGGGTTTAACAAGTCTCCATAGTTGTATGAGCCAATTCCTTAAAACAATTTAAAAATATATATATGTATACATGCATATTTATATATATACAGAAAGATAGATTATAGATAGATAGATAGATAGATAGATAGATAGATAGATAGATAGACAGACAGATAGATATGATGGATGGATGGATGGATGGATGGATGGATGGATGGATGGATGGATAGATGAGCGGATGGGTGAGTGGATGGATGGGTGGGTGGGTGGCTGGATGAATGGATAGGTGGGTGGGTGGATGGATGGATGAGTGGATGGATGGATGAATGGATGGGTGGCTGGCTGGCTGGCTGGATGGATGGATGGATGGTTGGGTGGATGGCTGGATGGATGACGGATGGGTAAATGGATGGATGGATGAGTGGATGAATGAATGGATGGGTGGGTGGATGGATGGATGGATGGGTGGGTGGATGAATGGTTGGATGGATGGATGAATGAGTGGATGGCTGGATGGCTGGATGGCTGATGGATGGATAGATGGATGGATGGATGAGTGGATGAATGAACAGATGGATGGGTGGGTGAATGGATGGATGGATGGATGGGTGGATGGGTGGGTGGATGAATGGTTGGGTGGATGGATGGATGGATGGATGACGGATGGATAGACGGATGGATGGATGAGCGGATGAATGAATGGATGGGTGGGTGGGTGGGTCAGTGGATGGATGAGTGGGTGGGTGGATGAATGGTTGGGTGGATGGATGGATGGATGGATGAGTGGATGGCTGATGGATGGATAGATGGATGGATGGATGAGTGGATGAATGAATGGATGGGTGGGTGGGTGGATGGATGGATGAGTGGATGGGTGAGCAGATGGGTGAGTGGATGGGTGAGTGGATGGATGGGTGGGTGGCTGGATGAATGGATGGGTGGGTGGGTGGATGGATGGATGAGTGGATGGATGGATGAATGGATTGGTGGATGGGTGGATGGATGGATGGATGGATGGATGGATGGATGGATGGATGGATGGTTGGATGGATGAGTGGATGAATGAATGGATGGGTGGGTGGGTGGGTGGCTGGATGGATGGATAGGCTGATGCTGGTTCCTCCTGAGGCCTCTCTCCCTGGCGTGTATGCCCTGTGTTCTCCCTGTGTCCTCACATTGTTGTCCTCTGTACATGTCTGTGTCCTCTTCTTACAAGGACCCTAGTCCAATGGGATCAGGGCCCACCCTACTGACCTCATCTTAACTTGACCATCTGCAGAGACTCTATTTCCAAATAAGATCCCCTTCATAGGTACCAGGGGCTAAAACTTCAATATATCTTTTTTGGGGGGTGCACAATTCAAACCCTAGAAATTGGTGCACATGCATGCACACATCCTTGCAAGGACACCCCAGCCTGGCAAGCGGGGCTCCCTAGGAGCACGGGTGAGCCAACCCCTCTCCCCGCTCCTTTATCTCCCAGACACTAGTCAGTTCCAGCCCAGATGCCTTCTATGCTTTGCCCCAAACCCGGTTGCAAACAGATAGATGGGACCACTGTCCATCCCCTTGTACGCAGCCCTCCGTCCTGCACACCGGTGTCCATCATTGCCAAGTCCCGCAGGCCAGCTCACCTCCGAGGGGTATCCAAGAGAGCGCTGGGGAGATGTAGCTGTAACCTGATCTCCACCACGCCAGCCTGTACGGGGACAGCAGCTGCCGCACACGCCCAGGGAGGCGGCCCGGGGTCAACGCTCACGCCTGCTGCTTTCGTCCCCGAACCACCGAGCTCGGCAGCCTCATGGTCCAACGGTGTGGCTCTGATGTGTTTGGGAGGCAAGCCCACAACTCAATAAGAAAAGCGACCAGCATGTCCCAAGCCCGTTTGCCTGGCAAAGGTGAGATGTTTGCTGGCTGTCCTGACAAAGAGAGGCCGTCCAGACCCCGGGCTATGTTTAGAGCCCTCGTGGGTCATTATTCTTTTTTAGGAACTGAAATGTGGTGGGTTGACCTCATGCCTCGGCGAGGGCCAGCATGTAGGGAAGCAACCATATGACAGCTTTCTGCACCCTCGGCTCACAGACCACAGCACAGGAAGTAACACACGGCTCCGATAGTTAACAATTCGAAATATTTTTAAATGTTAGTTAAATAATTTACATATCCCCACGCTCGAAATATTTAAATACTGTTTAAATAATGTATAGATTCGAACACTTGAATAATTGAAATATTCAAGTAGTCGAAAATTTAATATTATTTAAATATTTGAGTTATTTTATTTATACTTATGTTTATTTATTTAAATGATTCTATTTAAATTTAAATTTTCAAATATTTGAAAGATTTAAAATATTGTTTAAATCATTTACAGATTCAAATACTTGAAACATTAAAATATTGTTGAAATCATTTACAGATTGAAACACCTGAATAATTTAAATATTCAAATACTTTTGAAAGATGTAAAATTATTCAAATATTTGAATTCTCTTTATTTACTTTATTATTTATGTATTTATTGTTTATTTAAATAATTGTATTTGAATAATTTAAATTTTCAAATATTTGAAAGATTTAAAATATTGTTTAAATCATTTACAGATTCAAATACTTGAAACATTAAAATACCGTTTAAATCATTTACAGTTCAAACATTCGAATAATTTAAATATTCAAATATTTGGTAGACTTAAAATCATTCAAACATTTGAATTTTTGTTTATTATTTATGTACGTATTATTTATTTAAATAATTCTATTTGAATAATGTAAATTTTCAAATACTTGAAAGATTTAAAATATTGTTTAAATCATCTACATATCCAAATACTGGAACTACTTAAAACACGTTTTTAAATAATTTATAGATTTTGAGACGTGGACTGCTTCAAATAGTGTGTCCACGGTCTAAGTCTCTAAACATCCAAAATATTTAAAAATCCCATCACACGTACGGACGGGAACGCGCGGGTGGCTGGTTTTTTAGGGGATGATCTCTCCGCGACGATGTCTTTTCTGAGGACCACGCAGAATTCGTGCAGGGAGACGGGGCACATAAAGGAAAGGTTTCATTCTAAAGAATGACAGGTGCATCAGGTAACAGCAAAAGGCAAATGACACAGTGTGGGGCACGGAAGAAAGGGTGCATTCGTCACCCAGAAAGGGGTCTTGTGAAAAATAGGAACATCGACTCTCCTCCCCTCAGAAGAGACAAAGAAAAGGAACAAGGGACTCCTAGATATTGAATTAAAAAAAAAAAAAGCACATGTAAAACAGTGTTGAAACCCACTGCTATGACTAGATACTTTTTTTCGATAAAAGGCAGGTAATTCGTACTCAGACATCACAACAGCGGGGTCTGCCCCCCAGGATTGCTTGGCCCCATAAGAAAACGTGCATGCTTGCACCAAAACGATTCGTCTGGCCCCAAGACTGTGTCTTTTTAGCAGAGGGCCGTGCAACGCAGGCGGGCGTGGGTATTCTCTTTGACCCCGTGGCCCCAGCGCTGAGAACTGGTGTCACAGACGCACCCCCACGGGTATGTAACGATGCTCGAACATTCAAGATGCATAGCCAGCCTTGTCGTTTTGGGTGAAGGTTGTTTTCTGCAAGAGTCTTTACAGGTGTTCTTGCGAAAGAAAGCCTTATTGTTCTAGCGACACCTGGGAGGACCCTCCAGGAATTATGCCGAGTTAGGGGTGGGGGGGAAGAAGCAATTTTAAAAGGGTTGCATTGTGCGTGACTCTGTTTCTGTCACACGGTTGGAACGATGGCACGGTGGAAACGGAGAACGGATGAGTGGTTTGCCACGGGTGAAGGGTGCACGGAGGTGGGAAGGACGTGGCAAAGCTATAGGACGGGAATACTTGGAAATCTGGTAGTGGCAAACACGCCCTGTGTCTTGACCATCCGTGACGGGGGATTCACAACCCTCCACGTGCAAGGAGATCCCAGTGCGCTACCCCCACCAACACACAGGTGGTTACCCATGAAAACGAGGAAATGTGGATAAAAGAGCAATGCATTGTATCCCTGCTAACACGTGCACTGGGGTCACGTACTATGTAGCTTTGCAAGATCCTACCCCTGGGGGAAAATCAGGGAAGGGGTACACCAGATTTCTCCATATTCCTTCTCGGAACTGCACGGGAGTTCCGGTGACCTGCGACACGTCTAATAAGCTTGTGCCGTGGAACACAGTCTGCTTTTCGAAACACAAATTTAAAAACAAAGAAGTCTTTGCCGTCTTGGGGTCAGAAATGCCCACGTGTTTTATGACTCCCGTTGGCGCTGCTGGTAATTGCACGCCCTGGTCCTTTTCTCGAATGCTCAGGGCTGCACACACCTGCCCTAGGCAGACCCGTGTAAGCCGCCTTGAATTCCTTCTGCATTACAAGAGAAGGAATGATCTGGAGGCCAGGGCAGTCAAGCTTCTGTTAGAAACAGAGTTTAGGGGTGCGTACGTGGTACTGGCGGCTCAGGTCGTGATCTCAGGCTCCGGGCTCCGCTGGGAATCTGCTTGAGATTCTCTCTCTCTCTGTCTGCTCCTCCCCCCAGCTCTTTCTCCCTCAAATAAATAAATGTTAAAACACACACACACAAAACAGTGTTTATAACGTCACCGCCAAGAAAGGGACCATCCAAACAAAGCCAAGTCTTTTCCACTCCCATATCCTTGGATTCCAATAAACCACAGAGAAAGGATCCAAGGGAAAAAGACAAGATACAAACTAGTACATGCTGTAGGATTATGTGTGAAAGGCATTCATGTTATAGGGCGATAAATCAAAGCATCCTAGCAACATCAAAAACAAAAACAAAAACAAAAAAAACCTCACATCTACCAGCAAAGAGGAGGTCAGTCTGTTTTCTCACAAAGCCTTCAACTGATTGGACAAGGCCCACCCACACTGGAGCGCGTCATCTGCAGAATTCAAAGTTAAGGCATCGACAGTGGGCATGGTAACCAAAGGTGACGTGTGTTTTGCACGAGGTGGATACTTGGGGCTGGAGCCCTACCGTACAATGCAATAAAATATTTATAGACATATGCTCTCAAGCTGGGAAGGGGTCCGGCCCTGTATCTCTTACACATAAGGGACGTATTAGTCAGGGTTCTCCCAAGAAACACACTACACGGAGGGAGAGAGATTTAATTTAAGGAACTGGTTCGTGTAACTGTATATATTTTAGTCTCTATTCTGCAGGGTCGACCAGCAAGCTGAGACCCAGGGACAAGCTAATGCTGCAGCCAGAGTCCAAAGGCCACCTGGAGACAGAATTTCCTCTTCGTCCAGGAAGGTCAGTCTGTTTTCTCACAAAGCCTTCCACTGATCGGACAAGGCCCATCGATCCCAGGGGAAAAGATAAGATATAAACTAGTACGTAAGGTAGGATTGTGTTTGAAAGGCATTCATCTTATAGAGCGATAAATCAAAGTGTCATAGCAACATCAACAAAAAAAAATCACATCCACCAGCCAAGGGGAGGTCAGTCTGTTTTCTCACAAAGCCTTCCACTGATCGGACAAGGCCCACCGATCCCAGAGGAAAAGATAACATATACACTAGTATGTAAGGTAGGATTGTGTTTGAAAGGCAGTCTTCCAGGCGATGATGGCCACATGCCTTCAGTAGCGGTGGGAGAGGGAGAGTCGGGGCCGGCCGCTGGGCTGTGTTCTGCCAAACAAGCTTGCCTTGTGTGGTCGTGAGCCTTCCGTCCCAGGACCCGTGACCACCGCCTGGAGACTGACACCCACAGGAAGCACACGTCACTGTGCAGCACAGGGAAGGAGCTCACTGCCCCCACTGCATCACAGAGGGGGTCTGAAATCAGGAGATGGCAGGGAGCACGGCTGGAATTACTCCCCTCATGGACCAGCCCTCCCCAGACTCTGGCTCTTGGTCCAAACCCACGTGCACCGAGCAGGGACGAGCTCATGTTACAGCCACCGCAAGGTCTGTGCTTCCTCCCAATGCTCCGTCTTGCCCCGGGGAAGCTGCTCCAGCCCCCCAGGGTTGAAACGGGGCGCCCCGTGGTCAGCTGACCAGAGAGACAACTCAGAGATCCAGCCGGCCCCGCACGCTGCCTCCAGGAGCAGGAAGTCAATACCGTCAGACAAGTGCTTTTGTACACGTTCTGACCCCAAAGGGACCGGGGCATAACATGCTCTGTTTGGAACAATTGTGCACGCGACAGAGGGGACTTTCAACAGGTGCATGGATGCGTAAGGTGCGGTCCGTTCAGGCAACGGGAATATTATTCAGTGCGAAATAGAAATGAGGTATCAAGCTGTGAGAAGCCACAAAGTTACCCTATGTGCATCCTGAGAAGGGAAGGGAACCGGTCTGAAAAAAGCTCCATCCTGCGTGACGCCAACTCTAGGACATCCCGGAAAATGCAAAACCATGGAGACGGAAGAAAGATCAGTGGTCGGCAAGGGATGGGGGACAACGGACGAGCAGGTGCACCACTGAGGATTTTTAGGGAGGTGCCAGCTGTCTGCATGACTCTATAATGTCACACACGTGTCATTGTACATGTCTGCAAACCCATAGTACGTACAACCCCAAGAAGGTCTAACGGAAAGTATGCACCTGGTTGCTCATGATGTGTCCGTGCACGTTCACCACTTGTAGGAAACGTCCCATCTGTGGGGCAGGTACAGTTGCTGGGGAGGCTGTGCATGTCTGTGGTCTCGGGGGTACACGGGACATTTCCGTGTGTTCCCCTCGGTGTCGCTGCTGGATATACGCAATTGCATGATGGATAGATTTTTATTCTAGGTTGCATCAAAACTGCTCTAAAAAAATAAAATAAAATCTATTAATTGAAAAACAAACATGATGTTGAGGAAGGGTGAACACCCAAGGACAGAGCTGTCTGGGGAGGAGCCCCAAGGGTATGAGGATAAACGGGAAGAAGGAAACATGCCCCGTGCGGAAAACACAGAGGGCATTTTCCGGGCGTGCTGTTGGTATTTCCAAGGAACACCGTTGAGCAAACCGTGAGCACGCTGGGAAAGTGGTGTGGTTCCTGGGGAGCGTGGATGGGGGATGTGACGGTCGGGACCCGGCCCGGTGGCACCCACTCAGGTGTGCGTGGGAGACAGCTCGTGTGAGGGTTCGAGACACGTGGGTGGAGGGAAGCCCAGAGAGCTGGTTACGCATTCCCCCTGGGTGTGTCTGTCCTGTGATGTTGTTTCTGGAAGAGATTAGCATCGGACTCCGTGCACTGAGTAAACCCAAAGGACTTCTGCAGTGTGGGTGGGCCACACCTAATCAGTTGACGGTCTGACAAGCACCCAAAAACGTGGAGAAGGGCCTTCTTGTTCTGGCCTCACATGATGGAGAGACAGAGCTCTGGTGTCTCTCCAGAACCCTTTCCTCCATGGGCATCACTCCCCGCTCTGCATGCCATGACCCCCCGATTATGTATCTACATCTTCTGTCCTCCCATGTCTAGGCTTAATGCACTCCCTACTGGGGTGGCTGGTAAAAGACAAGGCCCGGGAGGGGCTCAGCCAGCCTGCCACCCAGCCCCTCGCCAGCCCCTCCAAGGGGGTGTCCTTCATGCCACCAGCCACCAGGAAGCCCGTTGCTGGCTTGGATGCCCACACTGTGGCATCTGCCCTGCCTGGTCCCCGTGTGTGCCCCACAGGAGAAACCCTATCCAGGCTCACAGCCCAGCCTGTAAGGAACAAGCTCCTCTTCATGGAGGTCCCAAGGCAGGCCAACATCCACTCTGCCCGTCCCCGGCAGGGCCCTGCCTTAGTGTCCCCTCCAGGTGGTTGACTTTGCAGACTGGTGACCTGACCCTAATGTCACATCTCTGTGTCCAGGTGTGGTGAAGGGCTGGGGCCACGCCAGCATGGGAGGCAGGGGACTAGGCACTGAGTTCAGGGATGCTCTATCCAAATCTTTTGGGGCAGAAGCTTGAAAGGTCCAGTCCTCAGATGTTCCCTGTGATCTGGGGAGGCTGGACCATAGGAAATCACATGGGTCCTTCCAGTGTAATTGAGAAAGTGGGCAAAACTGTAAATCCATGACATGTTAATTGGTCATCATCAACCCATTAAATGTCATGGAGATAGAATAAAAGTCACTCAATGCACCTTCAGTTTAACCATAAACGTATAGGATGGATGGATGGATGGATGGATGGATGGATGGATGGATGGATGGATGGATGAGTGGGTGGGTGGGTGGATGGATGGATGGATGAGTGGGTGGGTTGATGGATGGATGGATGGATGAGTGGGTGGATGGATGGATGGATGACTGGATGGATGGATGGATGGATGGATGGATGGATGGATATTTAGATGGATGAATAAGTGGGTGGATGGATGAGTGGATGGATGGATGGATGGATGGATGGATGGATGGATGGATGGATGAGTGGATGGATGGATGGATGGATGGATGGATGGATGGATGAGTGGATGGATGAGTGGATGGATGAGTGGATGAATGGATGGATAAATGGATGGATATTTAGATGGATGAATAAGTGGATGGATGGATGAGTGGATGGATGGATGGATGGATGGATGGATGGATGGATGAGTGGATGGATGGATGGATGGATGGATGGATGGATGGGTGGTAGAAGGGGTGGGTGGATGGATGGATGGATTGACAAAGAATAGGTACATGGTAGATAGGTAACACATAGAAACATAGATAATCAATAGGCAAGGAGCCTACACAGAATATACATATGAAGAGGTTATATATATATATATATATATATATATATATATATACACACACATATACATATATTCCACGAAGCCACAAATACCTCCCGTTTCAGGGACAACGGGAGTCGGATCTGCCTCGGCTCCTAAGAGCCACACAGAACGGCGATGAGCAGGATTGAGCCTCTACGATGCCCAAAAACCTACTCCAGGAAGGCCTCCCGGATTAACTCCCCAAACAACACCAGCAAAAACCCAGCTCAGACTTAAGGCTTTAGAGTAAGACGTGAGCATAAATCCCACACAGACGCACACGTGTGGGGACCCAGACAGGAGAACACCTGTGAGCCGGGGGCTGTGTGTGCAGCAGCCGTGCTCAAGGACGGGCACAGACGGTGCCCACCGGACACGGCCAAGGACGTGCTCCCCGGGGACTGCCTGACCTCAGCCAGATCAGTTATCATGGTGGAAAAGCGGCCCCACCTCAACCTCACATGTCTGTGTGTGAAATCGAAATATTTACTCAGCCCCCACCGAGCCACAAGGTGACGGATTCCCTGCAGGAAGAGAAGGCTGGGGATGGCACTGACCACCATACCGTGTCCATTTGTCTGTGTGGTGCCTTGTTTTGTTAAGAGGAGGAAGGGCAGGATGGGGAACAGCCAGCCGACCGTACGAATGAAAGGTCCACGCTCATCACTGAGAAAGGCCTGGGCTCAAGCCAGTGAAGGAAAATGCAAAAGGCCTGCTCCCGGCAGCACATCACCAAGTGGCAGCTTTACTCACATGAAGGAAAATGCAAAAGGCCTGCCACCAAACAGCCCGTCACCAAGTGGCAGCTTTACTCACATGAAGGAAAAGGCAAACGGCACGCCGCCAGACGGCCCGTCACCAAGTGGTGGCTTTATTCACATACATTTTGGGACGCACAAGTATCCAGAATGGATGAGACCCTTTTGTCATTTGCAAGGACCCCAGAACAAAGCACCACCGTGGACTCTGTTCTTTGTGGCCCAGAAACGTCTTCCAAGAAAGCACCAAAAGCCTCCCTCCTGCTTGGAGGGCTTCTGTTTCAATGAACAAACATCAGACAAATAAATTAGGAGCTCATCTCCTTCGTGGGTTTATTGAACAAGAGTCAAATTCGAAAGCGTTAAATAAGAAAAAACAAAACAAAACAAAGCACATCCCATGAGGAAGGCTCAAACCCAGTCGGTCGCTTCAAGATACAAGTCTCAGCCCTGGTCGACACCACTGGGGTCACCACCCAAGGACACGGACACACCCGCCTCCTTAAATGTCCGTGATGCTCCCAGAGGTGCTTGGCCACGCAGAACGTCGCTAGCAGCTCGGGTTTATGCAAACACCAGAGCAACCCCAAAATCCAGGCCAAAGTGTCTCGTGGTCCATTTTTAAAAAATTACCGGACCCCTGCGGTGCGGCATTGAAAAGACAAAACACAAGTGTCCATGGCCCCGTGGAGAAGTCGAAATCACCCTCAGCACATTGGGGTCCCCGGTAATTTTGAAAAGCGGGGCTCCCAAGGGCGGGGGGCCTTGTTGTCGTCCTGGGGAAAGGGCCACTTTCAAGCATGGGACATGCACTCACGCGCACACGCTCAGGACCCCAGCGCCGCAGCGTCACCGGGACCAGGCTTACAGAGCAAATTGCAGCCAGCGGACAAAAGGCAGAAGACACAGAGCGTCGGACGCCTCGTTTCCTGTGTTGTCCACATGGCCCGTGCCCTATGCTCCCTTTTGATGCTTTGCACCAGACCTAAAGCCCGTGTGTGTTCGACACGGGCCGCAGAGGCTGCAGAAGGGTGTCCCCGCCGTGCCAAAGGCAAGATGTGCATATCCCCTGGGAAGTAAACATGAGCTCACGTGCTGTAACAGGTCCGGGAAGGCCTTTGGAAGGCATGTGGGCCGAGAAGGACGCGGGAGTCTGGATGTTTTTTGGGGTTTATCGCGAAGCCTCCCACGGAGAATAGGACGGCCTTGGGGGTGGAATTAATTATCTGGGAGGCAAAGGGGGCTCCCTCCCTCCAACCGTCCCTCCACCCTCCGTCCTGGCTGGGCTGCTCGAGGACTTTATTATTTGCAATCAACGGCCCGCAGGTGCACAACGGGACTTTTAGAACTTTCCCCCTCGATTTCTGCCCCTTCGCTGGGACACAAGTACGCTGGTAGAGGAAAGGCGCGGCATCCCCGTTTCCCTCCTGTGCGTCTGCTGCTACCGGCACGGCCACCCGCGCACGCACGCACGGTGGGTATTTACAGCGAGCATTTACCCGCAAGGGCCAGTGCCACAGTGACCCCACCCCGCCGGCACCTACACGAAGCCACTGTCCCTGATCCCAAAGAAGCCGGCGTGCACGGCGTCCCCCAGGGGGAACACCTGCTCATGGTCCAGGCCCCATTCGCCCTCGTCCTCGTCCTCGGGCTCGGCCTCCGCGCCACTGCGCGCGTTCTCGTACAGGAAGATCTGCTCGTCCACGTGCGCCGGGGCCAGCCGGTTCCTCTTGGCGCTCACCACGTTGGCGGAGGAGCCGAAGAGCCGCTCGGGGAAGACGCGCGTAGCCGCCACGCACCAATATTTCTGCAGCACCTTGGGCAGCACGGGGAAGAGCGCCAGGCGGTCGGACCACCACTTGAGGGGGTCCTCGTTGAGGCCCAGCACCTTCTGCGACTTGAAGTTGCTGAGCTCTTCCACCACCTGCGCGTGCCACTCCTCCTGGTCCTCCACGCCCCCCGTCTGGCAGAAGATCTCGGCCAGCATGCTGTTGATGACGCTGGTGGGCGGCGGCGTGGAGGCCAGCACCAGCTTCTTCACCGGGGGCTCCTCGGGCAGCGCGTACATCTTGTCCTCGGCCGCCCGGTAGCCGCCACCGTCCTTGACCTTGTCCAGCAGACCCTTGGCCTCCTCCACCACCCTGTTCTCCACCTGCTGCCTCTCGAAGGCAGATAGGAAGGGCAGGCGCTTGTAGCGCGGGTCCAGGAAGGTGGCCACGTTCAGGAACATATCAATCTCCGGTGCCTCCTGGTAGGTCTTGGACAGCTCCTTGGCGATGACCTCCTTGGCCATGCTGAGCTCCTTGCAGTCGGTTTCCTTGATGTTGAGTGTGGTGTTAAGCAGCATGTGTAGGAGGGGCTTGACCATGCTGATGGTGGGGTACTTGGAGGCGGACAGCATTTCGGCCACCTGTTTGAAGGGCTGCAGCAGCTCCACCAGCCCCTCGATGGTGGCCCACTCGGCGGCCTCCAGCATCAGGTGGTGGTTGTTGCTGTCTTCCACCAGCACCCCGGCAATGACAAACTGTTGCTCCTTGAGGCGCTGGAGCATGGCCAGCGTGCTGCCCCACCAGGACACGCGGTTGCTGACCAGCATACAGTGAGCCATGTTCTGTTGCTTCTGCTTTTCATAGAGCATGTACATGGCCACCGTGGACTGCTGGAAATACTCCACCAGCTTGCGGCAGCGGGCCAGCAGACCGGCCAGCTTGGGGAGCTGCAGGGCCTGCTGGATGCCCGCGTTGAACGTGTGTCCCAGACACGGCATCTGCACCGAGATGTCCAGCAGGGAGCACGCCTTCACGATGTCCTTGCCGCAGTCCGTGGTGGCCCCGAACACCTTGGCACTGATGCCCCACTCGATGAAGGCCTCGTACAGGACCCTGGTGATGGACTCGGCCGTGTTGTCCTCGGGGACCTCAAAGGTCTTCAGGCAACGGGAGCCCACGGACAGGCAGCCGGGCGCCCCGCCGCCCAGGAAGTGGGCAGCCAGCGTGACATAGGCTCGGTTCTGGTTCTCGCTCCTCCACATGTCCGTGGAGATGCCGCACCAGGACGCGTCGCTGAGCTCCTTGAGGACGGCCTCGCGGACGGCGCCGTACTTCTCAGGGATGGCCTTGCTGCAGAAGAACTTCCTGCTGGGCAGCTCATACCTGGGGTCCGCCGTCTTCAGCAACACCTTGAACGTGGGCTCGTCCACGATGGACGCGGGGTACAGGCCCTCGCAGATGAGGCCGATGACGGCGGCAGTGAGCTCCTGCTGCCGCTTGCTCTCGTGGCCGTGGCCGGCCTTGGTGGCCAGCGTGTCCGGCGGGGTCAGCTGCGAGGCCTCGGGCTTCAGCTTGGAGAAGGCGGTGGCGAAGGCCTCACGCATCTGCTCGGTGTTGCTCTTGACGAACTCACAGAACTCGTCCGGGTGATTCTTCTCCAGGTGGTAGGAGAGGTTGGAGGTGTTGCCGGAGTAGGCGATCTGGGCCATGCAGATGCGACAGTAGATTTTCTTCCACTGTAGGATGCATCCCTCGGCGTTGGTGTCGAAGCCAAAGTACTTCCACACTTTGCTCTTGGCGCGCGGGTGGGCCACTAACTTGAGGTCTGTCTGGGACGGGTCCAGGCCTTTCGTCTCCATGGCTTCTGCGCCGCGGCCCGCCTGTGGGGCCTCCACTCATTCCTGCGCACCTGCTGAGAAGCAGCAAGACAAACACAGCGTGAGAAGGGGCCCAGGCACAGGGGGGTGCCCTGTGGAGGACAGAGCGCACGCCACATGCGGAAGCAGCTCTGTCTCCAAGCCACGGGGCAGAGGGACCCGATGGGGCTGCCTTTCCGGGTGCGGGTGGCTTTTGCAAAGCAGAGGGTGCGTGCGCTCTGACAGATGAGCGCCTCTTCCCTGCTGGTCACTCCTATGCGCAGCGACTCCACGCGTCTGAGAACAGGCGCATCTGCGCTCCTATGGGCGCAAGGACTCCACGCCTCTGAAAATGTGCGCATCTGCGTTCCTACGCGCATGCCTCCGCGCGTCTGAAAACGTGCACGTCTGAAAACGTGCGCCTCTGCGCTCCTACGTGGGCAGTGACTCCACACGTCTGAAAACATGGGCAGCGACTCCATGCCTCTGAAAACATGCTTATCTTTGAGTTTCTCTGTCCTTAGAGCACTTGGCTCGTGTCCGCTGTTTACGGTTTCCTGTGCTAGGCAGGCCGTCCACCAACCTGGCACCAGTCGGGCGGGGTCACTTCGGGGGGGGGGGGAACGAAACTGCTGGCGGCGTGCAGAAGCCTACGTCCCCCAGCGCATCCGCCAGCCCAGGAGGACCCACCACTACCACCTCCTCAAGCCTCCTTGTCAGCAAGAATGTGAGGCACGTCCTTCCCACAGCACCCGAGGTTTCGTCATGGGTATCCAAGAAGCAAAAACGGGATTTTAATTTGGACAAAGCAATCTTTTAAGTTGGCTAAGAGGCATGGCAACTTTTTTTTCTCTCCAAATTTTACGGTTTAAAATGACGCCTTTTGGAACGTGGCATGCGATCCTTTTCTCTTTGGCACATCCGTCATCGGTCACCTTAGTGGGGCGGTAATGGACATCTTGATCCCTGCAGCTTCTCAAAATGTGCCCACCGTGGGCAGTCATACCTGTACGCACAGATACACATTTGCTCTGCATGGGTTCCAGCATCATCGGGCTCTCGGAGGAGAGGCTTTGACCACCTAGGAGCCAGCCCCCAGGGCTCCCGTTGTCCCTGATGCCCCTGTGTCTGGTCCCTTGGATCCGCCAATCAGGGCAGGGACGCCCCAGAATGGCAGCTGGGTTCTGTTCAAAGGTGTCTGTTAAGTCTGCAAATTTTCAACCCCCTGTACAGGGCTCAGGGGGTTACATTACAAACTGCACCAACCAGGCATTTTCCGAGTATTGGGAACATGTTCAGAGCGAAATCTCAATGTTTACAGGGGTTCGCAGAGTGCCCCCACCAGAATTAAGGTACTCCCGGAACCTGTGAATGGAACCATCTTTGACATAGGACCCAGATACAATTAAGTGAAGGATCACGAGGTCATGGGAAGGATGCGGCCACAAGCCAGGAGCCCCCAGAAGCTGAAAAAAGCAGGAAGGACCCTCTCCTGGAGTCTCAGGAGGGATCATGGCCCTGCCCCACCTGGATCTCAGTGGTCCTGCCCCACCTGGATCTCAGTAGCCCTGCCCCGCCTGGATCTCAGACTCTGGTGTCCAGAGCTGGGAAAGGATGCATTTTTTACCTTTTAAGCCAGTAGTACTAGGGTAAGGCTAACCCAGGGCAGTCTCAGGACAAGGGTAAAAGCTTAAAAGATATTGAGTGTCAACATCAAGCCCGAAATGCCCCCCACATCCTCACAGATAGCCACACCCCGCGATGCTGGCCTGCGTCAGACCTTCCAGAAAGACGTCACAATAGGCCTGATTAATGGGGCATTTTGGTACCTGGGCTGGAAGGAGGATGTTGTTGTTGTGACCAACTCTAGGTAGGGAGCTAAGAGACGAGGCCCAGAGACTCCAGGACAGGTGGAGGGGATCCAACACAGCCACGACTTGCAAAAAGAGCAAAGGTCAGGATCGGCCACCTGGACATGCAAACGTCCATCAAGGAACCACGAAGGAACCCACAGCGCCACACCCTGGCTCTGGACTATGAGCTGGTACAATCTACCCCAGCAGCACAATTCAGTGTATCAGGTCCTTCCTACGGATTATTGTCACGTTATAATCATCATCATTAATTTAGCAGAACGAGGCCACGAGACCCCGAGCTAAGTGTTGCAATAAGGAACAAGGAATCCCCAACCAAGCGGTTTCTTATGGAGGCACCACCAGCCTTCTCCTTGGGTTTCCTCAACCTGGGTGCAGGGCCGCCCTCCGCCACACTCTGCATCACTCATCCCAAAATGGCATTGGTCATGGTCACCGGTAAAGGTTTCTTCAAGGCAGACTTTCTGGGCTCATCCTTGCAGGCGGTCCAAGCACCTCTGGGGGATTGTCCCCAAGCCCCTCCCAGGGGTCCGGAGAGGTCCTGACTTTTGCGGTGAGAGCGGCTGGTTTCTTCCTATGCTGCCACCCCAACAGTGAGTCCCAGGGGAGGAGGAAACAGCAGGACGGAGAGCCTGCCGCCTTCCCCGCGGGCCGGAGCTCAAGAAGCCAGCAAACGCAGACCAGGGGGCCACAGCGCTCACTAGCCTACTCTGTGTCTTGGAGAGTGGAGTTATTCCGTGTCTGAAAAACCCATATTACTCGTAGTTAGGGGCAACTGACTTGTCTTTGTTATTTTAAATATGATCGTAAGTATGTTTTAAATTTCTGGTTTAATTCCTAGCAGGCAAAACTCACCCAAACCAATGCCCTTTGGGGGTCCTCCTTTTTTTTGGAGAAGAAAGGGACTCTACATTATGAAGTTCGAATACCCCGGTTTCACCACCCCAGAGCCACCGTCCCTGTCCACGTTTGTGCACAAAAACAAGAACTCACTTTCTCTGGATAGGTGTTTTCACACCCTGCAGTCTGGAAACTAGGAGCCCTCCCAAAATAGCTCGGTAAGTGGGCTGGCTGACATAGTTTGCGGTGGGTATGGCCTCCACAGGTTCAACACGTACAAATGAGTCCACTTTCCGTATCAGGAAGCCTGCCTACTTCCAACGGAAATTTTTTTTAAAGATTTTACGTATTTATTCGACGGAGAGAGAGGGCACAAGCAGGGGGAGCAGCAGGCAGAGGCAGAGGGAGAAGCAGGCTCCCCGCCGACCAAGGAGCCCGATCCTGAGCCGAAGGCAGACGCTTCACCGACTGAGCCACCCAGGTGTCCCCCAACGGAATTTTTAAGGAAAATTCTATACAATATCATAACTGCGCTCGAAAAATCCCATCAAGTAGACATTGTATGCTCTTCAAAATGCACTCGTGCACCAAGACGTTTGATTTCCAACAGATAACCCTTTGTTGATTCTGCCCACGTGACCACGTGTCTACACAACGGGCCAATCTGGAGCAGCTTTGAGGCCAGAGCTCAAGTGCTGGGGTGACATGCGGCTACGAAATGCAGTAATGAAGTTGTGTATTTTAAGATACGATGAACAGACACACCTCATCGTGGGGCCAACGGGAGACAGTCTTCAGAAGACAGAGAACCCGGAAATCAGACCATCTCCAAAAAGGCACGACCATCAATCCTGAGTGTGCAATGATCTTGCTTTTGGAGACATGTTAAGAAATTAAGACACCTTACCATTCAGGACAGCTGCACTCTCTTCCTTTCTTCCCACAATGTAAGTGACAGCAGACATCATACGTGCCACACACATTCCCCTTTCTAGAAAGTGCAAGACCATCGTCCTTGTCAATGTGCTCAGAAAAAAAAAAAAGTCTGAGTTACTTCCAACCGGAAATGGAAACTGGGTCTTTGTGACTGTTTAGCTGGACGCCCAGGGCAAAGTTCAATGGCTCTCGCCCAACACACCCAGGGCAGTGAGAAGCAGATCGGAAAAGCTTTAAAAGGCAAAGCTTGGGGACATGGGCCGCCAGCAGACCCGTGGTGGGGACCTGCTCCCACCGGCATCTACAATCTTTTCTAACAGGATGGACTGGCTGGGGCTTGTGGACGGCCAGCAAGTAAAAGCTGACCCTTATACATAAGGACCCTCTTTTGGCACACACAGAAGGATTCCTCTGGCTGGCACGTGACTTCACGAGCACTTTGTATTTCCACAATTTTTTTTTTGTTGCTTGTTTCAAAGCAACAAATAGAACACAGCGAGCCGTCCCTGTCGACACACCACAAACAAGTTTTGCAAACACCCGTGTCGGTGTGCCCGTGCAGGGACACCACCTCCAAAGCTAAACTCCATTCCCAGACTGACCCCGTCTTGCCAGGGAGCTCCCAGCACGGAGCTCCTAGGCAGGCGACGAGACCCGTCTCAGAGCGAAATCGCAGGGGTGCGTGGAAGTGACGGTTACACCCAGTTTCATGTGGTTTTTCATCGTTCCTCGGTGTACAAGCTGACCTTCCAGAAAGACACGTGTGGACTTCCCAGTCCCCAAGCCCCCAAATGCTTCCTGCTTCTCACTCACCGTGCATTCATTTCTAATGTGTATAAATATGTTTAAAAAAAAAACAACCGAATTCCAGTGTTATTAGACAAGTAAAACAAGGATTCATTTCCCTGGATGGACGTTTGGGAAAGTGGGGTCCCTGAAAAATATCTTCTTCCTACTTAGAGCTGAAGTTTTCCAAGTGTGGCCACCCATTAGTGCAAAGACAGAGGAATTCAAAAGTACCGTTGACGCTGGAACCACGTGGGCGTTGGCACACACTGGAAAATCCTTTTCTAACTTCTAACAGCCCCCAACACGGAACCAGGAGAAGCCCACTGTTGTCGGGAAACCTGACCCAGGGCATACACGCTGCATTCGCATGTTATTTTGTGTATTGTCAGCTCTGGGTGCTGTAGTCTTACAACGAAGGCAGCTGGAGAGAAGGAAAAGTGATTAAGAAAATCCTAAGGGAGAAAAAAAAATGCACTTAGGGGATCCTGCAGTGTGTATCCCCAAAAAAACAAAAAAAAACCCACAAAAACAAAAAACAATAAAGAAAAGAGCCATATAAGTGGGCATTTCAAACCAGTGCCGTTCAAGGGTCAAGTGTATTTTGGCAAGGTGTGACGGTCTGTGTGGCTCACTCAGGACGGTTTGCAGAAGCTGGCCGACCTTCCTGGCGCCCTCCCCAATTGCAGAAGTAGAGCTGAGAGTACGGGGCTCCTCTTAGGCCCGGACAGGAACGAGCTCGGCTACAACGTAGCACCCCACCCCAGTTCCCAGTGAACACTTTGTTTCGGAAAATAGTTCTTGGTCACCTAAAAATAAACTTCCATTTCTGCGCTCACAGACGCGGGTTCTTGTATTCCCTGCGCGGCCGTGCACACAGAGAGGCCTCCCGGATTCTGGCTTTGCAGCCCCGGAGCATGTGTCTACGCAGAGCCAGGGCGCACATGCACACGGGCACGCTGGCGGTCCCGCGGGGCTTTACCAGAGCCCGAGCGGGTCATGACCCCGCGGCCTGGGGAGTGCGCGGCGGTGTTCCGGGCAGGCGGCCGGAGTGGGCCTCCCCGGCAGACAGCGCTCTCCCGCTAGCACCGGCCCGGCTCCCCAGTGCCCCGGCCGCGCTGGGCCCCGCGGCCAGGCCTTCCGGGAAGGCCGCTGCTGCCTAACCCCGGGCTGGGGGGGGCCTCCGGGGCGTCCCCGCCGCGCTCCCGGCCGCGCGCGCTGTCGCGCGACCCCCGCCGGCACGTACAGCCGCACGAGGTCGCGGGGCGCGGGGGGCTCGGGGCGCGCGCGGGCCCGGCCGTGACCCGGCAGGCGGGGGTCGCGGGTTTCCGGGAGACCCCGGCCCCGAGGCAGGCGCGAGCGAGCAGCCGGGGCGCGCGCGCACGAGGGGCACCCGGGGCGCGCTCGGCCTCCCCAACCCCCGCCGCGCGCCTCCCCCGCCGCCAGCCCGCCCGCGCCCCCCGCCCCGGGTCCCGCCGAGCGAGGAGCGCGCCTCCGGCCCCGTGTCGCCGCCGCCCCCGCCCGCCCCCAGCTCCCCGTCCGCGCGTCCGCGCCCTGCTGACCTGGTTCCGCGAAGCCCCTGCAGCAGCGCCGCAGCAGCTGCGCCAGGACCACCGCCGCGCCCGCCGCGTAGACCCGCAGGGCCGCCCGCGCCGCAGACAAAGGCGACATGGCTGCCCGGCCGCCGCTTCCGCGCCGCCCGCCGCCGCCCGCCCCCGGGACCCGGCGCGACACCGGCCGGCGGAAACGCGCCCGCGCGGCCCGCCCTCCGCGTCCGCCGCCAGCCCGCCCCGGGCCCGGAACCAGGACCCCGCCCCGGGACCCCTCCCCGACCCCGCCCAGACCCCGGGAACCCCGCCCCGACCCCCCGGACCCTGCACGAGGACCCCTCCCCGACCCCGCCCAGACCCCGGACCCCGCCCCGGGACCCCTCCCCGACCCCGCCCAGATCCCCGGAACTCCGCCCCGACCGCGGGACCCGGTCCGGGGACCCCTCCGCGACCCCGCCCAGACCCCGGAACCCCTTCCGGAACCCGGACCCCGCCCGGGGACCCCTCCCCGACCTCGTCCAGACCCCGGACCCTTCCCATGAAGCCCTGTCTGCCCCGCCAAGACCCCGGAACCCACCCGGGGACCCCGCTCCCACCCCGACCGACCTGACCCCGGACACCCACCCCAGGACCCTCCCCATCCCCGCCCAGACCCCGGACCCCTGCCCATTGACCCCTCCCCTGGACCCTGGACCCTGGACCCTGGACCCCAACCCTGACCTGGGAGCCCTCCCCGACCCCTACCGACCTCAGTCTGCACTAGGAACCAAACAGGGACCCTAGAGTAGGGACCCCCACCAGGATCCCCCACCCCAGCCCAGGACCCACTCAAGACCCCAGCCCTGGATCCGCCCAGACCCTGGACCCCGCTGCACTGCACCCCACCCCTGACCCTGTGCAGACCCCTGCTGGGATCATTGGACTTCCACTGAGATCTCTCCCCCAGACCCCTACCCAGAACTCTCCCACGGGACTCCTAAAGCTGGCTCCACAAGGACCTCAATACCTGCCAGGGCCCAAGACCCCCACTCTTATCCCCCTCAGTTGTAACAGCTGGTGGATTCCAGATTCGCATCCCTTGCACCCACATCAGCAGAGACCACCAACCCCTGCCAAAATTGAACACACAGGATCCCACACTTCTCTTGAACCCTGACCTCTCCACCAGGACCGGGATCCCCCCCCCCCACTCACTCCCCTAGAACCTGAACCCACCAGGCCTGACTGCAGGGGGCACCCTAGCCCATCTCTAGGGGGTGTCCCCTAGGGCCTGGCCCACTGGGTGTAGCCGGTCCCTCAGGTCACGGGGACTGGTTTCCTGTGGGGATCTAAGACACTGGGGACCCACCCCCCACTTGGTGCAACCCCCAACTGGGTTAGGAAGGCTCCTTCTGGCCTTTGCAACCCTCTGTGCTACGGAGAAACTGAGGCCAAACAACCTTCCCAGGATCCCCTGCCAGATGGGAGCATGGGTCCCCGCTCCTGGGCCAGGTGGACCTGCAAAGACATCAGGGACAGTCACAGAAGCTGCCGCCCCTGTCCCCAAAGGGTGTGGGATGGGCAGCTCTGGCCCACTGTGTGCCTGGTGCAGGAGGGGTCCATGGGTCGGGGTCCAGGGTCTGAGCAGGGTCAGGGCAGGGTCTGTGGCCAGGGGTTGGAGATCCAGGAGGGGTCCCTGGATAGGAGGTCCGGGGTCTGGGTGGGGTCTGAAGGGATCCAGGTAGGAATCCCCTGATCTAGGGTGTGAGCTGGGATTCCAGCAGGAAGCAGGGAGGGTGGGACTTCTGAGTGTTTGTCCAAAAACAAAGACAGATGGACAGGCAATGCCTGGGGGAGACACTGAAGACCCCTCCTCTCCTCTCACTCCATCTCCCCCAAGTGTCTATATTCCCAGGAGCTTTCTGGAGCCATGCACTGGGGCGGGGGTGCTGATTGCTACGGACTTTCCTAGGTGCTTCCAGCAATTGTTTGAGGGGACCCCCCCCAAGTCACTCTCTTGTGGTACCTGTTGCATATGGTTTTTATCACACTGGTAATAAGTCACCCCAAATACAGCTGCTCAAAACCATACAAATGTAGGATCTCAGCTCTCTGTGGGTGAGAAGTCCCCAGTGTGGGCTCCGCTCGAGTTCTGCTCAAGGTCTCCTAGGGTCCAAATCCAGACGTCCCCCCACTCATGGGGGGCACCTACAGGCGTGGCCTGGAAGAGCCCAGGTGGGAGCTCAAGGAGGTCGTGAGCAGAAGCAAGGTCCTGGCGGTTGTGGGGCTGACGTCCCCACTTCTGGGGGTGCTGGCTGTCGGCAGGGGGCGAGCCTTCCCTCCTAGAGGCTCCTTGTTGCTCCTAGCAGGTGTCCCCCTGCACCCTGCTTTTGGAATTCCTACAATTTCCCCTCCTGTCGCATCTCTGGGATTCCCGCCCCACCAGGTTCTCTGCTTTTGAGGGCTCACGGGATTAGAATGGTCTCGCCAGGTCAATCCAGGATTACCTGCCTGTTTTAACGTGCATTCCGAAATTCCATCTGCAAAGTCCCTTGTGCTGTATGACGGTGCACGCTCACGGCGGCTGGGGGGATTGGCGCCTGGATGTCTTTGGGGGCCTGAGGCCGCCGTGGCTTAGGGATTCCTGTCCCTTGGAGGATGTGAGGACCTGCACAAGAGGACGATGGAGCCCACGACTGACATCCTCCCCGGAGAAGAAGGGGAGGCAGGACCGCGGGGAGGCCCAGCAGGGCGTGAGAGCTGCCCCGTGTCTGCCCCAAGGCCACGAAATCCATCCAGCGCCCCCTGCACTCTGCAGGGGCTCATGACCATCCTGAGAGCCCGTGACAAAGCTTTTGGTGCTAATTCTTTCAAAATCGGGGGTTGGGGAAAATACAATAAAGACGACCGAATAATGCACGCGGTCTAGAGAGGGAGGGAGTCTTGAACCGTCAGTGTTGCAACACACAGGGTCTAATGTTCATTGGTCTGTCATGGAAGAGACAAAGGTGCCCATAGGGTATCAGCCATATCGGCCAGAAGCACCCTGTAGTTCCTAGAGGCCCCCGACCCGTGCCACACAAGGCCACACGAGCTTGCGAACGAGGACACCGTGAACCCGCAGGCTTTTCAGTACCAAGAGCAGGAGTAGTCCTGGATCCCGCGGCGGGATTGATAGGCTTGTTGGAATAATCCCACAAGCCGGCAGGGACCTCAAGCCTCCGGGTCAGGGGGAAGCAGGCTCCGTGCCTGGTCCGCAGGATAAGAAGGGTCGGCTGGTGACGGGACCTTATCAGCGGGGGGAGCAGCACGGGGTGGAGACTGAGGAGTTAGGCCGGTCAAGGACTTCTGGGTTTTCTCCAGACCCCCAGGAAGCATGGGATGCTTGTGATATTGGGTCAGAAGATTGGCCTTTCCACCACAGTGTGGTTGGGAGGGTGGGGCCGGGGGAGGCGCTGGAGGGTTAGAGGGGACCCAGGGTTTCACGGAGGGTCAAGGCCACGCCGGAACCTACAGAGATGCCCTTTGTGCACAGCTCAGATGTATAAGGACGTTTCCCCACGAGTCTGGGGACCCTGGTGAATCTGGTGTCCTGGAGAATGCCAAAAAATAAAATAAAATAATAAAATTAATAATAAAATGAAATAAAATAAAATAAATACAATTAAATAAAATAATAAAATAAACGTAATAGAATAAAATAAATAAAATGAAATAAAATAAATAAAATGAAATAAAATAATAAAGTGAAATAAAATGAAAAAATAAATGAAATGGAATAAAATAAAAAATAAATAAACAAAATAAATAAAATAAACATAAATGAATTAAATTAAATTAAAAATCTGAGGCACCTGTTAAAGATGCAGATTGTCGGAAAGCGTCCCAGGCCAACTGAGTCAGAATGCGCTGGTGAGTCCTCGAAGGGAAACATAAAGAGAAGGACAGAAATCGGAGAGAAGGATTGTGTGGATTCTAAGGTGTGGTTTTCGGGGTCGGGGTTTGTTTTTTGCTCTGCTGTGTGTGACCAGGGTGTCTCTAGGTTTGCTTTTACATTGTTAATATTAGGGGCACCTGGGGGGCTCTGTCGGTGAAACGTCTGCCTTCGGCTCAGGTCATGGTCCCAGGGCGCTGGGATCGAGTCCTGTGTTGGGCTCCCTGTTCCTCCCCCTCCCTCTGCGCCTCCCCAACTTATGCACGCTCTCTCTCTCTCTGAAATAAATAAAATCTTTTTTTAAAAAATTGAGAAAAAAATCATTACTCTTAATCCTGTAAAAAGGACGCTTGAGTCTGATGGAATGAAGTGTTTATGAAAATCACTGGGCAGCCGGTGGATGTCCATCCGTACGGCGGAATCCGACTCACCCATATCTGAGGCTGTAATGCTCAGGGAGAGGAGTCCACACCCAAGGCCACACCGTGTGCCACCCCATTGGTAAGAAGTGTCCAAAATCAGCAAATGCATGGAGGCAGAAAGCAGATTCCTGGTGCCAGGGCTGGAGGAAGGAAGGAATTGGGAACGGGGAGGTCTCTTTTTTTTGTGGGGGGGAATGAAAATGTCCCAGCAGTGGGTACAGGGGACAGTTGCAAACCCATAAATACGGTTCTTGTCTCCGAATTCTATGTTATGTGGATTTTATCTCCATTTTTAAAGTATTTAAAAATTCAATAAATGTTAAAAAAAAAAAAAAAGCAAGCTAAGAAACAATAAATCAGCAGTAAGTTGACCACGTAAGGTTCCTTAGCAGCAGGGAATGAAAGGCAAGTGGCTGGTAGTGTGTCCTCTCCTGGGGGTCCCGGGTGCGAGTGGGCAATCAGTAAGATGTACACATCGTGGGTTTGCACATGGAGACAGTACGTTGAGGTCACACCGTGGGGCTGTGGTTGTTGGCTGTCTGCCGTGGGTTTTGGGGTGCCTTCTGGGCAGGCGGCCTGTGGAGTCATGACGTGGGATTCCCTGCTCTCGCAAGGGCCTTGGTTCATTCGCGGCCACCACCGTCTGGAAGTCTTCCACAACATTGCATGGAGGCAGCCCGGTATTTTTATTTTCGGTTGGTTCCTCCGGGCTTGCTTGGGGGCAAGGTTTTGCTGCAAGAGTTGCTCAGACCAAGGGTCATGGGGCCAAGCGCCTATTTTGCAAGCATATTTTGGGTTCTCCTTGTTTCAGCGCGGACCCAAACACAAAGCCAGAAAAAAGTCACCGTAGGGGCAAGATATCAATCTAAAGCATGGGTGCGTTAGAGAAAATATCTCACCTGTTTCTGCTGCAGGGGCTGGCCTTGGAGCAGGCTTTCTGCATGCCCTCGCTGCTGACCTTTCCGGGATGGGTGTCACTGGGGGGTGGGGTCCTCCCCTGTGCACCGTAGGACATTAGTGGCAATCAGGGTGCTTCTGGGGATAGAGGTGCCCAAGAGGATATCACCTCCAATAGTTCTTGGCATATACCAAGTCCTTGAACTTGCTGGTCCAAATCCACAATGTTCTATGCATGCCCAGGTGTGAAGTAAGGAATCCACTTTGCACAAAGACAGCTCTGGCATGGGCCCCTCGGCTTCTGGGAGGGAGACTCTGAGCCCTGCGACATCCAGGTGGAGCATGCTACAATGAGATTTAGGGTTGGGGGGCTTTGGGGCACATGGTCTCCACTTGACGGAGGTCAGGTGCACAGGTAGTCAGCCGTGCATGGTGGCGATGACTGTGTGCTGTCACGTGTCATGGCTGGGAGAGGTACGTGCTGTGCACGAACACATTGGGAGGGGCCGCTGGAGGCTTGTGCCTGGTTCCTCCCGGACCCTGCCCCATGCACCTATTCCCTTTGCTGATTTTACCCTGTGTCCTTTCACCCAAATAAACCATTAGGATGAGCATGGCAGCTTGGTAGAGTTGTCTATGTCCATGTAGGGAATTTGTGTACCTGGGGGTGGACTTGGGGATGCCAGAGGCTGCAACTGGTGCTAGAAATGGGGGTGGTCCTGGGGTCTTTGCACCAGGGATGCACAATTGCATTCCACCTTGTAGGGCTGTGGTGATGGACTACTCTGCAGGACTTCCCCTTACAAAATTGCAGACAATGAACCTTGCAGAAGTTTTGTGTTTTGCTTTGCTTTTTGGTTTGTGGTTTGTTCTTTGGGGTTGCCTTTGGTTTTGTTTGGCCTTTTGTGGTCCCTAATTGTGGATGCAGCTGTAAGCTTGCTGGTGCCTCCGTGGGCGTACACAGGATAATGGGTATGCCTGAAGTGTCCCGGGGGGGGGGGGAGCAGCAAGAGAGGGTTGTCTTTGAGATAGGTTTCCGAACCTGCGATCTGATTTTATTTTGTGCCATCGCGATGAGCAGAAGGCAAACGAGAGCAGGTGCAGTTAAGCACCTCTGGGTGCTGCTCTTTCTTCAAAGCAGGCCTCGGGGCATCCTCCCTGGTGGCAAAACCCCATGTGAAATCTCCCATACCCGTTCCCTTCCAGAGTGCTCGGAACAGACAGTGAGGACTCGCATTTGAGTTTTGGCCTCACGTCTTTTCCCAGAGATCAGGTTTTCATGCAATTGTGTTGATTTTGCATGTAGACCCTCACAGGCTTTGAGAAAACATGCTCAGAGAAGTTAAAGACCAGGAAAACGTTCTCCTGCATTCAGCCTATGCCATCCGGGAAAAGCCTCAACTCCTGGGACATCTTCTGCTCCAGCTGGGTTTGCAAAGACCAAGTGAAGCCCGTCATTCCCACATCTGACGTCTTAAACCCCACCCCTTAAATTCCTTGGCTTTAAAGCATTTGTCCTGAACCATATCCCCCACCTCTTTTTCTCAGGGGTCTGTTTTTTACCCCCATCTGTAAAACCGTCTTGGCTTTGCCCTTGTTTCCCCGGAAGGGCATCCATTCCACGTGGACTCTTGAACCCCGATTTTACTTTGTGTGCTATACAAGTCCCCACAATCATGGGGCCCCTGGTCATTCACTCTGAGAGAATCACAGGAATCATGGCAGGCATATCCACCTCGATTTTTGGGGGCCGTGGTAAGGGTTTCAAGCATGAATATTATCGCTGGGATTTTTCTACAAGGTCAGCAGTACTTGGGGCCAAATTGCCTTGGAGCAGAACAGAGATGCCCAAAGAAATGCATCTTACGCCCCAACCCTAACCTTTTGACACAGACCCATGCAGGAAGGCCGTATCTGAAAAACACCCTATGCCTCCCAGGCTGTGGGCAATTCCTCTTTCTTCAAGATGGCACTGAAAATTCCACACCATGACAACACAGCTTTGAAGGACTCAGGCCTTCGTCCCTACTGCCAAAACCAGTAAGTGGCCCGTTATTTAAGTGTTGGAAGCATCAGATGGTGAAGACCAGGATTTCTGGAATGGAGTCAGCCAAGATGGATTTCAGCATCTGCGTCTTACTGCCAGGTGCCTTCCTGTACGTTCCTGACATTTTTGTAACTCAGTTTCCCCGAACTCGGTGTCTAATGTTTTTAATATCGTGTGTGTGATGGGTGCAGGTCTAGTATTAGATGCGTTTTTGATGGTAAAGAAGGACTTTGGTGTGGGTATGACTCCGTCGCACTCCCCACTTCTCCAGAGAGCTTTGCATTCGATTAAAAGTGAGGACTTGGGGACAATGTAGGACGTGCATCAGACGTTCAGGAAATCGTGTTTCGTTCAGAAATGCAATGACATAAAAATCTAAATGGTGTTCCTTTCACCTACCCTGCCTTTGTTAAATATATAATAAAGCACATTTGATGTGTTAGGGTCCTTTCCTTGGGGTAAAACGTACAGTCAGTAAAAGGCACCCATCCTGAGTGCAACGTTCAATGTGCTTGAGAAATGCCCACAGCCACTCGAAAGCAATAGACTCTCTCTGTTTTTCTTTTTTTTAAGATTTTATTTATTTATTTGTCAGAAAGAGAGAGAGAGCACAAGGAGGGGGAGCAGCAGGCAGAGGGAGAAGCAGGCTCCTTGCTAAGCAAGGAGTCTGACTCAGGGCTGGATCCCAGGACCCCGGGATCATGACCTGAGCTGAAGGCAGAGGCATCACTGACTGAGCCACCCGGGTGTCCCAAAGAAACAGACTTTTAACTCTAGGGAACACACTGATGGTGACCAGAGGAGAGGCGGGTAGGGGGATGGGGGAAACAGGTGTTGGGGATGAAGGACAGCACCTGTCGTGATGAGCACAGGGTGATGTATGGAAGTGTTGAGTCAGTATATTATATACCTGAAACTAATATTGCCTTGTATGTTAACTGCACTGGAATTTAAATAAAATAAAATAAAATAAAATAAAATAAAATAAAATAAAATAAAATAAAATAAAATAAAATAAGACAAGATACCATAAAATAAAAATAAAACAAAATTAGATAAAATAGTATTAGATATGATAAAATAAAATAAAATTAGATAAAATAAAATAATATTAGATAAGATAAAATATTAGATAAGATAAAATAAAATAAAATGAAATAAAATAAGAGAAAAATAAAATAAAATTAGATAAGATAACATAAAATAAAATTAGACAAGATAAAATAAAATTAGATGAAATAAAATGAAATAAAATAAGATAAAATAAAATGAAAATAAAATAAAATTAGATAAGATAACATAAAATAAAATTAGACAAGATAAAATAAAATAAAAATAGACAAGATAAAATAAAATAAAAATAAAATAAAATTAGATAAAATAAAATATTAGATAAGATAAAATAAAATTAGATAAGATAAAATGAAATAAAATAAAATAAGAAAAATAAAATAAAATTACATAAAATAAAATAAAGTTAGCGTCTGCTCTTTCCACCACGCATGTTATCTGGGGATGGTTGATATTGATGACGGTTTTCCCCTGACTCTAGATTCCATCTTCCTGCTTCGTCGTGTCTACCTTGGTGATTTTGGCATGCAAGTTGTAGCTGGTGTGTCTTAGAGTCTGCACACTGCAGCCCACGGGCAACCAGGCTGGGCTTAAAGCAAATGCTGCCTTCCCCGCCGTGGGCAGCCCCGAAGTCTTTGCTCCGTGCTGACGATGGTCCCCAGTTCCCTGGCGTGTCCCTCGGCACGTCTAGTCCAGACCCACCAGGGATCTGGGCCACATGCATACTCAGCCACTGAGACCCCGCCCAGCAGGTCCCCGTTGTGTCTCCTTCCTCATTTCCCAGGTACCCGGCCAGCTGCCAGCTCCGTGCTGTCCCTTGCAAGCTAAACCATCTGCAGAGTTTCCAATCCCCCCAGGTCAGCTGATGGGGTGCGGGGCCTGGCCCAGAACCCGCTGAGATGTGTATGGTGCACAGTGCACTTCCTCCTTGTTTCAAGACGGTTCCTCCCCTGCAGTTTCTGCCCCCGTGGGGTCATGCACCACATGCTACAAATAGTTTCTTTTTTTTTTTTTAATTTCACGGAGAGTTTATAAGGATTACCTCTGGGATGTTCTGCCCGCGAGAAACCACTGTGCAATTGTTAGAAGTGATATTCGATCGTTAAAAGTGACTCTAAGGAATCAAGTAGCCAAGACGAGAATTTTGCTCAAGATTTTGCCCCAGCGTGTATTTCTGTGTCGAAAACTTTCGATGGCATTGCGTAATGTGGTTCCTTTTTTGGGGTGAGTCCTCTGAAATGAGGTGATTTGGGAAGTTTTTATGATGATTACAGTATTATTATGTGGAAGTTGGCTCATTGCAGAAGGGGTTTATGGGTTTTGGTGGATGTTTCCCCCACTTTTATTATAAAGGGAAACGTATTATCTCATTTCTTAAATGGGTCCAAAGTCTGCATGATAAGGAGGCATCCAGTGGGGAGGGAAGGGGTAGGGGAGTGTGTTCCTGTAGGAGGGGTAGCAGGCACCTCGGGGATGTGCCCGTGGATCTCAGAAGGGTTTTACTATGGGGACTACTTCCAGAGGTATCGTGAGGGGGCTGGGAAAGCATCCGTGGGCTGGTAAGCAGGGAAGTGGTGGCCCAGGGAAGGGACAGACAGCAGACAGGAGGGGGGTGTTGGAAAAGAGAAGAAAGGCCTTGTACACTGGGGACATTGCATGAGGACGCTGTGCAAACCCTGCCCTTCCAAGCCATTCCCTACAACCTCAGCAGAGTTTCCCCATTGCTGGGACCCCAAACTGTAGCCAGAGCACAAGGGAACCCCATGCACGAGACCCACGTGCGTCAGCCATCTGTGGCCGGCTGAGCAGGCTGGGGAAGTGTGGAAACGCACGAGCATCAGGGAGAAGGGACTGTGTGCATCTGGGGGGAGAGATTGGTCATGCACTTTTCTCGTGCACCCTTCAGACATCGGTCTGGGTGTCTGCTGTTTGCTCTCGGCGGTCTACACCCAAGTCAAGGCGCTGAGTGTGTTCATTGACGAGCTCTCTAGGGGCTCCCGATGGCGTGTCCCCAACGCACTCCTGCAACACCCCTCACTCCTTCTCCAGCCTGTGACAGAAATCGAGTGTCACCAACCTGTCTTTTCTTGTCTGATTCACAGACCAATATCCTGGTTGGCAGACATTGTGGTTTTTTTTTGCAACATGAAGCCATGTGCTTTCCTAGACCTAGAACCACCGTTAAGGAATTGAGAAAAGGTGTGAACATCTGACAGAGTTTCCGCTTTCCAGATTATTCCGAGATCCACAGGCGTGGGGAAGGAGGAAGCGTCTGTGGGTGGTCACTGGGGAAGATTCATGCCGTTAATCCTTGCTCTGCATTCCGCGGAACTGAGAGGCAAGGTCAGTGAGAGCCCATTAAAATAATAATAAAATACACTGTACAGATGATAAAAGGCATTTCGAGGATCCTAATGCTTAGAATCCCGGGATGCACGATATGGACGATTATAGCCCGTTTTTATACAAGCGTTCAGTCATTCATCAGGGATGTTTGCAAGCCAGATGTGCCCGTGACGTGCATTGGACTGCAGGACATCGGGGAGAACAAAGTGCCGTCGGTGTGTACCTAGTGCCCTGCAGTTTGACTTAGATGATTTCATCATGTTTAGAAAGATTAGTTGGCATGTGTCCTCAAAGCACTGGTCCCAATGCATTTTTTTTAAAGAAAACAAAGCATGTGTCCTCTTGGATTACCACACGCACACAAAAATACCTGGAAACAGATCCCAGGAATGGTTGCTCGATAGACTAAGAGTGGCCATGAGCCATCGCCAGGTGGAGCCCACCTGCAGTCAGCTGACTTCACATGTGAGAGGTGCCTGCCAGTGACACCCTTCAAGAAAGCTGCCTTCAAGATATTCTTCTTGGGCGCTGAGATGATCTCTGTTGAGTGGAGCAATTATACGGGTGGGGACTCATACCCCAGCTAGTAATGACATCTCCTTCCACCTCTTACAGAAACCTTCTTCCCCGGAGACGTGTTTTTGGGGCTAGGAATGTGAGTAAAGGTAACAGGTTTTTCTTCAATATGCAGAAAGAAATCAAGGTTCGGGTTGGACAGGACTTGAATGAACAAGCTAGGTGTTCTTTCATTTTGGTTGATTTCTTGGTGTCAGATGGGGCTCTACCTGAGCTCTGTTTGAGTCCAGGTGATTTGTCCCAAAATCTGCTGATGTGGCCTGGTTCCCACCATTCTTCAAGGTCCATGGGTTGACTCAAGGGAATCCATTGCACAACAGGGAGATGTGCGTTCAAATAAAGCAGTGTTTGCTGTTCTTGCAACTGGACAGGGTCCGGGAAGGGCTGGCACGTGCAAATGGTTTGATCAATCACATGCAAACTTTCTACAAGAGAGAAATGAATGGCATCTGTGAAATAATAACTAGACACCTGTTACAAATAAGGTCACTAATTTAAGTGTCCAGGGTCTGCATTCAAAGCTCTGCATGGTTGACCCAGACTTTAAAAAGATCAACAGAGGGGCGCCTGGGTGGCACAGCGGTTAAGCGTCTGCCTTCGGCTCAGGGCGTGATTCCAGCATTATGGGATCGAGCCCCACATCAGGCTCTTCCGCTATGAGCCTGCTTCTTCCTCTCCCACTCCCCCTGCTTGTGTTCCCTCTCTCGCTGGCTGTCTCTGTCTCTGTCAAATGAATAAATAAAATCTTTAAAAAAAAAAATAAATAAAATAAAAAAAAATAAAAAGATCAACAGAAACGAATATTTTAAGCTCCATGAAGTTACTGGGTTTTTTTCCCCCTTGTCTTTTGGCCTCTTTTGTGTGGTTTCCAGGTTCCTGGACATGATACCCAAAGTTCAGCACTGTCCCTGTGATCCTTGGCAGGTCATGCCCCTCTGTGGCCTGGATTTCATTATCTGAACAGGGTGGACACAGGACCTTTGAGATTTGCCCCAATGTTCACATTCTGTTTGAGGCAAGGAACAGATTTTTCCCCTTGGACCTCCAGATGGAACCAACCCTTCTGGAACCTTCATCATGACTTCTGGTCTCCAGAACTATAAGGAAATACATTTCTGATGTTTTTATGCCACCTATTTTTGGCCATTTGTTATGACAGCCCTAGGAAATTGCTACAGTAAACTGTTATAGTTCATGGACATGGCCCACAGTCTCAAGTCTGGCATGGTTAATATTTAGGGGCACATAACTCTCTGTGGTGGGAGGGCCATCTGTGCATTGTAGGAGGTTGGAACAGCTTCTCTGATCTCCATCCACTTAAATCCAGTAGCATTTCCCACCCCTAAGTTGTGAGGATCCAAAGTGTCTCCAGATATTACCTGGTGTTCCCCAGGGGACAGAATCACCCCATCGAGAACCACAACCCATTAAACTCATTGAACTCCCAGACCTTTTGGAGCCAAGGAACAGTCCAACACAGAAAGATAGAGACTGCTACATAAGCATGAGTCCCATGCAATGTTGTAATGCTCAAAATCCTCCAGGTCTATGGGGGACAAGGAGAGTGGGGTGTCCCCCCCACACACCCGGAGAGGTGGCCTCAAAAGCAGGTTTACAATATTAATGGCGCCGTCCATTGGAGTAGCACATCTTCCTGGCCGCGCACTCTGGCTGGGACAGAATGTGGGCTCTACAAGACCGAATTTCAAAGACGAGGTTGGGAACTGTGTGTACACGTGGTCATGGAGACCAGCCTTCATTTTAAAATCACTGGATCATTGTGCGTTGACTGTACTCAAATTTAAACAAACAATTTTAGATAAAAGAATAAAACACAATCGTTGGTTTTCCATATTTGGGACAAGTGGTGCACTTGGAAGAGACGTGGATGAGAATTTTTGTTTAAGTCAATAAGTAGCTTGAAGGGACTTGTCACTCAACCCATAAGAACCAGGAAGCTTACTGAGAGACTACAAATTCTGTCTCTGGGTTTTATGAGTCTAGAATTCACTCTCTTCCTTCGTGTGATATTTGACTTATCACTGTGTTAATTATTTGAGCTTGGTCTCTAGGGCACATGTGTGGAGGGCTCAATTTTTTTAATTGAACAAATAAATTATTCATCTTAGCTTATTTCCTGTTCTGAGTGTTTTTATGGAGGCAGAAGAAAGCTAATTTATATAACAGATCTCACTGCCAAATCAGTAGTCCCTGCCTTCCTGCTGAAATGGCAAGTCCAGACTTGAAGTTTGCCTCTGTTTTTGCATATTTAAATCTTCTATTTTGAAAGGATATGTATATGTGGACCTGACCCCTTAAATTCCGGATGGATTTTTAGGCATGCAGAGCCCTCCCCCCCCCCAAATGCTAAAGAGACAGCGAATCCTCATATGTTGAGAATAAACCATGGAACTTTACCATCCAATGTGGCACAGCACCAGATAAAAATTTTAAAAAAGGTTCTGTTGCTCACAGGGAAGCTGCAAAAATATTTTGACATCCCGAAAGCTGGTTCCTGTTCATGTATCTCTCGCTGTTGAAGAAAAAGAAGGGAAAAAAGAAAAGGAAAGTCAAGTCTGTCCTGAAACCCACCCTTGATTTAGAAACAGAACATCTTCTGGGAGTATTATTCATCTCCCAACCATTGGACAATGTTGGTGATTCATTACATTGGATCGGGTTTTTTTTTTTCATATTTTTATGAAAGGACATTATTGAATCTGTGCCTTTTGGGGGGCATTTCCTGAGTTCCATGTGTTTGTTCTGGGTATGTATCAAGAAAACTGCACCATGGATGCAGAGGAGCCAAAAGCTCTGGGTGTGAGGGGACAGGGGGAGCAGGTGCCAAGGCACCTCAGAAATCAAGACTTACCTCAACCCACAGCAGGTGTAAAGAACAGGTGTATCTGCTCTGTGTCTGGTAGATACTGTGCAGCAAGGAAGCAGAAACAAAGACACCTCCTTGATGGAGTCCTTAAAGGAAGAACTTATGCTCAGGGGTCTTTGGTAGCCCAATGGGTGATAGAGACTAGGGTGTTACCTACACTATGACTACTGGCCCAGGGATTCGGGTTGTCATCTTCTGGAATCTCTTGGTGCTTCTCCCAAGGGACCACCAACTTCTGGCTTCCATGCCATCAAAAGCAACGGTGGCCCTTCCAGGTGACGGTGACACACTCAGATCTTTAAGATATGGCAGTACAAAGGGGAGAAAGAAAAACTGGAGGGAGGAGCCTGGGGCCCATGAGAAGCATGAGTTCCCATGGTTTTCCCGTTCTCTAATGGGTAAAGACCATCCTAGCATTCAAAACCCAGATAATGTAACCCAGGGTCATCTCCCAGCACACACCTGCCTTCTACCCCATTCATGGCTTTCAGAGACTGGGCTCATCCTCCCATTTGCATGGAGTCCCCATTGGGAACCCCCTCTCATCCTTCACAGGTGATGAGCAAGACCTTCTGGGCCCCACCAAGAGGCCTTCTCTTCCATCTGTCATGGTGCCGCATCTGCTCCTCATGAATGGCTGGCTGGTCCCTCCTCTCCATTCCCCTGATCTTAAGTTTTCCTTTTCTTGAGGTATGTGTCTACTGCCCATGTGTAATGCTTATACCTATACCTATATACCTTTACCTGTACACCTGCACATATACTATACCTGTATCTACGTATCTATTCCTGTTCTGACAGGTATATTCCTATAGCTATATTTATACTTTTACCTCTATCATCTATCTATCTATCTATCTATCTATCTATCTATCTATCTATCTATCATTCTATCTCTGTCTCTCTGTCTCTCTACCTCCCTATCTATCTATCATCTAGCTATCTAGCTATCTAGCTATCTAGCTATCTTTCTATCTCTATCTCTCTCTCTCTCTACCTCTCTATCTATCTATCTATCTATCTATCTATCATTCTATCTCTATCTCTCTGTCTCTCTACCTCCCTATCTATCTATCATCTAGCTATCTAGCTATCTAGCTATCTAGCTATCTTTCTATCTCTATCTCTCTCTCTCTCTACCTCTCTATCTATCTATCTATCTATCTATCTATCTATCTATCTATCATCTATCAATCAATCAATCTATCTATCATCTACCCCTACATCTACATGGCTTTACCTATGTCCATATACCTGTGCTTATGTGTATATATATACCTATAACTATACTTTGACTCATATGCTTTTCCACATACCTCTACCTTTATACATCACTACTAGACCTATATCTATAGCTATAAACTTATATCTATACTTTATCTATATCCTTACACCTGTATCTATATAGATTATCTATAGCCATATACTCTTACTTCTACACCTATACCCATACTATGTATTTATAGTTCTGTACTTATGTTTATAGCGGTACCTGTATGTTTATATGTTTATAGCTCTACCTGTATGTTTATATGTTTATAGCTATACCTGTATGTTTATACTTCTGGCCCTACACTGATGCTATGCCCATATCACACATATATCTACATTACACCTGTGCCTCTAAACCTACACCTCTATAATGCACACCTATGCTGGATTTAGCTATGTTTACTTATAGCTAAATATGTGCCTATCTACCTTTGTCTCCATCTCTCTCTGTCTCTATCTCTATACCTTTACCCCACCTCTATAGACATATGTATTATGTCTGAGCTTCTACCTGTATCTCTATATCTCTATATACCTCAATCTCTCTATATTTTGCACCTCACTGCTTGTGCTACAGATCTATAAGCACAGTGCGTGTTTGTCAGCCCATGCATGGAGTAGGATGTCAGTAACCAGGGGGTATTAGAGATGGGAATGTCCTAATATTTTCCAAAAGGAGGAAGGTGGAAGGAACTCAGTGGTGAGGAGATAAGCAGCTGAAAGGGGGCCCCCTGGAGTCAAGGCTCTTGCTCATCGATGACAGTGGGAACTCATGAGAAGCCCAGATTCTCGTATAGACGTATTATCCATTTCATAATGGAGTCATGGCACTCATCCTGTTACTGACCCTCCTGTTGTCTTGTCCCACTGGACTGTGAATTCCTTAAGAGTGAAGATGCTGATCTTTCTTTGTCTTAGCAGGACTTGTCATAGTGTTGGGTAAACACTCAAAACACATGTGCTGAGTTGAATAAATGAATAGTCCTAAAGTTAAGAGTAAACTCAAAGAAGCTTGCAAATCCTAATGTACATTTCTGTAGTTGTTTGATTAATGCTTCCCATGCCAAGTAGACTCAAGACCCCAGAAAGCAGGGATTTCATTTCTCTTGTGTCCCTGGTTTATCCTAATGCCTAGTACCGTGCCTGGCACACACCAGGGGCTCACAAAACATAAGTGAAGGATGCAGAATGGTATCGTTTCAACACCATGGGTGAGGAAGCATAATAAGGATTTCCCTCCATCAAGGAAGCATCTCTGAAGGTCCTAAGACACTTGTCCCAGAGGACAAGTCTGGGTAAGATGGATAAGTCTGTCCTAATTTTTGTAAGGAAATCCTGAGTGTGTCCGACCAACGGGAGGATTCAAGAGTGGGTTAGAAATGGAGGTCTCCCAAATGGATGCCGTTTCTCCAAAATTAAGGGCATTGAACTTCTGGACCATGTGCCCAGAGAGTTCTTCCCACCCCTCCACCATTTGTTAAAGAACTCAAGTTGAGTGTTGACGTGACCAACATTGAATTTCTTGTGTCCCATGCCTTCTGTGTACTCCCAGCTCAAAAGGATGAGGTTGAAAGTTTACCTTTCCAGCTGGCAAATGGCTTACACAATTCCACGGGAAGGTTGTTGGCAATGAAGAGAGGCCATAATTTCTCCGGAATGCTCCTTTGTGTATTTGATCAGTACTAATTTTCTTGGATTTCACCCTGATGAATCTTAGTCCCTTGCCTGGAACTGCAGATATTTAACACTAAACTATAGTTACCGTGACAATTGAATGAGACCCTATGTGCAGACTGCCTGGCACAGAGCCTAAAATGTGGGAGAAAATTCAATGAATGCAAGCAGCCTTTCTCATTTCCTGCCATTTACACATTTTTATTTTATTCCTCACCAAACTTGGATCCAGAATCTTTCCTTCTTTAGCAATACTGAATTTCAAGTGGCTTCTGTCTCAATCAAGGCAGACATTCCATTCAGTTGGTGTGTCTGCCACTGGGCCCTCAAACTTATTCAAGGGAAGAGCTTTGAGACCTTTGATGGAAACTGCAGACGTGCCTGACCTGCTTGCCATTTACTCATCCGTGTTTATTCATTGAGGGCTTCACTGTCCCTGGGACTAAATGGGGGTGTTCATCCAAAGTGGTTTGTTTTCTAAGACATTCACTGAGATTGAGTTGCTAACATTTCCCATGTGCACTCATTTAAGAGATCGTTGTGCTGTGTGTGCCGTATTCTAAATTTTATCTTCTCCCGTTTGGATATGTACAGTGACGTTGACTGTGGTTCAAACCCATGGTATCATTCATCGTTCACGTTTGGTTTTGTACGGTGTGAATGGAAGATTGAACTCACGGCCCTCATTTTCCAAGTTTGGAATCAGAAACCGCTATTGCATCTTCTGCCTACCAACACATTAACCAAGTATCTTGCTCTGAAAAGCTTAGTTGACAAAACCACCCCATTGAAATTCCAATATGGCGGCTTAATTTTTATTGTGATTTTCGACACGATTCCCTATCTGTTCAGAGCATCCCATTATCACTCCGAGAACCTGTGTGGAGAAAACGGAGCCTTTGTCAGATTTACAAGAACTAGGAGAGTGATTTAAAATTACCTGACTTAGTAGACTCTTTTTTTTTGTTGTTGAGAAAAATCAACTAGAATGAGGCATTATTTGAAAAGCTAATTATAACTCATTTTATTCTACTGAATAAATCAGGTCCCCGTTGGTCTGCTCTCTATTGATACTTTAATAGTGTGTTACCTTTTGAATGCAATAATAATTCCACTTTTGAAACCCTCTTAATACAAAGCTTGGCTTTATAAACTCATGAATAAACTTGTGAAATTCTTTGATATGATCTGTCCGTGTCTCGTCATTCAAATTAGGAGGACTTTTTGTATTCACATTTCCCATTTTTTTAATATAAAAAGTAATTCCTGTAGAGGACATGTGTTATTTCAGATGTCTTGACTTCCTTCTATGGCGGCATCTTTCTTTGTCACCTACAGCATTATTATTATTATTATTATTATTATTATTATTATTTTGCTTTTCTTTGCTCCCGTTCATTTTCTCCCCCATAAGCTGTGTTTTTGTCATATTCAATTTGCCCGTCTGTTTAGGAATTTTTGTTTCATTAGGATTTATCCCTTTGATGCCCTGCTGCTCTTGTAGTGAATCCTTCAACCGCGTCAACATCCAGCTGTGCCTGTCACCATCGGCTGGGATTGTTTTGAGCCCGTTCTTGAGCCATGTTCCTCTTTTGTGTCTTGTGATTCGGCCCCTGACTGAGTCTTAGATCCACTCTTCCATTCTGATTGCAAGTTTTCCTCCTTGCCTCTTTGTTTTCTGTTTGGGATTCTGAACACTTCGCACGTCTAGTAAACATTGTGTTTTGTTTTTAAGAGCAGAGACTGGAGTCGATATGGAGTCGGGAACTCTGCTGGCCTCTGGTGAGTAAATATTTGGCCGAGTCTACACCAGATGTGGGTGTATGGTTTTCTACTTTATTTTTCCATGCATGGAATTTGCTTCTTTTTCTGCGTATGCCCCCATGAGATGTAAGAGCAGGAAAATGGCTCCAAATTCAGCCTTTGTGGTATCATCTTGGTTTGTTCTCCATGCCCTTCCCGCTACTGTTTGACGAGGCTGCCTTGGATCACGGATAAAGTCAACCACTAGGAAAATGAAGCAATGATCATTATGGATGGCGTTAAGACACAGCTGCTAAATGTTGCTGAAAATTCAGGCAGGTTTACCCCTTTCTATACCGCCATTTGTGGTCAAGAACAGCCAACAGTTGGGATAATCTCCCCCAAAGCGGTAGTTATGAAAACCTCGATATTGGAGCCATTTCTATGCAGGATCACAGCAGGATTCTCTGGTGGTGGGCAGCCTCTCGGAGAGGCCCCTGTGAATATTACACAAGTAATATTCACACCCTTGTGTCTCTGGTCCCCATGAGTATGAGGGGGGACACTGTGCCTTTCTTCTAACCAACACAATGTGGCAAAAGCAATGGGAGTCACCTCCATGATGGTAACTTCCATCTTGCTAGCAGACTGTCCCAGACTGTCCCGTTGGCTGGCTCTGACTGATGCCAGCTGCCCTGGGGTGAGCTGTTAGTGGAGAGAGGACCACACCGCAGATAATGCAGGGTGACCTCTAGCTGACAGACAGAGGAGATCCGAAGCCCTCAGTCACCAGAGCTACAAGGTGATTCCTGCCCACAAGCGTGTGGGAGCATGGAAGGGGCTCCTCCCACAGCCTCAGGGTGACCCCAGTCCTGGCTCCTGTTTTGTTTCTAAAGATCTTAGTTATTTGAGAGGGAGAGAGCACAAGCAGGGGGAGCAGCAGAGGGAGAGGGAGAAGAAGACTCCCTGCTCAAATGCTTACAGAGTTTGAAAAGAGACTCCCACTCTCTTGTGCTTTTAGAAGTAAAGAGGAGGATAGGTGTAGTGTTTGTGGGGTTTTATGCCTCATACTAGAGTGTATGGCTCTAGACATCCCCATGTAGTGCTCTCTGCTGGATTAAATCTTCTCAAAGGAAGGAAACTTTCCACCCAAGTAGCCTTGGTGGGGCACAAACCCACACCACTGGCTGCCACACGCCCTCCCGAGATTTCTTGGGGGGACTGTCCCAGAGTAGGAGGCAGGCACTCAGATCAATCACACTCTCCTATCCTGTACATCAGTCTGTTTGATACGAGTCTCCTATGATTGGGCTTCCTTTAGGATTCAGGCTATCTGTTCACCAACAGACATCCCCGGGGGACGTGGGCGTCAGTGGATGTCCCCACCCAGCCCATGAGGATGGAGAATTATGCCTGCGGCCGTGAGCCAGTGGCAGCCCCTCTCACCTCTGTGCCCAAGAAGATACAGATTTCTCCTGAGCAGGAAAATTGAATTTGGCATCTCGTTAACACTCATGGGTGGGGTTTTCTTTGTGTGTGTGTGTGTGTGTGTGTGGCTTTTTTTGGTGGTTGTTAGTTTAAAAAATGTGCGGAAGAGGTGGGAAGTTTTGCAAGTGGAAAAATACTGTAGACACACACACACGCACGCAGTGCATCAACTATAAGTGTTAAGGGATTCAGCAACGTGTCAGCTCAGCCCATCTGAGTCCAGACAGAATGCTCCATACTCAAGGTCAGGAGCCAGCACACAGCTGTCTACACCAGCTGCAGCTGTAGGCTGGGAACTGGAGGGCAATCAGGGTTGCCTGGGGCCCCGGTGCAGGGAAGCCCACTCTGGGAGAGCAGTCCATGCTCCTTCCTTGATTTCTGAAGGCACCCCATCATCGTTGGATTCTCTACATGGATGCCTGCAGGATGAGGCCCCATTCCTACCAATTTGACCACAACCCGCCAAACCCTGCTCGGAATCCCTGCCTTGCTCACCTCCCGCCCCAAGCTCATCACAAGGAAGCATCTTTCTCAAAGACTTGGAATCTTCCCTCTCCTTTTGTGTGGGTAGATTGCATGTGTCAGCTTGAATGGGCCGCGGGCTGCCCAGATATGTGGATAAACAGGATTCTGAATGTGTGGCTGGCAGGGTGTTTCTGGGTGAGACGAGCAGTTGGATGGCTGGTGTCAGTAAAGCAGAGGACCTCCCCCCATGTGGGTGGGCCTCATCTCATCAGGTTCGGGTCTGTGTGAGCTGGGAAATCTGTCCTCTTCTCCTGCCATTGGACTGACACTTACACCACAGACTGTCCTGGGTCTCCAGCTTGCAGATGGCAGATCGTGGGACCTTTCAACCTCCATAGTTGCATAGCACCAAATCCTTATAATATCTGTCTATGTATTTGTGTATCTATCCATTCATCTATCTATTATCTATCATGTGTCTATTATCTATCTATCATCTATCCATCCATCCATCCATCATACCCATTCATCCATCCATCCATCCATCATATCTACCATATCTATCTATCCATCCATTTATACATCCATCCACCTATCCATCTATCTATCATCCATCCATCCATCTGTATATCTATCTATCCATCCTCTATCCATCCATCCATCCATCCATCCATCCATCCACTAACCATTGATCCATCCATCCATCCATTCCTATATCTATCTATCTATTTCTGTATCTATCCTCTATCCATCCATCCATCCATCCATCCATCCATCCATCTTATCTATCTATCTATCTATCTATCTATCTATCTATCTATACATACCTACATACATACATCTACCTACCTATCTATCCTCCATTCATCCATCCAACCATCCATGCCTATATCTATCTATCCACCCCTCTATCCATCACGGCATTCTGGGATCGAGCCCCACATCAGGCTCCTCCACTAGGAGCCTGCTTCTTCCTCTCCCACTCCCCCTGCTTGTGTTCCCTCTCTCGCTGGCTGTCTCTATCTCTGTCGAATAAATAAAATCTTAAAAAAAAAATGTTGTTAAGTCATGTAGAAGAACAAAACAAAAAACAAAAAAATGAAAACCACGTTTTCAATGATTTCAAGAATGGCTGCTCCCCCAGTGTGGGACTCAGCAAACTTTTCCTAAGAAAAACCAGATAGTATATCTTTCAGAGTTTGCAGGCTAAGAAAGACAGTGGGGAATCTCACATGGGTTGTGCCTTACATTTAAAACGGGTTGGTTTAAACATGGGAAAAGCATTCCCTAGTTTCCAGGCGGTGCCAGGGGGCTGAAATTCCACTCCCATAAGGTTACAGGGGAATGAATCCCTATAGAAGCCGATATCTCTTTTTCCCTCTGTTTGTTTGCTCATCGCAGAGCGCATTGTCTGTGGTGCATCAAATTTTTTTTCCCATTTTGAGTTATTTTGTACCAGGCAGCTGGTTACACATGAGTCGTCCAAAGTGACCTGCATGAAGCTGGCCCTTGTTTCCCAGATGGGAGAATATTCAGGGTGTTTGGTCCCTGAATCCCGGATGGTTAATAGTTACAAAGCGCAAGGAGGCAGGTGAGGAGGCTGACAGCAGAGTCAGGACCTAGGCTGGCCGTCCTGAGCTCCCTGCAAGCCGCAGAGTGGTGCTCACGCACCCCTTCACACTGTTCAATCCGTCCTGGAGCTCCCACCACCATGCCGACTTCTGAAGTGTAATCTGGCTTGTGGATCCCAGATAGCTGCTAATACGCGTTCGCCCTGGAAGCCGGGCACATTTCTTGTGAGTCACAGTATTGAATTATTTACGACGTCGCTTAATTAGACCTGAGGGATGTTCCTCTGGATGGATTCAGACGTGTACATCTCCGAGTCAACGAACCGGGGGCTGGAGGGGATGCCTCTCTGTGTGGCGGCAGGAGCAGCCTACAGACATTTTGCTCCCCTAGCACCCCAAAGCCAGCCGCATGGCAGCCGTGGCAAATGCAGGTGTGTTTGGGGGGAATGACTGATTCCTTCGAATTATTTTATCGCTGAAAATTATTTTATCACTGGGAACTGCATGCAGTTTTCTTGGGCTTTCTCTGCTTGATTTTGAGCTGTGTTCCTTGGGTTTGTTGAAAGGTATGGCTGGGTGATGATGGATGTCTAGTTGTGTTTTTCATGTAAAATGGTCCTCTTTTTTTTGCTTTACTTTCTAACCCCTGTAGGTATAATGTATTCCACCTGTCTGTGCATTTGTGGAACTGCGATAGCATTGGCAAAGGAATATCCCCAAATGTGTTGATGTGTTTTTTTCTCATCTCCCTCACCAAGCAACTGTAGTCACCATGGGCTAATTATACGACGTGCTTATGCTCCCTCTCAGGGATGATCAGTGAAAATCAACCAATGGGAACACTTTAATGCATAGACGTCTGTTTTCAGCATACTCCCCTATTTTTTTAAAGGATTTTATGTATTTATTTGACACAGAGAGAGAGAGAGAAAACCCGAGTGGGATGAGCAGCAAAGGGAGAGGGAGAAGCAGACTCCCCATGGAGCAGGGAGCAAAATGCGGGGCTCGATACCAGGACCTCGAGATCATGACCTGAGCCGAAGGCAGATGCTTCACCAACGGAGCCGCCCATGCACCCCCATACTTCCCTATTTTAAACATTTAAAAAATAAACTACGAGCCATGTTTCTGACTCATGGCTTTCGTTCATTTCCAACCTAACATTTAAGACAAATTTATAATAGTTGATTCAAAATATTATCAACTGTAAGTACATTAGCCATGATGCGTCCATCCTTCCACTGTTGAAAAAAAGAATTGGAATCAAAATTAGACTTTTACTCCAAATGTTTATCCAAATACATTTATTTTTAGCAGGAAGATTTTTGGTGGCCAAAAAAGAAATATCTCTCTCGCTCTCTCTCTCTCTCTCTCTCTTTTTTTTTTTTTTGGAAGTAATCCAATGCTTGCGCATAGTGCAGAGACTCTGTTTCGGCTTGATAAGGCATTCAGGTGTTTGCAAAATATTTCCATCCCTTCAGCGATGGGAAAATTGGCAACAGAACTAGCACGACATTTTTGCACACAGAAATTTTGTCGGTTAAAAGCTGCTTGGATGGCGCCTCCAGCTTGAGATTCTTACGTATCTCCTTGCAGGGCTGGGCTGGTCCTTCACAAATGCCGTGCCAAGACGTTGGGATTCTGTGTAAAACTCTTGGTGTGTTCTACGGGGTTGGGTAACCTGCTTCTTATTTATGGTTTTGCACAATTTTGTGCAATTTCAACAATTGTTCATCATTTTAATAAGTTTCTTTTTGCTTAAAGTCTTTCCATCACAGTGAAGCCAAATAGATCCAGGAGTGCCTGGATTCTCTAGCAACATTCCCAGATCCTGGAGATCCTGGAGACTCTTCCCAGTTTGCACATCTGGGGTGTCCCTCCCCCCTTCCTCCCTTCCTCCCTTCCTTCCTTCCTCCCTTCCTTCCTTCCTTCCTTCCTTCCTTCCTTCCTTTGCTGAGAACATTTTTCTAGGCACATAGGGGAGTTGGAAGGCTGGAGCCTTTGTCTTTGCAAGCAAAGCTCCCTGCCTGTTTGAGCAGAGCAGTGACTCTACAGGCAGCATCTGCAAACCCAAAGTCTCTCCTTGAACCCACGTAAGCACATGCACCATGCAGGAGACTCCCTTAGGTGAGGCCAAAGCACACACCCGGTCCGTTTGGTGCAGAGCTCATGGTGGTGTGCCCCATGCAAAGATGCTTTCAGTTGCCAGAAGCTTTCTAGCACCACTCATGATATGTGGGGGGGGGGGGGGAGGGACACACAAAGCACTTGGATTTTGCAAAAGGCTTGCCTACCAAAGCCAGATAATGCATTGATTGGATTGGGTGAAAAGCTCCTTCTTCAGATACCCAATGCCTCGTGGCAGATGGAATCCCCCTTGTTCATAGACACTGAGTACATTTATTCCAGAGCCACCTAGCAAGTGTGGGTGTCACCCTCTGAGCTCCTATGTGACCCCCAGCATCACAGCCTCCCTAGGATGCCCGTTGGGTTGAGTGAGAAGCTGAGGAATGTCATGGTGGCATTAGGAGATGTGGCCCCCAGCATCACAGCGTTCCTGGGATGCCCCTTGGGTTGAGTGAGAAGGTGCAGAGTGTCATGGTGGCATTAGGAGATGTGGCCCCCAGCATCACAGCCTCCCTGGGATGCCTGTTGGGTTGAGCGAGAAGCTGAGTGTCATGTGGCATTAGGAGATGTGAGGGAGAAAGTGTGAACAGGACATGCTCTCTGGGCTGGATGGAGCTCCCACCTGGCACTGCACAGAGCTGCCGTCCAGCATTGCTATCGCCTTGCAAGCACAGGTAAATCAGTCAAGGTGCTGTGTCCAGGGGCCACCTGTGTATGCAAAATACAGCTGGAACACCGGAAGGAGGTCTGACATTGCCTGGAAAAATTCCATGAGACTGAAGAGGTGGTGGCCCATGAGCGCCTCTAAAGGATGTTTAAGAGTGTGTGTGGCTAAATTGTGCCAAAAGTGTCACAGGACTGAGAGCTGGCATGTCACTTGAGTCCAGTCTCATCATAAAGTCACAGACAAGCTTCATCCACACCTGTCACCGTGCATTGGCTTCTGGATCCCACACACTTTTCCCCTTGTAATGTTATTCTCCTTGGAGGAAAATGTGTCATCCTTAGTCTATAACCCGTATATCTGGTCAGCCAGACTAATAAGCTAATTATGTGAGAAAATTGTGTCAAGGAAGAAATTGCATTCTGCTGTAAAGGCATATGAAGGCTTTGTGCGAGATAAAAAAAAAAAAACAAGAACAGCACTTACTTTGATATGGGGATTCAGTGACTCTGTAAGATTGTATAAAAATGGATTCAGCGACTCTCTAAGATTGTATAAAAATTAATTTAGAGATTCAGTGGTGTGTCCATGATTCTAAGAAGCACGGGTCATGTGTATTGGAAGGAGTCACCCTTAAGCACACGGGTGGGGTGCTTTAAAAAGAGAGGGGTGTTTATTAAATATTTTCATGTATGTTTGATGGCGGCCATGTGAAATGTTTGCAAATAAAAACACGTACTTATAGAACCTAAAGCTAAGAGTCTCGTTAGCACCAGGGGGTTTTAGATCGGGTAAGATACGTGGTCTACGGAAAGAAGCACTTTAATGGGAGCCAACAATGAGCGTTGAGTTTACATGCCTGCCAGTGTGAATTACCAGATTATCCTCTATCACTGACTTCGGTGTTTTCCAAAGTCTGTCGAGCAATTCCTTCTAACACAAACGACCTGGGAAGCTAATTGCAGTGTCAGCAGGGAGTAACAAAGGCTCTGTGGACCAAAATATATAACAAACACTGGTCTACAAGAAGTGAGCTCTTCGTTTCAGCAAAAGTCTCCTATTCTTTAAACTTATTTGCCAAAATGCAATGAAATCTTCCCCAAGGAAGGGATATTATGGTACCGTTCTCGGCTTTCCCCAACGTACTTGACTACAGGACGCTTTCTTGGCTCGGGTCTTGTTATCAACATCTCGATCAGATTGGATCCCAGGGACTAACACCATTAAAATCCTCAGCTTGTTACCTGGTAGACTAATAATAGCGCTCATATAGTTGAGTTGATACGAATTGGGCAAGAGTAGAATGCCTTTCCCAAGGAAGCTGCAGGTGGAATGCACGTACACCAAGTACCTTACGGTAAAGTAGACGATAGACACATGTATATATGCGTGCATCTTAAATACACACGTGAACTTTTTTCATATGCTAAAATCTTGTGTTATCAGAGAATATTTTTCCTGAAGTAATGGCTTTCTTTCATTCCTCCAAGAAAAGCCTCTTACATCTACAACAAAGTCTTTATGACTTTCCAGAAGTCCTGCGTGTGTCCGGAATACTTAAGAATGTGACGTAAGGTTTACGCCCAATGTTTATACGCGTGGTGCTGAAACCTGGCAGAGTTCCAAGAAAGTCTGGACGCACGGACTTGGTGCCTTGTGACGAAAATGTGTGCTATGGGAAGTACCTACGAGAAAGAGCGTGGTCCCCTCTTAAGATAGTTCTGAACAGTGAAGTTAAAGGACAGGGGAAACAGGGGGTTGAAGAAGTTTTTTAAATCCACGCGCAGGTCTTAGAAATTATGCATTAAGCATACTATTTCTGGAAGACATGCAGGTGACATTGGAAAACCCACAGCACCTCTGTGTTTGGGAGAAATTAAATTTGGGAATGTGTGACACGCTCTGAAAATTGTAGGCTTCAGCCAAGGATAATGCCCAATAATTAATTTTCAAATCATTTTGCTTGTCAGGGCATATCTACCATTTCAATTAATAGGGAACTGGAGCACACCCTCTTATGGTTAAATTGTCCAAGAAGTTTCGGGAAAAGGATGAGCATTTTCCAGGAACTGGACAAACTCACCAGTGTCTGTGAATGAGTTTGGAGTCTATCATTGGGGTTCCCTTGACCTGCCAGCCTTAAGGAACCCTGGGAGACTTGATTCTGTCTACAACTTTTTGAAGGATTAAAACCATGGTCAAAGTTACCTTTGACCTTATAGCTCAAATAGCGGTCCCTGGACCAGCAACCCCAGCATTGCCTGGAAGTTGGTTAGAAACATAGCATCTTGGTCCCATCCTGATCTGCTCAGGCTGACTCCATGGTTAACAAGACCCCTGGGTGATTTGCATACATATTATGACCTGGAAAGGGGGCCCCTAGAATGATATTTATTCTGATCTGTTAAAATTTAAGAGAAGTGTATTAGTCTCCTACAGCTGCTGTAACAAATGATCACCAACTTTGTGGCTTACGTCAAACGTTTAGGGGCGCCTGGGTGGCGCAGCGGTTAAGCGGCTGCCTTCAGCTCAGGGCGTGATCCTGGCGTTCTGGGATCGAGCCCCACATCAGGCTCCTCCGCTATGAGCCTGCTTCTTCCTCTCCCACTCCCCCTGCTTGTGTTCCCTCTCTCGCTGGCTATCTCTATCTCTGTCGAATAAATAAATAAAATCTTTAAAAAAAAAAGTCAAAAGTTTAAAATCGGTATCACAGGACCACTACACAACCATCGGGACATGAATGTGTTTGGGGACATGAGTCTGTTTGCCATGTGGGGATTGAGACATGGATGTCTTTGGGGACATTATTTTGTCTACCACATGGGGATTCAAACATGTTTGTCTTTGGGGGACATTTTTTAATCTCCCATGAGGAAAACAGGACATGGACGTCTTTGGAGGCCATCATTCTTCCTACCATGTATGGAGAGAACATTGGGTTAACAACAAGGGGACAAAAGATTTTCTGCCCCTCAAAATTTAGAACAGGTGTTCTGGAAATTCAGAAGTGTGTCCTGGACTCATCATGGTTGAGACCCGGCCTAGCTCTTAGGCACCTGGGTGGCTCAGTTGGTTAGGCATCCAACTCTTGGTTTTGGCTCAGGTCATGATCTCAAGGTCGTGAGACTGAGCCCCGCCTTCGGCTCCATGCTCAGCATACAGTCTGCTTGAGATTCTCTCTCTCCCTCTCCCTCCCCCACTGCCCCTTCCCCTGTTCTCTCAAATAAACAAATAAATACATAAATACATAAAATCTTACAAAAAAAAAAAAAGAATTCCCCTAGCTCAACCTGGTCTTGTAAGAGTTACAGACTCTGAGCCACAATGCTTTCCACTGGAAATAAGGACACTTCTTTGTCTAGAAAATAAGATTAATGGGGTAGTCAAATGAAGAGCCCTATGTGGGTAGCTGTGAAGTGTCAGGCAAACATATCATGTCCCAACCTCACAAAATAGCAAACACAAACTAGCCAACAAAATAAGAAACCAGTTTGTGATGGAACATCTTGTCCAAAGCTGCGTGGTGCTCAGCTGTGTAGCAACCTGGATCTTTGGAGGACCGTCCCATATTCTTTGCCTAACTTATTTCTGGTAGAATCATTGCCCAGTCACTGAACATCCCTTCTTAGCGTCTGCAAGCATCAGCAAGAAGGGCCAGCCATTTGTGCGTTCGCTGGAACTTCAGGGGTGGAGAAGTTTGATGTGTTCTTGGCCGGTTCCCTGGAGCAAAGCCTTTATTACAATACAGGTGGTTATTTGTGAAAACCCACTGCAGGAAACAAGCCGGGCTGGAAATTGTAGCAGAGTGGTACCTGGGTCCACTTAGCTCAGGAGATGGGGATGGATTGTGGGACAGCCACTTGCATGACCCACCGTATGAAATGCACATGGCCAGGCAATGCATCACGGAGAAGACAAGGTGAACGCCCCAGATGGATCGCTCAAACATGTTACTGTTCCCAGCAACCACCAACGATACACACCTGTACAATCTTACCGCCGTCTTCTGTGTGCCTGTGTGTGACGTGTCCCTGACGTAGATCCAACCAGGGGAAAACAATTACCAAATGGGGGTTAGTAAATAATGGAGGGAAAGGAAATTTAAGGCAAAACAAATCAGGGCTAAGTAATGTGTTATGTAAACAGCAAACGGAGATACAAAGGGAATTTTAAAAATTTCATTCAATTTTAAAAACGAGTCTTGCGAAGCTGACGGTTTTTAGAACCCGTTGTGGAAAGAGGCAGAGTCCGCGTGCGGTGCTCGCCGCGGAGTTCTGCGGAGGATATCCAGAGCTGGATTCTGCACGGAGCAAAGTGCATTGCCCAGAGGCCCAGAGGGCTCAGGACTCAGCTTTAAAAAGCAAAAGGCTGGAGGTGGTAGCTTGCCAACGCCAGTGGGTGATGCTGGAATTCTCCAGCGTGTCGATGCTAATAGGGCCACCTTTCACTGTGTTTCTTGCATCTGTCCACCTCAGTGGTGTGGAATAATTAATTTAATCGGATAATTGCTTGTTTTAACGGATAGAGCAAGCCACGGTCAAAGATGCAGTAAGGTGAAGATTCTAAACACAAAGATGTGATAATATAAAGATAAATAAGAAATAAAATAGAAAGCATGAGGTCTTCCAGGCATTACCAAATGAGCAGCGTTTCAAATATAAAGCATCCCAGACTCGTTCAGACGTTTGTCAACATGGGAGCATAAACAGGATTCTTCTGCTTTCTAGATTTCTAGAGTCGGATGTGCTCAGTTGTTAGGAACTGGGCTGAGAAGGTTACCCACCGTCTTGTCAGTGAGTAACATTCAGTATTGCAACCCGCCGTTTCCAATTTCCTGAACCATCAGGAGAGTATAATCCCTCTCTTTAGTGTTATTTATGAACCATAACTTTTGAACCAATTACACGTGGCTAGAATTTAATCTCTTGTGTGTAAAGTCACAGAAACTCTTTGGAATCTAATTGCCTCTGGAACATATAGCTAAGCAGAGAGGACTGTAAAGGGATCAACACATATTGTGCAAAATATGTTTTGTGATTTCTTTGCATCATGAGGTTGGCTCTCTCTCCAGGGGAATATGATTCCTGTCAAAGCAACTGGGAACACAGGTCTCTTCCAACCAAGTTGTTTCCTTCCTTTGGATTTATTCTTTGGTGAAAATAAGAATACACCCATAAATTGTCTGCAGAATGATCCAGACTAAGACAATTCACTCATTCATGGGTGCATTTATTATTTAATGAGTACTGATTCCCCAGGCTATGGCAGGTTTTGAAGTAGACCTGAATATACATGGATGTAAATGTTTGATTTCAGAAAGTAAATGATGGATGGATGGATGGATGGATGGATGGATGGATGATAGATGGAAAGATGGGTGAATGGATGGATGGATGGATGGATGGATGGATGGACAGAGAGATGGTATGGTGGGTGGATGGATTGGTGGGTAGATGGATGAATGAATGGATGGATGGAAAGATGGATGGATGGATGGATGGATGGATGGATGGATGGATGGATGATGGATGCAAAGGTGGGTGGATGGATGGATGGATGGATGGATTGGTGGGTGGATGGATGGATGGATGGATGATGGATGCAAAGGTGGGTGGATGGATGGATGGATGGATGGATGGATGGATTGGTGGGTGGATGGATTGGTGGGTGGATGGATTGGTGGGTAGATGAATGAATGCATGGATGGATGTTTGGATAGATAGTTGGGTAAGTAGAGGAGTGGGTAGATGAATAGATAAAAGATTCTCAACTTCCTGGCTTGCTGCCCAGCCCTTTCCATCCTTCAGGTGTTTGCTGGTCCCATGCAGAGGTTAAGAGTAGGTATGCCGGGGTGCCTGGGTGGCACAGTTGTTGGGCGTCTGCCTTTGGCTCAGGGCGTGATCCCAGCATTCTGGGATCGAGCCCCACATCAGGCTTCTCTGCTAGGAGCCTGCTTCTTCCTCTCCCACTCCCCTGCTGTGTTCCCTCTCTCGCTGGCTGTCTCTCTCTGTTAAATAAATAAAATCTTAAAAAAAAATTAAAAGAGTAGGTATGCCATTTCAGGAACCCCAGGTAATGGCTGTGTTATCTTAGGCATGAAATTCAACCACTCTGCTCCTGCACTGTCATATCCTTAAAGCAGAGAGATTCATAGTGCCCATTCACAGGATTGTCCTGAAGATTGTGAAAGAAAGTCTAGGTCTAGATGGCCTAGTGAGAGCTCAGTCCATGATACCACAGTGGGGAGAGTAATCATTACCTGTGTCGCCTCAAATGTACTTGAGGACATAACTCAAAAAGAAGGACAGTCGTTTTCCAACTGAAAACTCTGTAAATTCACTTATAGTTTTCAACTCAATGATCGCAATTTTATACGTACCTCTCATCCAAGGTGAGACACTAGAACCCACAGGTATCTGGTAAGACATGCCACCAAAAAAAAAAAAAAAAAGTATATATGTCCATCAAAATGGGGGAGATGAATAACCGTGTGCCAAACACAAGAACAATGAGCTCTCCCCGCTCAGACTGGTGAACGAAACCAACCAAAAAGGAAGTGACAATGTGTTGGCGGTTCACACATGGGTCTTGCAGTGGGACACCCAGGAGTTTGAATCACACCTGCTCCTAGCTTGTGCTTAGCCGAGCCAAGCAACTTGCATTCATCAGTTCCCCAGTCTATAAAGGATCAAGAGCATGCCTCCCTCCCGCTCAGGGGTGAGAAGGAGTCAATGAGGTTCCCTTCATCCCAGCAACGCTGACTATTACACTGTGTTGATGGTGTATTTTTTAGGTATCTTTGTCTTACAACAGAGCCTGTGCTAAATGGAAATGCTTATGCTGGATTAATGCCTTGCTTGGCTCTCTTAGAATCGATTCCGGAAACTGGATCCTTCCACCTCTTCATTTGTAAAGTAAGCGAGGAATGTGTTAGCGTGTTTTCTCTTAGCTTCTCCCAGAACACCAAGCTTTTACAAAATGTACCAATACTCTTGATCGTAAACATTTTTCTCCCAACTACCAATACGGGCACTAGACACTTAGCAAGAATCACCTTCACCGTTTCTTTTAACCTTCATCATTTCTACAACTTTCGGCAAGCGTAGTGAATATACTGTAGCTAAGAGTTTCCGTGTGAATCTCGAAGATAACCGTCTTCCCGTCCTATCACCGCTGCCACAGCAGACACAGCTCCAACCTCTGATCGAGTCTTTTCCATTTAGAAAGAGAAACATCTCTTTGCCACTCAGATTTTTAGACAAGGTCTAAGATCCTTTCTCTCTTTTTTCTAACGTAAGGTCTCAGAGAGGAGTGTAAATTCTTATCTTGTTAGCTAGCATGCCTGGATAAACTTACAGCCCGTGACTTAATGAGACAATCCTGCCCTCTTAATTCAACAAGGTCAAACATCTATTTTTTCTAACGTTGTTCCTTGGTGAATGGAATACGTTCAGAATAAGGATCGCCGGCATGTGTTGAGAATTTACACTGGGCTGTAGTCGTTAAAGACATTCAGCATATATTAACATTCTTATCACAATGGCCCCATGCAGTAGACATCATATTATTATCTTTGTGTTTTTTTTTAATTTTTAAATTTAAGTTCAATTAACATGTGGTGTATTATTAGTTTCAGAGGTAGAGTTTGGCAATTCACCCGTTGCATACAACACTGAGGGCTCATTCCAGCATGTGCCCTCCTTAATGTCCAGTTACCCCATTCCCCCACCCCTCTATCTTCGTGTTTTAAATTGGGCCCCCTGGGGTATCCCAGTGATGAGATGCCCAAAGCTGGGTGTAAGGCAGTGAAGCCTGATTCTACACCGTGCTCTTTGCTAGGACTCCCTGACCCGGGGAATCGTCCCACCTTCTCCCACACTCATGAAAAGTAAGGGAATGTGATTTGCATAATGGTCATGACATAATAGGATACCACTCAGGATTCTCCACGTTCAGGCCTCCCAGGGATCTTAGTATAACGCACTCCGACAACATGGCGGAAGGGCTGGCTATGTCAGGACTCCATCCCTCCGAAAGCTTGGGCGCTCAGTCCCTGAGAAATCCCCTATGGGACCACGAAGGAAGCCTCTTCTTGACCATGTCACCTGCTCCTTTCGACAAGCCATCCCCCGTATCAAGATTCTGAAGCCTCTTTCCAAAGAGAATATGACGACCCCCACCCAGCCCCTTTCCACACTGGATCCTTTTGTTGGGAATGAGAGTAGATACAGAAAGTATCCCTTAGCCCAGCTTCTCTCATATTTTCCTCCTTTGGATTAATAGTAAAATAAATGCATTCTAACCACAAGAGCTACTGTTTTTTCTTTCACCCAATTGAAAGTGTGCTTGTTATATGCACCTTTCCAGCTCCATTCATTAGTGCTTCCACCCTGTTCTGGATTCAGTCGAGAGCCTACTTTTCATTTTATGGGGTAGGGGATGTGTCCCCCAGGGAAGCAGGTCAAAAATCAGGCACAGGACTGATGAAAACTGAGGGTAGCGGGCCTGGGCAGTTCTCCAGTGCAGGGGTGGGGGGCTTCCTGAACCCTGCTGAGATATGGGGAAACCAGAGCTCATTTAGGAAAATGACCTCAGAAGAGCTCTGGTGTTAAAATCCTAACCAAGTCCTTGCGGTTGCTTTTTCGTCGTGGTGGTGTTAATAGAAACAACACCCTTTCACACCTATCAAAAGCATTTGAGAGGTGTCTCATTCTGCAAAACACACAGACACTAGACGATGCCAACCTCATGTGATAAACACCTTCCTGTCCTTGCCTGTCTGCAGGGACAGTGAATTCTCTGTGCCTCCCAAGCGCAACCGGGCTGGCCAGCATGGCTGCCACGGCCCTGTTACCACAATGAGACAAAGATCCGGACCGACGCCATGCGGTTTCAAAAATATTTTATTTTCTGGAATAGCCATAATGTCTCAGCTTTGTCTTTGTTGCCTCCCTCCGCGTGGGGAGGCAGAAGCTATGACGGGACAGCACGGAGGAGCCATACATCACACCTGCGAAACAGAACGATGGTCGCGTTTGAGGACAGTGTATAAAATGCTCACCAGGGTGCATACGGACGGACGGGATGAGGGAAGTGTGGGCGCTGCTGGGTTGCACACTGCCGAGTACATTCATGGAGACGTCCACGCCCCGCGTGGCAGGGCCCACCTGAATTGTCACTGTGTTTCCCTCAGGTTTGAAACAAAGCAGAGGAACAAAGAGCTCGAAGTCCTTCGTGGTGGCCGGACTAAGGCAATGCAACTCTTGCCACATCATGCCATGGAGAAAGTGCCTGATGCCTTGTGGGAGTCCAAATGTAACTAATGCTACGTGTGTTTCTAGAATGTTCTGGAACTCTCTTATTCCACGTGCAAAGTCTCCAGTCTGTGTCTTACGGGGTTATTCATGTCTTCCAGAACATGGATTCTTCTCCTTGCAACAGAGTGACAAAAATATCTGTCAACAGCGAGGATGGGGACTTCCTTGTGTCTCCTCCTTGGAGCATTTGCTCTGCACACAGGAGAAGGCCAGAAAGCACTGGGCGCATGTATGTTTTTTTACAGCGTGGATGGCTTCTGAGATGACGTGAGTCAGGCCCCCGTTACGCCTGCCTTATCAGTGGTATAATCTGAAGCTGACTGTCCTCTGAACGTCTCTAGCTGGGAATAAGAGGAGACGCTTCCGATGGGCTGCCCTATGGGCGTTGGAGCCCCTGTGAGTTACGACTAGGCACAAGGGGAAGGCTGATGAGAACTTCACAACAGAGTGGGCCAGGCGGGTGGGCAGGGATGGCTGGATGGGACCACAAGGGTGGATGGAGGTTACAGATGCCAGCATTGGCCCCAGAGGAGACACTGCCCATGAGTCCTGACCGCCTGGTAATGGCTTGGCAAGATGAGTGACAGGGGGATGGCCTTCATCCTCATTGGTGGTCACCCCACCCTTCAACCCCACAGTGCAGCTGGGATGGCATGCTGGCTGGCAGTCTCCAGAAGAGGGCTGAGCAGTGACCTCCAGGGATCTGGCCCTCTACATTGGAGTCCTGGCCTGCCGGTGGCCCACGATGGATATGTTCTCATAACCTCTCGGCTCGTACCTGGAGAACAGGTGAACAAAGTCTCCACAGCCACCAGAGCTCTCCGTCCCTTCAGCGGCCCTAAATAGGTAGAAAGAGAAAGAAAGAAAAGAAAAGTGTAAGGGGAAAAATGGTGAGCAGACAAAACCTAAATGTCTTCATTGTACTGAGAAGCCACTTTACCCAGCATCCACATCTTGGTTCCTAATACATGCTCAAATCAAAGAAACTGGGGCTCCCTGGAGAAGTAGCTAATTCTAGGACTAGGGCTTGGAAGACACAGATTGTGCCTGGAGCCTCCTGTTGTCCTAGAAAGCAAGGACATGCTCAAAACCCCAAAAGTTTGGGGACTTGTCAAAGGGACACAGAAGCCAGCCTGAAAGAGATCCCAATGGCCAACACTGGACCAGTTTGAAATGCCATTGGGCTGTAACCCAGCATGTGAAATAAATAGCCCATGAGTCCATACTCATGTAAATACATGATCGTATATACCAATAAATGAGGGAGAAGAGATCAATGTCCCATGCAAAAGCACTCCAAATAATTTATGTAGGGACTCCACTCTCAAGAAGGTAAATTCCTATTCCTTGAGCATGGTGCTGCACACGTGACTTCCTTCCAAAGGGCATGGGAAGACGGGGAGAAATTGGACCAATACCACCTCAGCCAGGTGACCATGACCAATACCGATAGTGATAAGTCATGTGGATAGTAGGTACCTTTGATAAAATATGCTGAAAATGGCAGTTCATCTCTGTGGTCTTCCTCTCAAAAACCAACCACCCCAGTCTGTTTGTGGCAAAAACAGGCCAGTTCCCATAGAAGACATCCTACAAAATGCCTGACCAGTCTTCCTCAAGCTGTGAAGGTCATCCAGAACAAGGAATCTGGAGAAATTCCTTGAGAAACTGCCTGAGAAATGTCACAGCCAAGAGGAACCAAAAGAGACATGAGAAGTAAAGTAATATGGTGTCCTGGATGGGTTCCTAGGACAGATCAAGGGTATTAGGGAAGAACTAGTGATGTCCAAATAAAGTTTGGAATTTACCTTAACAAAAATGGCAGGAGGAGGCTTGACATGGGTCTTCATAAATAATATTTTCCATTCGTGGATTATTTCTATTCTGCATATGGCTGAACCAAGTGGAACCAAGATCTGGCCATCCGGGGTGTCTGAAGCTTTAGGAGACATTCTGTGCAACATAGAGGGGCACTCTGGGTCCCTGCTACTCTCAGGTCACCCAAAAAAACAATTATCCATCAAACAAGCAGATCCTTTGGTCGTGTGTAAACCCAGTCAGGTTGTAGGGGAATGTCCCCCAACCAGGAATAGTTTTGGCCAATAATACCACATTTAGAAAACAACCAGATGGTTGATAATGCTCTCTGAGGACACTTGGCCAGGCGGACAGCTGCCCCCACTCTCACCCCCATTGACCACCGGTCTCTCCACTTTTGGCAGCAAGGGCCACAACCTTTTTCCCAGATAGGCTATTCTGAAAATGGGGGACCAAGCCAGACCCAGTGCCTGGGGGCCTCCTCCTTGTTCCAGGTGGTGTTACCTTGGGCATGAGGATGAAGTCTCAGTCACTTCTGGACCTGATCTGTGGAGTATAAACTGTACTGCAGAGCTTCCTGCCCTGAGGCATGGGGTGTGTATGTGTGTGTTTGTGTGTGTGTGTGTGTGTGTGTGCTGTTTGTCTACCTGGAACGCACTCAGAAGAACCGTTCTTTGCCCTTCAGAGCTCAGTCAAGGGTCATGTCCCCCGAGAACACGTCCCCGTCACTTCCCGCTCCGGTTCTACTTGGGTTCCAACGCCATGTTTCTGTAGCATGGAGACTGAGCGGTCTGTCTACCAGGTGTTCCGTGGCATCCTTCCCAGACTTCTGTTCCAGCATGGATCAAAATGTACCACTATGATCAAATAACCTTGCTGTCTCCAGTCTCCCCAGCCGGGAATTTACACTCAGAGAGTAGGAACCACATCTGGCAAATAGCTCCTGGAATATGGAAGGAGTTCAGGAAAGGTTTAATGGACTGCTATAGGCTGAATTGGGTCCCCTTCAAAAGTTCACATGTTGAAGCCCTAACCCCCGGAACCTCAGAATGGGACCATCTTGGGATATGGAGTCTTTAAAGAGGGAATTAAGGTAAAATTAGGTCACTGGACATAGATCCTAATCCAATAGGACGGGGGTCCTTTTAAGAAGAAGGGATGAGGACACAGACACTCACAGAGGGACGACCACATGAGGACACAGGGAGAAGACAGCATCTACACACCAAGGAGAAAAGCCTCAGGAGAAACCAGGCTTGGCCCCGCCTGGATTGCAGACTCCCAGCCTCCAGGACTGGGACCAATAAATGTTTAAGCCACCTGGTCTATGGTACTTTAATTATGGCATCTCTAGCAGAGTCATACAACAATTGAATGGAAAAGCACTTCAAGCAACATTCTAGCTCTGCTATCCAATATGGTAGCCACTAGCTGTGAGACTATTGGCATTTAAATCAATTAAAATTCAACACAATCATAAAACCCAGGCCCTTCGGAAGGTAGCTACCTCCAAGTGTTTGGCAGCCCCATGTGGCTGGTGGTTCCCATATCAGACAGAGCAGGTCTAGAGTTTTCTCCCTCCTCACCCATTCTGTTCTTGGTTGGATTCCTCTTGTCTGACCCTGAAGTAAGCTCTGCTTGTCTCGTCTGCCTTTGTGAACCTGTGGTCCCCTCCCAGCTGTCTCCAGATGGAGGCCCTTGGATGGTTGCACCATCTTGAAATGATGTTTGTCTTGTCCCTGCTGGGGCTAAGTAAGCAGGTCCACACTGTTGTCCATGGGTGGGAGGAGCACCACCCATGAAGTCCCATCCATGTGTGGGCCACCACTCAGAGCTCACCACATTCCCCATGGGCACATAAACCTTTGCTCTTCAGACTCTGGGAGGGTGGGACCAAGACAAAGGTATTTCTTACAACAGTCCAAGGACTCCCACTGATCAGCCAAGGCTGATCACCACTTCACTACTAGAAACCATTTTTCTAGCTGAGCTTCTGGCTTTTGCTCATTCTTCCACACTTTGAAGTGACCATCTAGTTTCCTGGAAGCTTTCCTGATCAAGGGCTAAGTCTTCCAACACATCATGCTTTGGAACCTGCCACTTTGCCAGAAATAGCATCGTTACAGGATTAATTTGATAGAAGTCCTCAGAATGCGGTGTTACGTAATGGCCCCCAAAGATAGGAGGTCCTAATTCCTGGAATCCATGGATGTTGCCTTATGTGGCAAAGGGGATATGCTACAGATATAGTGAAGGACATGAGATGGGGAGGTGATCCTGGGGTATCCAGGTGGTCCCAATGTCCCAGCCAGGGTCCTTATCAGAGGGAGGCAAGAGCATCACAGGAAGGAGAGATGGTGTGGTCATGAGTCAAGGAATTCAGCCACCTCCAGAGGCTGGAAGAGGCAAGGAAGGATCCTTTCTTAGAACCTCCACAAAGAACCAGGACTGCCAACACCTTGGTTTTATTCCCATAAGTCTGTCTTTGGAATTCTGGCCTCTAGAAGTGCAAGTGAATAAACTTCTGGTATTTTAGGGTGCTACATTTGTGATGAGAGCTCATGGCAACCATGGGAACCGAAGGTAGATGTTATCATATCAGAGCCAGGCCTGGAGCCTGGGGTTGTCTGCAACAGCAGAATGGCATCGTGGTGGGCTACGGGAATGACCAAATCTGGTTCATATCTCTTTTTTATCATTCAGCTGTGTTCTGACCTCTTTGTTTCAAGTGCACCATCTCAGAATTGGAGCAGCCTCTCAAATTGGGGCAAGATCTTCCTCCTGAGAACATCTGGGTTGCATATGGGCAAGGGGATCCCCCTCCCCCACCCCACCCACCTGTGGCTGTGCTGATTCCAGTGGGGAAGTCCCAGACCAGGGCAGTAATATGACATGATTTCCCACTGTCCCAAACACTGGAGCAGGTGGCCCCACCTCCTAATTTCCAGTTTTACCATTTCCTCTAAACTGTGTGTTTCATTGATTTCTTTTCTTGATAAAGTATTTCAATGCCCTCTCACATAGGGACCCAGAGTTCTTGCGTAACTGTTGGACAAAACTGGATAAGAATGTTTAACATGTGGGTGGCTCAGTCAGTGAAGCGTCTGCCTTTGGCTCAGGTCACGATCTCAGAGTCCTGGAATCGAGTCCCACATCAGGCTCCTTGCTCTGCTTCTCCCTCTACCCCTCCCCCCTGCTCGTGCTCTCTTGCTCTCTCAAACAAATAAATACAAAGTCTTCAAAAAAAAAAAAAAAAGAAAGTTTAATATGATGCTCACCCCTTTGACTTATATGCAAATTTTGTTTTGTCTTTGTCCAAACATGCAAGCACTGGGGTACACACACACACACACACACACACACACACACACACACAGTGCCCCTGGGTGAAAATGATCAGTATTCCTGCAGAGAATGAAACTTTGGTTGAAGACTGCCATCGCACGTCTTACTCCCTGAGCCCGCTAAATCACCAGCCAAAATTATACCCCGGGAAATGTCCAATGGGATCAAGAGAGAAGCCATCATTCCGGAATCCAACTAATGACTAAACGGGGCACCCCAGATGATTTCTAGGTTAGTATCTGGACCTCCCTCGTTTTTGCTTTGTTCGCAGACAGAGACACGGTTGGCTGAAGTTCCCTCCACTGGGGATGCCGCCAGGAGTGGGGAAATGTAGGCCCCAAAACAGGTCACCCGGCTCGGAGAGAAAGCAGCTTCTCTTTATAGCACGCTGGACTAAATAAAACTGCGAGTCCAGGAGACGCGGCCTAGGGGACTTTTTTTATTCCAGGAGAAGAATAATTATTTCCTAAATATAATTCCTTTGGTATAAGACAGCCCCTCCTCATGGCTCTGCACCCTAGAAACACAAGGAAATGACAAAGAAGAGAGAGAACCACCAGACAGAGGGAAAACCTCAAGCTGCTAATTCCTGTTTTTCACAGTGAGAGTTTAGTTTCCCTGGAGCCTGAGAATTTGTGGCCCTGGCCAACCTGCCTAAAGAAAAAAGCAGAAAACTAAAAGAAAATAAAGAAACACAAAGGAAAATGTCTAGGGTCGGTCCATTCTGCAATAAGACAACATGTATGTTCCTTGAAATCACGGTGTCATGTGAATCCAAAATAAATACCAGAGAGTTTACAGGGATACGGCATTAGGGTAACACCACCTGAGAAATTTGTCACCAAAGTATGGGAATAAAGAAATGGGAATCTCAGCAAGGGGTAGGGTAGATCTGCGAATACTCACTGTGTAAGAGACGCAGGAGCACCGCCTTGAACGGGGCCGTGTACCTGGACATGTTTGTGCGGTTGGACATCTGGAGGGTTTCAGCTTGTCACCATGAAGGGGAGGGGCAGGTGGTCCAGAATCGACAAAATTTACCATAACAGACATCGGTGTGCACATGTGTGTTTGGCTCAGTCCAACTGGGTGTCACTGTCTGGGTTCCCGCACTATTTCTTGCCGATTAACCGCATACGAGCAAACACAAATACTCCAGCATGCTCACTGCCTCTTTCCTGACCACTCAGAGGCAACCTTATATGTTGGTTTCTTACCTTTCCACTCCCTACGACAAAAGTCTACACTCCACACCCCCTTTCAAATATCTGCTTTGAGAAGGATTCATTACCTGTCTGCCTCTACCACCTTATTCGATCGACCCTTTTGTTTTTTCTTGTTGTTATTGTTGTCTTGGAGTTTTTTGCTGACAGGTGATGACGTCTGACTTTCCCGTTGTTGTCATCCCCGCGAGACTCACTCTATGGGTGTCAAAACCGTAAATGATGAGCTATTAGGAGACGAAGTCATTTAGTTGTCATAGGGGTTGTATTTGCATGCCCCAAACATGGTGGTAACATAGGAAGAAAGAGTGACACGCCCATGTGCTGCGTGCAGGCCATCCTGCGTTGGGAGAGGTCAAGGATGGGTTTCCCCTTGATGGCGTCTGTCCATTTTTTCTGCTGGCGCTCTGTGATGTCTCTGGGGGATAGTCTATCTATGGCACCCATCACTGTGTTTGTGCAAACACCACTGCTCCATGGGTGTGCTTACTCATATAGTGGGTCCCCCAGAGGCAAAGGTGGATGGAATGCAAGGTTTAGTCTGTGAGTGGTGCACAATGGTGTGCAAAGAGCCATTGCAGACCCCTGTTGGCCTGGCCTCCAGACCCCATAGGACATAGCTCCTTATCATGGGGGTTGGGCTGGGGTTTCAGCAAAACCTGACAGCACCCCCCAGCGCGTGTGTGTACGAATGATGGGAAATAGTCTTCATCCCACAGGAGGTGCTCCATCCATGCCCCACAGGCCCTACGTGGACGGAACGTGTGAATGGAGAATTTACAAAACAAGTGTGCTTGACCTTTACCTCCGGGACTGCCCACAGATTCAAAGGAGCGTGAATGCTTCATGGTATTGTGGGAACTCTTTTGGAATGGCCTCCGAGCCCTGCCTAGCCCTTCCCTTACGCTCACAGTCTTTGGAGCTGAAAAGCTGCATTTATTAAATTGGCTTCCAAACTCATTCCTCTCCCCGGCTTGGCTCTGAAGGAGGGAGGCTTCAGTGTTTCCAACGCGCCTGGAAGGCACCGCACGCGTGCCCGTGCATGGGGACTCACAGCAGGGCTGGCATGGCTTGAAAGCTGCCACCGCACAAATTCAGAGAGGGGAGCCCCCCGGCGTGCCAGAGACCCAGGCGTGGGCGCGTCCCCGCCGGGGACACCTCCCATGCCCTGCAGCCCCCTTCCAGGGTCAGACCTATGTCCACGTTCTATTCCACGTTCTCAAGACTTTGACACAGAGGAGCAACTGGGAGCTGAGACGCATACGGGCTCCTGTCCCCTGCCAAGCACCTTCGAGCTCTCTGTGACCTTTCTGCAAGCCTGCATTTGTTAGACGCATCTGCAATGCAGCCCAGCTGAAACGTGGACATCTGTGGCGTGGGCCTGGGCGCGGGAAGACACGACAGGATCTTGCCACAGTGACAGGTCTCCGGGAATCACCTGGCAGGCTTGCCTGACTCGTGTAAACCGAACATAGGTGTGGAAGCGAATATCAGAGTGCCTGCCTATTCTTTTCCCCCCAACATCACTTAGCTTGAATTTTAAAAATGTTCACTTCTGCCAGAGAAGCCTGTCTATAGGGGACGCGCGGTTCTGGTACGCGGACCAGTGGTCTCTTCCTCGATGACAACCTTGAGGACATTGGCTCTCATCGGATGGACCACCAGTCTCTTGTAAATGCCGTCCACATCCCCCTGGTGCTGGATTTTGCACGTTCTTTCTCTCATCGGATGCTTCTAAGCAGACCGAATATACTTATTTCTACTAATTATTCTCCCAAAGAAGCTAAGGATCCCAGGTCGCCCCATTGGAGACCCTCCAGTTGGGGAAGGAAGCCCTAGCCACACGACCCTTCAGTTTGGGGAAGGGTCCCTACACGCGACAGAATCCAAAGCCCAATCCATTCAAGGCTCCTACACATATTCTCAGTTTCAAATACATGAAGAGTATTTCAACACTGTCCTAAAACACGTGTTTTTTCCTTGCACCGGGAGCACGACCGCCAGCTTCCAAAACACGGGGCACACTCTTAAATTCATTTTTTCCCGGTCATTCATATGAATGCAGAAATAGGTGGGAAGTAGTTTATTTTTTCACCTGAAACCTGTGTCTGTACTACACTACCTGTAGTGTGCACTACAAAATACACAGTATTTTGTAATCCCTTAAAAAAAAAAACTTAAAAGAGCAATATGATTGCTAAACCCCAAAGAGCAGCTGAACATAGAAACAGAATTTAAAACTCTTTTGGAAAGGCAATGGATGTGAGATTTTATTGACACACACACACACACACACACACACACACACGTGCGTGCAGGTCCACAGCCCGGAGACGACCGTGGATTGATTTTCCTGCGATCTTGGGGAAGTTACATGACCTTTCTCCTGTGGTCTCACGTTTCCACTCTGTGTAATTGGGATAATAATGACATTACTGTTGCTGCGAGGACGACGAAATGCCGTGTACATCGCACCCTTTTAACCTCGCGTCTGGTACTCAGTTCCTCCCTCCGAAGCATGAGATACAATTGTTATTTATAGGAAAACCGTGCTTTGTTTTTTTGGCAGTGTGCAATCCACTCTGTATCTCGTTGCCCATAGACAATGAGGAAGGTGAGACATTGAACAGATATTTCTGTCTTGACACACTGTTCCCGGCTTTTTCCAGCATCACCCTTCTGCTTTGATTCCGGGTTCATGGTACGGGACCCAAGACTGCTTTTTTAAGGACGTTGAGTGCTTTGATATGGATGGACCTTCCCTGTTTAAATTTGTTTTTGGTGTGAGATTCCCCAAATGGTCACCATGATCTCGAGTTTCCCTGGGACAGCCGACGGACCTGAATGTCCCCGGACGGCACACCACAGGGAACCAGGCAGAGAGAGGTCTCACGTGAGAAAGAAATGCACCCCCATCTCCAGCCCGAAGCTGCTGGTGGGAATCTGTCATTGCCCAGGGACGACCCTGCACGTCCCAGCTTTGTGACCTTGGGCAGGAAAGCACTCCACCTGCCTCGGTTTCTGCATCTGAGATGGGGAACTGTGTGCAATGCCCTGGCTTCTTCCCGGGACCGTGACATACCTCGAAAGGGACACCATCTGAGAAGGGCTTCTGCAGACCCCAGAGGGGCTCAGTGAACGTGCATGATTCTGATCCGTTTTGCCTACAGGGTCCTGATCCTATGGTGGGCGACTTGGGATCTGTGCATGGTGGGGATTCGAGCACCCATGATCCCGTACGCCTTGCAGTGTGAACTCTGCAATTCTACGTGGCTGTCACTGTGCGATACACCTGTCAGCGTGGCTGGTCCTGAGTATGAGGTCGGGACATTTCACTTCATTGTGCATGGTTCCCATATATGCCTACGACGAGTCCCTAATGGATGGGGAGGCATTCTCTGGGAAACCGAGTAAACACTGCTCTGTGGGCATGGAAATTACATATGGGAAAAATCATCAAGGGGAGGGGGCGTGATGGACACATCAAAGAAATCCCTGGATTTAAACACAGCATCAACTACTGTGTGTGTGGTGGGGTGGGCATAAGTAGCCGTGTGGACAGACCACCCGGCCGCATGGAAAAATCCTGGCGGGTGTCGGTTATGTAATTTCGGACTATTTTAATTGTCACTGTGTTTTCATGTCCCTCCCGGTGGTGCCCAAGCTCCCCGCACGCCCCCTCCATCACAGTTTCCTCCCGGGAGGCTCACCCCAGAGCCAGGCATCCGATGTCGGTCCTTGCCTCCCGTTTCCCGACTGACGAGCCTACAGGGTATGTGTTTGGTATAATTTTGGATCCTGATTCACGTGCTGAGCGTGGGATGCAGACGTGCGGAGCTCCACTGGCCTTTCCTCCTCTGCGGGAATCGTGCCAGGGCCCCGCATTCTGGAATGTGGTCGCCAAGCTTCCAGGCTCTGCCTGCCAGCTCATTTCATCTGCTACCTGGGGCACGGGGCTGCCTCCAAAATCTATCACAGATGCTCTGTCCACCCTGGTACCAGGGGCTTGTGGAGGACGGAGGTGGTCTTTGGGTATTCGAGCTGGAAGTGTGTATGTGTGCCTGTGGCGGGGGACCCTGGGGAGATCCTGGGTTCCAGGCAGGGCCTTGTAAATATGCACACTGTCCATCTCAAGAGCTCTACGTGGCCAGCTCCACAGAACACCTTAGGAATGCATTTCTACGTGCGGTGGGGGGTCTCTGCAAACCTTTCCGCATCCTCTCAAATACTGTTCCTTATCTTGAAAATGGGCCTCCCGTCCTCTTGTCCTCGTCCTCCTCCCACAGAGGAACCTGGAAACATGCCTTCCCCCGTTGCAAGATCACTCAGCCTCTCCACACCAGCGTTAACTACAGGAGAAAAACCACACTGACACCAGCCCTCATCCTCCCTCCAGCCGCCCCAAACACACCGCATCAGACAGTCTGGTCCCCCTTGGCTTCCGAAGAAGGTTCCGGGGACAAGGAGTCTCTGCGTTTTTCTGTCTCCTTAACCCTCAAGTGGCTGGACGTGGGGGATAGGAAAAGAATGAGGAGAGTGTGCATGGCACAAAGCAGGATTTGGCAAGCCCCAAGCCCCGGTGTGGGGTGGGAGGGGGACAGCTCCCGCAGCAGAGCCGGGACCCACATCCCCTGCCTGCCCTGATTACCCAGGAAGACATCCCCGTCTCTGCAGACGCATAAATTGGCAGTCTGTTTAAACTCGGTGTTTTTCCTCACAGGTTGCATTGGCAAACCAGCTTCAAAGGAAGGCATTTTTCTCGCTAACGAGCTATTTATTTAAGTCACAAACTTGCTCGGCGCACTTGGTGGAGGGCAAACCTTCATTTTTGTCCCATCTGTCGCTCGTCTCCGGGGCAGGGGTGCGGGGACTGGAAAGCGAACCCCCTTCCTGAGCTTTCGACACCCTCGGCGGGCCTCCCCGGGGCCGTGTGAGCGGGGCGCACCAACCTTCCGACCTGTTTTCAGTTTTGTTTGCAATTGCTCGTCGGAGGTGCCCCTTGGCGGCGGCGGTCGGCGATCGCGGGGCCCCCCGCGCCGCGCTTGCCTGGCCGCTCAGCCGTGCGGGGCTGGCTGAGGGGGACCTGAGCGCCCGAGGCCCCGCGTCCTCGGGCGAGGCCCTGGGGAGCGGGCAGCTCGCGGCACGCCCCGGGTCCCCCGCGAGCCCACTCCCACGCGGCGCAGGTGGCGCCCCGAGGCTGGCGCGTCCCGCGTCCTCGGACCCCAGGCGCTGGCGGGACCCGCCGGGAAGGGCCCCCTGGAGTCCCGCGGGGAGTCCGGGCACAACGCCCACCCGGGGACAGTCCCGCGCCCGCACCCCGCGCCCTGGCGAAGTTGCGGCTCCCCGCCCGCGTGCACTCACCCGCTCTCCGCGCTCCGTCCCTGAAGGTCACGGCCCGGCGGCGGCGGCTGCGGGCGTGCGGCGGGGCCCGGGGCGGGGGGCGCGCGGCCCCCATGCCCGGCGTGGCAGCCCTCGGGGCGGGGCGCCCTCCGTGCGGCGGGGCCCGGGCGCCGCGGGGCTCATATGCCGTGGTCGCAGTCCACATCGCGGCAAATGTACCAAAGGATCACGTACAGAATGAGCAGGATGGCGAAGATGAAGAGGGCCACCAAGATCGCCTTGGTCACCGGCGAGATGAGCGACTGCATGGCCCCGGCGGGGCGCGCGGGCGGGCGGGGGGCGCGCGGGGGCGCGGGGCGCGGCGCTCACGACCCCCGAGCGCGCCCGGAGCCCCGCGCCGGCCCCGCGCCGCATCCGCAGTGCTCCGTGCCGGGGACTGGCGCCCGCGCTCGGCCGCGCTGCTGGCTCACCGGGCCCGGCGGCCGCGGGGCTGGGCGGGCGGCGCGGGGGGCGCGGGCGGCGGGCGGGCGGGGGCGGCGGCCATGGGCGAGGACGCGGACGCGGGCGGGGAGCGGGAGGCGGCGCGCCCGCCAAGTCCCCGAGAAGTTGGGCGGCGGCGAGGCGGCGGGCGCGCGGTGACAGGTGCAAGCCCGGCCCCGCGGGGCGCAGCGCGCGGCCGAACGCGGGCGGCGGGGGGCGCGGGGGCGAGCGCGGCGGGTGTGTGTGTGTGTGTGTGTGTGTGTGTGTGTGTGTGTGTGCGCTGCTGCGCGGGGCTCCTGCGCGCGACCCCTGCGCCCCGCGCCGCCCCGAGCCCTGGCGCCATGGCAGCTTTGGGGTGGCTCCCGCGTCCCTCTCCCAGCGCCAGCCCTCCGAGAGGCCCCTTCTTTCGTCTTTCCGGAGCCCCCTCCCCTCGCGCCGCCGCTGGCGCGCTGCGCTGTCATTACAGAGGAATGGCGGGGTTGGGGGGGGGGGGCGCTGGTGGAAAGGCGCACCCCTTCCTTCTCTTTCCTGGGGAGGGGGCTGCGGGGTAGTGTCCAACTAACTGCTCGCTGACGCTGCTGGGCAGGAGAGGGTGTGAGGGGCGTGGGGCCCGGGAGCAGGGGGAGTCCAGACGCAGACCCCAGACGCAGGGCTTACATAAGGGGAAGGGGGCTCACTGTTCTGTGATGAATAGATGAGCAGCCTAAGGGGGGATGGGAGTGGACCTCCAGCAACGGAGATCCAGGCTCCTGAGCCTCACAGGAAGCCCCCTCCCCATCCACACACATACAGTTGTCTCCCACCCTGCCGTCCCGGGGCATGCCAATGAGAGGAGGGACCTCGCCCCCAGCGCGCACGCTCTCTCTCTCTCTCTCTCTGACACACACACACACACACACACACACACACACACACACACCTGTCCTGCGGTCTGGGCTGCATTTAGGGCTGATGCCTGGTGGGCACTTTACCAGGGCAGTGAGTAGACAGAGGAGGCCGAAGCAGCCCCTAAAAAAGGCTGACGCAGAACTCTTGGACAAAACAGCTGGTATCCACCCAGCTGGGAAGACTCTGCCCTGTTCCGCATGTGGATGCCGCGAGCTGGGGGTGCAGGACACGGGACCTTGGGGAGGAATCCATGTACACATGAGCAGAAGAACCCCAGTGCCCTACGTAGGACGCGGCGTTCAGGCCCAGCTTGCTCCGAGTCCTGTCTCCACCACCTCCGGCCCCCAACACCAGGGACCGGGGACTGGTCCACCGTGCTGGACAGAAGTTGTCATGTGCGAATGGTGGGCAGAGGCCAGAGAGAGTCCAAGGACCTACAGGGAGCGACCCCACCCCTGATTCCCAAGGAAGGCGGGACGAGAGCCAGGGGTTGTAGTCTTTGTCGGAGCCCCGGGCTGCCTACAAGTACCGGCATCATCCCTGACCTTCAGAGCCTCACATAAAGACGACAAGGGAGGACCCAGGTGCAAAGGGCATCCCCTCAGATAGCAGCTGAGCAGGGATGCAGGAGAAGGTGCCTGGATGCTGGGGGCTGCACTGGTCCGGCGCGGGAAGGAATACATCCACAGCGGGCTCCACGCTGGCCCTGCAGTCCGGCTCCCTACCCTGCTGGTCAATGCATGCACCCCAGCAACTGCTCTCTCCCCAGGATGGCATAGGAAGGAGGGTACCTCCTTCCTGCTGGGAATAAAGAGGGAACCCCCCATCACTGGCTTACAGCAGCCAGGACGGCTGATGCAAGGGTTTTTCTTGGGCTCTGTGGTCTGTGAAAGGGGACACAGGCAGAAACGGGAGTTGAAGGAAGGTCCTTGCAAGTGCAATGAGCCAGCAATAGGATTTCTCATTGGGGGGCTTTTCAATGCCATATATGAATATCTCTATATGCATGTCCAATGACCTGCTGGCATCAGCCCTGAAGTGTGGGACTCGAAGCCATCCTGTGCTTTTCCCAGAGCTCCAGCTTCTCAGTCTGAAAACCACCTGCATTCTCCCCGTGTCTGTGCTCATTGGTTGAAAGAAGAAGGATCATTGAGTGTATATACCCCTTCCCCCATGTCTCTGTCTCACATGCACACACACAGTTCCTATTCTCAGGGGTACGCTAAGGGAGGAGACCCTGAGCTCCTGACATTGTGCGTGAAACTTGGTTCCGTCTGCAGAATGTGCAAGACACCCACGGCAGAGCCCAGGGCGAGAAAGGACATCCAGGTGGAAAGGTAGAGGCAGGTGTCCGAGGAAATGCATCTCCATCGCTTGCATACGCGATGGCGTTTGAGTCTTCATGTAACATGAGGAGCTCCCCTCGTGGACCAGATCCCGGCCGCACCGCCGTGCATTCTGGTCGGTGGCTGTCTGTGACGTGCCGAGCATGTGTGTCGTGAAAGCGAATTCCAGGGGCAGCCTTAGTTTGGGAGATCATGCCATGCATACCAAGGAGAGCAGTGACGATGGACCACTGCCCACCACCAGCCCTTAAAATGCACAACGTGGGTCGGTCACCCTCGGGTCCAGCCCGCTCTGTGCCACCTTCCTCCTAAGCGATTCACGCATCCAGGCCTCCTTTGGGCTCAGCCGCTACGTTATCCTGCGCTCGGACACGCGCTTGGTGTGTTCTACGTCCATGAGCTCCTTCCTGAACCCTGTCCTGCAGGAAGCCAGCATTCCAGGGAAATTGGCTCTCCCTGCAGGGAATTACTTAGGAATCCGATAAATGCTTGGTTCGTAAAGCACAGACACCCTCTCTCAATGTGCAGCCGGCCGGATGGTATTGTTGTGTGTGTGCACTGCAGGCCTCCAGACGGGGACGGGAGTCTGTTGATCCCACTCTGAGCGATGAGGGTTTCCCGTCCTTACAGCTGGAGCACCTCTTTGCCCTAAGTATGTAAATTCCCCAGAAAATCCAGGTCAGACCCTGCAGGGTACCGTGAACATTGCAAAGCTGGTGTAGCTCAATGCATGTGCCACCATCCTGCTTTGGAAACGTTCCTGAAACTCTGGGTCACGACCAATTAGGGGATTGTAGACGTGATGAGATTTTTTTTTCTTTTAATCCAATGGATTTTAGAAGAGCAGAAGGGGCTACGTGCGGCGAGCTCTTGGAAGTCGAAAGTGTTTGCAGAGCATAGCGGCTGAGGCATCAAGAGGTGTAGACATTCAGGGATGGGGGGTCGAGGAGCCAGGCCATTCACTTTCCTTTGGGTGCAATGGAACCAAGAGATGTTCTTGGTCAAGCAAAGTGATCAAAGAATGTTGGGTCTCTCTGTGAGAGAGGAAGGCAGACCAGCCTCCTGGGATGGTTTTTATCTTATCTTCTTGGTTGATAGGCTTTAGAAACTCGTGGGTGCCGAGATCCCTGGGTTTGGGGTAGGCAGGCTGGGGCAGGGGAGGTCCCCCCTGGGACCAGAGTCTCTGGCATGACTGGGGAAGCAGCTAAAGGACGTCTTCGTTTGTGACTGGCCGTGCACGCACTGGCCCCGGGCCAGCCAGACTGGGGTGCAGACCCCAGGCCAACGGCGATGTTCACGTCCGTGCGTTGAAGCAACGTGAGTGTTTTCCTGAATATCTTACAAGTCTTGGGGCTGATCCTGGAGGAAGTTGGGACAGGTCCAGCATTTTATAGAGCAGCTTGGACATCTTTCCCAAGCATTTTTGGACACTCTCGCTTGCCTCAATTTCCTAAAGTAATCCAGTAATAATTGCTTCTCCCCGAGCTTCCCTTTGAACACAAGAAGAATGTGTATTATTTTTTTTTTAATCATAGAAAGCTTGCCCAAATTCTGCACAACGCCGATAGTGTTTTGGAGAGCAGCTGATCTTGGAGCCTCGTCCCCGGGGGGGTCTGCACGCCCTGTCGGCCAACATTCAGCATCCTCGATATTTGGGGAGGGGGTGGTTCCAGCTCCTGGCTCCGCAGTTCATTTACAAAACACTGGATTTGTAAACGGCTGGTTTGTACTTGAATCTGAGTGTATTGGGGTCGGTGGGGTGTGGTAAGGATATTAAAATTAGGGTTATAGTCCTTGGTTGATTTGTGTGTGTGATGATGAGGATGAGGAGAAGGATGGGTTAGGTGAAGTCTAGGTGGTGACTCAGGTGCAAACAGACTTGGTATTTCAGGCCAAAACATAAAGCAAATGGTAAAAACCAACACAAGTCCGTGAAGGGAAGGAGGTTGTTTGCACAGTAGCGGGATGTCGGGATGTCACCTGGAGGCCCGGGGAGCATTTGGCCTTGGTGGTTCGTGGTGCCAGCTTGTCTCTTCCCCCTCCGATCTGGGAACTCAAAGCTGACACGGGGCCACCCCGCAGACGAGAGTGAAGGTTGTATGGAGAGGCTCTTGGTAAATGTATAATCTCACGGGCTTGATGGGTTGCATTTTCATATGAAGGGAAAACAAGCCAGACACTAGAAAGATTTTCATTTGCAGGGAAGCAGAGGTAGCCCTTCTGTCTTTAAGGATGGGCCAGGTTCACAAGGAAACGTGCCTTTATCGTCTGTCTTCATTGTAAACTCTGTTTTCACTTTCATGTGGTTCATAGGTGAAAAAAAAATCTGGAAATTGACAGAGCTGGGGAATACACGCAAAGTCTGACCAGGTGTCGTATGATGATTCCAAGGTTTCAAAATTAGGCTGCCATCTCTCTCTCTTTTTTTTGCAATGTTTTGTTAAGGGCCGTGGGATGTTTTTTGGAAGTGGTGGGTTCTTGACATGTGCGTTGAAAATAAGTTACTATTTGTCTGTGTTTCCACGTCTTGGATGCGAGGGGACTTTCCACTGTGGGAAGAATGAGTTATTCTGACCTATTTCTTTACGCCACTTTGGGAATCCACAGAGCACGGTGCTTGCGTTCAATTTAGAGAAGACGCACCTTGACCATCGACTCATTTATCTGAGCACCCAGCTAAGTGTGATGCTTTGAAGTCAGGCATTGTAATGCGGCTGGCTGGATTTATCGTCTCCGTGGTTTGGTTTTTTAAAGATGTTATTGATTTATTTATTTGTAAGCCAGGAGGAGGAAGAGGAGAGGGAGAGGGACAAGGAGAGTCCATGCATCATGGCCTGACCTGCGATCAAGAGTTAGTCATTCAATGGACTGAGCCAGGCAGCAGCCCCTGTCTCCATTTTTTAAAACGTGTAAACGGCATTGGTAATAATCAATCCCATATCATGCACCAGGATGCCGTGTGCAGAATGCGGAATCTGTTAACCGTGGGCATATGGACTGGTAGCGTCCCGATGAACATTTGCAATGCTCTTCAAGTATGACATGTCAAGAAGGGGTTTCAATCCACATTTTATGGTGCTGCCCTTACTAAATGGGGATTCTTGCTTCCCACCGAGTAGGGGTGTTGGGAGAAATGGACAATCTGTTTCAGAGTCGTTGGAGGAATGGGGGAGAGGGGGTCGACCGCCATGCCTATGACGCATCACGTTGCTTTCTGAAAAGATTATATAGGAAATCATAATATCAATGTATTTTTGTAATATCTCATGACTGTAAAATGATTGATACTGAAAATCAGGGGAAATCCTGCAAATAGAGAACACTGTCCCGCATAATTGTCCCATGGGCAGCTTGTATAAAAATGGCATGTGGGGAAAGCAAAGGGAGAGGTGCCCACGTTTGTGATGAGCTCCGCACCCCCGCCCTTCCAGAGAAACCAGGACAACCCAGGTGAGCCTAGAGGGTCCACCTCGGGGTTTTGTCAATCTGGTGTTGAAGAAGCAAGTTCCCATTCTTTGCAAACATCCCATGCCTGATGTAGGAATCCGCACGTGGTCAACATCCCCGAGCATCTGACGGGATGTAAGGGAAGGTGGGAGACGTGCCAGTAGCGGGGAAATGAGGGTCTGGGGGATTGGAGATACAAGCAGATATTACATTAATCAATTACCCTTTCGTGGTGTTTCGTGTGTGTTAAAATATTTCCTGTAAAGCCAATCCCTTTGAGGTAGGCGGTATCGTCCCCCTCCTCCAACCAGAGAGCTGGGGGGCAGCAGGACAAGAGTCACCTGTGGGATTTGAACCCTGCCATCACTTGGGTGGCCGATCGTAGAAGTAATTCAGGGTTACTAGATTATTATGTTCTAGTTTCCAAAAGGCATGAGATGTGGGTCAGAACAGAAGTGTGATTTTTGAAAACCCTTCTGTCTTCAACACAAATTCTAAATTTGCACGTCGCAAAGCAGACTCTGATGCTCATTTGGGGGTATCCGAAAACGCAGCGGTGCCAGTGTTGTATATTTTCCATGATGTCCGGGGTCATCTAGTCATTCTTTACTCATCCTTTGATGTTTGGAGGATGTCTGCCTCCTCCCCGGGCGTTTGTCTGGCTGGTTGGCAACACCGTCGTTTGGGTTCCTTTTGGGGATGGGAAAGATGGTAAGGGAGACGGTTCTGCAAAATCATCAGCAGGAGGGTTTGGCACTGACGGAGACCCCAGGGTGGAGGGTCTTCTGCAGAGGCTCATGTGAATGGGACCCGTCCCCCTTTGCCGGTGGTGATGGCAGCGCCAGAGTCTCAGTTGGGTTTATGCCTGTCTGATGGCTCCACCTAGCGGTCCTGAAGGGCGTGGGCTGCCTGCCTCTTCCGTTTGGTCCCCAGAGGGGCTGGTGGGGGGAGGCTGTCTTGGAGGCCACCTGCAAAGGAGGCCATTTCCTCTCTGTTCAGGTGGGGTTTCCAGTTTGGAGAGGTGGGTCGTCCCGGCAGAATTTCAGCATTTAAGCTTCTATAATAAAGTGAACTGTCTGATGATGTTGCGGTGGGATCTTGAGGGGATGAAGGGGTTGGGGGACACATGGAGGTCTTGCCCCGCAATCCAAGAAGAACAACATGGCATCGCTTGTACCTCTCTGCTACACCTCTCAGTATGAAATGAGTTGCCGTAACCTAGAAGCTTTCATGGCTTTACATGCTAGACGTTTGCTTCTCACTTCCCAAAGTGTCCAGTGCAGGGGCCCCCAGTCGGTCGGGAGACTAAGGCGACTGGGTGGCCAGCTCCCAGCGCCAACGGCTCTGCACCTAGGAAAGCCTGCACGTGGTCTGGTGCCCAACCAGCTAGCCCCGCTGCACGTGTCCATGGTCCTGGGTGTCTAGTCTCGACACAGAGTCATACACATTCTGAAATGATCATAAGTGAATTAACACTCCATCACCATAGTCACCATAGTTAGCATTTTCCTTCCTTCCTTCCTTCCTTCCTTCCCTCCTTCCTTCCCTCCCTCCTTCCTTCCTTCCCTCCTTCCTTCCTTCCTTTTCCTTCCTTCCTTCCTTCTTTCTTTCCTTCCTTCCTTCCCTCTATCCTTCCTTTTTCCCTTCCTTCTAACCCTTCCTTCCCTTCCCTCCTTTTCCCTCCCTTCCTTCCTCCCTTCCTTCTTTCCCTCCCTCCTTCTCTCCTTCCCTCCTTCCCTCTCCTTCCTTCTTTCCTGCTGTGGATGTGTCTTCTTTCATCACGGCCACAAACCAGCTCCCTTTTCATACTGTGAATGAGAACGTGTCCTGGGGGTGGACCAAGGGTCTCATTTCTGGCTGAGTAAGTGGCCACCCGAGTTCCCATCACACTGCAGATGACACGTGGATTGTCAACGAGGCAACCCAGGGACACCTTCTGTCCACAGCTGGAGGGGGCCCAATGGGCAAAAAGAAATCAAAGTTCATTTGGTCCTTTAGACCTGGAAGGAGCTCTGAGAGCTCAGAGTTCATCTTTACTGTGCAGATGAGAAGGGTGATGTCTGGGAAAACCAAGTGGCTTGGCCGAGGTCTTCACCTACTTCATGACAGTGTAGCGCCAGGGGTTTCTGAGGGTTCATTGTAGTGATGGGTAAAGGACCAGTTTCCCTTGCTTATGGTTTACCAACTTCCAACAACAGTGTAGAGTCCGTCTCTATTACGCTAACAGAGAGTGGAATGGTGCCCGTAACAAAACACCAAATGCTTTCCCAACCTGGCTACAGCATGGCTCCCAATGGATCCTGACCCACCGTTTGTCTTCCAGAATAGCCCACCACCCCCCACCTTCCCCCAGCTTCATTACGCTTGTGCATGCAGCGGATTATAGCAAAATGGTAGAAATCATTAGCAACTTTAACATCTCAAAACTGGGTTTAGCCTGGGGGAAAAACATTTTTTTCCGAGTGTTGCTCTTCCGATGAGTTTTACAGAACTGCTAATTTATTTCTCGAGAATCGTTTTCATGGGGCGGGGGAGGGAATCAACTAATTGGCGATGTCCGAAGGATTGCAGACTGGGTGGGACTCACAATTATTGTTGTAACGTGGGGTTTAGATTGTGGTCATGGTGACAGCTGAAGTTGATTACTCAGGGACATGATGACCATAAAGTCAGCATTGTCATGGGCCCTAAGATAACTCCAAAGGAGCTAGAGACATACAACTGAGCTGTAGACACACAACTGAGCTGTAGACATACAACTGGGAGCTGGAGACATACAACTGAGTCCTGGGAGGAGGGCAGAGGGATCCAGGAATGGTTAACTTCATGCACTTTGGAGACAGAACCCAAATCCCATAGGGCTCATTTTTTCCTTCTATTCCTACCTATAAAATGGACTGTCTCAGGCTGTTGGGGATGCTGTAGCAGGACACCACAGACTGACGGTCTTATAAATAACAGACATTTAGTTCTGGTAGTTGTGGAGGCTGGATATCCAAGATCAAGGCACCTGCAGATTCAATGTGTGGTGTAAACCACCTTCTTGGTTCACAGACAGACGTCTTCCCATTGTGTCCTGACATGGATGAAGGGATGAGGGGTCTCTTTGGGGTCTCTTTTGTGAGAATACTAATGCCATCATGGGGCTCCAAACTCATGAGCTAATCCCTTCCCACCAGGGGTGGACCCAGGTCCTACCTCCTAATCCCATCCCACGGGGCATTCAGTATCCCACACAGGGATGTTGGAAGGACACACACATTCTGTCTACATCGTAGAGATAAAGGACCAACTTCGTAAGGCTGTAGTGAAAATAAAATAAGCTCACGGGAAAGACTTGGTAAGTGGGGCTTAAGAACTGTTCCATAAATGTTTAATTGTTCCTGTTAAGATGTGTGGTTCACATAGGAAATAATAAAATAATAGAATAGTGGGTTTGATCCCTCCTATGTGTCGAAAGCCCTTGTAGTAGGCTGAATTAGTAGTAGGTTGCTCAAAATTAGGTCCACATCTTCATCCCTTGACCTGTATATGTGACCTTTTATGGATAAAAGATGTGGCCAAAGACGCCATGAAGTGAAGGATCTGAGATGAGAGCATCCCGGATCAGGTTGGCCCTAAATCCAGTGATAGGTGTGTATGAGAGACGGAGGAGGAGAGACACAGAAGAGGCAGGAAGAACCCTTTCCTGGAGCCTCGGGAGGGAGTATGGTCCTGCCCCGCCTGGATCTCAGAGACCCTGCCCCGCCTGGATCTCAGCAGCCCTGCCCCGCCTGGATCTCAGACTTCTTGTCCTCCAGAGCTGGATAGATGTGAGTTATCTTCAGCTGCTGGGTTTATCAGACTTTGTTATGGCTACCCCAGGAAACTGCTATAGTAACCATAGATCTAGGATTTTTGGGAACTGACTCAGTGGAACTCTTGGCAATTTCTGGACCATCTTCTACCTAATTTCCACTTGTCCCTAAAGATAGTAACTCCGGCAGTCCCCTTTGTTTGAGGGCACGGCCTCCTTGGACCCTGTCTTGACCTATTTTCAGGTCAGCATCGAAAACAAGGGGGCCTGTCTTCTGCCCTTGCTGAGAATGTCAGTTTGGAACAAGGGAAATCTTCCCTTAGTGGCCTTAAAAGAACCCGTAGTCACCGTCAGGACATCTCCACGACTGTGACAGGTCCTGAGACCCGATTTATTTCACACCCCTCATGTCATCGGCCAAGTGCCCACCATAGGCTAAATGCCCACCAAATGCCCATGTCCACTTGTCCAATTGGCACTTCCAGCCTCTACTCTCTGGCTTGAGTCATCCTGGAATTCGGCTCCTGCACTCGGTGTCCATGCCCTTTGGGTTCCCCGACAATCGCCTGGAATTTAGATGTCCCTTGGCATGTTCCATCAGGACTCTTGGATGGGAGGTTTCCCATGGGCTCCTGTGGTCATTGCCACCTACCTTTCCTGGCCACGTGGTATGCTTTCCTGATTCTGCGCGTCTGGCAGTTTGGGGGCCCCACCCCTCCGGGTCTCCTGTGCTTACTCATGTTGCACGATAGGGGGTGGTCGGTGCCTGCTGTGTTCCTACAGCATCCTGTGTCCTCCCTGCCTCTTCCTCCGCCCGTAGCCACCACTTTGGAATTCTGCGCTTCTCCTTCCAAAGTCCGGACCTCATGTTCCTGCTCCTGGGGGATTGAGCTGAAGAGCAGCCCTGTGCACATGCCTCCAGATATCGCCTGTTTTCCTGGGGTGGCGCATTCCTGTGGGTTCCACCACCCAGCAAGGATGTGACTCGTAAGGCAGGTGTTCTGTTCCTTCGGTGACCAATACACCCCATGAGTTGGACATCAAGAAACAATTGAAACTCAGCCCTCCGTTTCCGTATAATCCCCATAGTCCTGAGATGTTCTGTTTTTGTTGGGGAGGGGACTATTTGTCACCAGATTCACTTCCCTCTTCCCTATAGGAACTGAAAGGAGTGACAATCCTGCTGTTTTGAGCAAATCATTCTGAGCCTCCAACAGAAAGGAGTCTGTTAACTCTATCTTCAAAAGAACGGGCGTCTGTCCCGTTGGGGGATAAGTACTTATGTGCTGAGCTGTGGGATCTCTCCCATGCTGCCCCTGGTGGCGCTGACTGAGTTAAGGAGCTGGGAAACCTGCACTTCGGTGCCCAGCTCCCCGATCTCCAGGCACTTCCATGTTTCCCGCAAGCATGCAAAGTCAAGAGTGCAAGGAGCTGGTCCCCTGCCTTTTTTTTCCAGAGTGTAGATTTGAGGTCAGAGCAATGTGTCCGCTGGGGACACCCCCGGCCGGTCTGCTGGGAGCCACGTGGAGCTTGATATCCAAGCATGTGCATGACTTTGCTCTGTGCTGCCCAGGTGGGGAGGTGGGCAGGTGACTTGGAGGTAGAAACACATGGTTTTTGCTAACCCAAGTCCATCTGTCCGGTGGAAGTGAAAGCCAATCACTGAGAGATCAGATTTGAAGCAAGCCAAGGGCTTACTCAAGAGGTAGACAGATGAGCAGCTGGGAGGGTGGAGGGGCAAGCCTTAACTCCACTTCCCTGAAGGGGCAAAGGACAAGTGTTTTATGATCAGAGGGGTTGAGACTGCACACGTTTAGATGAAAAGGGCAGGAAAATGTATGATGACTCATGAGGACGCATGGAGGATGTGCAGGGGGCAAACATATATGTAACATACATCCCGTGTTCAGTGTGGGGTGGACGGGTAACCCCCCAAGGAGGCAAAAGTTAGCCCCTGCATCAAGAGTTTATCTTAGGACAAGGAGAACGGGCTCTGGGCGTGCTCCCAGAACTGGGATAAGCCAGATGGGGTCTTGGGCTCCTTATCTCTGGTGAGGAATGTTCGTAGGCTACAACCCTATCAGTCCACCTTGGATGCAGGCTTCTGCAGAGCCAGCCAGAGGGTTTGTTAGCGGGGCCTGAGAAGATACGATAGCTGATGAAGGAGACACAATTCTTTGAAAAACAAGCTTTTTTTTTTCTTTTGCTCATTTCAACCTCATTAACCCTATGGGGCACGGTTTTACTCTTTCTTAGTCACGCGTCTGCACTGCCCAAGGGCAAAGACCCAGCGGGGAAAGGGAAGATGTTGCCAGGACATGTTGTGAGTCATTCTGTGCCTCTTAAAAGTGACTGCCCAACAGAACTTTCCAGAAGAGGGAAAGGAGTCGTCGTTTTCCTTCCCCCACAAGGCAGACCCGAAGTCTAGGATGCAGGTGCAATGAGGTTACGTGGGGGATGCCTGTGGTCTGGACCTTATTTGGAAATGAGGTCTTTGCAGATGTGAGTAAGGGATCTGAGATGAGCTCGTCCTGGATCGGGGTGGCCCTAAATGCAGTGACAGGTGTCCTTGTAAGAGACAGAAGAGGAGACACAGACACAGAGGAGAAGCCACGTGAGGACAGAGACAGAGATGGGAGGGACGCAGCCACCAGCCCAGGGACGCCTGCAGTCCCAGAAGCTGGAAAGGACAGGAAGGACCCCTCCTGGAGCCTCTGGAGGGAGCACGGCCCTGCCCCGCCTAGATCTCAGTGGTCCTGTCCCACCTGGATCTCAGGGGTCCTGCCCCGCCTGGATCTCAGGGGTCCTGCCCCGCCTGGATCTCAGCACCCCTGCCCCACCTGGATCTCAGTGGTCCTGCCCCGATTGGATCTCAGACTTCTGGTCTTCAGCAGTGAGACAGGATGGATCTCTGAGGTTCCAAGCTACCCAGTTTGGGGTCCCTTGTTACTTTGGGCAGCCCTAGGAAATGCACATATGTTCCTTGTTCCCTCAGGACTTAGGTCTGTGAGAGGAGAACGTGTCAGCATACCTTCTCAGTGCCTGGATGAGCTAGCAGGTGTCTTAAGTGGACAGTGTCTCAGAGGCTCCAGGCCACAAGCTCCAAGGACAGTTTGGTTTCAGCCAAATAGAATGAGGCTCTCTGTGCCCTTCTCCAGAGGGTTTCTTGTCTGTGGGAGGTGCTGGAATGTCTCCAGTGCTGGTGTGCGCCGGCTTCGTTTGCCTGTGAAAAAAGGAGGCCCCCTCGACCATTCTTTGCTCTCAATGTGGACCACGACGTCTCCCCCCATGCCACGGCATGGAGGTCTCTGTATGGCGTCTTACACATGGAGGGAGGGGTCTCCTCTTGTGGACGTGGTCAGAAAGAGGAATGTGCATAAACTGTGAAGGACGGAATGAACCAGGTTTTGTTCGGGGAGGAGGTGAGGGGTTTGTCTCTGGTATACAGGATCTGCATTCTGGAATGTTCTTTGGTGGAAGGCTCCCAGGGATGCACTTCGCCAAGCAACCTCCCCCATGGGCTAAACGCCCACCTACCCGTCAGATCCCTGCTCCTCTTGTGGGTGTCAGCGGGGCAGGACAGGCAGCTCTGATCTGGGCTGTCCCTGTATTTCCAGCTCTCTGTCCTGAGGACGCACAGAAGGTCCCCAGTGCTAGCCAGGTGTCCTCGGGGAAGAGGGAAACGCCAGTCTCTCTCTGAACGCCTCGACCAACCACCCAAAGCAAGAGTGTTTCCTACCATAGGGGTTTGAAGGAAGGTCACATAAGTCGTTCTAGTTTTTTAGTTTTGTATTTTTAAACCTCATCCGTTGGAAGAAGCAATTCCGTGTTTTCTCTGTGTTGGGGTTAATGTAGAGCCTGAAATCACCCATCATACCATCTCTTGCTGAAATGTAACGCGGAGGCTGCCGGAGGCCAGGGAAGGTTTGGGGGAAGGGCTTGGCCTTTGGAATGCCGAGGCCTGCGTGAGCACCCTGCCGTTGGAATGCACGGGGAGTTGCCTCCCCGGATGCTTTCTTAGCCCAAACAGCTGCCCTGTGATCTAAGAGATATAGGCATTGTCCCCTAAGCTATGTTTAGCGGACCTCAAAGACCACGCTGATCCGCACGTGGTTTCATTCCCGTAAGCAGACTCAGAATTCTATTTTCTGTAAGACCCCTTGTCACAATCACATGCGTGAAAAACAGAGTAATAAAGATTTATGATTGTCCTGAAGGACGAATCAAGGCGAGAGCAAAGAAGAGCAAAGGGTCTTTGTCTCTGAGCGTGGACCCCCCTTGCCTGCTCTCTTTCACAGCAAAGTCCGGAGTCATCTTTCATCCATCGGTCCGGGGAGTGCTGGCCATTCCCGGCGTCTCTGGGCAGGGAGGCTTTGCAGGGAGCCTGGCCGCCACTTCTTGGAAGCTGTGCGGGGGAGATGTGCTCTTGCATCTCCGTGCTGCACGTGACTCTTGAGTCGGGATCTATGGAAGTCGACTGTCCGTGTTCCTGGGAAGAATCTTTAACATTTTCGGGTCAGCTGTCCACGACATTCTGAGCCACCTGAAGGAAACGTGGATGAGAAACATGTGGTCGACAGTGAAGAAGGTGGCGCCATCTTCCCTTCCTCGGTGCATGGCAGGGGCCTCCTTGGTCACGTGCAAGAATCAGGACCTGCTCGGGTGAGCTCTCCCAGGGAAGCCAGCAGCAGGTGCAGCTGGACGTTATCCACCTGTAGACTCACGTGTTTTCTCACTACTGTGTAGCCAGCCACATCAAAGTACCCCTAATCCGAGCAGACGTCCTTCCCCCATGGATTTGTGGAAGGTAGCAACCCAACCTCCAGTTTTTCCAAGCCTACGGACACGCGTTATGAAGATGAATCTCCATGGGATGACTGCTTTAAATATTTAATTAGTTCTCCGAACAAACAGGAGAATCTGCGATGCGGAAGGAAAATAGAACGGAAAGCTGATCCTTCACTCAGTTACGTCTCTCATAAATATCTTCCCAGGGGCAGAGAATGTTCCTTTTTAAATGAAAAATATAAAGAAACTCTTGACTTCTCATTAGCCTCTAGAAATATGGTTATAATTTCCATTATATTAAAAACACAAACTTGGAAGAGACGCATCTGGGGGAGCAAACGAGACAGAAGGTGGTTTGGCTTGCCTCTGGCCGGGATGGCTGGCGGTTGATTGAATTTTATTTTTAAAGTGTTCAAGTAATATATTAAGTAAATGGTGAAATTCATATTCAGCCCTGGCTTTGGGCAGTTGAGTGTTTGGAGTGGTTGGGTAGTCTACTGGGGAGGAACCCAATTAAACTGTCCCATGGGCAGCTCACACACAGGAACTTCATGGAACATGCTCATTCCATTTGTCTGGGATGAGATTGTGGCTGTAACCCTTCAAAGATCAGCAGGTGTGGAGAACATTGGACCACAAAGACGCCATGCTCAGTGAAGTGACTTGAGGATCTCCTGGTAAGCCAATGCTCTTGCTGCCTCCTTGCCTTGACCACAGGGACTGTCTCCTGCCCTGTGGTGCTTGTGCTCTGACATGCTTTGCCCTGCCCTGTGGTCTCTCATCAAAAGAGAGAAGTTCTTTCTTCCTCATTTTTGCTTCAGACCCTCTTTCTTTTTTCTGACAGCCACCTGCAAGGGAACAACTTGAGATGTGCCTCAGAAAATGTGTGAGTGAATCCTGCCTGTGTTATTTGTGGTCAATATATAAATAAATATCAATAGATGTTTGGGTAGATAGATAGATAGATAGATAGATAGATATGATGGATAGGTAGATGATAGAAAGATGGTAGATGATAAATATATTACAGATAGGATGGATGAATAGTTAGATGATGGACAGATGGATAGGTAGATGATAGATAAGTGGGTAGATGGATGGATAGATGGATGGGTGGATGGATGGATAAACTGATAGAAAGATGATAGATATAGATATAGATAGATAATGGATGAATAGATGGATAGATAGATGATGGATGGATAAATAGATGATAGATAAATGGATAGGTGGATGGATGGATGGATGGATAGATGATGGATGGATGGATGATAGATAATAGATAAATACATAGGTAGATATGTAGATTTAATAATGGTTAAAATTAAAGTGTAGATCACAGGTCCCAGCGGAATTAAATGGGAATCCTTAAGGAGATACATTTTGGGGGTACACGTCAGAAAATGTCAAGGACTGGACTAGTACTGTCCCCAGTAAAAGAAGGAGGAGGGCATTGGGAACATATATATTTCTCATCTCTCACTCAACACTGTGACAGTGGTCAAGAATTTTCAGAATTATGTGATGTTTGTGACATGTCCTTTGCAAGGGAATCAAGGTGGTGCATCCTCATTGTGTAAGTAGGAAGATAAATCAGGTTCACCTTCAGGACATCAGCTCACGGAGTGGGAATACTGCACGCAGGGAAGGGTGATACTTGGCGTTCGTAACAAGTCATCAGAGTACCAGGCTCTTCACACAGATTGCGTGGAATCCTCCCCAAATGCCCCGAGATTGCCACAGCTATGTCCCTTGTAAGACACACCAAAAGTTCAAGAGGTTAAGCAAAGTCTTTCAAAATCATCGAGTCAGAATCCATGGTCCACTGGGAGGGGCAATTACCTGGTCAAGTCATTCAGGTACATGAAGACAGTGAGCGGACAAATCTGACCACTGTCCCCACCACTATCTTGTTGGACTTCCCTTAGCTTAGCTGTCCCCACCACCAACATGTTAGACTCTGACGGCTCATTATGAAGGTTGAGTACCACCTTCTTCTGGATGCAACGTTCCCACTCCTTTAGCCACATGCAACTGGTGAACAGTATGGACACAGGCTCCTGGAGGAAGCATGGCCCTAAAATGGAGAGATTTCTTTGCACCCTGACATTAGCCAATATTTGATCCTTAATGGCCTGCATGGCAACCAAGCCCCAATGTCAGTTGACTCAGGACACGGATTATAAGCAGAGTTTCATTCCCAAGTTTCACACATCCCATCCCTGGGGATTTTGTAAACAAGCTGCACCCAAGACCAAATACATCTACGTCCCTGGGCAGGGAGTGGCCCCAGCTTTGGCGTTTTTCAAGCTCCCCAGATGATTCTGTCAAAAGCAGACAGGGCTGGGAGTGACCATAGTCCAGGCTGATATAAACGTGCAAAATTTCCTTGACGACACATTTGTGTTATTGTAAGGTATTTTCTCCCATCAGCTGGAGAAGACATTTTTTTTTTCTTAGCATCCTTTGCTGAAATGAGACCCCTCCCACTATATTCATTTGTAATCATTTAAAGCCAATATTCACATCTTTGAGTTGGCCAAACTTCAATTTCTGGAGAGATGAGAGACCATAGCAGATACAATGGTAGAAGACTGCTCTGGGCAATCTCACGATAGAGGACATGGTGAGCTTAAGGGGAGCAAACTGGGAATGCTTTCCATGACATGGTCCCTCGTGGGTGTGAGTGGAAGGGTCCCATGGCATTTACTGCATAGCTCACCTCGTCCCGATGGACCTTGATGTACCTCATTTCTTTGTCTTACTTTTTTCATTAATTTAAACTTTTTCCTTCTTTCCATCTATCCTTCCTTCCTGCCTCTTTCTTTCTCTTTCTTCCTTCCTTCCTCCCTCCCTTCCCTCCTTCCTTCCTTCCTTCCTTCCTTCCTTCCTTCCTTCCTTCCTTCTTTCCTTCCCTCCCTTCCATCCTTCCATCCTTGCTTCCATCTTTCTCTTTTGCACTTTTTAAGAAACCCACATTCCCCTTTGGAATAGCAGAAGCGGTGAGCAAACCGAGGTGGATCTATCATTGTGTCCCAATGAAATCTTGCTGGAAGTCTAACTGTGGAGGAACCATGCACCCTCCCTGCTGCTCCTTGCAGGAGCTTAGAGGATCCTGGGGTCACATAGGAGCTCAACAGACATGGCAGTCAATTCCTAACAGAACTGAAATGAAAACCAAACCCTACCTGCCCCAGGAGTCCCACCTTTTATAAGGAGCCAACGATGCATACAGCTGGAAATCAGCAGGTGTGATTGCGGGCTGCTATAATTTTAGGCTCCCAGGTCAGGGCTGACCTTGGCGACTTCAACTATTCTTGCAAATCTGACAAAGATTCTGTAAATTTTTGTCAGCTTGGGCCACGGTCACTCCCAGCCCTGCTTAAATGCGTAAAACGATGGGAATGTATGGTCCAGCATTTCTGGGGGCCAGAAGTAGGGACTAGGTTTTAGTAGGTCAGAATAGGTTGTTGGCAGGGCGAATGCTGGTAAAGAAGCCATGCTGTGCCTTTTGAAGTGTCCAGAAGCCACCTGCCTTCCTTGGTTGGTAGACCCTTCTTCTGCCTTCAAAAGGCACTGGGGAGATTGGGGAGAGGACTTGGGAGTTTCCAACCAACAAGGGCAACGTCCACATGGGAAGGGAAAGGTATGCCCTGTATCTACAGTAGGATCACGATGGAGAAGTTACCCTTAGGATGCTGGGTGCCAGCAGCATCACTGGATTCCTTCCACGAGCAAATAGCAGTGTTATTTCTCCATCCACCATCGTCTTTTGGTTGTCCTGGTCATCTGCAGTGAGCAGAGACTGCTTTCATGATGGGAAAATGAACTTTGCTCTTCAAGGGTCCAGGGAAGGGCGTTAGCAATGGGGACGTGAGCAGCCGTGTGAGAGCCTAAGCCAGAGGGAGGGAGATGGGCAGCTGGGGGCAGGAAAGAGCTCCCAGGGAGGACATGGGGGAAAGGCAATCATAATGGAAGGCAAGGATGGCCTCTGGGGACAGCCGAAGGGACATTCTCAGGATTGAGGACTGGCCGTGGCCTCGTTCTGCTCACCTTGACTCCATCGCATGGCACACTCTAGGGGGGCATTATTCAGCCTGCTACAGTCCCGTGAATGGGTGTCTTTTCTCCCACCCCCTTAATTAGGTAGAACAAGCTGTTGTTTGTGTCAACATTATTATTTCCGTCATTACTGTGATTTCATTATCCTGCCTACCACAGGTGTCTGGAACTCTGCCCGCTGAATTTTGCAAATCATCTCTGTTGACTTCTTGATGAGATCTGCTCTGAGTCAGTGTTCAGGACCCCCCAGAATGGGACCCCAAAGGCTGGGGGACCACGTAGGTGTGACAGGTGTTGGCGAAGGATATGTGACCAGATGAGGTCTTGAGGTGGCACAGAGAAGTGACCCAGGTGTGTTTCTTGAGGAGGGAACGTGGTTCAGCATTGGCAAAAGGAGCAGAAGCAACCTGGGGTGTGGAGAGAAGCCGAGAGCTATAGCTGGATGTTTGTCCGTCTTCTTCTCTGCCCTGAAGGTGTTGTGCCAGGACCTGTCAGTGTGAATGTCAGGAGCGTTCATCACGGACCCTGAAATCATGCAAGACCTCCAACTGCCTTACAGGGTCTGTTGTGGGTGAATGGCATGAGCCGAGCCTACTGAGAATTTCATCCGGATTAAGACTGTTGGAGTGTGATGTTTATCAGACAGAGACATGGGCAAAGTGGGTGTGTAGCTTGTTATTCCCAGGGCTTCTCCAATGGCATGATTTTTTTTTTTGAAGGCAGAAGCAGGAATCAATACCAAGGGTTCTCCTCATTGATGTTTCCAAAGTCTGTGCTTGCAACCAGGATATCCTGGTGGTGAGCCAGCCTCAGTTTACCTTCCTGGTACCCTTGCATAGACTTCATACCCTCTAAGCTCCCTTTCTTGGGTGACTGGATTCTTCTTGGTGGAATCTAAAGACCTCCCACCTCTTGCTCTCCTAGGTCTGAAATGAAGGAGACATGCTTCATCAGCCTCTCTGTTGTGCTGGGGACAGCCCATGCACCATTCCAGCTGGTCTGCTTTGGACTGTCATGCTTTCTAAATTACAAAAAAGAATAAGCAGCAGCAAGCACATGGATGGAGGGAGGGATGGATGGATGGGTGGATGGATGGATACATGTTTGAGTGGATGGATGGATAATTTGAGTGGATGGATGCGTGGGTGGATAGATGGCTAGGTGGATGGATGGATGGATGGATGGATGGATGGATGGATGGATGGATCAACAGATGGATGGATGTTTGAGTGGATGGATGGGTGGCTGGGTAGGTGGGTAGGTGGATGGACGGACACATAAATGGATGGATGGATGGATGGATGGATGGATGGATGGATGGAAGAACAGGTGGATGGATGGATGGATGGATGGATGGATGGATGGATGGATCAATGGATGGAGGTTGTTTGAGTGGATGGGTGGGTGGCTGAGTAGGTAGATTGATGGATGGGTGGGTGGCTGGATGATTGTTTGAGTAGGTAGATGTTTGAGTGGATGGTTGGATGGATGCATGGATGGATACATAGAGAGAGAAAGGTAAGTTTATGAAAATGACAACTAGGATTTCTTCTTTGGGTCAGAAAGGGAGAATTATATCCCCAGCCCTGTGTCATTTCAGTCAGGGTGGGCCCTCCTCTCAGTGTCCTGGTGTCCAGAGAAAACCCCAGTGCAGATGTAGGGCAGTCCTAGGCATTGAGCCCAGCTGCCTCTTCGGCAAGGTGACCTTTACCAAATCCTTGAACTGTCCTGGATCTCTGTTCCCTCTTTTGTCAACCAGCACCTTCCAGACTTCTCCTTCTCTATGATATGTGGTCCTCCAGCATCCAGCTGGCAATCGAAGCCTCTTGGGGCCATGCTGGAACCCTCAGAATGTGCTCAGGTTCCTCTGGTGGGGCCATTTGTGGTAACCCCCACTCCACAAATGCCTTCTCTCACCATTCTTTCCTCACCATTCTGTCTTTCCTGCCCAGTGAGCCACCCCGGGTCAGCAGCAGTGACTCCCTGACACAGGAGCCCTTGTTCAGGGCTTGCTGAGTAGGCACTGTCTCCTGAGTGGGAACCCAGCTGGGCACAAACGACTATAGGGCATTTTTTCCAAAAGTCATGCAAATTCTTGGTCTTTTACATCCTGTCTGCAAACGCATTCACACATTCCCTCCTCCCCATTGGGCACATGCCTTCTTGACCTTTTTACTGCCACAGTGGGAAGGCTGTGTATGCTTTCTACGGGGCAGCCGGAGACATGCCCCCCCTCAAACAAGAGGGTCAAGGTTTTTGGTGTCTCCTAGAAGCCAGATAGTTGGCGCTCGGGGCCACAGCCAGCTGATTCTTGGACTGATCAGCAGGGAAGCTGAGCTGGCACCCAAGGCAATAAGGACGGGGATAGTTGGGGACTGGGTGCCATCTTCCTGCCCCAGTGGATGGCATTTTCATGACCTGGTTCTCCTGGAGTACCCTGGTTCTTTTCCCTTTCCTGGTGGGCAGTGGGGTGTATTTGCCTCCAGCTGGTCCCCAGGGCATCGCCCCACCTCGCACTGACAAAGACGGTACATGGACTAGGAGAACCAGCAGTTTTGGCCAGAGGTGTGTTCTTTTCCCCAACGGTGCCCATCGTTGAAAGAAATATAATAAGAGCGGTAGGATCAATGGCAATAAGGATCTCCCTACAGAGGTAGTGGCAGAAATCATGCCCTCATTATTGGATTTGTCTGCTTGTCTGCCTTGTAATTTCAAAGGTTATGGATGCACCATCTGTGGACATGCTCGTAAAAGTGTGATAAAGTGTAGATTGCTAACTGTGGGGTCTTTCTCTTTATGTTCGAACGAGCCTTTCTTCAGGCTAACTGCGAACCCGGGGTACCAGTCTCGTCCTGCCCGGCAAGTGCTTTGGGTTGCACGTTAACATGGTGTATAAATTTGCCAAGAAAAATACTTTCCACCATTAGGTGGTAATGCAATGTTTTCAGCCATTACACTATAACCAATTTAAAAAATAGAAATAAAAGCTGAATTTCATTTTCTACCCCTGCAGATGCACAGGACCAGAGTCACGAGCAAGTTTTAAGACTTTAACGTGTCCCCAGGGTGGCTTTAATGTGTAAAGAAGAGGGAAAGGAAGAGTTGTAGGCGACGCTGTGGAGAAAGCAGAGCCCTCCTGCTGTGCTGGTGGGCAGGTCTTATGGTGCAGCCACTGTGGGAAGCATAGAATTACCTTATGATCCTTGCGATCCCATCATCCCACTCCTACATGTGTTAACTCAAAGGAACAAAAAACAGGTGTTCACATAAATACCTCTACATCCATGTTCACAGCACTGTTCATAACAAACAGAAGTGGAAACAACACAGGTGTCCATCAGTGGATGAATGCATGAGCTAAAATGTGTTTTTCCCCCATGCGAGGAATATTACTCATCCATGAGAAGGAATGGAGCTCTGACATCTGCTACCTATGTGACTCTGTTTATATGACTCATCCAGGACAGGTGAGTCCACAGAGAGAAAGCAGGTTAGTGGTTCCCAGGGGCTGCTGTAGGGGAACGGGAGGGACTGCTCATGGAGACAGCGTCTCTCTTTAGGAGGATGAGAATGTTCTGGAACCAGATAGAGGTGGGGGTTGCATGACATGGTGAATGTGCTAAAGGCCCTCAATCGTGCACTTGAAAAGGACGCATGTCACATTATGGGAATCTTATCCCAATAAAGAAGAGATCCTAACACCTGGACATGTCCACTTACAAGTCAGATGCATGGCAGACTCAGCCCCTCCCTAGCTCTGTGGAGCCATGCTCGTAATCAGCAACATGCCTGGTAAAGGCCATTTGCTTGCAGGACATTGAAGGCTTTGTCCTGAAGGTGCTGGCCTGTCATTCTCACTGTGCCCAGCCCCACACCTTAGTCTCCACCGCCCTAGAGCCATTCATGGCTTTTCTCTGCTCGTCTCTTCCCTAGAAGCTTCTCCAGGGAATTATCCATGACCTAAAGCCCCTACCTTCCTCTGCCACCCGTTACCTTCCAGAACTTTCTGGAATCTTCTGGAAGAAGCTGTCTCTAACCACTGGCGGGCTGCAATGGTAGGAACTTAACTTTCCGCACAACTCGTACTCTGGTTTGCTCTTGTTCCAACCCAGACGTCATGGTGTTGACTCTCTTGACCCGTAACACATCGGTACTCAGAAAACATAAAGAAGAGGTATGGACCACATTTGGAGTGATAATCTTAATCGTTTTCCATAGAGAACAATCCATCTACAGCTGTTTCTTCCATGTGATTTTGATTCCAATGGAGCAAGAGATACGGCCACATTCTTGTTGCCCCAGCCACATGCTCCTTACAATAAGTTTTATTTCACCCCTGCCCTTGGATGCACACAGAACGGTGCTCTTCCAAGGAAAAAATTGAAAAAAAATAAAAATAAAAAATAAAAAAAGGGGAAAGAAACTAAGCCAAGTTCAGCTGGACCAGGAGTTCTAAGATGGAGCGAATCATCCCACCATCGATGTGGACTAACGGCATTTTCAATACTCGTTCGAAAAGAACATGGCTACTAGCCTGTCCCTTGTTTGCCTACTCGGTGCTGGAAGTTTTGTTCATGACCCTGCAAATATCTTAAAACGCCACAGGTTCTCCTCCTCATCTAAAAGTTACCGGAAATCACCAGGAGACCTGCGTCTGGATCCTTTGATTTGATGGCTATCTGCATGCATTGCACTGTTTGCCGGACACCAGATAAAGTAATGACTTAGCAATTGCCCAGGAGAATGGAATCACTTCTGACAGCTGGAACAGGTCATTCGTGATTTTTACAAGTCGTTTTACACGTGGGAGTTGATCCGGTAGGATTTGCTATCGGGTTTTTAGAGGACGCACTTCCGTGGGAGATTTTCGGCTGTAGGGTTGGTTTTAACACACCAGGTGGGTTTCCAGCAGTGGACGGATCTTATGTTGGGGCAGAACATGTATAGTCTTGGTAAGGAGTTCGTGTAAATTTGTGTGGATATGGGTGAAAATTTGCAATTCTTTGCTATATTCAGTTAAACTATAGGAAAAATTGAAGTATTGGGTCTTTCTTTTGCAATTTCTACACCTCTGCTTTATTCTTATATCATTTCCTAAGAGGCGCTAATGTGCTGTTTCACAATTGAAGAATCAATACTCTTCACTGACCCAAAGTCTCAACAGACCCAGGACTATCCAGCTGGGCCTGAGGGGGACAAGCCAGCATGAATTCAAGTACTGATTAAAATACACTGAAAACAGAATTGCCTTTTGTGAAGAGCTGCTTTACCTCAGCACAAACGTGGAGATGGTGTTCTTGAAACTGTGTTCGCAAACGGACCACTTCTGAGAAATTAGAAACCTATCTGAGCATCTTACGTTCTACTTCATAAAGGATACCCATTTGATTAAGAAATGCAATTGATTACCTGTGAATCAGAAATACAAGATATGGAAGCAACCTAAGTGTCCATCCATAGATGAATGGATAAAGAAAATGGGGTGTGTATATATACACAATGGAATATTACTCAGCCATAAAAAGGGATGAAATTTTGCCATTTGAGACAACATGGATGGACCTAGAGGGTATTATGCTACGTGAAATAAGTCAGACAGAGAAGGACAAATACCATATCATTTCACTCTTACGCGGAATCTAAAAAAAAAAAAAAAAAAAAACAATGAATAAACAAACAAGCAGAAACAGACCCTTAAGTGCAAAGAACAAAGTGATAGTTGCCAGAGGGGAGACAGATTGGGGAATGGGGAGAATGGGTGGGAGGGAGTGGGAGGCACAGGTTTCCAATTACGGAGTAAGTCACGGGAATGTATGGCACAGCATAGAGAAAGTGGGCAATGATATAATTGTGTTGTTTGGTGACAAATGGTGGTTACACTTGTGTTGACCCTAGCCTTAACATAAGAGAAGTTGAATCACTATGTTGTGTGCCTGAAATTCATGTAACATCGTGTGTCAACTAAAAGAAACACAGCCCTATGCAAAAAAATAGGAACGGCCTAAATCCTGCCCCAAATCTGTTTGATTTTTCTCTCTGCCCACAGTTGCGTATCCACGCCCCTTACCTGGAATGATAAATCACTGGAAGAAGACAGAAATGCATTGCTGAGCTCACTTCAGCTTAACCTGTACGCTTCCGTGGTCAGAATGCGGGCATCCCACCTTCCCGGAGCATCTCTGATTCTCCCAGTGGTTTATCGTTAATCTGGCAGCCATGCATGATGGAAATGGGGATTTTCTATATTGTGAGGATGATCTGTTGTTCTCTGGATGGTTGTCAAGCACTGTGGGCTTCGGGGATGGATGGTCCAGCTCCGTTTCGCCCACAGGTGGAGGCTGCCAGTCACCCATTTTGCAGGGGTACCACTCACAGGTATAGTGTCTTGTGGGTATGTTAATCAGGAACTCTGTGGGTGGTCCCAATTTCTCAGCCCAAGTGAGAAGCCAGGGTCTTATCTCTGTGTCGGGGGTGGAGCCCTGCACACCTGCAGAGAAATCTTGTCCGTGGAAGGTGCAGGGATGGGACGCAACTAAGAGCATCTACAGCAGACGCTCACAAGGAATTCCCTTCGCCTATTGACTTTGGTCATGGTGCGTGATCTGAGCAGGAGAGGGACAGAATGAGCATGGTTGACAGAGCGAGGGTCAGGGACCAGACCCACCTCACAGAGGAAGATTCCAAACCTCTCAGGCAGCTGGTTTCTGTTCCTCTTTGGAGGACTGGAGAGTGTGAAGTGATAAGGGACACAATCCTCACAAAATAGCAGGACCCAGTGCATGGCAATGGAAATCACCAAGGGCCATGTTTGTCAACTGAATCATAGCCTCATGTGGGAGGGGACCACAGAGCCTCCTGCTGGGACAGATACCTGGCTGACGAAATCTTGGCATCAGAGCCAAGGGGAGCTCCTGGCACCACCAAGATAGGAGCTGGGTGCAGGTGGCCAGCTCGCGACACCCAACCAGTTGGGTTCTGTCCATGCTCTCTCCATGCAAACAGCTCAGCGGAGGCCTTCTAGCAAACTCACTGGAGTCAACTTTTCGGGTCTATCTGTGCGTGCATGGTTTGCAGAGCCCACTGCTCATCTGGAGATGCAAGACTTTATTCACGGTGAGGACACTGGCAAACAAACACGATGATCTCTCTTCTTTGCACATGCAGTTCTGCTTTGACGTGAGTATAGTGTGCACAGGTGGCCAGCAGGACCAGCCCGTCCACTGGCAGACAGGCAGGAGCAGGAAGGCGAAAGCCATTGTCTAATGTTCCAGGCGGGTAACTCTACCATCCTCAGTGTTTTGACTCATCCAGCCTCCCTGCTCCTGGGCACGTTCAGACCCCCATCACCTGGGCTCTTGGGTTCCATCTTCTCGACATTGCTCCCCCAGGTGTGCTCCTGGCTCCAGCAGCCTCTGCATCCCCCGGGGGCTTGTTGAAGATGCCGCATCGGCCCCACCTGCCAGATGGTCTACACTGGAGGCTGCATGTGAGCACGCTGTCCCCGGGGATTCCTGAACCCATGAAAGTTGGCCACCCCGTGATTTGTCCTGATCCCCCACACGGTCCTGGAGTGTGTCTCGGTTTGTTGAGGCTCCTCTTTGTTTGAGATGTGGGTGTGAAGACTCAGAGACCCTTCCAATCTGGAGCGTGTCCTGTCTATTGGAGGACGGTGCCCTTAGGACTATGCATTGCTTATCCTGACCTCACGCGGGGCAACGGGGTAAAGATGGTCCGGTAGACATAGAGCGGTCTCCACGGCTGCGGCTGGCTCGGGCTTAGACACGCAGACGGCTTCTCTTTGCCCAGCGAGTCGCCTTTGTTCCTTTAAAAATCTGCATTGCAGAGAAAACACCTGTTTGAGTTTCAGTTCCGTGACCGTTTGTTTTTACAGAAGCTGCAGTCTCACTGGTCGTCAGCACCTCGTTCTTTGTGGTTGAAGAAGCCTGGTGCACAGCATCAGCAGACTAATGTCTCCATGGGGAAGGCGGAAAGAAAAGCCGCAGAAACCAGAGCCAGCGGAAAAGCTGTGAGCCCTGCGGAGTGGGCGGCTTGGAGGGGGCCCACTGGGGACACATCCCGGGTGGGGGTGCTCCTGCTTTGGGGGTCACTTCACTGCCTGACGTGTGTGTTTTAGCAGAAGGTAGTGCAGCAAACCAGCAAAACCCCCACAAGCCTGTCTCCCCTGGTCCTACCCACCCCCACCCCCTTCGGGAGGATGCTTGTCCTATATCCACCAATGCGGCATCCTCACTCCCCCCTGAGGTTGCAGAAGAAAGAGGAAGGACAGGGTTTCCCCGGAGAGTCGCTCACTGATTTGAGGACTCAACCAAGGAGTTTTGTGTTGTGGGATGTCTGGCTGGACTTTGTGGGAGGGCACAGGGAGAGACAGGAAAATGGGAAGGGGAACGGGGTGTGAAATTGGAGAGGGTGTGCTCTTTGGGGAGTGCACACCCTGTGAGTCATCAGAACGAGGGGAAGGAAACGGGGGCGAGCTGGGTGAGTTGGCCATGCGGACGTGTCCTCCGGGGCCCAGCAGGGCTGCACACACCCCAACAAGGTCTAGCTCTCTAGAGCTAGAAGGGAGGAGGTATTTTGGGTGTGGTTCCCCCAAAGCAGACTTGGGGTCTGACCTCAAGCGAGGCCATCCTGTGAGCTGGGGACTGACCCATAGTGAGCCCTGGAAGATGAGTCACACCTTGGAGCTCGTCAGACCCTCCTCCCAGCGGCGGCATTGGGCTGCCCCCAGAGCAGGTGACGTGATCCTGGGTCCAGTAACACCTACCTCCCTGGGGACAGTCACAGGTCCGGCCAGGAAAGCACCCCAATGTCATGGAGCTCAGAAACCTGGAAAGGATCCACGGGGACTGGACGGGCCAGAGGTCATAGCAGCTGGTAGAGCAGATCCCACAGGGTCGGGGGCTCAGCCCTGCAAGACGTCCCTCTTGAAATTCCAGACGCCAATCACCAATCCAGCTGGTCACCTGTGCTGCTGAGCCAACAGCCGCAGATCAGGGGAGGTCCCACGACATCCCCCTCCTTGGGTCCCATTAATCTGCTAGAGCGGCTCACAGAGCTCGGGGAAGCATGTCACGCACTGGATCGCTGGTCGATTAAAATAAGATGTAGCTCGGGAACAGCCAGATGATGAGATGCAGAGGGCCAGGTGTGGGGAAGCACGCACCCCTATCCCCAAGCCTCCACATGTAGGCCAACCCCGATGCTCTCCGAACACCCTCCTTTTGGGTATTTTTTTAGGGAGGCTTCATTGCACAGGCACAATGGGTGAAATCACTGCCCATTGGGGATGGATCCAACCAAGCCAGTCAGGGGGCGGGACTGGAAGTTGCAACCCTCCCATCACAGGCCAACCAGCTCCCATCCTTATGGGGTTTCCCCCAAAGTCACCCCATTCACACAGCAGAAGAGCGTTAGGACTGTCAGCACTTAGGACCGTGGAGGGTTTTCCGAGCTCAGCTGCGAGGCTGGAGTGAGGACACGCCAACACTATGCACTTTTTACACGATACAAGTTGGTGTCGTGGTTGGACAAGGGATCAGCAGACGTCTGCTTCTCTTCCTTGGAAAGAGTCCGTAAATGCCAGCCCCCTGCCCCCGGGTCAGTGGGCAAGAGGGCGGGATCCGGTCCTGCATATAGGGAGCGGTCCAGCGTGCAAGGGGACCGCTAGGCTGTGTGGTCCATCTGTTGCAATGACTCAGCAAAGCCGCCCCGGGGCCAGCACAGAAACGGGCGGGTGTGGCCGAGCTCCTTGCACACTTTAGTTAAGGGACACTGAAATTGCACTCGCAGGGCTATAGAACTGAGAACCGGCCCAACCGGGAGGCGCCCGTGCAGGCGTGGCCGTGGCTTCCCGTCCCCGCACATGCTGTGTTGATCAGACGCGGGTGTCGGGTCCTGCCCGCGAGCAGAGGGCACCCACACTCTTGATCTCGGTGCACCTCACCAGGTCTTCGCAATTCCGACACCACCCGAATATCCTTTTAACGGAGAATAGGGTTTTTTTGTTTGTTTTGCAGACTCATTCCGAATTCTGTAGTTGCTTGCACGTACGAAAGGTGATGGGTGCCAAAGGACTCCGCATTGCAGAAAGGTGAGCGGAAACAACGTGGGTGCTCCCTTAGACGGTGCTGCTGGCCCACCCCTGCCTCCCCACCTCCTTGCACAAAAGGATCCGTGACGGGAAGAAAACGATGTGGGTGCAGAGGGGATGTTGTTTTCCACTTGTATCTTGTGTCTGTTACCCAGGATCACAAACTGGGGCTGGGGGTGCCTCTCAAGACAGTGGAAATTTATTCTGCCTGAGGGCTGGCAAGCAGAGTCTGACATAGAGGAATCTGCTGGGCAGAGGCACTCCGGAGGTTCTCGGGGAGGATACGTCCACCCGGCGGGCTCTGCTCCATTCATGTGGGCTCAGAGACCACCTGTCTGATCCGAGAGGTGTTCTGCACCCCTAGGTCAGTGCTCTGCACGGAAAACAGCACCAAGACGGCATCTAACTGCATCCAAGAGAGCGTTGACGATAGGAGTCGGCTCACGTGATGATGGAGGTCGACCAGCGAAACCACCTGTACGCAGAATCCGGAAAATCCGGAAAGCTGGTGGTGTTATTTGCTGTGAGTCCAGAGGCCTGAGAACGTGGAGCTCCATGCGCGAGGGCAGGACAAGATTAACATGTCTGTTGCAGCACAGAGAGATGCCAAATCCCGGTTCCTACACTGCCTTTGGGGGGGGGGGGGGAGCTATGCTGACCCTCACCTGATTAGGTGAGGCCCACCCACGCCAAGGTGGGCCGTGTGGTTTTTTTTTTTTTTTTTTAAAGATTTTATTTATTTATGTGACAGAGAGACAGCCAGAGAGAGAGGGAACACAGCAGGGGGAGTGGGAGAGGAAGAAGGAGGCTCACAGCAGAGGAGCCCGATGTGGGACTCGATCCCGGTACGCCAGGATCACGCCCTGAGCCGAAGGCAGACGCTTTAACGACTGCGCTACCCAGGCGCCCCATCCGTGTGGTTTTTTATGGGGGGTTTTTTGTTTTTTGTTTTTAAAGTTTTTATTTATTTATTTGACAGAGAGAGAGAGCCAGGGAGAAAGGGAACACAAGCAGGGGGAGTGGGAGAGGAAGAAGCAGGCTCCCAGCGGAGGAGACTGATGTGGGGCTCGATCCCAGGACCCTGGGATCATGCCCTGAGCCAAAGGCAGACGCTTAATGACTGAGCCACCCAGGCGTCCCCAGCAAAATGAGTTCCTACAACACTGTCTTCACACGGAGAGAAACCAAATGTTTCAGATATAATTACAGAATATTTCGAACACTCATCCACATGGGTTTTTTTAAAAGCTCGATTTTTCCAGAAGTAACGTTTACTACACCAGCTCCACCGCAGAGAGGTGGGGAGGAAGGGACTGCTAGCGTCAGGAAGCACTGAGCTTCAACAAATCAAGTTGTGGGTTTTTACATCAAATTCCCTTGCCGTTGGGAAATAGCTCAATCACTGAAACCTCACCGGGGTGGAGGGGGGGGAGCGGGAAATACTTCCCCAAATTCTTGTCCGTGTTTTGTGTTCACTGCTCCTGAGCATAACTTGAAGGGTAGTACGCCCGCTGCTCGCATCATGTTTTATTTATTTTTTCCTTCCCCATGGATTCCACAAAGGATCTGAGAAGACTTCCAGAAGGAATGCTTTTAGTTTGACTTTTTTTTTTTAAGGAAAAAATAGCAACATTGTATGAATTGGGACAAGAAATAAGTGCTTTATATATATGTCAAATATCTAACACCTGTGAATGGGATCTTGTTTAAAAATGGGTCTTTGCAGGTATAATAAGTGAAGGATCTGAGATGAGCTCATCCTGGATCACAGTGGCCCTAAATCCAATGACAGGTGTCCCTGTAAGACACAGGAGAGGAGACACAGACACAGAGGAGAAGCCACATGAGGACAGAGGCAGGGATGAGAGGGACACAGCCACCAGCCCAGGGACGCCTGGAGCCCCAGAAGCTGGAAGAGGCAGGAAGGACCCTTCCCTGAAGTCTCAGGAGGGAGCACAGCCCTGCCCCACCTGGATCTCAGCAGCCCTGCCCCGTCTGGATCTCAGACGTCTGGTCTCCAGAGCTGGAGGAGCATGAATTCCTGTCATTGTAAGTCCCCAGTTTGTGATAATTGTCACAGCTGCCTGAGAAAGTTCAACTATAATCTGCTCTCTTCCCTGAGACCTCAGGCTGCTGCCTTCTCCCCACTATCAGCCACAGTTCCTGACCCAGAGCCCAGTCCCCTGCAGCCACTCTGGCTCAGGGGTCTACAGCTCCAGGAAACAGCCCGGGGGGTGCCCATCCCTGGCTTCCCCATCCTTGCATGGCTTCTTCTAGCCCTGCTCACACCTGGGGCTCTTGGCTGTGTTCCCTCTATCTCATCCCCACCAGGGTAGCTGATAGACCATGCGTTTCCTGCTACCTGGTCTGGCCTGTCTCCTTCCTGGGGACCTGCATTCTTAACACCAGTTCCTCAGGTGTGTGGTGTTTCTGATGGGGCCAGCTTGATGCCTTCAGTGCTTTCACATCCACTTTCATTTTCTGATCCTATAAATGAACTGGACCCAGCAGCCAGGCATAACTCAAAGCAATGGAAGCCCTTCTCCTCCCTCAAGAATTCCTGGAAAGACAGCGCGGGGATTCCCACCCTCTGTGGTAATGAAGCAAGAAGACGCTGTGGTATCAATCTGAAAGAGCTCATTCAACCAGCACCATGGGAAATTGGGGACCATGAACATACCCAGTATTTGTTGCATATTTCTCCCAGAACTTAGTATAGAGCTGGCGTTCCATAAATGTCTCTTGGTTGGCTGATACACGATAACCTGTCTGCCACGCTTCATGGATATAGGAGTTGGTGGAAACGCAAACGCGTCCCAGTGGGTTGAATGGCTGAGTGTTGAGTTGGCCGTGGCTGCTGTTTCTTGAGTAGGAGTGCGCTAGTCTTGATGTCTTGGTTTGGATTTCATGGTGTAGCTTCATGGTAAAGTGTTCCATTGACGGGCAGCTGGCTGACACAGGACGACCGGTGCTAATCTTGAGTCCCTGCCATTTTCCGTGAGCCCATAATTATTTCAAAAACGGGAAGTACTGTGTTTTGTGTGTGTGTGTGTGTGTGTGTGTGTGTGTGTGTATTTAATCGCACTGAAAACAGTTTGGAAAAGTGGTATGTTTTATATTTTGTGGTGTACTGCAGAATCTAAATTCCCTTTGGAATCGTGAAATAGTGGGTCCGTCACCAAAAAGTACCGCGTGTGTATCTTTGAAGTCGGTTTGGCGTGATTGGTTGTAGAAGAGAGGCAGTTTCAGAGTGACGTGTAGCGCAGTGAGTTTCCTGTTTCTTTGAAAGCAGGGTTAACCATTCACCAGAATCCCTGATGAGATCAGAATAAAGTAATGGGTGTGTAAACACAGACGCACACACACACAGCAGAACACATGGATGGAATTGCCATTTATTGACTCGCTGATGGAAAGAACACAGAAGCAGAAGGTCCAGGCGCCCTGACTCTCCAGGAGATGTGCATGCAGAAATGAGGTCTTTCAATGTCACGTTACAAGTCAACAGCCTTGGGTCCGTTTCCTTGATTTTATAATAAGGGTGTTAATTTCCTCAAAAGATCACAAAAGCACTCCAGATGTAGAGCTGGCCATCACCCCACTTGGTATGGCCAATACAATAGGAAAAGAGGAATATGTGGCTTATATTCAAGTAAATGTTTACTGAATCCCTTTGGGTTTCTTCTGCACATAGACAGCCAGTGTAGACCAACTACAGGAATCCTCTGGAGATCTGGGAGGAACCTATCAACCACAGACCAACTCACTTGACCTTGACCTCCAGCAAGAATTAATTATGGAAAGCAACAGCTGGAGAGCTGGTTTCCATTTATGAACGGAACATCTTGTATACTTCCCCTTCCTCCAAAACCAAAGGGATTGCAAACTCCTTGAGGATGTTATTTTGAGCCCCTGGAGGTGATAGGAAGAAGGTTGAGGCCTTGGTGAATAGTTAAGAAGGTGCAGACGTCTTGTTGGGAGGAGATGATGCCCGAGGAACTCCAATGTGTGCAGCTGTCAGTTTTTGCAGCAGGACGAAGCCCTCCAAAATCTGATGTCTTAAAACAACCAACATTGGTTTCATTCATGATTCTGTGTCTTGGCACTTGGGGCTGGGGTCAGCTGGGCAGTTCTCCTGGGGTCAGCTGGACTCACTCATGAGTCAGCGGTCAGCTGCTTGGTGGATGAGGCAGGGCCGATTTGTGGCTCAGCCAGGACAGCGCACCTGGGCTCCACGGACCCTCTCGGACGTGAGCATATGGCGGCCAGGCAGGTTTCCAAAGCAGGGAGCTCAGACACTCAGCAATGTTGCTGTTCCGTCTGCTGCATTCCATTGACCAAAGCAAGTGACAGCATCCGTGCTGGGAGCATGGGCTCCACCTGTCCGTAGCACAAGCTGCAAAGTCACCCTGCAGAAAATGCTGACACGGGGAGGGAATTAATTGCACTCACTTTTGCAAACAATCTTCGCAACAGTCAATGCCTGAGGGAATGTCGCTCACCCACAGCGTGTGTTGAGGACTCCCCAGCCTGGGCCCTACTTTGCATTTGCAAAATGAACTGTGCTTTGCATTTCTTAGTGCTCTGTTAAAATAGCGTCAGACCCCTCTGTGCAGGGATCAGCCTTTTGCCGTGGCGGCGTGAACTTTATCTCGTGTAAGCTACTGGCTTTACTCTTCTGAGCCTATTACTGAGATGGTAAGAGGATGCAGTGTGGTCTTCGTATCCCCGAGCCAGGAACACTTCAGAGGAGGACCGTTAGAAGGAGAGAGAATGGGGTGTTTTTCCCCGTGCACGCATATGGAAACCTTCCTGCCCACAAGGCACATCACAGGAAACCGCCCACTCTTGGCCAAAAGTCAATGATTTATGGCCGTCCTGTGGTGTAGAAGGGTCTTCCAACCAACAACCGGCGGCTCCCGCCAGCCGTCATCCCTAACCGGACATACGTCGATCCCAGGCAGATTGCTTTGGTGAGCCCTGGAAAAGCCAGGAACACTGGCAGGAAGAAATGGGGATTTTAGTGTCTGGGGAGAGGAAGTAAATGTTCCAAAAAGTTGGAAATATATTCTTTACTTGGCTCATAAATAACCCTGATCTGAACAAGAAATAATAAATTCCTCCCTTCCCAAGTTCTCTGGAAAGGATCCCCTTCTCTCCACACTGCACGTTAAGGTTCTCAAAATCTCTCTCTGCAGAGACCAGGGGGCTTCCCAGATTTCCTCTTGTTCCCCCACATCTGCCCCATGAAACCATCCCTTTAGTCAGCCTTCAGTGAGCTACCTGTCTGAACCAAATCTCAGCCTACAGTCATCCACCTTACAGTGTTTCTGGGGTTTCCATTCGTCTCTGGATGAGATGACACTACTTGGTAAACATGCAACTCCATCCCGATCCGGTTCCAGGCTACCTTCCCAGCCAGACCTCCCTACGCTTTCCCCTACTCGTTGCATGCCAAGGATGTTTTTCCCCAGCGTCCGCATCATTGCTCATGCAGGAAAACCCTCTAGAATGCATCCCCACCCTCTCTCTATCTGGAAACCCCGTAAGAGTCTTCCAAGACATGGTTTAAATGTAATGTCCTTGGTGAAACATTTCCAAGCCCTCGGGCATGGTCTCTGATTTCTCTTCCTCCCCATGGCTCTCTGCTCACCATCATAGTGTGTAGACTGTAGAGCGTTTTCTAGTATCCCTCAAGAGATCCAATGGGCTATTTGCTAACAGGTGAAATGATTTATTCACCTTCCCATGCTCAGTACCTAGGTCAAGATCCTGGGCATACCATATGCTAAATAAAAGTGTGCTGGATATATGAACCTAATTTCACATGGTCTTGCGTTAGAGCCCCATGCCGGAACATGCTTGGGACAGCTGTGCCTCACATACCGTGGATATTTCTGTGTCATGTCCACTTCTAGAGTCTTACCATTCCCATCTCTTGAAATTGGCCGCATATTTGTGGGTGCTTTGAGGAAGAGACACTGCATAAGGGCTGACTTGGTTTTCTCTCTCTCCTTCTGGAAGGTCACTGTGGGAATCCAGCCATCGTGATGTGAGGAAGCCCAAGCCGCTGGGAGGTGTTCTGTTTCACCAAACGTCTCAGCTGGGGCTGACTTCATGGGCTGGCGATCTGTGCAGTTGGGCCTTCTCTCAGAAGGGGGCTCCGTGCTTGGCTTAATGCTCCGTTGCCGCCATCTTGAAATTCTTAATGACGTTTGGACAAGGGGCCAAAGTTGGCCTAGCCCCTGCCAGGTTGCAGATTTTTTTTTTAGCAAAATGCATGTGTGGCTGCCTTAAACCACTAAGGTTTGGGCAGTATGTGACACAAAACTGGAACCGTGACACATCTTAGAATTAATACGTATGTTAGCTTTTGCCATTTTCATGGAGTTTTACAAATATATACCCTTTGCGTATGTATATATTCACACATGTTCTCTGTGTCTGTGTGTCTGTGTGTGTGTCCCTGTAGGATAAAGAAGAGGACCAGGAGCTTCATCATCTCAATGCATAGCCGTTTGTGGTGAGCTCAGTTTTGGTTTGATGCGTTCAGTGGAGTAACGTCACCTCCAAAGTGCAACGTGTGTGTCTGTGTTGGGCTTTCACCCAGGCGCTGAACTAGAAACAGCACTGAGACTGCTCACAGACTTAGCTACACACAAATAAACAGAAATAAATTCAAACAGATCTTGTTCCATGTTCTGTGTTTTGGGAAACCATAGGACAACTCCCTCTGGTCCATCACCATGACCATCATGGCCAACGTTTGTCATGGAGAAGACCCCACTCTGGGTCCTGGCCACAGTGCTAGCAGCCCACACAGACTGCAGACGTAGAGACAGAGAGGATTCATGTTTCAAATACAGTTCCGTTGGCTCCCCTTATCTGCAGTATGGGAAAGAGATAATCCTCCTGAGGGATCACCGGAAGGTCAGCAGTAGCCCAACGTGAGGTCACAATGCCTACGTCACCCACCTCACTTCATCTCGTCACGTGGACATTTTATCATTTCAAGTCAACACAAGAAGAAGAAGGATGAGTGCAGAACAATAAGATATTTTGAGGGAGACAGAGACCGCATTCTCTTAACTTTTATTACAGTGTATTGCTCTAATTTTTCTATTTTATGATTAGTTATTGGGTTTTTTTCCCTTCGCGTGTTTGTTTTTAAGTAGGCTGCATGCAGAGCGTGGAGCCCAACACAGGGCTTGAACTTACGACCCTGAGATCGAGACCCTGCGATCAAGACCGTGAAACCTGAGCTGAGATCAAGAGTTGGATGTTTAACCGACGGAGTCACCCAGGTGCCCCTGAGTAGTTATTGTTAATCTCAGGCTGAGCCCGGTTGATAAAATAAACTTTACCAAAGGTATGCGTGTTTAGGGGGAAATATAGTATATACAGTGCTTGGTACCATCTGTAGTTTCAGGCATGCACTTGGAGCCTTGGAACATGTTCCGTAAGGATGAAAGGGGGACTCCTGTACCCTGGAAAATTGATTTGCTCTTGATTCTAAGCCAGACTAACCACGAACTTTAGCTCCTTAAACAAAGTAGTCGTTTGTATGTTACACACCTCCATGACGTCTTTTGATTTCTGCAGGGGACCCAACCCACATTACATTTAAGAGGGGAAAAATATATACACACACATGGACTTTTTGCTAAATCAATTAAATTACTGTTTTTGAAATACACTGGACCACTGACAGGCACAGACCATGAAGTTTCCAATGTAAAAACTCTAGTTTACAACACACTTTTTATCTTTGGTTGCTGCGAGCGCTCTGAGGAAAATGCCGGTGGTTTGGAGGCAGTCAAGAGGCAGTGAGGTACAAACAGCCTGGACTCAGAATAAAGAAAGTCTTGGTTCTAATCCCAGCCCACCACTCAAGAGCTCCATGGGCTCAGGAAGTTTCCTCATCAACAGAATGGGCTAGTCAGTCCAATACCCCTATTTTATAGCTGTTTCCCAACATGGGCATCAGTTAAATATGGCACAACGATGTCTGGTAAAACGTTCACTTGTTTGTTTGTCCATTCATTCACTTATCTATCTATCTATCTATCTATCTATCTATCTATCTATTTTTCTATGTATCTATCCATCCATCCATCCATCCATCCATCCACTCATCTATCAATCATCTATCTATCTATCTACCTATCCATCCATCCACCCTACCATCCATCCATCCATCCATCCATCCATCCATCCATCCATCCACCCACCCATCCATCCACCCACCCATCCATCCACCCACCCACCCATCCATCCACCCACCCATCCATCCATCCACCCACCCATCTATCCACCCACATATCCACTGACACATCCATCTACCCATCTTTCCACCTACCATTCTACTGACTCAGGAAATTTCTCTTCAACATCTGTTCAACAGGCACCATGTATAATGGCCAGATGCCTCTTAGCTATTTGGACTGCCCATAAGGAATTCACAGCAGGTCTCTAGTATAAACTGCACCTCACCTCTGTTAACAAAGACCAGAAAGAAAAGTGGTTTAAATAAGACTGAAGCAAATCTGACTTTAAAAAAAATAAGATAAAAATTTTACTTCCCTCTCCCATAAACGAAGTCCAGAGGGTCAGATTAGGGCTGATATGGCCATTCTGCCATGCCACCAACACCAAAACTGGTTTTCTCTCTATGTTCAGTCGTCCTTCAAGAGTAGCTCCCATCCTCTGGTTTACCTCCTTCTCCAGGCTGGCTGCTGGGGCTCCAGGCATCACCTTGGTATTCTAGGCAAGCACAAGACAAAGCAGGGAGAAGGCTCAAAGGGCCCCTTGCCGTCCATCCACCCACCTTTTAAGGAATGCTTCACAAGTCTTCTCCAACAATTTCTGCTTACGTTTATTTTATTGACCAGAACTTACTTTTTGGTTATACCTTGCTGCAAGGGAGACTGAGGAAATGGTCTTTTAGCTGTCATATTGCCAACATCCATTAAATCAAAGTCCCTTAGTATGAAAGAAGGTAGAAAGGATATGAGATGGACAATGTGTAGTCTTGCATGTACACAAGATGGATGGTTGGATGGATGTTTGGATGGATGGATGGATGGATGGATGGATGGATGGATGGATGGATGTTTGGATGGATGGATGGATGGATGGATGGATGGATGGATGGATGTTTGGATGGATGGATGGATGGATGGATGGATGGATGGATGGATGTTTGGATGGATGGATGTTTGGATGTATGGATGTTTGGATGGATGGATGGATGGTTGGATGGATGGATGGATGTTTGGATGGATGGATGGATGGTTGGAGATTTACATGTAAGGGTAAGTGTGGACATTTATATACATGTATATCTATGTTCGTGTCTCTGCGTGTGCATGTGTGTGCCCTTATAGGCCAAAGGTAATGATAAGAAAGCTTCATTATCTAAATGCTCAGCTTTTCATGGCAAGCTTATTTTTGTTTTGCTTGCATTCAGTGGATTAATTAAGCATCTGAAAGGCAGTCTCTGTGTGTTGGGCTCTCAGCCAGGTGCTGAGATAGAATAAAAAATGTGACTGCTCAAAGACTTCAGGGAGACTCAGATAAACACAAATAAATACATGTAAATCTAGGGCTATTAAAACTAAACACTGCTCTCCGACGCAGGGCTATGGCTGCTTGATTTCACTGCTGTATTCCAGAGTGGGCCCTCGGGCAGCTGTTGAGTGGCTGAGCATGCTGAGTAGTCACGGAGAAGAGGGATCCCAAGGAACTTGAGGAAGACAAGGCTGAGGAGAGGGAGCAGGAGCTGGGTAGGTGGGGACTCAGAGGAGGGAAGTGCTGGGGGGCTTTGCCCTGGTGAAGACATCCTGGCCAAAAGGTCTAGTGCTGCCCAGGCTTAAAGAACAAAACCTGAACCTTGAAAGAGCAGTGGAGCTGATCTGAGTCAGGGTAACGCACTGGTTATATATACAGATCGCAAATGTGTCAGTTTTCACTGACGATCCAAGAATAATTCAGGCATCAGGAGAAAGTCTGGCTAACAAGATTTGGTGTGACCAGGAGCTAAGAACATCCATCCACCCACCCATCCCTCATCCATCCATCCACCCACTAACTATGCATCCATCATCCATCTCCCTGCTTACTTGTCCAGAGGCGAGCTGAGAGGGTAATCAGCCTCCATCTTATCCAGTGGCCATCATCATATTCCAGGAGCTAGCTCCTTCTTGAAGTTAGGGCCACACTCTGGGGACATTCCCCCACATTTTCACTCTTACAGTTTTAAAACACGTTCACCTCTGAGTTAGAAAATAAGGCAGATTCAGCACGGAGAGTTTAGCAAGTACAGATGACAAAGACATCCCTTGCGTTACAAGAAATAATCAGGGCCACAGGTTTGGCGTGTATCCCGCGACGTTCTCTTAGACCCCGGAGAGCGTTTCTAGGCAATGTGTATGGGTTTAGGCTGTGCTTTTTTCATTTACGAGGACTTGCAAATCCTTCAACGTACCGTAATGCTTTCTTTTTCTTTTTCTTTTTTTTTTTTCTTTTTTTTTTTTTTAAAGATTTTATTTATTTATTCGACAGAGATAGAGACAGCCAGCGAGAGAGGGAACACAAGCAGGGGGAGTGGGAGAGGAAGAAGCAGGCTCATAGAGGAGGAGCCTGACGTGGGGCTCGATCCCATAACGCTGGGATCACGCCCTGAGCTGAAGGCAGATGCTTAACTGCTGTGCCACCCAGGCGCCCCCCGTAATGCTTTCAAAACGCTGCTGTTTCCTGGCGTATGTGGATTACCTGTTGCGTCTGTGCCTTGACGCTTGTGTTGTGGGATGTTTGTGCATTTCTGCTCTTCTGCTGTCGTAAATAATACCCTTGTAAGCGGAGGTTGCTAGGGAGTGAATGTTTGCATCCCTCCAGAAATTCAAGTGCAGAAGCCCTGAGCCCAGTGGGAGGGTATCAGCGGGTGGGGAACGTGACAGGTGACAGGACGGATGTCTGTGGTGTTTTGGAATAATGGCAGCCTGTGCCAGCTTGACTGTGCCCCTACCCAGAACCAGAACGGAGTCTTGTTCTCAGCTCTCTCCAGCTGGGTAAACAGGGCCTGGGGTCATGGGGGTGGATGCCAAAGTCCTGGGCCAGCCGGGGCAGGGCTGTGCATCCGATTCCAAGCACCTGGTCTCGTGCTGGGCTCCCCGCTGCTTCCCTGATCCGTTTCCTGGTGAGGGGTCCCCCGGGAAAGAAATACCAGGCACAGCTTTCTGGACAGAAGACACATCATAGGGCACCTGGGGGGCTCAGTCGGTGGAGCATCTGCCTTCAGCTCAAGTCACGATCTCAGGGTCCTGGGATCGAGTCCTGCGTGGGGCTCCCTGCTCAGCGGGGAGCCTGCTTCTCCCTCTGCTGCTGCCCCTGCTTGTGCACTCTCTGTCTCCCTCTCAAACAAATACATAAAATCTTAAAAAAAAAAACCACCCCAAAGAAACAGAAGACAGGTCATTTTAGGTCCCCCCCAAGCATTTTGTGATCTACCGCCGATCGCCTCTACTCGCCCCTGCACACTTCTTGCAGAACTTCCTACGACGTCATCATGACAAAAATATACACAAAGCTCAGCAGTTAATGATTTTTTTCTTTTTTTTTTAGGAGAACGAAGGGATGGAAAAACAAACAGTCTCTACCCAGCCCGGGGCCAGCCTGACGGAATCAGACACAGGAAACCAGGCGTACAACTCCCCTCACTGCGTGAAGGCTCGAGGTGGACCTGGTGCACATTCCGGAGTCCCTTCGGCAGGACTGCAAACCCCTGTGAGCTCCCCAAACAGCAGACCGGCCGGAGCCAGAGTATTGACAACACTGAGCCTCGCTGACCCTTGTGAGGTCCATCAGCTAGGATCTGGACTCTGTCACCTTAAGAGGACTTCTGCCCCGGGTCCCCCACCTTGCAAGCCCCCTTGTGATCATGCGTGCACCCCGAGCTTCAAACTCCCCCCCGTTTTGTGGTTCGGAGAAGACACTGCTTTGGGAAATTGCAAGGAAAACCCTTCCTTTTCCCGTTCTTTGGTTTGGTTGTGTCTTTGGGCTCCAGGGCCACAAAGAGGCGACCCCAGCGTTGGGTTGCACTGGGGACAGAATTTTCCCCAGGAGATGGGGACAGTCCCCCATCTGCTGCAACCTGGAAAGCCTCTTGGAATGTCCCCCCATACAGATTTTCTGTTCTGCAAACTTTTCTTCCAAAAGCTGAGGTTGTCTGCCACCCCAGTGCCCCCCATGGCTACGGTCTTTTCTCTTCTGCCTTATAAGTTTACTTTTTTCTCTGTCCTTTGGGTTCTTGGGGCCCATGTTGAGACCCATTTTCCAGGTCAACAGACAAAGCCCAGTGGTCAACAAAGGATGCTCTCTGAAAGGTGGGAGAAGGACTAGTCCGTAGGTGTGTGCACGCATGTGTGCGTTACAGGGACTGTCAAACACGCCCAGACCTCCCTCCCGTCCTGCGTTCCAACCGGGATAATGCACGCAGAGCTAGAATCCTGCTCCAAAAGGACCTTCCTCCCTCCTCCCTCTCTAGGTCTTAACGTATGCCCTTCAAAGCTCTTTCCAGTGGCGCTTGGATACAACTCAGGAGCCTTCTTCAATTAATTTAATTTTTATTCTGGAGCTTAGAACGTCTCAACGCCACAGCATCTGCAAAATATGAGGGAAATGTTCACTTTGGGCCAAGGAAGGTGGCAGTTAAAAAAAAAAAAAAAAGGAAAGAAAAAGGCAAAGTCAACTTCACAGATTAGTTAAGAGAGGTGTTCAATATGCCTGCCGGTAGGAAGATACATTTTAAAAAATAAATAAAAGGGAAAGCCTGGCTTTTGGTGCAAGTGACAATACATACTGATGATAGCTGACGATGGGGAACCTAGCCCCTCGGGGATAAAAATGCGAGCCTAGCCTGTAGAATGGGCTGGAACGCTTAGGGTGGCGTGGACAGGGAAGTTTCAACCGCGGGGCAGCCCAAGGGACCGAAGTTAAAGATTGTCCAGGTTGAGGTTTGATTTTGAAGGGGTGACAGGGCTGAACCGGAACAGTCCGTGGGTGGGAGAGGGGCCTTTGCATTTTGAGTCTGGCCCAAAGTACACTTGGTTTCTTTCACACTGCTGACTTAACCTCAAGGTGCCAGAATGGCTGCAGCAGCACCAACATCCCTTTGCTGCCCAAGAAGAACCTCCTGTGTGCCCAGGCCCAGGGTCCACATGCTGCACTGGCCCTGAGGCTGTGGCTGGGGAAAGGGGAAGTGCAAATGGGCTGCATGGGGGATGAGTCAAGGCTGCACGGGGGACGAGTAGAGAAAGATGTATACAGCAGGTGCACGGGGACTGAGGGCAGGTGGTCTCTGGCTGGGCCCCAGGGGTGTAGTCCAGTGCGCCTGGCCTGCCTTGTGTCTGTCTGAGCCTGGTAGGTGGAGGTAGGTAAGAGCACCTGGACAGATGTCCAGATGCCCTGGGAGGAGGGGCCCTAACTCCTGCAGGGGTGAGGAGAGCGCCCTGGACTGGAGCTGGCCAGTAGGGAGGTAGGGTGTGCAGGGTGCAATGCAGGAATCTGACTCAGGGATTTTTTCCCCTTCTGAGACGTTCTGTACCCTGAAGGAACACGGAGAGAATATTAAGCTAACATTTCAAAAAAAAAAAAAAATATTGATAGTCTGGGACGGAGACCAGCCCCAAGACGGGGGTCTGCACCGCCGTAGCCAGAGACCCACCAGGGCGCCAGCCACCTCCCAAGGGGAACAGGAGGGGTTTCCTGCCTCTCCCCCTCTGTGTGAGCGCCCACCGCCCAGCCTGGGGTGGGGTGAGGCTTCCGGAAGCCCCTCCCAGGGAGGTCCTGGTTGAGGCTGGGGAGTAGGGGGCTGCTGTGCATCCCCAAAGCTCCCACCCCTGCTGCAAGCTCTGTCCGTTCAGAATGGACTTTGGGATGGGACTGGGGGCTGCCCCGGGGCCAGGGAACTACATACAGTTCCGGGAAAGGAGAGCATTTCCCTTTGCCCCCACTTCGGGTTGCTCGTGTCCCCGTTAGGAGATAGGAGCAGGGAAGGGGCTCCGCGGGTGGTTTCGCGTTAGTCACTTGGGCGTTCTTGGGGGCGTGGACCCCGTTAGGGGCTGTGGACACAAGGAGGGGCCCCACTTTCTGGGTGGGGAGGGGGTTATTTGCTCCCTTCCGGGCCGCCCTGGGGTCGTTAGGGGAGGGTAAGCGGCCCCCACTTTCCGAGCAGGGAGAAGGGGGTCACTTGCTCCCGTCTGGGCCGCCCTGGGGTCATTAAGGGCGCGTAGAAGGCCCCCACTTTCCAAATAGAGGGGGCCACTTGCTCCCTTCTGGCCGCAGTGAGTAACCAGGCCTCCCCCGCTCGTCCCCTCCCCTGCGCCAGGCCCGCGCTGGGGTGTCCCGGGCAGCGGGCGGGGCGAGCTGAGGCCAGGGCGGGGCCACGGGGCGCCCCTCCACCTCTCCCGCCCTGGGCCCCGCCCCGTGGGCACTCCAGCCGCCGCAGCCGCCACCGCCACCCGCGGGCCCCACTCCCGGGACGCTTCCTGCGCGGCGCCCCGAGCACCATGGCTCGCCGGGCCGCCCTCGCGCTGCTGCTGGTCGGCCTGCTCAGCACCCTGGTGCCCGCCCACGGTGAGCGATATGGGGATTTGGGGGGCTTGGAGGGCGGGGCGGGCGGAGTGACCCGGGGGCACGGGCCCACCCGGGGACCCGCATGGGGACGCGCGCGCCGGGACCCCAGGGAGGGCCGCGGGGACGTCCTGCAGGAGGCGGGCCTGGGAGGGGGCAGCGAGGACCCCCGGGCCCTCCTCCCCGCCGGGCAGGACGCGCCTTGCCAGCGGGTAGCCAACGCCCCAAGGAGGCGGCCGCACGGCCCTCCAACTTTTTTCCTGGGCGGGTTTGGACTTACTCCAGAGGGGAAATGCACCGTGTGTTTTCAAAATCACAAACTCCGATAGCTGGAGGCACTCGCGCGAGCCGCCGGCCCTGGGTGCCGGCACGCGGGAGACTTCTTAGATGCCCCCATCCGCGTGTGCACCCCCGCAGCGGTCGGGGTCCCCCCCTGGCGCGCCCCGGGGCCCCTGTCTTTGTTGGTGCGCGCGGAGCCACGCCCTGCGTCCCGGGGCCTAAATTTGGCCTGGGCTGTGCCGCCTGCGAGCCGGCGGAGCGGGGGTGGGGGTAGTCCTGAACAACTTGGAGAGCTGGGCACGTTCAGAAGCACCGAGCGCCCACGCCTGGGGACTGGGGCGCTCGCTGAGCGCGCTGAAAAGAACGGTGTTCGCAGCAGACTGCTCGTGTGCTCCAGTGGAGAATTCAGAAAACACAGAAAAGGTGTCAGGAGAAGGGGAGGCCGGGGAGCCCACCCCCGCACCCCCCGTTCCGCCCTCGCAGCCCAGGCCTGTTTCTGGCTGTGGCCTGTTTTGCTGTCCCTCTCCGTTTCAAGGGAAACTTGCCATCCTGTTTCCCTCTCTCCGTCCTTTCCAAAGCTCGGATTTTTTGCTGGGCATGGCGTTTTGAAAGCTTCCCCCTACCTCACGGTTATTGCCCTCGGCCTCCGGGACCCACGCGGGGACTGTGGCGAGACTGGTAAGGGGGCAGCGGGGCCCACGGCTGCAGAGTTTCAGGACCCGGGTGCTCCGAGGTGGATACATTTTGCAAACAGGAATCATGACCCCAAGGCCTGCACGGTGCTGGGCGTTTTCCCTGTTGTTGGAGGACCTCCAGTTCCGGGCTAAGCGCTTGACTTTAGAGTCCTTGGCACCCCGGTTGTTTTAGGGGAGGATTTGTGAATTGCTGTGGGCGCCTTGTAAATGGGGCCCCGTGGCCTCTGGTGGCTTCAGGGGACATTAAGCCTGGTCTATGGGGGAACCTGTTGGAACATTTTAGAGCCTGCCGGAGAGGGCCTGGCATGGCTTTCCAGGTTTTCTCTTTCTTCCGGAATAAAGGTCCTTTTTCTTTCGGCTCAGGCTGCTCCATTTCTATGGGTTTGTCCCCCCCTGGGGTTGTCTTCCTGAGTTTGCTTGCATACCTGCTTGGAGGGCTTTCTGTAGATCCCTGTGGGTGTGTTTCTGCACTTTGCCTTCAGCACCTCCCCAGGGCTGGGGTCCAGGGAAATGGATGAGGAGTGGTTCTGGTCCCTCACGACGGGACTGTCCTCTGGGGAATGGGGGCTGCCAGAACGGTGACCGTCTTATCATTCAAGAACTCAGTGCGGTGACGTGGGACATCGTGGCGAGCCGCATGGGGGGCTCCCTCTGCTCCCAGTTCTGCTCACAGAGCTGGGACAGCCTTCTGTTCTTGGGACCCCACACAAGTCCTGTTGTGATGTTGTTGTTTTTTTTTTCTTAGAGAACCCCACAGTGCAATTCTCCGGGAATTATCCGATTTCTGTACAGATGGTGCCGGGCAACTCGAACACGGGGGATGATTTTACGAAAATTACTGGTGGCAGTGGGGTGGGGGCAGGGAGGCGAGGGGAGCTGGCCTCGCCCCAAAACAGCCCAGAAAGGTTGGAAGGATGGAGCTTTAGTAAGTGTTCATCTTTTTAAGAATGCACGCCCCCCCCCCCACACCCGTCCGTACTTGATCCTTCTGGGGTGGGGGTGGGGGGGCAGGAACCAGCTGTTCCAAAGATACAAATGGGTTTTTTTAATCAGGAAAGTGCTTTCCAGTTGGCCAAGGTCAGAACACACTTTCCTATAGAAATATGTGTTTGCTGTGGTTTGCACAATGGCTATAAAACCCCATTGAGCCTGGGGACAGACCTTTGCTTTTAATAGCATGGGGCGCATTTTAAAGTGCTCAGGACCCAGCCACCCCCCCACCCCCCCCCCCACCCCCGTTTCCTGGCTTTCTTCTGAGATTCCCGTGGGAATGGAGGGATGGATGGAGGAGAGGTAGTAAAGATGCATTTCACCTTTCCAAGAGTTGGGTTTTCCCTACCCTGGGGACACTTGGGAAATGCCTGGGGATTTTTTTTTTTTTTTTTTTTTGAGCTGTGACGCCTGGGGAAAGGGGTGCCACAGGCAGGTGGTGGGTGGAGACCAGAGACTCTGCTCGACACCGCACCTTGCACAGGACGCCCCACCCCAGACAGTCATCCAGCCCCAAATGTCACACGCGAGTGTGGGCTTGGGGTCTCCAGTTTCCTGACAGTGGCTCTGGTCTCTGCCCCGGGCAGGCGTCTCGTTCTCTGCCTCCCTCTGGCAGAGGAAACAGCTTCCGCCTGTTTGTCTGCATGGACCGCCTGCCCTTTGGGCTCTGATAAAACTTAATTGCGCCTTGTTGACCTCTGTGCTTTGGAGCTTTTTTTTTCTGTTCTCAGTTTATGAGGCTAATGCTTTGTTTTTTGTGCATGACGAGATAGGAAAATGCTTGATTTTGGTAGACTTTTTTCCTTCCATCTGGATGACATCTTGGCTGCCTGGTCTCATTTAGAAAAGAATGTAGCTAATAGAGCGTTTTACCCAATTGAACGTGGAGGGGCCCCGGCAGGACTTCGTGGACAGAATCTGGCTTTTTGTCTGGTGGATGTCTTCCCCGCGGGACCCCGAGCAGCCCACACGTGGCCGTCATGCTATTTCCACCTCCTGAGATTTTCCAGCGCGCGGTGGCCTCTTTTAGGGGGAAGAATCGGTACGTGTCTTGTGACTTACAGACAGGGTAGGGCTCTAAGACGGATGCTGTATTTGGAGGCTCAGAATTACTCAGCATTCCGGGGGCGGGGGCGCCTGGGGGGCTCAGTCTATGAAGCGTCTGACTCTTGATCTCAAATCACATCTTGATTTCGGGATCGTGAGTTGGAGCCCCCTCCCCCCTTAAAAAAAAATTCGTCAACATTGTCGCTCTATGTGGATTCATTCGGATGCCCAGAGACTGGAGGAGTGTTTTATAGGATGCCCAGGCTTTGCGGGGGTCGGAGAGACACACGGCACACGGGACATGTCCGTGTGTCTTCACGTGCTTTGTTTTAACGCCTGGGCGTCCGTCCCAAGTGAATCAGCAGAGACCGCTCTGGGACATGCTTTGGTCCTTTGCCGATTCTTGTGATGGATGACGCAGCGTGTGCTTAGGGAGGGATCTCCAAAAGTCCTTTTAGGGGCACGGGGGATACAGTGGTTCGGGAAATGCTGTCTCCAGATAGAGGCGCATTTTCTAAACATCTGAGAAGGACACACCCTGGAGAACGAGCGGGATTGCCTCCAGCAAGCGTCATCATCCACTCGGAACTTACGGAACCCGGTCCAGCCGATTATTTCCCGGTGGTGTTATTTAGCGGGGACATCTGCATGGGGACAGGAAGGGTGTTGTTGGGGGTGGTAATCACACGCAACCTCTTCTCCCCACGCAGACGGCTTTTCTGCAGACGTAGAAGGGGCAGAACGCGGTGCTAGGACGGAATATGCACGAAACCCCAATGCCGCGTCCCATCCGCTGGGGTGGGGGACACAGCAAGGCCTCCCGCGTGCACGTGGCTGTGTGCAGACAGCCCGTCATATACGCGAGTGACGTGTTGAGCTGTTGCAATCATTTCCCTACGTTGGACAAACGCGGAGAGCGTCTGCAAGGAAGGGCAGGCCTTCCCTAATGTTTCTCCCATATTTTCAACGAGGACTCTTCCTTTTAATTAATAGTCGCCCTGAAACCTTGCAGTCCAGGGACCCGCGTCAACACGGCGCGTTTCCACCCAGTTAGCAGCTGTGAGGATTGGTGATGCGCCCCGCGGTGGGGGAGGCCACAGGGACCCTCGGCGGTCTTGGTGCCACCATGTCGCTTGGCCGCATGGCCCACCGTCCAACCCCTGCTGCTCTTTGCTGTGTGTGCCAATGTCTGGGGGTGAGCGATGGTGACTCACCCAGTCCTAGTTGTATTGGGGGATTCGTATTATGTCCCACCCATCCAGAGACACAACACCTCCCTTTCTCGAATTTCTTGCTCTTCGCTGCCGGCCTGGTTGTTAGACCAGTTTGGGGAGATAACACATGGGTGTGATTCTCGAATGACTCAACGCTGCCACTACCCCTCGTGCGCTCTCGCTCGCTAGCCGTGTTATTAAAATCCCTTAAACAGGAAACCAGACACTTCCTTTTTCCTCCCCCCGCCCCCGCGTCAGTCGCAAGCCTGCAAACCGGTGTGTTTCTCCAACGGCAGCTTGGGACCCACTGATGGGCTGAGAGTTCCGTGTGCGGCCGGCAGCGTTGACAAGTAGAAAATTCACTAGAGGTTTAAGCAGCCGTGTGTTCCGCCAGGAGCCTGGCGGAGTGAGCACCCGTGAGGCTTTTGTTCTGTTTCTGCGCGTCGCGGTGGGCTGGGCCAGGATATAAAATGGATCTGTTGCCCCGGGTGGCAGGCAGAGGGTTTCAACACACTTGCAGCTCCAAAGCCCCAGCAAATCACGTTCCTTTCTCCACGTGAAAGCTTTGGATAGGTCCTCTTGGTTTTGGAAGTTTTGCAGAGGTCCCCTTGGTTTTCCAAATTTTGCAGAGGTCCCCTTGGTTTTGCAAGTTTTGGATGGGTCCCCTTGGTTTTGGAAGTTTTGCAGAGGTCCCCTTGGTTTTGGAAGTTTTGCAGAGGTCCCCTTGTTTTTCCAAATTTTGCAGAGGTCCCCTTGGTTTTGCAAGTTTTGGATGGGTTCCCTTGGTTTTGGAAGTTTTGCAGAGGTCCCCTTGGTTTTGCAAGTTTTGGATACGTCCCCTTGGTTTTGGAAGTTTTGGATAGGTCCTCTTGGTTTGAAAGTTTTGCATAGGTCCCCTTTGTTTTGGAAGTTTTGGATGGGTCCCCTTGGTTTTGGAGAGGTGCCTTCACATTGCATTGTATCAGGAACTTTGCAAAGAGCCACATAATTGCTCCAAGAGAGTGCTTTTGGAAACAACATAATAATTTTAAGTCCTTAAATGAACTGCTGTCCCAGAGAAGGCGGCTGAAGTAGCAGAGTGGCTGCATTCCGAGGCTTTGGAAGGCATTACTCATCCCGAGACATCGGGGCCAGAGATTTCTGGCTGCTTCTGTTCACGGCTGCCTTTGCCACGGCCCCTGTGTGCTGGTCTGATTGCTCCCTGGTAAGCGTAAGGGTTGCAGAGTGCACTGGGATGCACCGTGGACTGGTGTTATATGCAGACAAGGTAATAGGTGATGCTGTCTGGGGGGCACAGGGTCTTGGAGACACGTCGATTTTGTAAATAGTGCAAGAACCCTTCTATTGCCAGTTTCCTTCTGAGACTGTTAGCTGTCTTCTCTTAGAGGAGGACGTGGGTTCTGTGCTCAACGTGAACGGAAACTGTGGCGTTTGCCCCAAACTCAGCACAGAGTGTACCCCAGTGTACTCCAGCAGGATGAAAGGAGACGGGAAGGGGAACCGCCAGCTATCTGAGGCAGAGCAACACGGTGTCGCAGGAAAGGAAGGACGTGGTGGGGTTTCACTGAGCAGGACGTGGATGAGAACAGCTGACTCTTGCTCAGATCCCGGCTGGATGCTGCATGAAAGACGGGGCCGTGGCCCCTTCCTGCTGGGGAGCTTGCTTGAGGACTCATGGCCTGCTAGACTGAGGTAGCACTTGGAGGGTGAGATAAAGTGTTGATTGATTGATGACTGACAGGTAGATGATAAATGATAGATATAGTACACATGATGGATGGATGGATACGTTGATAATACATAGATGATGATAGATGATAGATAGATAGATAGATAGAGGAATGGATAAACAGTTATAAAGATGGATGGATGCGTAGATAGATAAATAGGTAGATAGATATGATGAATGGATTGAATGATGGATGGATGGATGGATGGATGGATGGACGAATGATAGATAGATAGATAGATAGATAGATAGATAGATAGATACACAGTAGATATGATGGATGGACGGATGGATAGATACATAGATAGATGTACAGATGGATGGATGGATAGATATGATGGATGGATGTTTAGATGGAGGATGAATGGATATATTAGATAGATAGATAGATAGATAGATAGATAGATAGATAGATAGATAGAATGGCTGGCTGGATGGCTAGATAGATATGATGGATGGATGGGTGGATGGATAGATAGCTACAGAGATAGATGCAGAGATGGATGGATGGATGGATGTTTGGGTAGATGGGTGGATGGATGGATGGATGGAGGATGGATAGATGGATAGATAGATACACAGTAGATATGATGGATGGATGGAATGATGGATGGATGGACGAATGACAGAAAGATAGATAGATAGATAGATAGATAGATAGATAGATAGATAGATATCATGGATGGATGGATAGATAGGTACATAGATGTAGAGATGGATGGATGGATGTTTGGGTAGATGGGTGGATGGATGGTTGGAGGATGGATAGGTAGATAGATAGATAGATAGATAGATAGATAGATAGATAGATAGATATACAGTAGATATGATGGATGGATGGTTGGATAGATACATAGATAGATGTACAGATGGATGGATGGATAGATAGATATGACAGATGGATGTTTAGATGGATGGATGGATAGATTAATTAGATAGATAGATAGATAGATAGATAGATAGATAGATAGATATAGATAGATATAGATAGATAGATAGATAGATAGATAGATAGATAGATAGATAGATAGAAAGAATGGATGGGTGATAAATAGGTAGACACATAGACACGTAGCTACATAGATACATAGACAGGAAAGCAGACAGAATGGATGGACAGGTAGCTATCCAGGTGATAGGCATGTAGCTGAGAGAGACACCCCAACCTGTCCCAAGTGGCTTCCAGGTGGGGTGTACATGTCTCCTTGCTCGGAAAGCTGCTGGACTCATCACAGAGCATCATAAGCATATCACCAGGTGACAAATGGGTCAGAATCTCTGGATTCTGACAAGAGGAAGCTGGTATGGAGTTGGGGAAAGGACTGGGGAGTGGGATGACAGAGAGGAAGAGGAGCCTTAGCCTGGCACCCTGTGTCTGGCCACAGGGCAGGAAGCTTCTCTGTGCAACTCTTGGGATGCCCGTTCTCCCTCCCCTGAGGTACCAGCCCTGAATATATCTCCAAGTTAAGCTTAATGTAGGTAACAGCTTCTAAACGAAGTCCATCTGGTTGCACCCATGGTGTCTCCAATGCTCTGTATCTGGAACTTCTCATTATTTTCTCCTCAGCTTACGTCTCCTCCTTCATTCCTATCTTTTGTGATATGGCCATTTGCCCAGACTCTTAGACAGAAGAACCACCCTTCATTCCTGCCGGCTCCTTCCTCCCATATTTCATCTATTACCAAATTCTGTTCACTGGATCTTCTGATTCTTTCTTGACTCATGCTCCTTTATCTATTTCTGCCTTTTTTTGGTCTTTCCTTTTATTTCCTTTCTTCCTTCTTTCCTTCCTTCCTTCCCTCCCTCCTTTCTTTTTTTTCTTTTCTTTTTTCTCTTCTCTTCTCTTCTCTTCTCTTCTCTTCTCTTCTCTTCTCTTCTCTTCTCTTCTCCTCTCCTCTCCTCTCCTCTCCTCTCCTCTCCTCTCCTCTTCTCTTCTCTTCTCTTCTCTCTTCTTTTCTTTTTCAGACTTGCACCCCTAACCCTGACATTTTTCTCAGATGGATGGAAGAGCCCTTAACTGGACTTCTTCCCTGGACTTCTGAGGCTTTTTTAGGAGGCTCGGTGAGGACTGCTTCTCAGAGTACTTCATGCTTTAATGCACAAGATAAAACATGTAACACTGCAGAGGTTATATTAAACCAATTATTTGCTGTTTGGGTGGAGAAGATCCCAGGCTCAGGGCTGTTCATTCTTCCACTTGCTTGCCTTCTCTGCTCTCTGTCCTGATGTCTGAGTGATGATTGTAATTGCACAGCTGCTCAGGAACCCTCAGTGGCCAGTGGAGGTCCAGATCCAAGATTCTTGGGCCTGGCCCCACAACAGGGTCCCCCAGGAGCTTGGAGAAATCACTCTTGCCCAGGCTTACCTGTGTCATCAGATTTATGTTGGATTACAAGACCTGGGCCTTGGGGCCACTGGGCTCAGTCATTTGACAGTTGCACCAAGCTCTCCAGGTGTCGCTGTGTAGACCACAGAGGGAGATGCCTCTCTCAGTAATGTGGCTTGACAGGGAAATACAGGGGATTGCCCTACATTTAGTGAAACTTAACTCCACATGGACGAGAACTCCACTGAATCCTGATAGCAAACATATCCAAGATCAGTCACTGAGGCCTCTTCAACTCCTCATGGATTCCATGTTCTGTCCACCCGTCCATCTGTTCATCTACCCACTTTCCAACTCCCTATGCATGCATGCATCCACCCATCTATCCATCAGTTCATCCATCCATCCATCCGTCCGTCCGTCCGTCCGTCCATCCATCCATCCATCCATCTATCCATCCACCCATCCATCTATCCATCCATCCATCCATCCATCCATCCATCTATCCATCCACCCATCCACACATCTATGCATCCATCCATCCATCCATCCATCCATCCATCCATCCATCCATCTATCCATCCACACATCTATCCATCCATCCATCCATCCATCCATCCATCCATCCGTCCGTCCATCCATCCATCCATCTATCCATCCATCCGTCCATCCATCCATCCATCCATCCATCCATCCATCCATCCATCCATCCATTTATCCATAAGTTCATCCATCTACACATCCATTAATCCACCCGTCTACCTGTCCATCTGTCCTCTTGTCCAATTCTTCATCAACCAACCTACCTACCTATCCATCCATCCATCCATCCATCCACCCACCCACCCACCCTTATATGTATTCATCCATCCATCCATACATGCACCCATCTATCTGTCCAGCCATCTATCTGTCCCTTCATCCAACCATCCACCCATCTATCTGTCCATCCATTGGTTTATCTGTCCACTCATACTGCATCTATCCCCCATCATTTGTTTATAACTAACACCACTTTTTTCTTTTATCTAGGTTTGTGTATCTGTCTACTGTCTGTCCATCCATCCACTCATCTATCTACCCACATACCAACTCACCTATCCATCTGTGCTTTTACCCACACACCCAGCCACTGGCTCTCATGCATGCCTTCGGCCAGCATAGATTGAATTCCCAGTGGTATCTGTATTCTCTCCCTGCTGTGTGCTGGGGGTCCAGACAAGAAATACCTGACCCCCATCCTCTCTTCTCTGCCAGGAGAGAGACAAGCAAGGTATCCCTTCTGGTGCAGTGTGTAGAAGGGGTGCAGTGAAGGGGAGCAGAGACCACTCTCCCCCAGGGGTCAGAGGGAGCTCCTCACAGATGGGAACCTCTGTGGACACCGAGTTTTCATGAATAGACAGAACTTCATAGCGGTGGAAGCCTGACAAAGCAGGGAGAGGGCTTTTCAGGCTGGGGGCGGGGCTTGCAAAAGGCAAACCTAAGTGTGTGAGATTGTGAGTCTCTGGAGGATGAGAAGAGAAGGCAGAAGCAGTGATTAATGCTGAAAGAAAGTAGTTTATTTCTAGCTGCAGACTTACCTGCAAGGGGATACGTGATGGGTGGCCCCGGTTGCCAGGATGTGGTTTTGAAACTCACCTGGGGGGTTTTGAGCAGCAAGGTATGTGTTCGCACTTACCTGCAAGAGAGGTAAACAGCACGGGGAGCAGGTTGGAGGGGCAGAGGTGGTTGGTAGAGCCTGGATCAGCGAATTAAAAACCTGCAATGCTGGCCACACATCGGCATCATGTCGGTAAGGCTTGCAGACACTGGTCCCTTAATCCCAGCCCTCAAAATTTCTGATTTAATTCGCCGGGAGCATGAGCTGAGCCTCCAGACTTAAGAAATCAGCCATGGCTAGAGTTGAGAAGCAATCTTTGCAAGCGTTGGTGAGGAAATGCTTCATTGTGCCCAAAAGGAGTGACAGAGGGCTTCTCAGAGGAGGCAGCCTTTTCTCGGGGCTTTGAGGTATGAATAGGAGTGCTCTTGGTATGGAAAGAAGGGATTCCCATGTATGGGCAAGGAGAGGATCCGAATGAAGATTGTAGGAACACACAGCCACATGTGTTAGACACCGCAGGAACTCCTGGGGGTACGTTGTTTGAACCGAAGTGTGGTGCACTCTCCACAGTCAGTTTCCATATTTGTGCATTCGCCCCCTGCTAACATTTCCTTGGAACTCCTGGGTGAATAGCGCCCGTGTTCAGGGAGGGCGCAAAAGTGCAAAGTGTCTGAGTCACCGTCCAGCCTCCAGGTTGTCAACAAGTGTCCTTTTCATGGTCTGTCCAGGCACACAAGCCGTGCATTTTTGTGTCCCGTGCTTGGCAATGCTGACAAATAAACAGCACAGATCCAGTAAGCTCTGCTTAGGCAGAAACACGCAGAACACAAGGGCATGCGTTGACTCGTTGGCCCCAGGCTGTGGGGTCCTAAGCCCATACGTCCCTAGGAGGGAAGACGGAGTATCCGTGCATTCAGCATTCCCGACAGTTCATAGAATGTAACTTCCATGACGCATGAGAATTGACTGTAATTAATAAACAAAATGGTCGAGTCTGTTTGGGGACCTTGGGCCAGTTTCCAGAGCCGCAAAGGGCTCCGTGAGCTGACAAAGTGTGGGGCCGTCTAATGGGTCTTTTGGGGCCAGCCCAGGTGGGCAGGGTGGGGTCCTGTGTGAAAGGAGCACAGTTGGGGAGGTGGCTGGGGTTGGAGTGTGGGCTGCTAGTCTGGTTTTGGAGCTCGCCCTGCAGGGAGTAATGCCTTTGCTTCCTGCAGGGGAGAGACCGGATGTCCCTGGGGGGCCTGGAAGGAGCCCCATGCAGCAGCGGGCACAGAGCAGAGGGTCCTGGCTAGAGGGTGATAGAAAGGTGCACAGATGGCAGCTTGGTCTATCAGGAATGCATTGGCACAGGCACCCCCGGGGACCATGACGGTCCCCAACACCCCACCCACGGCCTCACCAGATTCCTGGGTTTTGTGCACAACTTGGGATACCTGCCAGGGCTGTCCCCAGAATGACTCGAGAAAGACCTTTCCCCTCCTCCTCCAGCGTGTTGTAAACTTACATAAAAGGACCCGGCTCATCCCAGCCCCGGAGCGCTTTCGTCCCGGGGATGATGAACCGGACTGGCTGCTTTTCACCTGCAGCCACACACAGAATCGGGGTCAGGTCGACAATCCACGTGGGATGGAAACATGGACCAGAGTTGACGTGAGCCGTTGGGGTCTTCACGACACCCTAGACTGCCGTGCCCCTGAGCTTGGTTCCTTTTTGTAGCCAAGAGTGTTCCCTGGGGGGACCGCCGTGCCATGTGCTCACGGCCACGCGTGTGCAGCTCGCCAGCTTGGCTCCCGCTGCTGGAGTGGTGGTGAAATTCCGCCGGCTTGGTCTTTGTTGCTCGCCTGTCCCCAAGCCGCTGACTGCATTTTTGTGCACAGCTCCTCACCTGTTGTTAGGACGTCGTGTGTCTTTGGGAAGCTGGACCCGGGACCAGGACTCAAAAAATCTGATGGGCAGGGGCGCCTGGGTGGCAAAGTCCTTTTAGCCTCAGACTCTTGGTTTCAGCACAAGTTGCGATCTCAGGGTCGAGTCCCGCGTCTGCTTGAGATTCTCTCTCTCTCTGTCTTGTCCACCCCTCTCGCTCATGCACGCTCCCTCTCTGTCTCACAAAAATAAATCTTACCATCTGTAGGGCCGACTGTTCAATGACACGTCTGCAGGACGCAGAGAGGTATTTCTAAGCAATGCACGTCTCGCGGCAGGAAACACAGGACGTTCTCAATATGGAAACATAAAATGCAGTCGAATGCCACTCATGGTCACCACGTCCAGCGTCCCCCTGACCTGCAGAGCTCGGGGTGTCGTCGACACCTGTGTGGGTCTCCGTGCCCCGGGCTTTGTGCCGGGGAGCCCCGTTGGGTGGAGGGGACCCTGCCTCCCGGCCCCCAGGAAGCTAGACGCTGGGTGCTCAAGGCATGCGATGTGACCGGGGGTCTCTTTCACGAAAAGCCTTTGCCTGGTGGCAGCAGACGTGGCACAGAGCATGCACGGCCCCCAGGGCTCCGTGTCATGTGCAGGTGGTTCTGCTGGGGGGGACCCCGGGCGCCTTGGGGGTCTGCACTCCTCCTGTCTTCTGTGCAGTGCCTTCACTGCCTCCTTGGCATTTCTCTCTTCTCATCGTTCCCCAATTTATTTTACTTATGTATGTATTTGTCTCTGTGATTTACGGGTACAAATTATAAGATGGGCAATTTGTGTAATTTATTGGGAATAGGTGTCATTTCTTTCTATTCTCATTGTATTTCTGTAATTCTATTCATATGTTTATATAGTTTATAAGCTCTGTATAAATTGTGATGTGTAAGTATGTATAACAAACATCTATACATTATCACAAATAATCCTATTTTAGTCCTGTGACTTATTTCTTAAGTCCTGTGACTTACGACTTTTGTTTATAGGGTTTATAAGTTTATGTGTGTATAAATTATGCATTACATAATTTGTAATTTCCATAATTTGTTATGATTACATTTCATTTCCATTCTAGTTTTATTTCTTTATTTTTTTTTAAGATTTTATTTATTTATTTGACAGTGTTAGAGACAGCCAGCGAGAGAGGGAACACAAGCAGGGGGAGTGGGAGAGGAAGAAGCAGGCTCCTAGCGAAGGAGCCTGATGTGGGGCTCGATCCCATAACGCCGGGATCACGCCCTGAGCCGAAGGCAGACGCTTAACCGCTGTGCCACCCAGGCACCCCCATTCCGGTTTTATTTCCATAACTCATTTGTGTTTTATCTTATGTGTTTATTTATATAATTTATAAGTTCTGTGTGTAATTATAAATTACGTAATTTACAGTTTCTATAATTCATCAATATATTTGGTTCCTATTCTAATTTAATTTATATAACTTACTTTTACTTTTAATATAATTTATCTGTTGATTTTATAAAGTCTGTGTATAAGTTATATGATTTGCAATTTCTATCATCTTTATTATAACATTATATAACTTATATAACAGTATTACATATGTAATTTAGTCTAAATTTATATTACAATTTATTCCATATTCTACATATGTGTGTAATATATATAATTTATTCCGAATATATGTCTATAATTTATTCCATAGTCTATGTACAATTCTATATTCTATATATTTAAATATATAATTTATTCTAAATATATGTCTATATTTATTCCATATTCTGTATAGAATTCTATATTCTGTATATATGGAAATGTGTATAATGTATTCCATATATATCTGTAATTTATTCCATATTCTATATAGAATTTTATATTCTCTATGTATGAAAAAATATATTTTATTCCATGTATGTATAATTTGTTCCATATTCTATGTAGAATACTATATTCTATATATGTAAATATATATTACTTATTCTAAATATATATCTATAATTTATTCCGTATACTATATAGAATTCTACATTCTATATATGTAAATATATGTTATTTTAATTATATATCTATGATTTATTCCATATTCTATATAGAATTCTATATTCTATAGACGTAAATATACATAAGTAATTCTGAATATACATCTATAATTTATTTCTATTGTGTGTTCATATAAGTTATGTTCCCCGTATGAATCCTGTCATTTGTCCTTTCTGTCATTTAGTATTATGCTATCTCTGTCCTGCTTTGTATTTCTGCAATGGTCCAGCGTCGTGTTAGCATTTCAGAGAAACCCGATTCTGCCTGGGTTGGCAGGATGGAGACCCAGGTGGGATGGAGACCCGGGGGGGATGGAGACCCAGGTGGGATGGAGACCCGGGGGGGATGGAGACCCAGGGGGTTTGGAGGTCCAGGGGGATGGAGACCCAGGTGGGGATGGAGACCCAAGGGGGGATGGAGACCCAGGTGGGATGGAGACCCGGGGGGGATGGAGACCCAGGGGGGATAGAGACCCGATGGGGATGGAGACCCGGGGGGGATGGAGATCCAGGGGTTTGGAGATCCAGGCGGGGATGGAGACTCAGGCGGGGATGGAGACTCAGGGGGGATGGAGACCCAGGGGGGATGGAGACCTGGGGGGGATGGAGATCCAGGGGTTTGGAGATCTGGGAGGGGATGGAGACTTAGGCAGGGATGGAGATCCAAGGGGGGATGGAGACCCAGGGGGGATAGAGACCCGGTGGGGATGGAGACCCGGGGGGGATGGAGACCCGGTGGGGATGGAGACCCGGGGGGGATGGAGATCCAGGGGTTTGGAGATCCAGGAGGGGATGGAGATCCAGGAGGGCATGGAGATCTGGGCAGGGCGGCATCCACACTCAGGAGGAGCCGCCCACCCACCCGCCTGCCTGCCCAGGGGTTTTGGGGAATGCACATGGCTCTTCCTGTGTCCCGGCATGACTAGCTGATACAGGGTGGGAGGGGCTGCTGGAGGCATGGTGCCATCAGTGTGACTCATGTGTCTCTCCCTCTGGCCAGGGGCAGCCTCGCCCTGCGTGACTCACCCCTGACTTCCCCTGAACATCTGCAGCTTTGAGGGGGGTTGGAGCCTACAGGGCTGGACAGGCTTCCATGCACAGTGGTCCACTTGCAGCCGGGACCAAGGGCTGCCTACCTTGAATGTTGGACATGGAGTCTAGACTCCTGGTCTGGCAGCCCCGATCGGCAGTTGGCCCCAGAGAGTAGCCAGCAGACGAGAATTTCTGCCGGGAGCCGGGAGCCCCCTGACGTGGCCGCCCGTGATGACACAGAGTCAGCAGTGTTGGCTTGGAACTGGTAGACCCGTGGTGTAGAGGGATAGATTAGGTTAGAAGGAGGTTGGGAGGGGTTACTGCTGGTCAGTGCTGCTGGGTGTTGAATCATTGCATTTCCTGACCGTTCCCGTGGGGGTTCCAGCTGGTTATAATGTGTGTGCATCCTTTTTGCAAACATCGGCACAATCTTGGAACAGCTGGCGTGTTCATGATTGAGTTAAGGGGGGATTTCCATGGGAGCTGGCCCCTCTGTGCCCCTGAATTTCTGTGCAGCTGTGTATGGGAAGGACTCCCGGGGGGCAGTCCTTTGCATTCTGTCACCCATGGTGAGGGTGTGGCTTTGTGACCAGGAGACAGGAGGTCCCCAGGGTACAGAAGGCAGGGAGAGCCCTGAGACATGGGATCCAGGGTGAAATGGTCTCAGCTGAATGCTTGCAGGTCTTGCGTGTTGTCCTCAGCCCGTGGCAATCTTGCAGGGGTCCCAGCCTAGAGGTCAAACTGGAAGCCAAGCTCTCGCTCTGGGGCCAAGTGCATTCTCCTGGGGCACGCTGGGGGGTTGGGAAGGAGGCTGGGAAGGGGACATTCTTCCTTTGCCCGTCCACTGTCAGACCTGCCTGTGGTTGACCTTGGGGTCCTGGGAGCAGTAAGCTCCAGGTTGATTTTGGTGACTGGATGGGGGCATTGCCGTGATCTGAAGCAGAGAGCCCTGGATGAGATCAACAGCAGACAGGGGCAGTCTGGGGGTGTGGGGGGCTGGAGGGTGGTTGGAGAGTCCTCCCCCACCCCTGCTCAGTCTGCTCCTACTCGGTTTCTGTGGGGACCACGTGGGGGTCAGCGGAAGGGGCATGCAGGGGACCCGTGATCTCCTCACAGCAGTGGCGGGGCAGGTTGGGCAGGGCAAGAGGCAGCGGGAGAGTGAGTTCTCGGTCAGTGGTTCTGGTGCACACAGACACGTGCCCACGTGCAGTGCATACACACGCCTATCACACACCCATGTTCATGCTTACACACGGCTAACACGCCCACGTGCACACATTCTCATGCGAGGGGAGATGGACGTCTGAGAAAGCTCTCTGCACGGTGATGTCAGGCGAAGCGTATGTGAGGGGAGTGGACAGGTGCGGGTTTCTGTAAATACACACGACGGCAGGTGTGTATAGACATGCAGGTTTATGCACGCGCCCAGTGGGGTCTTTGGTGTTGGTAAAATCCCCACCTGCTCCCTCAGCGAAACCTGCTGCACACGGGACTAGGTATTACTGCATTTGTTGTGTCTGGACCACGCGGTGTAGACATGGTCACTCCAGGGTTTGAGATCATGAATGCAGCCCCATTGTGGTGCTGCTGGGGGCCCCATGCACGCTGTGCCTGAGAGCACCTGCTTCTGCACCTGTTCTTAGTACACACGTACAAACACGCACACACAGACACACGCATACAGACATGTGCACACACAGAGACAAATACACCCAAACTAGACATAGAGACATACAGACCTATGCACATACAGAGACCACACACAGACCTACACAGATATGCACACACAGGCTACACACACTTACACACGGGCCCACATGCAAACCGTGCACACGTGTGCACAACCACACCCACATACCGCACACACACACTTATATCTATGCGCACACGCACACGCATGCCCCACGCACACAGGAGGGAGGACACAATTACAGAGCGTCGCCTGTGTGAGACGTTCGTACGCTGAGCTCATGCCTTCACTGAGGCAGCTCCCACGCGTGTTCATGGACCGTTGATCACCCAGCACTTTCCGAGGTGGGGCAGGTGTCCCCGTAGTTTCTGGACCTTACAGTCCTGTCCCACCTGCGGTCAGTCTCCTCACCGCTGACCACGCAGTCCACGCTGGCTTCTCCAGAGTTTCCTTACGGTGCCTTCTCTGCAGCCCATCGGAAATGGGCAGTCAGCAGCGGCATGGACACGGTTTCAGTGAAAACAGCCGGACCGGAGAGAAGAACAAGGAACAGCTCAGCAGATGCCCCGTCCTCTGCAATCCCAGGAGACTGAAAAACAATTTCTGTGTGTTTCTCGCTTGTCTAGAAATTCTGCAAGAAATGTAGGTTGGGTGCGTAGTCAGAGAGGTTGGTCGTGAAAGGGGATTTTTCTGTCTGTGCGTGTTTTCCATCACGTACGGGACATCGTTAGTCATTATCGCAAAGGGTCTGCTGTTCATGAATGATGCACGGGCGAAATTACCCTGTTTTCCTACTGCCGTAACTGCAACTAAATTTTAGGATCACCAGCTGCTTCGAACGTTAACTATCATCTTACTTTTCGGCGTAAACGTGAGCAGGTGGAAGAAATGAGAAGTTCTGGCTCGTTATACGTTTTAGAAAGCGGCTAACTGCCACAGACATCGTGAAATCCAGAAAAATTTCAGCCTCCCCCCCTTTTTTGTATTGTCTTCTTAATGCTTACATTTTTATCTCCCCAATTTCTAACTGGTCTCTTTGTCCCCGTAGGTCAAGATTTCGATTTGTCAGATGCCCTTGGTGGTGAGTACTCTTAAGATTTAATATTTGTAAGGTGAAAGATGGAATATTAGAATGTTGACGTGAAACGGATGATGAGTGTTTTGTCTGAACGTAGTAAGGATATCGAAGCGTGTATGGGGGTAAAGGGACTCACGCGGGAGGAGGAACAGCCAGACGCTCTGGGTAGGGGACGTAAACCGAGACCTCCATGCTCTTGGTCTCACCAGAAACCATGGCCAACATGAGCCTGTGCACCTGTCCGTGGGAATCCTGGTGGGCTCAGAATTCACGCTCGAACCCTTGGCCACTGCCACCTGAGCGACCAGGTGCTTTGGACATTCTCCGACTTTTTTAAAAAGCGCATAAGGCATCCCCAAGAGTTGGCACGGTTTCTCACCGCAGGTCTTGCTGATTTGATGTCTTTTCTCTCTAGACAATGACAAGAAGCCCACGGCACCGCCCAAGAGACCCAGCGCTGGTAAGAAGCTCCTGTTCACCCCAAGAACTGGTGGAGACACAGACTAGCATAGACACGAGTGGTTTCGGAGGCTCTGCACGCAGACTGGTTCCTACTGGAGCGATGTTGGGACGTCGGCCACAGGGCGCCATGTTTTTTGGGCAAGACTCTGGGCTGATGGGTCTGGGGGATGCTTTCTGGGACAGCGCATCCAGACGCTTTTGCTCTGGTTTTGGATATGCGTTGTGTAGGAGAAGCAAGTTTTGGGGCTGAGATGCCGGTAGAACCCATGAGCGAACCCAGTCGCCAGCCGCTGGGACACACCCGCCCATTCTTGGAGGGATTCCTTTCGAATGAAAGTCAGGAATCAGGAACAGGGTCTCATCCATTGCTCCTAAGCCACCCAGACAAAAAAATGATGCGAAAATCATGGAGGTCTTACCGCTGTTGTTTTTTAAATTTGTGTTTAACTGAATAGGTTTAAGGATAGGGCTTCCCGGCCAGAATGTCCCGTCAGGGGTGAAGGGATGGCACCTGTTGCATTCAAATCCACATCCTTGCGCAGCACGGGCGTGCAGGGGACGCTGGATAAGAGATTGTTGAGAACCTGAATGTTTATGGTAGTTCAGTGCCTTGCATCGGGCAGATTTGCCAACGTCCCCAGACGTAGCTGGACCTTGAAAAGGGTTCATAAAACCCAGGCAACCCGCGATGCCACCAGCAGGGGTCCCATCATTTCATTGAGGGAACCCCAGTGTCGGTGCACACCAGCCCGAATCTGGTGCCTCATTGCTTCACCCACCACGTCGTGTCTGCCTTACAGAGGGCCCTGGCCACGCGGGAGGGGTGGTTTCGAATGGAAGGGCGACAGCAAGGGATTCTCGGCGGGCAGAGTTGGCATCTCAGCTCGGTCCCTGTAGCGCCATGGATTGGAGAGCTCCATTTTGTGGGTTTTGTTTTCTCTCTTGCTTCTTTCCTCCGAGAGGTCAGGAATTTGGCTCTTCTGTCTGGACCTGGATCAGACTGGTATTCGGAGATGTGTTTGGGGAGGCGGGGATGCAGGGATTCCTCTGTTTGTTTAGGGAGCTGAACTCCTTCCTGGATCCTCGGTGTTAACAGCCTGTTTCCCTTGCAGACGATGATGGGTTCAGTCTAGAAGATGCCCTCGGCGGGGGAGGAAACAGTAAGTACCTTTGAGAAGTCTGCTGGCTGGCTGACTTGCTATGATCTCCAAATTATCATCGTTCCCAAGAGTCTTGTCCCTCTGAAGTCAGAACGAGCTGTTACCACAAACACGTAGGGAATGGTGTGTTGTCGTTGACCCTTGTTGGGTTTCTCATTGTCACCTGTCTGCTTTTGCTTTTATTTTTAAAAACGGGCTTGCAGCCTTTGGAATGGCATAAGGTCAATGTGAACACCCTTGCCTGGGCCAGTAACCCGCACTCACGCACTCACCAGGAGCCCCAGCCTTGCTGGGATGGTTTGATGCCGCCATATTGAAATTCTCAATGTGGTTTGAATGAGGGGCCCTGCATCTTCGTTTCGCACTGGATCCCACACATTCTGCAGCTGGTCCAGACACCTGCCTTAGTTTCTAACGGAAATTTATGGAAGTATTTGAAGTGTTCAGTTCTCTCGAAGGTAAGTAGGGCAGCTGGATGATGACGGAAAGGAATGGGCAGGTGGCTGTGTTTGGGAAGCTATGCTCCACTTTCTAGCAGTTTGGGAAACTATCTGTAGGCAAACTGATGGGTTTTGTTTTTTGGGGAGTTTTTTGCTGAGTGCTCACCAACGCAACGCTTATGTTTTACCAACAGACGACCCAGTACCACCCAATCCACCCAAACCAAAGCCGCATCCAAACCCCAACCAGCCTGGATCTTCTGGTAAGACCCCCTACCCTGTAGGTGTTCTGTGCATTTCTGAGAGTATGGTAGTACAGGTTTTCTAAAAGATATTTTTGGTTTGGAATTGACTTTTTGATTTGCTGGGGTTCCATTCCAAGGTTTTACATAATCCTTCCAAAAATGCAATGGAATAGTTTACGTATTTCTTTTTTATTAATTTTTTTTTTTTGACGGAGAGAGAGAGCGTGAGCAGGGGTGGGGCAGAAGGACAGGGAGAATCCCAAGCAGAGTCTGTGCTGAGCACAGAGTCCGACACAGGGCACGATCCCACGACCCCCAGCTCGTGACCTGAGCCAGAATCAAGAGACACCCAACCGACTGAGCCACCCAGGCATCCCTAAATGTATAGAACGGATTTGGAGAAAAGTATCAGCTTGTGGTTTCCCTCGAGGGAAGCTGTTGGATTTTCAGCCTTTTTCCTTTTTCCGACACATTCCAGTATATTTAGAATAACCCAACTGGCACCTGTTTTCTGAATTGCACGGCTGTGTGAAGCCTTTAGATGCTTAGTGAGTGGGTTTCTTGCTTTAGATTGGTTTAATTTTTTACACATGAAAACATAAATGTCTCCATATTATGCCACCGTCAACATTTCGGCGGTTATGTTCCCCAGTGTTTTAGACGTAAATTGAAATGAGCAGAATCCCTAAGAGCCGATGGCGGTCTTTCATTCCTACTGTCCTAACCTCATGTCGAGCTTATTAATATTTCATAAACCTTTTTTAGTCCATTTGGTCGTTTTCATCGTGCGTCTTAATGTCAAAAATGCTGTGTTTCTTCTGACGCTGGAGAAGTCTGATTTGCAAAGCAAACTTAAGAAACCTTCAGGGGCTCCTGGGTGGCGCAGTTGTTAGGCATCTGCCTTCGGCTCAGGGCGTGATCCCGGCGTTCTGGGATCGAGCCCCACATCAGGCTCCTCCGCTGGGAGCCTGCTTCTTCCTCTCCCACTCCCCCTGCTTGTGTTCCCTCTCTCGGTGGCTGTCTCTCTCTGTCAAATAAATAAGTAAAATCTTTAAAAAAAAATAAGAAACCTTCATACCTTCCCTTTCTTATTTCTTAAAAGAGATGGTGGGAGTCAAACAGTTTAGGTCCGTGTGTGCTACTGTTTTTGACTTTTTTTTTTTAAATTGCCGTCAAAATTATACCAGTGCACCCCAGTCCACCTGTTGGTGCAAGTGTGTGTCTCTCCTGCACACCGTCTCCGGGACTCGTTGTTATCACCTGGAAACATTTGCCAGACATATGGAGTGAAAGGTTGCACGGTCCTCGGCCCTAATTTCACGTCTTTAGTTCGGAAATTACAGGAAGTTAATTCGACGTGTCAGTTGGACATGTCTGGTTTCTCTTTTGGGCATTGCTCGCTGGTGTCTCTGGTTCTGGGTTACATTCGAGGATAACCGGCATCTCCTTCCGGATCGAGAAGCTTGCTTCATTCACGTACAGATGCTCTTTGCCATCATTTATGATGAAAACATTCCCCCCCCCTTATTTTAGCCTTTGGGTATTTTTCACACTGCTTTTTTGGTAAGTGAGTCTTTAAATGTGTGTGTGTGTGTGTGTGTGCGTGTGTGTGTTTCCCCGTGAGGTCTTTTATGTTTGCACGGTTTCCCTGCGTCTTTGCGGCTCTCCGGTTTTTCCTTTTAATTTAACACTCACTTAGTCATTGTCTCTGATCCCTCTCGGGAGAAAGACAACCCTCCTTGTATTGTCATTTGAATGCTTTCCAACGAGGAATCGATTTGGAGAGTGCTGACCGTTTGCAAAATTGAGCTTTTTTGCTTCGGATTCAGTGTTCTGTCCTGCTTTCTCATTGTTGTTCCTATAAACATCATTCCTCAATGGCTTTTGCCTGTTGGTATTCGTGTCTGTGAATACATTGCACGCCCATTATTTTTCTGCTTATTTCCGTGATACGGAAGCGAATTCCGTGCCTCTTTCCTCACCAGCCACGTCACGATGAATCCTTGCTACCTGTTAATACGTTTCCCTTCGTTGTGTAGTTATCACATTATTTGCAAAATGATTTTTAAATCAAATCTGTATATCTTTTTATGCTTATGTTTCGTCTTTCCAGTTTTCTTGTATTTGAATCATTTTGCCTTGGCTGGAAAACCCATATTACATTTCATCAGGTGCATGTCCTTATCAATGCATACGAGCATATTTTTTTTTCTTTTAACCCGTGAATATGACAAGGTATAATGAAGCCTGTCTTTCTGCAAAATTCATCCTTGACTTTCTGGAATAAACTGTACTGAGTCATGATAGGTGTTGTTAAATCGATGGGTTAAATCTGATATTATCACCTAGCTATTGCTGAAAAACAAAATATACCCAAACCCAATGTGGTTTAAAATTTTTAAAATTGTTATGTTTTGGGGCACCGGGGTGGCTCAGTCTGTTGAGCGTCTGACTCTTGGTTTCGGTTCAGGTTCTGATCTCAGGGTCACGAGAGCAAGCCTCACATCAGGCTTGCACTCAACATGGAGTCTGCTTGACACTCTCCTCCCTCGCCCTCTGCACCTCTCCCTGCCCACTCTCTCTTGCTCTCTCGGTCTCCAAAATACATAAATAAAATCTTGTTTAAAAGATGTGTTGTGTGTCATGAGTCTGGACCAGGCACGGCTGTCACGAGTCTGTGGTCAGCTGGTGGGTCTTATGGGGTTGGCTTGTCCGGATGACCTCAGCTGGGATGACTAAGGGTTCTCTTATGTGTCTCCCACACCCTGCCACTAGCTTTGATGAGCCCCTTTCAAGGGGCAAGAGCATCAGCCCCAACGGAGACTATCTTAAAATATTGACCTGGCTCCCATTTTGCCAACTTACCGTTGTCCAAAGTACGTCTCGTGGCCGGGTGCAGAGTCGAGAAGTGAGCAGAACGTGCCACGTGTAATGGGGAGAGTGAAAACTTAGGGCCGTTCGTGGGTTGAATCTATACCCGACCAATTTACATTCATCCAAAAGGTTGGTGTATGCTTTCCATTTCTTTTGGTGTCTTTTTCAGAATTCCCAGCAGAATGTTTGGTGAGACTAATCGTAGAAAAACAGAATTGGGAATTCAATTGTCATTGCATATTTGAAGGGGTTCTCCGATAAAGGAGAGCCCTTGTTGGATTGCCCCTGCCTGCCCCAGATCTGCTTTTGAGTCTGATGGTGTTTTCCTTCATTCCAAGACATCGAGACCCTCCTGACAGTCCCAATATGGGAGCTGACACTGTGTTTTTGTCTCCTAGGTGGGTTTTCAGATTCCGATCTCATCGACGGGGCTGCAGATGGAGGTATTCTTACTACTTCTTCTCTTTTCCCCCTATCACCCACCTGCTGCACACAACGACACCAGGGTCTACAGTCCTAGCCCTCGGCGAAATCACAGTCGGCTGCTTGGAGATCTCTTCCCATCTCCTCCATTTGTAGATGCATCAAAGACGTAGACTGTCGGGCCTGCCGCACAGAGGCTGGTCCCTGGGAGCTGGGTTAATGGGTCGGGGAGCTCCCCGCCATATGCATGGGGCTCGAGGCCAGCATATTGGGCATTTCTCAGACATCTCCTGAATTTCCCAATCACCTGGTTTTTTTGGTGACTGTTGGGTGTTACCAATGACGTGTGTTCTATTATTGAACGTAGAAATGAAAGCCCTGAGAATGAAGTCATGGGACCCTTGTTGGTAGAGTTACAACTGGAAAAGCCAATTATCTACCTCTCTCTTTAAAATCTTATGTTTTAGAGTAGGGTCCAAAGCAGTACTTAGCTATAACACGTCTTGTATAAATAAGTAAAAATATAAGTATACAATAAATATAATAATACATGTGTTCATAGTAGTTGAATATATTAATATTGATTTATTATAGTTACGGGTAGCTCATCGTAATATGCACTCACTGTTTCCCTTAAACAACACGAGTTAGGTCTGCCCGGGTCCATTTATTTCAATAAATGCGGTATAATCCTGTAAATGTATTTTCTCTCCCTGATGATTTTCTTTCTTTCTTTTTCTTATGATTTTCTTAATCACGTGTTCTTTTCCTAGCTTTCTTTATCGTAAGAGTGCAGTATATAACACATAGAACGTACAACATATGTGTTATCGAGTATTTGTGTTATCAGTAAGCGTCCCACTCAACCGTAGGCTATTAGTAAGGAATTAAGTTTTTGGGGAATCAGAAGTTGTTTGTGGATTTTTGACTGTACCGGGGTTTGGCTCTCCTTATCATCTTGCGTTATTCAAAGGTCACAGGTACATGTCCTGGGAGTCAACAGGAATGTGCCTTGGATCACCCTGTAGCCATGGGCCGGGTCTCAGACGGGCTCCAAAGCCCCGGCTGGGATTCTCCCCGAGCCCAGCAAGAGGGGTCAGAATCCATGAGGCACCCAGGACTTACTGGCTCTCCTGCAGCCAGCCCACCATGGGAGGGGAGCTTTGAGTCAGGAGCTGAGCCTGGGTGTCAGGTAAATGGGAGCAAGTCCGATGATACAATGGGCAAAGCAAGGACTCAACAAAGGGAAAGGACTCTGTGAGTTCCTTCACAGCTCAAGGTCCCAGGAGTTGATCTTTGGGATGAGATTTTCTTTACCAAAAATCTTCCCAATGCAACTTGTCTGCAAGCCTGTTTCTCCCCTGTAGGAGGCGGTGGTGGTGGCGGTGGAGGAGGCCAAAAGCCTGATGGAGGGGAGCAGGGTATGTACACATGGTTTCTGACATCTTGGGTTTCTTACGTGCACTGTTGAGAGAAATGGAATGCAGCGGTCAAGACCAAACGTGTCGTGTTCGCTGTGTCATCCTAAAGCTGATGGCGCAAAGCATCAAAGTGCGGTACTTTGCGCTGTGGGTGTCCCAAGCACCCTGCTCAAGTAGCTGGTTGATGTTCTTGAATAGACTCAGCAACGGGGTACTGATGGGGCCCACAGGTTAAGTTCATTCATCTTCCCACCGTAGGAAGGAATACCGTCTACATTCCCTGGGGTCCCCCCTAGAAACAGAACCATTGGGATCTATCTAGATATACATGTAGGTGTAGATATCCAGAAAGAGATTGATTATAAGGAATTGTCCCACATGGTTACGGAGGCTGGGAATTCCTGTGATCTGTTGACGGCGAGCTGGAGGCCCGGGAGAGGCACTGGTGTGGTTCAGTCCTAGGCCCCAGGACTGGGAACAGGAAAGCTGGGCGTGCAAGTCCACACCTGAGTCTCAGATCCCAAGAACTAGGAGTGCCCGTGTGCAAGGGCAGACGAAGACCTCCAACTGTTAGGACCCCTGCGCTGGCCATAGGGATGGGAGGAGGGAGGGTGTGTCGTCCACCGGAAACCCGTTTTGCATTGGAAGCGGTATGTGTAGTCACATGAATTCCAATTCCAGGTGGGACTTTTGGGGAGCAGTCCTTTGTGTCATGCAAATGGATTGGAGGCGGCGTTTGGAGTTGGGCAAGGTTCTAGAGTGGGGTTTCCTCCACGGTCACCCTGGGGCCCTGTGTCTTAACGCTCAATCCCACCTTGTTCCTGTGGGCAGTGCCTCCAGCCACATGTCCTGGGCGTGGTCTGATCTCCACGAGTGTTCCCAGTCACGGTGCCGTGTGCTTCTTCCCTCAGCTGACTCCCCTGGGGTAGTCCCTGGCATCATCGGGGCCGTCGTGGTGGCCGTGGCCGGAGCCATCTCCAGCTTCATCGCCTACCAGAAGAAAAAGTTGTGCTTCAAAGAAAACGGTAAGGTGTTTGCGGCCGCTTCCTGTCCTTCGTGCCCTACTAACTTGAAAGCTGTGCTTTCTCAAAACTAAAACAAACCGGAAGTCCCGTTGGCATGAGACACGTGTGAGGTGGATGATTGTTCAAGAGATCGCTGGAATAGTGGGATCGGACTTTGTAGCTTCCATTCCAGCACTGCCCATGTGGAGTTGTGCAAAGTTTGCAAGTCACTAACCACCCCCGTCTTTGGGTTTTCTGTCTCTAAAGGGGGGAAATGATCGTCTGCACACCATAGGACTTTTGTGAGGATCTATAGGGCTGTGTGTGTAAGTCTTGACAGGTTGGTTGAAGAAATATTAGCTCTTGGAAATGTTTATTCATCCTATTTAAAATTGCTGTCATCCTCATAACCTTTAGGACAAGAGCGATGGCTGAGGGAGCCGCCATATTGTTTTCTCCAACCAAGGGAATTAAACTCAAAACACAGGGTGGCTGATTCCCTTTCTGGTACCACCTCATACCAACAGGTGCTTGGGAGGGTTCTTGGGTGGGATATAAAATTTACAGGCGAATGTGGAGGATGTCATGCCTGCCCACATAGGGATTGGAACTCCATCGTTTTGGGTGTTTGGGGACTGCCTAGGCAAGAGTCTTTGAATTACATAGGATTTTCCCTGATGTCCGTAAATTGTCTTTTGAACATAACTCATGTTCATGCGTCTCTGGGTTGCTCTAAGTCTTGGCTTCTCTCTTGCAAGATGAACATGGGGGTTGGACTCTGATGTGTCTTTAGGGGTCCCGTGGTCTGTGGATGGAGCCTCATGATGTCTGAACTTCTCAACCTACCTGTGGTTTCAAGACCAGATTCACACTTAGCCGTTGACCTCCATCCTCAAGGACCACCGACTGAGGACTGTAGGGAAATTCACAAAAGATTTGAATAGATGGTGATACAAAATTTGACTATAGGGAGGGAGTCTGCCCTTAATCTCTCATCATTCTAGATTTTTAGATTCACAGATTCTGTTTGGAGCCCAAAATTAAAAGTCTCAAACAGCTTGTGGGTTTAGAGATGTAACATAAGCTGCTGTTTGGCATCCTTCTTTTTGCAGTGAAGGGGAAGGGTGCCTGATTATATCTATTTCCCATATGTGACCAGGCGCCTTCCATCAGGGGCGCTCAGGAAACTGTGCTCAGTTGCCTGAATGTTGACCATCCAGCACGTCCAAATGCACAGATGACCAAGGTCAAGGACACGCCCAAATGGACAGATGACTGAGGTCAAGGACGTGCCCAAATGGAGAGATGACCGAGGTCAAGGACGTGCCCAAATGGACTTCATTTCTGCCCCCCGCTCTGAAGACATGCTGAGCTCAGAGCATGACGTCCAGCCAGGAGAGGAGGAAGGCATGCCCGCTAAGGAAGGATGCTTGGGAAGCCCGGGCACAACGATTTTCTGAAAATCTGTAGGTGACTTTCGAATCCAATTTGGATTTCCAATCCAGTCGGATTCTGGAGTTGCAAAGCATTTCTGTCACCGTGTGTTTGGGATATATGGCCCCCTTGGATGCTATGATGCCGATTGGACATTCGTATGCCGAGGCACAGGGATTTGGGGAAGGACCCAAGAACCTTAGTGGACTTGACATTGTCTCGTACTTGGAATGGTTTCATGAACTTGGAAAACCAATGGTCTCCATCCCCCTGAACGCCATTCCTGGGTCTTGGTCTTTCTTTGAAACATTACGTTCCTAAAGGGGTAGAAAACAGAAAGTTCCCCAGGTAGGAACTGTTGAAGTCACAAATTTCAAAAATAACAGCGTCCTTCCTGAAGAGTGGGCTGAGGACAGCCTGGGACTCAACGTATGCTCTGAGCAGCCAGCTAAATTCATTTATCCAGAATTTCGTACAGTTCTTCATTCTGCATGAGCCAAGAGGACACTGGGGGCGACTTCACAATCTGGATTTGCTTTCTGGTTTTTATGGGGTTTATGCTCTTTGCTGGTGTAGATGCACAAAGAAAATGTAAAAAAAAAAAAAAAAAAAAAAGCCAACAAGGGAAGGAAGCTGGTGGTTTCGATTTTAGTCACGACGTGCCTTTGTCTGGGGCCATAAAATGCCCAGTGCTAAGTCAAAGAAAATTAGGTGCTCTTTTTCTCTAAATCCCAGGACGCTAACACAGGAGAGTGAGTATCTCTTCCGAGTCTGTGAAGAGACATTTTGGTGTTTTCGACCTACATTGGCAGGTGAACTCCGTGTTTGTCTCCATGACGCATTTTCTTTTTTTTTTTTTTTAAAGATTTTATTTATTTATTCGACAGAGATAGAGACAGCCAGTGAGAGAGGGGACACAAGCAGGGGGAGTAGGAGAGGAAGAAGCAGGCTCATAGCGGAAGAGCCTGATGTGGGGCTCGATCCCATAACGCCGGGATCACGCCCTGAGCCGAAGGCAGACGCTTAACCGCTGTGCCACCCAGGCGCCCCTCCATGACGCATTTTCATGAACAGACATAGAATTGACGCGTTGGGTCCAGGCATTGGGTTCATGAACATCCTAGAACATTTGGGGAGTCTGCATTACCGCTTATGGGTTTTCTTGTAGGGGCGGTGGTGTAAAGAAGCACATATCCACGTGTAGTTGTGAGCTTGGACGTTTCCTAAGAAGCATGTGGCCACAGCGCGTCCCAGCGCTTGAAGAGACCATTTTCTGGGGGGAAAACCACTGCGCTACAAGCGTGGCTGTTTTTGTAGTGGGTGGTTTTTCCCAGGATCTTGTCATTGCGTTGACTGTTGTAGGGTGTGTTGAGTTGGGCATGAAGGTTAGTCTTACTCAAGTGCTTTTTAGTGTCATATTTTGAGCTGAGATGCGGAACAGTGTCCGTGGCCAACGAAATTTGGTAGATCGGTCCTTTCCATTGCTGGAGATCGGGACATGTTTGGATGAGTTTAATGTGGTTTTCTTGCACACGGCTCATGCTGGTCTTGTAAGAGCCGTTTCGGGCGTGGGCTCGTGGCCGGTGTGTATTTTCGTGGTTTGCTGTGCTGGCTTCAAGGGACGGGTTTGAGCGGCAAATGGCATGGAAGGTGACCTGCTGGCACAGAGTGCAGCTTCAGGCGGCTGTCACTTGGTATGCACGAGGCTGTCCTTCCGTGGGCGTGGTGGCTGATTCGTGTGCTCACACGCGTGTCCGCCTGCCGTTTCCAGCAGATGCTTGAGGCGTTGCTGGGCTGAGCGGCTGGCGTGTCCCTTGTCCTTCCCTCCCTCCCTGCTTTCGTCCTCCCTCCTCCACCTCCCTCTCCTCCTTGATTTTGCTTCGGTCTCTGAGCCACGCCTCCCATTGCACCTTGGGCTTTAAGCATCGCTTAAAAAAAAAAAAAATCCTGGTCTACTCTTGAGCGCGATGAGTGTCTTTGTCACTCGGACGTGCCTGCACCTGTCTCCGAACCGTACCTTTTTGGTTTTTGCGTGGTTTTGTTGTTTGTGCTCATTTCTCGACCTTTCGTTTCAGATGAGCCGAGGATGTAGGGACGAGCGGGAAACCGTGCGCGCGCCTGGAGCTGCCCCTGTGCGATCCGTGTCCGCTAGAGACGCAAAGTCTAAAGCCAAGCCCGGCATGTGCCCTGCTCCCTATGGCTAGTCAGTTGCCATGGTGATGGCATGCCTCCCAGACCGGATTCTGTGTTTCCCCCACCCCCCTACCCACCCGCTTGTACATGCACGAAGCTCATACTATTATATCGTATTAACGGGCGGGAAGCTTCAGGACATGGAGAGGAATGCAAATATTTTCTTGTAAACTGAAATCCGAGGGGAACAAATCACGGTGGGAGGGGTAGCAGGTGGGGGGAGTGGGGGGCGCTTGTATGCATTCATCCCGTTCACGACCGTCTGTCAGGTTCACGTTTGCCGGTGAATTGGGCTAGACAGAGGGTCCCGAGGCAAAGCCCACCTGGTCGTATGGTTTTGCCTCGCAGTGCCATTTTCCACGTCCGATTTCCCCCCTTCTGTAGTTCTTTGATGGGTTGCCCACCCCAAGTCCCACGAAGCCGGTCCTAGCTGTCTCTCTGACCAGTGTTACATTTTTAAAAAATAGGTGTGTGTCCCACTTGACCCACTTCTCCAGGTGGGAAAGGAAAAAACACCCACTTATTTAGGAAAAATGAAAATCTCATGATCTTAGCATTTTAAAGTCCGTGGAGCACGGGGTGGTCCTCGCCAACACTCGAGAATCCGCACGTCCTGGATCTTCCCGCAAACGTGAAATCATCCGGGGATGTTTCCTCCCCCTGTGCACGTCCGGGCATCTCCTTTCCTTGAGCGTAAAAATCGCTCTTCTCATTTGGACCTCGTGCCGAGCTGCCGCGGGATGTCCGGCCCCGGGGGTGGGGCGGCGGGGTGGTGGTGATGTGAGGGCTGGGTCGCGGGTGGGTTGTGGGGTTAGTTAGCATTGGTGGTTAATGGGGAGGGGAGCTGTCGTGGGCGCTCTAAATGCTTTTCTCATGGGTCTGGCCCCCCTCCGTGGTCACCTTGGCCCCCACCTGGCCTGTTGGAGGAGGTCCCTGCAGGTTTCTCGGTTCTTATAAATAATGAAGCTTGTTCCCCAGTTAGCAAAGGGGTGGGTTTGAGTCCAGTGTGTCTGTGCCCCCAAAAAGCAAGTCCTCGGTGTAGCCTAAAGTCAGGCACTGCTGGTCAGTGGTCCCCCAGGGCTGTGGTCCTGGCTCCAAATGCATGTTGTGTGTGTACGTAAATAGTCCCCAGGCACAGACACCTGCTAAAGCTGCCATTTCCATGACGGTTCTACCAGCGACAAGCAGTCCCTAGTGCAGACGAAAAGCATATGCCTTGCTTTTGTTTATTTTGGGATGTGCTGTGCGTGGCCTTTTCTGTTTCGAAGGCAGGGCAAAGTGGATGGGAGTCAGGGTGCGTCCTGTGGAACACGGTGTCCCCTGAGGGGTCTGTGGCACGATGGGGCACAGGTGCATGGTGTCTCTGGGGCTCGCATAGGCCGCTTTGGGAGATGGGGAATCTGGCTGTTGGGTCCCTGGTGCGCACAAAGCTTGGCCTCCCTTTGAAGTGTCAGCCTCCGCCAAGGGCTGTGTGCAACTCCTGCAAAACACGTTGCCAGCAGGATCTGGGAGAAGCGGCCGGGGGACAAAGCCCCGTCGGAATCACAGCCAGCCAGCACCAACGGTGCTGGTGTTCGTGCTGCATGCCCCGTGCATGCGGATTCTGGGGAGCAGGGGTTGTGTCCTGCTCCCCAGAGGACAGACACCTGTCCTGGGCCATGCAGCGTCCACTGTGCTCCCCATGCATGCAGATTCTGGGGTCCTGCTCCCCAGAGGACAAACACCTATCCTGGGCCATGCAGCGTCCACTCTGCTCCCCGTGCGTGGGGATTCTGGGGTCCTGCTCCCCAGAGGACAAACACCTATCCTGGGCCATGCAGCGTCCACTCTGCTCCCCTTGCATGGGGATTCTGGGGTCCTGTTCCCCAGAGGACAGACACCTATCCTGGGCCATGCAGCGTCCACTCTGCTCCCCTTGCATGGGGATTCTGGGGTCCTGTTCCCCAGAGGACAGACACCTATCCTGGGCCATGCAGCGTCCACTGTGCTCCCCGTGCATGCAGATTCAGGGGTCTTGCTTCGTCCAAAGTGCAGCCGTGACATCGTTGCCTTTGGAAGGTTCTCCAAAAGCCGGCAGTGTGTGACGGTAACGTCAAAAAGCATCAGCAGGGAAGATGCCCTTCTGCGTGTTGTCCCCACACGGCTGTGGCCGTGACGATGCTTCCTTGCGCCAAGTGGCTGTGTTGCACTTTGCTCTTATGTGTGGCCGGATAAGCTGTCCAGCTGCAATCTGCTCGAAAACCCGTATGCGCCCACGACAGCCACCTGCCCCCTTCCTGCAGAAGACGCGACATTTGAGCGGTGACGGTTCTCTTGCAACTCTGGGTCTCCGGCAGGGGTCTGCGTTTGGGGCTGGGGGGACAGGGCGACCGATGCTGGGCTTCCTTGCATCGGGACCCGTTCGTCCGTGACCTGCAGCAGAATGCGCGTGGCGTGTTCTCGTGGGACGGTATTCTCGCCCTGGCAATGCACTCTGTATAAACTTTCGAGCTCTGTGCACAGTCTCGATGTGGTTCTCTGGGGCCCCTTTGTGGCCGGCGCTCCTGAGACACCAACATCGTCAAGAAATAAACCTCTTTTGCCTGTGACTCTCTCGCTTGTCTTGAATTCCATCCACGTGTGCCGTGTATCTCGGGAGGGGGGCGAGTGGGGGCGGCGGGGGCCGTGGTCATGTCTGCTCTGATGCATAGTGCTCACATTTCCAAATAGAGATTTCCCCCAAAAATATTTTAATTGACCGAGAACAAGAAAACCCGAAATCAAGCTGATGGGACCCCGCGAGACCCCCTCAGCCTTCGATTCCCTGTGCACGGAGTTGCCCTGGGGCAGGATGGGTAGGGGGGGCGTCTCTGTCTCCATCCCTCCAGGTCCCGTTGATTTTGGCGGGTAGGGTGGAGGATGGGCAGATTCCGCTTGCCGGTGACCTTAGGGGGCCTTCTGTGTATTCACCCCCTTGGGGAATCTTTTGTGCTTCCTTTCAGCCGACCAGGGTGAGCCCAGCCCCAAGAACCAGGAAAGCACGAGCGCGGACCAAACAGGTGAGCCACGGGCCGCCGGCCCTCACCATGTATGTCTCTGCATGAGGTCCCTCCCACGGGACGTGTCCAGGGGACGCCGTATAAACCCTCCAGGGCTTGAGGCTTCCAACGACACCCACTTTTGTCCCTCTTTCCGTGTCAATGGCCGTACGTTCCCAGCGGCACCCCCCGCGTGCACACTGAGCTGGCCGGGCGGTCAGGCGGTGGGTGTGCGGCGAACGGTGAAATGCATCTCTCCCGAGACACAACTTTGTATCGTGATCTTGTGGTTCCTTGTGCCACGTCCTTCCGACCACGTGGAGAAGGTGGGTTTTTTTAAATGAGGGGAATCGTCTGCTATTAAAAAAAAAATTAATAGCAAGACTCGACGAGGTGCCATGGGGACCGCTACCTGTTTGCCCAGAGAGAGGCAGCCTGTGCTGAATGGGACGCGTATGGAATTGACAGAAATGTTTCATGAAATTGTAACGTCCTCGGAATTCTAAAAATAGACACTTTGAGGACGGGTGTGTCTCGCTGTTGCCTCAGATTGGGGACACGTGTGTAAAACGAGCTAGCGTGTTTAGGCGCCCAAAATGCACAAGAGACCTCTAATCCGTAAATGAGTCGGTGAGCAAAATCTTAACCCCAAATCACTTTAAAGCAATAAAAACCACGGAACCGGATTATGGAAATTACGTATGGTGAGATTTGGGGGATCACGGACATTTTGGGCTGCGTTAGAAAAGTCACTAGAAGAAAATGCCTGCTCGGATTTTTTTCCCCTACTTTTCCTGGGTATTTTTTTTTTCCTAGGAAAATATGCCTTCTGTGTTTCATTCCTATTTTTCCTGGAGTTTTGGGTTTTTTTTTTCTAGGAGAAAATGCCTTCTCCTATTTCTTTTTCCTTCTTTTCCTGGAGTATGTACTTTTTTCCCTAGGAAAAAAATGCCTTCTATATTCTTTTTCCTATTTTTCTTGGAGTACGTTTTTCTGGGTTTTATTTTTGTTTTTGTTTTTCTAGGAGAAAATGCCTTCTCCTATTTCTTGTTCCTATTTTTCCTAGAATATGTACTTTTTTCCTAGGGAAAATAATGCTTTCTGTATTCTTTTTCCTATTTTTCCTGGAGTGCATTTTTCTGGGTTTTATTTTTGTTTTTGTTTTTCTAGGAGAAAATGCCTTCTCCTATTTGTTTTTCCTAGAGTATGTATTTTTCTTTTTCTAGCTAGAGTTGATCGTACTCTGAAATTTGTTGAATTCCCCGCCACCCCCCCCCCCCCCCCGAGCAGTAGAGTTGGTTTTTGCTTTCTGTGGACGATGCGTTTCGTGCTCGTTTATCTTCCATAGCAAGGGAGTCACCTGCGTCTGAAATTTTTAAGAACCAGACCGTGACGTGCGGGTTTTGGGGGGAGCTGGGAACGCCTTGTGACGTCTTTCTTTGTCTGTTTGTCCTTGCCAGTTCAGTGGAGTCTTCTGGAAAAATAGCAGCTTCGCTGCAATTTTTGCAGCTTCCTGCAACGACGTTCCCAGGAGGAAGACAAGACTCACCTTCCGTGTCTTCCCGAAAAACACATGCACCAGGGCAGCGACCTCCAAGCCGGGATCCAGCCCCATCCTGACCACGCCTCTGCTCAAAATGAGACTCTTTGTTTTGACCTTGAGATGCGTTGTGCCCGTTTGCACCATGCTGGGTAGACGAGGGATACTAACGCCGCGTCTTGCACCCAGAGGGGAATTGCGCTCACCCTGCCCGTGGCCGTGAGGGGTTTCCCTGTGGGGTGTGAAAGGCCGATTGTCCATCACAAAGTCGTGCCAACACCGACCCCACTGAAGTTCCCCCACCCGGAACTCTGGGCCGTCGACCCATTAACGTGTGAATTAAACCGAACCTTCCCTGGCGACGACCCTCGGATACAGTGAGATAAGCCTTCCATTAGTGTCCTCAAAATTTCCTTCATTGGGTAGGATTTTTTTTTTTTCACACCAGACTAATAAAAAAGAAATAAGAAACCAAGTACTTTTTACTTAAATGTTTTACCATGGGGTAACGTTTAAGAAAGGCTGTGGAAAGTAGTGGAATGGACCCCGTGGTCTCTTTTCTGGGGCTCTGAGACAAACGCTCAACCCAAGTGTATCTCTGCATTTTCGGGATTTTTCTTTCTCTGCCTACTTGCCTCCACTGGCCTTGGTACATCGGGGACAAGGACTTCTCAGCATTCAGATACTCCCCTGTGTTGCATACTTCTCTGTATCCAGATACTCCCCTGCATCCAGATACTCCCTTGCATTCAGATACTCCCTTGCATTCAGATACTCCCCTGCACCAGATACTTCTGTACATTCAAATAATCCTCTGTATTACATACTTCTCTATATTCAGATACTCCCCTGCATTAGACACTTCTCTATATTGAGATACTCCCTTGCATTCACATACTCCCCTGCATCAGATACTCCTGTACATGAGGGTACTCCCCTGTATTACATACTTCTCTGTATTCAGATACTCCCCTGCATTAGACACTTCTCTATATTGAGATACTCCCTTGCATTTAGATACTCCCTTGCATTCAGATACTCCTGTACATTCAGGTACTCCCCTGTATTATATACTTCTCTATATTCAGATACACCCCTGCATTAGACACTTCTCTATACTGAGATACTCCCTTGCATTCACATACTCCCCTGCATCAGATACTCCTGTACATTCAGGTACTCCCCTGTATTATATACTTCTCTATATTCAGATACACCCCTGCATTAGACACTTCTTTATATTGAGATACTCCCTTGCATTCACATACTCCCCTGCATCAGATACTCCTGTACATGAGGGTACTCCCTTGTATTACATACTTGTCTATATTCAGATACTCCCCTGCATTAGATAGTTCTCTATATTGAGATACTCCCTTGCATTCAGATACTTCCCTGCATCAGATACTCCTCTGCAGTTCAGCTGCTCCCCTGAATCGGATACTCCCTTGCATTTCAGATACTCCCCAGAATCAGATACTCCTCTGCAGTTCAACTACTCCTCTGAATAAGATACTCCTTTTCATTTCAGATACTCCTCAGAATCAAATACTCCTCTGCAGTTCAGCTACTCGCCTGAATCAGATACTCCTTTTCATTTCAGATACCCCCTTCCATCAGATATCGCCCTGCATTCAGACACTACCCTCTTCCTCCATGTCGGTTTTTTGTGGAAATTTGTTGACTGTCATGTCTTTACAAAGTGTCTTAACTGCTTTGGTGTGAGAGCTTGCTTTAACTTTGGGGCAAAACTGCTTTATGGCAGAGGAGCTCCTGCTGTGTTTCCTAACAACTTGAAATGAACTGAAAGCATACTCTTCCTTCTTGACGAAAATGACTTTGTTTAATTATTTCTCAGCTTTTGTATGAAGACGTCATAGTGTCACGTTTTTGAAATCAGGATTAGAAAATTTATGTAGAGGGACGCCCGGGTGGCTCAGTCGGTGAAGCGTCTGCCTTTGGCTCAGGTCGTGATCCCGGGGTCCTGGGATCGAGTCCTGCGTCAGGCTCCCTGCTCAGCGGGGAGATTGCTTCTCCCTCGGCTTCTGCTTCTCCCCCTGCTTGTGCTCCCTCTCTCTCTGTGACAAATAAGTAAATAAAATCTTTTTTAAAAATCCTTAAAAAAAAAAGAAAGAAAATTTATGTAGGCTGGCGGGAGACGGAAACACAGTTGGAGGGTTTAAACCTGGGTCATAATGTATTTATTGTCTGAGGTCAGCTTTGTTACGATGTGTGTGTGTGTGTGTGTGTGTGTGTGTGTAATTGTTGATGGGCACTCCCTAACCGTCCTCCAAGAAGGTTGTGCAAATTCATGGTGCTCCCCGTGATGTCTCAGCTGTCCTCAAATAGCTCTGCAAACATGATGGACTTTGCCAACCCGTTGAAAACATGGTATCAAATCAATGGTTTACATTGTGTCTGTCTCAACACAGGTGGGATGGAGAATGTGCGTGTGGAAAATCCATGTGTGCTCCCTTTGTGGGGGAGCCATTTGAACGCACCCTTTGCCCATTTTTACATGTGTCTTTGTTCCTATTGTTAGTGATCTGTGGGAACTCTTTACATATTAAAGACAGTGCTGGTTTCTGACCCTGAAATAGGTAGCCAAAAACTTTTTTCACTTTATTTTTAGCCTTTTAACTGAAGTGATGTTTTCTCCATTCATTGTTATCATTTTTATGTAGTGAAATTACTTAATGGTTTCTGGGCAGGCTGTTAGAGTTAGAAAAACATCAATCTTACTAACATTTTTTTTTCTTTTAAACATCGGGGGCAAATAGGTGGTTTAGTTGGTGGAACACGAGACTCTTGATCTCAGAGTTGTGAGTTCAAGTCCCATGTTGGATGTGGACATTTACTCAAAAATAAAATCTGTAAAAAAACAAAAAACAAAAAAAACCCCGCAAAACCTCAAACTCTGTTCCAACACGTTAATGTGGGTTATTTTACATTAAAATACTCGATCCCCTAGAAATGCATGTTTGTATAGGAAGGAGGAAGAGATTCTGTTATGCGGTTTCCCCCCTCCACCCTCTGTGTAGGGTATCATGCCATTATTCCCAAACCGTGTACCCAATATTCCATATATATGTGTAATCATGGAAGAATATCCCTCTTGATGTCTAAAAAAACAGAATATCCCTCTTTAGAGCTTTCGTCAGGAGTGGGTATCGAATTAAGTGCTTCTGCAGAGTCTGTGGGGATGGTCGTAGGGTTTTCCAGTTTATTCTGCTAATATGATGGATTCGATACGATTCCATGCAGAAGCATCCTCTTGTCCTTGACCTGGGTCTTCGTTGGTGGTGGGCTGGTCACTTGGGGTAGGGCTTTTGTGTCCGTATCCGAGAGTGACCTCGCTCAGTGTTCTGTGTTTGCATAATTTCTGCAGATTCTGATGGACTTTCTCCTTTTCATCCTGAGATATTGGTTTGGCTGCAGCCACCTGAGCCTGGTGTGTGTGTGTGTGTGTGTGTGTGTGTGTGTGTGTGTGTGTAGACGGGATAATTGATTCCTGTCTTTCGTTCCTCTCTTAGGGAAACAGAGATTTAAATTAAAAAAAAAAAAAAGCTTTATTTCCACTTTTTCATTGGAAAATCATCCACGTTTCCTGAGCGTTCAAAACACCTCCGCATAAATTTGAACACAGAAGTTCCTCCTAATTGTTCCATATTCTCTGGGTCCACGGGGAACCCTTCATCCTTATGACTTCGGTTTCGGTTCTCGAATAATGGTTGGATGATAAGCTTCGCCATTTCTGCGGTTTGCGCTTGTGACCCCTGTCACTGGCGTTCTTTGGGTTTACCTGCCGTCCATGCAGACGCGCCTTGAATCGAACGCTAATTTCCACGATTTCTCAACGTTTCGTATTGAATATCATAAATATTCCAGGCTCCGGCTTTTCAACGGAGCTCAAGGGTAGACCCAGATCATTCTGATTCCTATTTTCCAGAGAGTCTCCATTTCCCGGTGTTTTTTCTTGCTCGTCAACTCAAGGATTTTGAGAGTTTTTTGTTTTGTTTTTTTAATGACCGCGTGATATTTTTGTGTTCTCTGCTTTCTTGGACGTGGTTACCAGTCTCCCGGCGTTAGACGATGCGAACGTTCTATGTCGTTTTGTTATTTTTAATTTATGTCTTAGAAAGATTTTGTTAATTAATTTATTTGAGAGACAGAGAGCACGAGCGGGGGGCGGGCAGGCAGAGAGAGAGAAGCAGACACCCCGCCGAGCAGGGAGCCCGACGCGGGTCTCGATCCTGGGACCCCGAGATCATAACCTGAGCTGAAGGCAGACAGTTCACCGACGGAGCCCCCCAGGCCCCCCAACTCTAGGCGGTTTTAAAATCTCGTAAGAACAGGCGTATTTTGTGACACGTGATAATGTGGCATTCGAAATCTCGTGTCCATTGATCGCGTGTGATGGACGCACGGACCTACTGTTTTCGGATTGCTCGTGGCTGCCTCCCACCTGTAATGGCCAAATGGAGTGGTTTCCGCAGAGCCCGTGTGCGTGGCTTGCAAAGACGGACACAGTGGCTCTCGGGCTCCGTAGGGCACACAGTTGCTGACAGCTGTCTGACTTCACGCGAAATGCTCGAAACTGTGTCTTGCTTGCCTTGGGCATGATGCCCGGGTCCGCTATGAGTCCGCCGCTTTACGGCACCTGCAGGGACTTCTGAGCTCGGCCGTGCCCGGTTCATTGCTAGCATCTCCGGCCACGAGTGCCTGACAAGGGAATCGGCATGCACCGCTCTGCTGCTCAGAGGACGCCCACGTATGGCCAGACATGACTGCTGCATACAGCCCGGTTTGCTCAAGCCGGCTTTCCGGGGGCTGGCTGCTCCTTTCCTGTTCTGCCCATCCCCTTCTGTTGTCATACCCACCTTCCCGGGCACGTGGCAGGTTGCAGGGGTAGCAAATGCATGGGCTCCCTCCCCCTCTGGTCCTGGGAACCAACGTGGCATCTGTGCCCTGCATCCTGGATGATTACCTGCAGGCAGGAGCAACGTGGTCGGAGGTCCCATTCTGGAGGTCGGCATCCCCCCCAGACAGCTGTGGGCTTCTCTGCCTCCCTGTGCTTTCTTTACTGGCTGTCGGCACGTCACCTGAGCCCTGCATCCCTTGCTCTCTCCTAGTTAACCTGGGGCAATTGAAACAGGTGTTTTATATTCTGTGCACCTTTTTATCTTTATACGCAACCGTATGGGGTCGAGGGAGGCTGTGGACACCCCTTCATGCACGTGGGAGCCCCCCTGCCTCAGCAGGTTAGGATGGGGGTCGTTGGAGCCCGTCGTCTGCTGCAGACGGCCAACGACATAAGCAGAAACATAGGCATATGGTCCTGTCCCACCTGACTCCAGGGTGACCCCATCCTAAGCAATTCCATTTACACCCACCCGATGTGCAACAAAGGTCGTGTTCTGCAGGACGACCAGTGACGACTGCAACGTAGGATTTTGGGGGAGAGGTAAGGGGGCCACGATTCGATTGCATACCCCGGGGCAACCACCCAGCTGCGTTCTGGACAGTTGGTGGACACGGACTCACTCACCCACGACGTGGCCTTCGGTGTCTGTTTTCTGCCCCTGAACGTACACTCTTGAAAGTTTATCCACATCGCGGTGTGTACGTGTGTGTGCCAGACCTCCGTTCCTTTTCGTCATCGCGGAAACGGGGAGAAAATGTCTTTCCGAACGCGTCACGTGCTGCTCTTGACTGTCCCACGGAGAGTCTGGGGTTGCAAATGCAGGTTTCTTTAGAAAGAAACACCTGCGTGCACCCCAATCGGATCTGAGTATCTAACGTCGCTTTATAACAATGCTCCGTGGAGAGAAGCTGAACCGAACAGCAGACACTCAAAGGACACGTTTCTAGGTGCCGAAAAAAAAGTCAGGATTCATTTCCCCTTTCACATCTGTTTAGCCTAAATCCAGCTTTTGGGGGTGGGAGAGGGTGCTATAGAAACAACTTTCACCACCAGGATTTATTACTTTTTTTTTCTTTCTTGTGCACGAATGCCGTTTCTCAGATGGGTTCAAAGCCTTTTGGAGATGGTGAGTTTGTATTTTTCCCCGGCACACGGAGGCAGGCAGCCAACAAGGGTCAGTCAACGTCTGTGTGTGTGGATAAGAGAGACACAATCACAGAGCCTTACAGAGTAAACCTAATAAATTCTGGGGAAATGGGGGGGGGGATTTGCCACCCGGCTATATTTATGTCTTCTGCAGACAGATTCCCAACACAAGATGTAAAGAATTTGGTGCTTCCATAAAATGCTTCCGACATCCATGATGTGCACTGATCCATATGCCTTTTGTGGGGAACGAGGTAAAAAAAAAAAGAGAGAGAGACAAAAGGGGAAATTTTGCAAAGTTAGATGGAGCTTGAAAGCTCCGGCCCTCGGTTTCCATCCTGGATGGCACCGTGGGTCCCAGAGGGGGCAGAGCAGGTAATTACTGCAAATAACATCTCAGACCCTCTTCCCGACAACTGAGAGCCTCTCCAGTGGTAATGACAGCGACTGATGGCGGTATTTATCTGGAGCCCTAGCCCCGCTTTTTTCTCCCATGCCTTCTCCAGCTTGGGGTGGCCACGAAAAAGCTGGGCTCTGTGTCCCGAAAATTGCTCTTAAGGTGAGTGCCTGCGTGTTTCACGTGGGTCAGCGTGTCAGGAAGGACTGATGGGCACTTTGGAAATGCATTCGGTCCGGCTCCAACCCTTTCTCGGAATTATGACGTTGCGTCCGAATCCAAGTGGTGATGGAAGGAGGGGGAAAGAAAGAAAAACAACCCCTCAACACAGAAGAGGTCCATGTGTCGTTCCGTGCAACGGTGCTGATTGACATGACGTGGCATTGACATCGTGGCAGTGGTGATGGTTCCCTGATGCATAGCATGTGAGGGCTTGGGGGGTTATTTCTGAGCTAGAAGAAAAATGCTAATGCTTAGTACTTTTTTGTTCTTTTCTTTCAAAGAAAGGAACATCTGTGAATGTCCCATTCCTACTGTGACAAAGAATTACCAATCAGGTGGCTTAAACCACAGAGATTCATCTCCTCCCAGCTCTGGAGACCAGATGTCTGAGATCCAGGCGGGGTGGGGCTGCTGAGATCCAGGCGGGGCAGGGCTGTGCTCCCTCAGGAGGCTGTAGGGAGGGTCCTTCCTGCCTATTCCAGCTTCTGGAGCCCCAGGCGTCCCTGGCTGGTGGTCGCGTCCCTCCCTTCTCTGCCTCTGTCTTCACGTGGCTTCTCCTCTGTGTCTGTATCTCCTCCTCTGTCTCTGAACCCACCTGGATCATCTTAATTAATTACATTTGCAATGAACCTCTTCCCAAATAAGGTCCCATTTTGAGTTCCTGGCCATTAGGACCATAACACATCTTTTTGAAGAGACACAATTCAGCCAAAAACGGATTTGTGCATCTCCCGAGAGCAGGGTATCTTTTGAGTAAGCTCAGCGTCACATCCCACCTCTGGGCTTGACACCGAGCAGGGAATTGCCAAATAGTTGGTGGGTGACAGACTTGAGTCTTTGAGATGTGAAGAATACTCATGAAACCAGGGAAACAGACGCCCTCCTTACCGAAAAGCCAAGCCATCTTGAGCAAGAGTTCTCTCCTGATGGCAAGCACTGAATGTCACTCTTGACTTTGCTCCCTCATTTGGGGGTCAACCCGACCCACTCTGGACCAAAGACGGATGGCTGGATGGTCACCTCCATTCCCTTCACCAGCCACCTTCATCCGAATTCCCCTCAGTGTAACTTAACGGGTGATTTTTGAACGTGTGCTTTGGGCCAGCCATCATCAGGACAGGTTAAGCACGGACAAGCCTTGGACTCAGGTTGCCATGCTTTTTAAAGATTTATTTATTTGAGAGGGAGGAGAGAGTGCATGAGCAGGTGGAAGTGTAGAGGGAGAGAAGATTCTCTAGTATACTCCCAGTGAAGAAGGAAGCCCCACGCCGGGCTCAATCTGATGACCCTGAGAGCATGACCTGAGCCAAAATCAAGAGTCAGACGCTTAACTGACCGAGCCACCCAGGTGCCCCCAGGCTGCCTGGTTTTGAATCCTAGCTCTGCCATATGCTAGTGACTGAAATTTCTCCAGATCCATAGAAGAGTATTTTGAAGGTCCATATGTGATTGAATATGGGAGCCATGTTTCCATTGGTTCTCTCTCCAAAGAATGCTTGAAACCCGCTGCCCCCCATGACCATTAAGTTTGCCCACCTCTGCTGATGTCACCTCCCCCAGCATGACAGCCATGTCTTTTGTGACCTCCTTGTGTCAAATTCAGCCCCATCTGTAACTCATCTCCTGGCCACTAGTGGGCTTCTCTTCCCATGAGGTCCCCATCTCCATCCTCCCCTGATCACAAGTGCAGTGTGGTCCCCTCTGCCTGCAGAACCGAGATCTTTAAATAGCATTCAGGACTAGCAAAGTCAAGACCTGGCCGGTCGTCATTTTAATCCTCAAGGGACCCAGCACAGACCTTATTATCAAGACCAAACTCAAGAGCACAGAGGTCCACACCTCCAGATTTGCTTGCCCAGAATGTTCTCCCTTCCCTTTCCCTTCATCAGATTTGTACTTGCGCTTGAAGGCCCAACTCAGATGTTTCATGGTCCTGATTTTTGGGGGGAAGGAAGGAACAGCCATAAGATAACTTTCAATAGGTCCTGTGTCTCCATTTCACATGGTCATTACCTCCCTTTGCTACGGGACAAAATGAGACACAATAGACAATGGAACTTGGGCTGCTTTCAACATAATTTGGAATGTGCGCTATCCATAAACGTCGAGTCTGACAAAGTCCATAAATATGGGGGCAAATGCATTCTCTATTCTGATGGCCCACAAAGCAATGAATGTCAGGTCCCAGTGTCAACAGTGCAACACCATTGATATCTGAATGCCACACCCCCAAACCTACATGGACAAGGAATGGCTTAGCAGAGAAAGTATCATCTCCAGGTTGTACAGAATCTCATAAATTCTCTATCAGATGCTGTCACATGGACATGAGCTAAGTCACACTCTAGGTCAATACGGAAAGAGGCAAATAATGGCTACTGTTCACCTCTCGATCATTCGTCCTAGTTGGCATGGTTGTCCGCTTGGGCTGGTATGACAAGATACCAAGGACGGGACGGCTCAAACAATAGACACTTATTTCTCACTATCCTGGAGGCTGGGAGTCTGAGATCCAGGCCGGGCTGAGGCTGGAGTGTGAGATCCAGGCGGGGCCAAGACTGGTTCCTCCCGAGGCCTCTCTCCTTGGGGTGTAGACACCATGTTCTCTCTGTGTCCTCACGTGGTGGACGGAGAGAGCTATGAGGTCTCTATCTCTTCTTATAAGGACATGAATCCCATCATGGTGTCCACCATCATGACCTGATCTCAACGTAATCAGTCCCAAAGGGCCCACCTCCAACTCCATCCCATTGGAAGACAGGGCTGCAGTGTATGAATCTGGGGGGACCAAACCTTTAGTCTGTAACAGTTGGCCATGTACACAGCGCCCCCTAGAGTTGTTCCCCACAGTGGCTCTGGGCTTCCTGTTTCCTACTGAGTGCCTTTACCCCACAACTTGCCCGAACGCTCTGTCCTTCCCATCTTGCGTCCTTCCTACTCAGCTTTTAAAATCATCTCGAGGCTACAACCCTCTCCAGAAGGTCTTTCCGACACCCGGCTGAGTTCAGACTCTGCCAGGTATCCCCCTCCTGCCCAAGACCTCGGTGTGCGCCCCTGAGTTATGCAAGGTCACACTGCCATCGTCTGGTTTAACTTTCGGGGTCCCCTCCTCTTTGTAAACAACGACTCGTTTTTCAACCCCGGCACCCAGCGTGGGCCTGGCTCAGAACAGATGTGAACTGACCTGAAGCAGCACGCCGGCAGTCTCCAGATGTGTGGGCAGAGAGCGTGTCCTCCCTGCGCCCAGGGTTGGCAAAGCTTTGATCTCGAGGCGCCTCCCACGCCTGCAGGGAGCAGAGCAGCCGAGCAGGTGTGCCGGCTTCCCGAAGCGGAAGATGCCCACTGATGCCAGGTGACGCCTGTTTCCCTGCCGTGCTGAGAGCTGGCCGGCGAGCACCGCTGGGGGAGGCCCAGGTCGGCCTTCAGCGTGCATGCACTTGCCTCATCGGCTCCAGGCTGTGGGGTTTGGAATCTGCGCACGGGGCCCATTAGCTTTTGGCAAGGGGATTGCAGCTTGGTTCATACTTTCCGCTTGCAACGTCGCCTCCCTTCCTTCCCAGCTGGGAGACAGGAAGTCAACACACGGAGGGTGGGGTCCGGGAGGCCGGATCTCACGAGCCGCTGGGCTGTGGCCTGCACGGGGGCTCCTTCCTGCGGCTGCCAAGGATGGAGAGCCGGTGGGGCCTCCTCTGTGTCACGGTGCTGGGCTTCCTGATGCACGTACAAGGTAAGAGGCGTCTCGGTCCCGAGGGGGAGCCGCGTGCTGTCTGGTTCCCTCTCGAAACTCCTTCCAACGCAGCTTCAACCACACAAACGGCGAGAAGTTGCCAGGCGGGGTCAGGAGAGACAGGAGTGGTGCAGAGGGGACAGGGGGCCACTTCAGAGCCCGGAAACTGGACCGGGAACCGCAGAACGCGGGCTAACCGCATTTGGAAGCAAGAGGGTTTCTCTGCTTTTCTGCTCTGCGTGTCCGACACGGCCTGTCCTACTCCGTGTTTTAAGCTCGACAGGGTACGACGGGTCCTTTACATTCCTTGTTGCTGATGGAAAACATGAGTTCTGCCCGTTTTCGTGGGGGCAACGCAGAGTTGGCACACGGGTTGTTTCTGGGGGACGGCCTTCCTGGGGCTGTGTTGCTTGAGGGGGGTGGGCTTTGTTTGGATTCAGCAACTTTTTGGATAAATGTCATCCTTCCCTGTGGCAGAGGGAAATCGTGTGACTTGTTTATGCCCAAAGCTGCAGCTGGAGCTCACGGGCTGTCTCCCAGATGCTGGGGTGGGGTGGGGGTGGGGGTTGTTTGGTTTGTTGGAGGGTGGGGCAGGAGGCTATGAGATACAGGACCAAAACAGCCCCTCTGGTCATTTTAACGTTCTCATTGCAAGCATGGTAGGCTGGGTGGGAAGGAAGCTTGGGAAGTGGTGTTGGTTAGGAATGGCGGGACGGTGGTCAGATGTCCTTGTAGAAGTGCGTCCTGTTTGTCCTGTTCAAGGTGTGTTCAGGGACGAGGCGTCGGTTGTCTCGGGGCCGATGGGATGTGGAGGGTCCCCTGGATATCTCACCCAGCATGAAATGCATTCAGGAGCTCCTGTGTGCAGGGAGAGGCCAGTCCCCACATTGACCCACCCAGGAGCCAGAGGGCAGAGCTCCGGGTTTCACGTAGAGACGTCCAGCTGCAAACCCAGCCCCTCCTCCAGGAAAGCGTGTCCCAGAGTTGACTCTCGTCACCGTGCAGGGACAACGGGAGGTCGAGCATGCCCGCTCAGGACAACAGACCCGCACAGTGCTGTCCATTTGATGCTTTAGGGACAAGAGAGGCAAAGTCCTTCAGCAGCCACACGGTTCCTCGGGCGTCCATGGGAACGTCCCCTGGGTGTTTAGCAGGTGTCCTTGGCGAGGCCCCGGCCCCAGCCCACAGGCACCAAATTCTTTCTGCGACGGCAATGCGTCCTGCACCCCACGCACACATCAGCTTCCCAGCTGATTCTCACGCAGCCCGATGATGGTGCCGTGCTGGCCGCCGCCTTATAGATGGGTAAACTGAGGCATGGGGTGGTGTTCCATCAGGTGCTTGAGGTCACAGTGAGGAAGCAGAAGCAGAAATGAAACTTGCCAAGGCCAGCGTGTGGTTTGGGTCTGTTGAGAAAAAAGGAAATATCTATATCTATCTATCCTTATGCCCCCAGATATATATTATCTTGTGTATATATATTATTGTAATGTATTATTACTTATTTAATCATGGGCTGCATTCGGCTGTGCGGGGCATAGTGCTTTGGTGATGCGCGGAGGATGGGATATGTGCCCAACGCAACAGGCCAGGCCACGCTGGGCCACGGGACTCCAGTCCACACTGGCAGCACCCCAGAACCAATCAAGAGTCTCCCTTGATTCTGCCTCTTTCCTCGTGGCCCCCAAACCACGTTGGATCTAGCCAATCTGTGGGTGTGAAGGCCAAGCCCCAGGTGGGTCATTTAAGCCTGTTTTGTCACCATGCCCATCGGTGGGGCTGAACCTGCCCAGCTATGTAGGGCAGTGGTTCTCAATCCTTGGTATGCAGAGTCACCTGGGAGGGAGCTGGATTAAAGGTGCCACGCCAGACCCCGCCCCTCGAGATGCTTGTGTGGTATGTGGGTGGGGCTTGGGACCTGTAGGTTCAGAAGCACCCAGAGTCATGCCCTGCAGAGTCAGGGCTCCCTCAGAGGGATGATGAGTAAGCATCGGGCCATCTGGTTTATCCTTGGGTGGAGACTCATGCATCGTGGCACTAGGGGGTGGGTGCTCTGGGGTTCCCCATTCAGTGATGCATCATCACCCAGCATGGCCAGGCCAGAAGGGACATTGTCTAGGTAGACAGGCTGCAGTCCGCCATTCTCAACTAGGGACCACTTTGCCCCCAGGGGACTGGAGTCGTGTTTGGCTGTCAGAACTGTGAGTAGGTGGGTGGGTGTCCTCAAATGGGTAGGGGCAATGTCTGCCGCACATGTCAGAGAGGGATCCAGCCCGAAATGTTGCTGGCGCTCAGCTTGAGAAAACTTATGTTAGCACGGGAGACTCCATCTGCCTGTGTGTCTGACCTATGTATCTAAATATTATCCATCTACTATCTGTCCACCTATACATACGTACATCTATCTGTCTGTCCATCTATCCATCATCTATCTATCCATCTATCCATCCATCCATCATTTATGTATTCATCCATCTATTCTTCCATCCATCCATCCATCCATCCACCCATCTATCCATCCATCTATTCATCTAACCAGCCATCCATCCAGCCAGCCAGCGAGTCATCATTCATCTATCTACTCACCCATCCATCCACCCACCCAACCAGTTATCCACCCATCTAACCATCCTTCCATCTATCCATCCATCCATTCATCCATCCATCCATCCATCCATTCATCCATTCATCTATCAATCCATCCATCATTTATCTATTTACCCATCCATCCATCCACCCACCCATCCATCCATCCTTCCGTCATCCATCCATCTATCTATCCATCCATTCATCATTTATCTACCTAACTACCTACCTACCTATCCACCCATCCACCCATCCATCTATCCATCCATCCATTCATCCATCCATCCATTCATCTATCAATCCATCCATCATTTATCTATTTACCCATCCATCCATCCATCCATCCATCTATCCATCCATTCATCATTTATCTATCTACCTACCTACCTACCTATCCACCCATCCACCTACCCATCTATCCATCCATCCATTCATCCACCCATCCATCCATCCATCCATCTATCCATCCATCATATATCTATCTATCCATCCATTCCTGCATTCATCCATCCATCCATTCATCTATCCATCCATCATGTATCTATCCATCCATCTATCTATCTATCTATCTATCTATCTATCTATCTATCATCATTGTCATTATCATCGTCAATCCATAGACTCAAATTTATTTTAAGTAATTGCCCCACAGTACTATGGGGCTGGCAAGTCCAAAACCTTGAGGGCAAGCTAGAAACTCAGCTACGATGCAAGCCTGCTGTGTTGAGTCTGACTCCCTTCTTCTCCTGGAAACGTCACTTATTACATTTAAGGCCTTCAGCAGATCAGGGGAGGCCCACCCACATTACCGAGGGTGATGTGCTTTCCCGGCACGTGACTGCAGATGGCAATCCCATTGACTGGTACAGTGACAGCACACTAGCATTTGACCAAACACCTGGGCACTGAAGCCTGGCCACATTGACACAAAATATGAACCGTCTGGGATGTGTTTATGTTTCCACTTCCACTGCTTGAGATGCCAATTCTGCAGGTTTTCCGGAGGGTTCCACGGTCTTTGTGCCTGTTCTCAGCACCTGGGCTCCCACGGCTGCATAGTCAGAAATACTCCTGTGTGTGTTTCTGCTGGAGGTCTGGAGTGGAGCCAGGGCTGTTAAATCCTTCATCATCCCCAGTTTCCCTATGACCTTGAGCTACGCCCTTGAAGGGGGTGTCTCTGTGGGGAGCACGGCTGCTGCAGAAATTGTCATATTCTTGAGAATGGAAGGGGCAAAGTGTGCAAAGAGTGCAAAGCTGTGCACTTCTGCTGTGAGCATTCAGACAGCTTTCCCAGGCAGCCCTGGAACAGACCATTCTCAAGAGTTTTCAGAACTTTTCTGCCAATATTTTGTTTTTATTCTTGTGGATTGCAAAAAAAAATATATGATCTGGACAAAGTGCTAATACTCAGGGGAGGTTGTTGGGAAACTTTTCTGGGCGGTGGGCGTCAGGATGGCTGGGGGACAGGGTCAAGATGCACAGTCCTGGGCTCCACCGCCCATTCCTGGAGCCCCACTCTGGGTGCTTTCTGAACTTTGCAGGTGGTCCTCCCATGTCGACAATTCGGGGAGCCCCTGCCTCTTTTCTAGGGCATGTGGGAAGCATCTAGTGTCCCCGCCCCAGATGACGTCCATCAGCCTCTCTAGTTGTTAAGACTCTGGGTGAATATGAGGCCAGATTCACCGTATTCAGGGGTCTCTGGGGAAGCAGCAATGTCCCGTATGCATGCAAGCCATACCCGAAAGGCAGTGGGTTTCCTTTTGCACGAGAACAGAGCTGTCTCTACTCAAGACCCATGACCGTCCCTTGGAGTTTCCTAGAGTTACTGACAGAGCTGCCCTGAAGGTGGTCCAAGGGGCATCGACTTGGCATATTTGCACTCTGCATGGACGGAGGTCCCCACGGTGGGTGCAAAGCTGTCTTCTCTCCTGCTCATGGGAGGAAGCAGGCTGGGGTTCTTCTTTGGCTCTTATTTTGAAGGGGGTGAGGACCTCTTGGATCCTGAGGGGTTCGGTGAACTGGATAGAGCAGGGAGGAAGGATGTCTTTCCTGTTCACACGGTGAACATGTAGAGTGGGGTCCCCAGGACAGCAGCACCAACACCCCGTGGGAGCAGCTGAGAAAGGCAGTCTTGGCCTCACCCAGACCTGCCAACCCACAATCTGCTAATAAGCTGATTATGGGCTGATCCACAAGCCCTCGAGGGTCTGAGAGGCACGGAGGCAGAAGTCCTGAGGCTGAGGAACAGTGCTGGTGTGGACCCAGCACTCCCTGCGTGGCTTGTCCTCGTGCAGCTCTGCCAAAAATCTCCTTCCCTTTCCTCCGAGTCCTGGGGCCGGGTGAGGGCCTCCCTTCTCTCCCACCAGAGTGTCTGGTGGTGATTCCTTGGTGGTTCAGCTTCTCCTACTGGTGTAAATCTGTTGTGGGCTGAATGTGTCCCTTCAAAATTCACAGGATGAAGCCCTAACCCCAAGATCTCAGAATGGGGCTGGGTTTGAAGATGGGGGTCTTTCGAGACGGGATTACGGTGAAAATGAGGTCACGAGCGTGGGCCCTGATCCCATAGGACTGGAGTCCTTAGAAGAAGAGGGGATGAGGACAGGCACGGAGGGACGAACATGTGAGGACACAGGGAGGACACAGGGTCTACACGCCAAGGAAAGAGGCCTCAGGAGGAACCAGCCTCAGCCCCGCCTGGATCTCAGACTCCCAGCCTCCAGGACCAGGAGGGAATACAAAGCCCTTCCCCTGCAAAGTGAAGTCCACAGCCCACAGCCTCAGTCTCCCCCAGGAGCTGGAGAGAAACACAGCCTCTCGGGCACACCCAGAGCTATCTTGGCACAGGCTGTGTTTCACCCACATCCCCGGGGGTCCAAATGCACATGTCACTCTGGGAAGGTTTAGGACACAGACTCCAACCCTGCTTTGTTGAACGATCTGCATTTCATGACAGGTGTCTTGGCTTTTATGATGAATGACCATCCCTTAGTCCTTTGTGACCAAGTACTTCCCCTCCCAGGACTGTGCACGTCATCAGGGGGGAGGGCTTTCATCGAAAGGGGACCTGAGGACGCTAGGAACCGGGACAACTGGTTGACCTTGCAGGGTGAGGCTCACTGGCAGTCTGCTGCTGGGCAAGCAGGATGGGGTGGGGCTCCAGGAGCAGCCAGTGCCCAGGGGCCACCTGCTGGGCTCCACGGAGGGTCTGCACTGCTGCCCCTGGGAAGAGTGTCCCTCGTGGTGTCCCCATACATGCATGCTGAGGTGTGCAAGATGAGAACCCAGCCCTCTTGCATAACCCTTGCTGCTGCTGGAAACAGAAACCTCACGAGCACCCCGAGACTCTTACCGACTTATGCACGGCTGTTCCAGCGGAAGAATGCGGAGCCCAGCTGCCATGCACCCACACCCACCTGGGCACGCCACCCCGGGGCTCCTTGTCACTGTCTGTGCAAAGCTTAACGGCTCACCTTGGTGCACTGTTAATTTTCTCTATCCTGGGTAAGAGCCCTGAAAATATGCGTTCTGTACATTTATATATGTGTATATATATATATATATATGTGTATATATATATATATATATACATTTTTTTTTTTAAGAACAATGGAGCACAGGGCAATGTTGGTCGGAATAATAGCAACTCAGAGCTTGTCTGCATTCATGAGTGAGTGATGGGTCTCGTGATGGACGTGGTCACATAATAATCATGCTGTGGTTCGGTTTTCGGGTTTGTTTTGTTTTGTTTTGTTTTCTCTTTCCTTTACTCCGAGGTTACCCGGGGCTGATTCTCTCCTTTAGATCAGAGTCAGTAATTCAGTAGTTTGCAGATTGCCCTGTGTCGCGTCGACTCGAGGGTCCCCACCGTAGCTGAGAAATTCAGGGCGTGAAAAGTGCAGTAGGAAGCCGATGGGAGTCTCGTGGGGGTCGAGGGGCTAGTGCTCTGGGTTTGGTTCCTAGAGATGACAGAACAAGACCGCAAATAGCTTCTTTTTTTTTTTTTTCTTGGGTGGAGGGAGGGGGGTCTTGTGTATAATGCTGACCGTCAGCCCCGCACCAGCACGAGCCACCGTAAGCCGACATCCCAGGGATCTCAGTGGGATTGCCAGTGTCACGACCCCAGGACGCAGGACGTTGCTTTCTCCCCGGGTCACGGATCCAAAACATGTGGGTTTGATTAAAAGTCCCCGAGCTCGCTAAGCAAAAGGAGAGACCAGATCAGAAACAGGTCTTGGGACACGAGCCGCGTCATGTGCTCCGAGTGGAAAATAATGCTGGTGACAGCACTGGCCTCGTGAGCACCCTCCCTCCCTGGGTGTCTCCAGGGACGGAGCCCCAGGAACAGCCTCGGCAGCCCGAGAGAGCTCCCCGCCCAGCAGGATGTGAAATGCAGGGGGACCCCTGCCACGGGTGGACCATTGCCTCTCCGGAGAGCACTGGGCGCCTGGCCCATTCCACCTGCCTTGCAGGACTGGACGGTCCCCACACAGGCACCTGATGCTGGCCAGAGTCTCCAGCTGATGCCAGAGGTCCCGGGGACCCTCCCCTCCTTGCACGCATGTGTCCTGCTCACACACCAGCTCATGCAGTGCAAACCCCACGTTTGCACATGTGGCTGCCTCGTGACCCGTCTGAGCAGCCAGGCTGCGCGGAGTCCTATGCGTCTGCCCTGGAGGAGGGTGGCCAGAGAGAGCCCCTGGGGCAGCACACGAGGCCCAGGCTGTTTCCGCACCAGGAACAGGCAGAGGCTGGAGTAACGCAGACCCTGGCCAGGCAGGCAGGCTTCCCGAGCGACGTGGAGCCTCATACAGTCAGAAGCGGCTCTCTGCGATTGGCTCTGGAAGGGGGCGCGTCCTCCGGGGCCTCCCGCGTGGACCGCAGGGCTGTTGCTGCGTGCTTCCTGGCCTCCGTGTCCCCCACCCTCACAGGTCTGTGCTTGGCCAGCTAAGCTTGCTGCAAGGGAAGCCACCCAGCGTCCAGGGATCACCTTGTTCCGCGACGCCCAGACTCCTTCCCGGAGCGCGGGGCTGCGAAGGAGGCTGCCTGAGGGTCCAGCGTGAATTCGGACTCTGCCCGTAACGCCCCCGGAAACGCGCTCCTGGTCTGTGCACGAAACCTGCTCCTGGTCTGTGCATGAAACACGCTCCTGGTCTGTGCACGGTAGCCATTCCGGCGTGGGCGGAAGGCCTGCCCCGTGCAAATGGGGAACTGCAGACTGGGCCATGCCACTCCGTAGACAAACCTCAGATGCGTGCTCCGTGGGAGATCCCAGACCCCTGTGATTTCCACACAGGCCACTCTGCAGATGCAGAAGCCCATTCGTGGTCACCAGCGTCTGGGGAGGGGGCTGGAGACGGGTTGCGAGTGGCTCTCCTTTGCAGACAGGGGAATGTTCTGGAAACAGAGGCAGGTGGGAGTTGCAATCCCCCCCCCCCCCCGGGGGAACTTGCTCTGGGCGCCCAAGTGTGTGCATTACGTGGGCGAATCGTCTGCATGGCGAATTCGATCTCCGTGAAGCTGTTTGGGAAAAAAAAAAAAAGTTAGCCAAAGAGGGGATTCAAATGGGCAGACTCGGAAGCATCCTTTGAGGACGTTTCGTAATTTTGGAAGCAGCAAGAGGGGCAAAGCCGCTTGGGAAGGAGAGTCTGAACGAGCAGGAGAGAAACTCGGGGCAGCCCTGGCCACCCTCAGCTGATTTAAAACATTTTGGGTTTTTTGTTTTTTTAGAGAAAATGCATATGGATAAGGGTCTCCAGGGGAGCATATCAGACGGAGAAATTTTGGTAAATGTGGGAGGGGGTACCAAGCACCAGCACCCTGGGATTGGAGAGCCTCTGAGCCGTCTGCCCAGACAAGGGGGACCCGGTCCCCAGAGCTGGAGAGCCCACACTCCCTGCCTCCCCCATGCACGTTGATGCACGGACAGTGTCTCTGAGATGAGCCAGCAAAAAAGCAGAACTAGGGTCTCAGCTCCTCCCCAGATGCCAGAAAGCCGCAGGCATTTCTGAGCTCAGGGAGGAGGGCCTGGAGGCTTCCGGGGGAAGGGCGATGGCAGAGAGCGAGGGGGTGGTGTGTGGCCAGCCGGCATGGCACACCCGTGGGTCTGAGCGCAGAAAGGAAAATAGCCCAGAATTCTGCACATGCATTTCCCGGGAGCATTCCCAAAGCTAGAAACGGGGGTCGGGGCCGGCTCCTGGGGCGTGTTTCCCCAAATTCCTGCAGGGCAAGGACTCGGTCAGAGATCAGGGAAGGCTTTGTTGTCAGGCGCAGTGTGCAAAGCCAAAGTAGCAGTTTGCAAAACGAAAGTAACACCAGGCTGGCTTGCTCGGCAGGGGGAGGCTGGGGCCCGGGGTTAAATAGGGGAAAAGAGCCATGGTTGGGCAGAAACACGTCCCCAACGGTGGCTTGGGGAGCAGAGGGACAAGCAGGGTGCAGCTCGCTATTCCTGCTGTCAGCTTGAGGCCGTGGCCGCCGCTTGGCACAGTAAGTTGCAAAGCTCTTTGTGCAAATCTCGTTGCCTTCTGTGTGGGCTCTGCCGACTGGTTTTGTGCCCACTCAGCCCGATTAAAAATATTAGTTTCTCTCGCTGGACGTGAGGGGACTTATCTCGTCTCTTGGTGCTGCTGTCTGATGATTGGGGTGTTTCGTTCTCTTGAGTAAACGGGCACCTTTGAAACAGCTCACACTCCTCCGGGAAGACCTCCAGGTGTGCTCACACAAGAGGAGCAATTGCACGCTGCCTCGTTTTTGGTCCCCTAGGCGGGGTGCTCATGCATCTGACCCCTGAAAAAGCTGGGAACCAGGGCTTGGGGGTTCACTGGCACACGCCCAGCTCCCAGCGGTGCTTGCAGGATGCGTGGATGCTTGGCGTTTTGGAAACATGCCCGTGTTCTGCTCGGGAGCTAGAAGGAGTTGAGATCCTAGGGGGATTCCTTCCTCCTTTGAGACAGCGATACGGTATAACTTCCTGTAAGATGCGTCTTGGGTGAGGGGCACTGGCTGCTGGGAAAGACGAGATACTTGTTTAACAAACACAGGGGGAGGTCGAGACACTCCGACCCTGCGCTGAGCTCTTGCGGTGGGCCGACCTTTGCGCCTGGCTTAGCACGGGCAGACGGGGCAGAGGGGAGCAGCCAGGAGCCAGGACCCCTGACGCCTCCTGTCCGTGCCACTGACGCCCTCTGTGCCCCCCACAGGTCAGCGTGACTTCGACTTGGCGGATGCTCTTGATGACCCCGGTGAGTGACCTTATTTCGTGGGCTCTTTGCTTCTGTACCGGCTTGGTGGTTGCTTGGGGGTCTGGGGTGCCTCCCTCCCGGCGGGTTCTCCATCCACATCCATGAATGGGGCTGCTCGCTTTCCCTGGAAACAGGGCGTGGGATTGGAGAGACCCCCACGCCCTCTCTGCAGCAGCCTTGAGCCCAGCTTGACGTTCGTGCTGCCAAAAACCTGAATATTCAGCTCCTGGACCTCACAGGAGGGTCTGGGTTCAGGTCTAGCTGGGAGGAAGGGGTGTGGTGGGCGGCACGCACACAGGGCCGGATGGAGGGTCTTCTTTGGAAAGAAAGACAAACGCATTTCTGCTCTGAGCAAGACCGTCAGCGGGTTCTGGATGCAGCAGCAATCAGCAGTCACTCAATGCAGACAGACAAGGGGCAGAAGCAATGAAGACGGGGTGGGAGACCCCTACCCTACAAAGGACAGACACCCTGATACAAAAGCACCTGTCCTGATTTTCCCCGTGCACGGAGGCTTTTGCGGATATGAACCACAGCAGAGCGGATAGGGGATGACGGTCCGTGCAGTTGGAGAAGCTAATGGTGGACGCACGTCGACGTGGAAACTCCGTTTCCCCCGTCAGGCTGCAGTGGGGGTCCTCAGGCTTCACGGTCCCCGCTTTGCACAGCTGCAAGGTCAGGGTAGCCCCAGGGCAGATGGTTGTGGCCCGCCGTCGAGGCCATGGGGCGGCATCCTCCGAAAGTCAGTCTGAGCGGTGGGCACGAGGGGATGGGATGCACGGGGAAGGGCCACAAGGCTGGGGGAGGGGGTGAGGCCGTAGCTCGTTGGAAACAGCACTGGCAGAGGACCCAGCCGTTCCCGTCCCAGGGAGATGCACAAGACAAGGACGCGCGAGGACCCAAACATCCACGTGTGCATGCACGTGGACAGAGGGCTCCTCACAGTAGCCACAAGATGCACGGACACGGTCCATGCACGGAAGGAATCTGACTCAGCCCTGGAAAGGGAGGAGCGCTGACACCTGTCACCCTGTGGATGGACCGTGAGGACACGTGATGCTAACTGCGGAAAGGGAGTCCAAGCATGTGGTCTCCTCTGCTTGGAGGACCCCGGGCTTTGTGCACCGAGGCCGTCCCATCCATGCTCCCTCAGCCTTGTCCATCCTCCCTCCGCTGAGCTCCTGTTGCTCCCGTCTGCCCTCCCAGACCCCACACCCAGGCTCTCCCAGACTGTGCTCAGCACCCTGAGCTCTGTCCCCTTGATGTCCACGCCCTCGAGCAATCGCTTGGGGGGCCGTGTGCGTCCCCGTTACACACCCCCCCCAGCATCTGTGGAAAGTCAGCGTTTGTTGAATGAATAAACACATACGTGAACTATACAGAAAGAAGCAGCATGGTGGGAGCAGGGAGTGTCTCTGTATGCTCGTCTTTTCCTCTCCTACCTCTTCCCACCGGACACACGGCCCCCTTCCTGGTACACTTGGCACCAGGCACGCGCCCACCTGCCCTGGATGCTCTCGGCTAGGTCAACCTTTGTGCAAAGTATCTCTTCCTCGCCTCTGGAAAGGCTTTGCTCTAACTTACGTGCTCATGAGCCCAGGGGACCACCTCACCGAATTTCCCCCAACCCACCCCAACCCTGCACAGCAGCCGGGGAAGACTGGTAGGTATGCATTCCAAGCATGTTTTCTTTCTTTTCTTTCCCCCCTAAATACACGACGGGATGCGTGTTCGAAATACGCTCTACGCAGTGCCTTGATATTTTCACGTTTTGTAAGGCTGTTCACGGTTCTTTCTGTGAGCCGGGGACAAGTCTTTGATGCTGATCGGATTTCTTGTCTCTCTTTGTGCGCAGAACCCACCAAGAAGCCAAGCTCAGGTGAGTGTGAACGCACGGTGTCCACGGGCATCCCAATGAGGACGGCCCGCCAGCAGGAGCGGCAGGGTAAATAATGCCAAATGGAAGAGTGCTCCGGGAGTCGATGTGGAGAGTGCTCCCCACAGGAAGAAAGGAATGTGTGGTAACCGGTATCGATGGGGATGGGTGATAACTGGATTCAGAAAGGGGGAGAAATACCCAATCGCCACCATGTATGCCTGAAACGAATGTCATCCTCTATGCCAATGATACCTCAGTAATACAGGCATAATTTTTATCACATGTGTATTATAATATAATATATAATTATATCGCACATATGTAGGTCACATGCAATACGCATTCTTAAATTGTATATAAAATAAATAACATATACACCATGTAATAAAATATAATATAGGATTATATATATTATGTAGCACAAATATAGCACACATACCATAAGTTATACACGGCACGCACATTATTAAATTATATATAAGGGGCGCCTGGGAGCCTCCGTCGGTTAAGCATCCGACTCTTGGTTTTGGCTCAGGTCATGATCTCAGGGTTGTGAGGTCGAGCCCAGCGTCTGGGTCCACACTCAGTGCAGAGTCGGCTTGAGATTCTTTCTCCCTTCCGCTCCCTCCCCCTCCGCTCCTCCCCTGCTCGCTCTCTCTCTGTCTAAAATAAATAAGCAAGTAAAATCTTTCCAAACATAAAAAAACTGTATATAAATAAATAATATGTTTATATACCATATAATGAAATATATAATTATATACATTATGTAGTATATAATATAGCCATATGATATACATGTAAAATAAATAATATATAATAAAATATAATCTGTAATTTTATATAATTTAGCATATATATTATATAGCATATATACTATATAAATAAATAATATATTTATATTATATGGTATATAATTATATAGTATATGGTACATGTATAACACACATAATATATATTACATGTAGTATATACATTATTAAATTATGTATAAAATAAATAATATATTTCATATATTTTATAACAATAAAATTTATACTTGTATATAATAACATATATGATAGTATGATACATATTATATATAAATAAATAGTATAGTTAAAATGAAAGAAAGAGAGAGATAACCAACAGCCAAGAGAAGAATATGTTTAGTAAGAAAGCACTGACATCAATTTAAAAATACACCAGGAGAATTTTTCTGCCTTTTTTCTTTTTAGTTGCACGCTGGACATCTTAATTAAGCTGGCACCTGCCAGCAACCTGGGGTCATAGCACCCTCTTGCAGGAAAGCGAGCTTCTAGGAACAGGTTGTGTGTCTGTGTGTCTGTGTGTGTGTGTGTGTGTGCACGCCCACCTGTGGGTTTTTTTCTCTAAATTGTAGTTTTGAGATTTTACGTCTATGGACTCAGTCGTGCCCAGGGGGTCGATGGTCATCTGTACCACCGCGAGCAGCCCATGTGAATGAGATAGAAAATCTATAGTCCTTGTTTCCTAGGCTGCTTGAGACAGAAGGCTATTTCTCTCCACTGAAAATGCAATGTCACTTTCCCCGCAGATATCTACCCAAAGCCGAAACCCCCGTACCGCCCCCAGCCCGGGATGTCGGACGACAGTGGAAGTAAGAATTCTCCGCCTTTGGGTTCCTTTCCAACCTGGTTTCCTGAAGCCCACTTTGTCTTTATTGGGGGGAGGGGGCTGTCATCGGGCTGCTTTTGAAATAAGGAGCAGCTCCCTCTGCTGGAAACTGAGTCACGGTCCTAAGCAGGGGGAGCCAGAAGTTTGAACCGACATCACTCACTTTATTTCCCGTTGCTCTGAGCCCTGGAAGATACCACGTGCTCAGGGGGTATTGTACGTTCTTGGGATGGATTTTTAATTAGGCTGAGGACAAGTTCCTTGCCCGCTCGTTTGCAGAGTTCCAGATCACGTCCCGTTCAAAAAGCCCACCTGCATGCCCTGTGCGTTGCAAGTCATTTACCCTCTGGGTCTCCTTGGCTTCAAAAACCTGGCAGACGCGGTTCCCATAGATTTCTTTAAAAACATAAATAAATAAAATAAAAGGAAACATTGTCAATAAAGTCCTTAGCAATCCAACAGTGCCCAAAACCTTAAACCTGCACAGAATTTGAATGAATCGTGATCCTTGTTTTATGTCCCTTTGTTGTCTCTGTTCAAGGAGAGCCTTCTGTATTTTAGGTGATTTCATGTTGAATTCAAGAAATGGCACTTGGCGATAGGATACGTCTACCTGTGAGCTCCCTTCCTATCTCCCTGTCTCCCCATCGGGGTTCAACATGATTCTGAATTTTCTATACATTAGTTCCCTCACTTTGCGTCATTTGGATTTCCCGTGTATATTGTAATGTATACATTACATTGCAATAGACGTATTACATATAGATACAACATATTTCTATCTGTATATGTTGCAATATATACATTACATTGTAATATACATATTATATACAGATATAACATATCTCTATGTGCATATGTTGCAATATATACACTACATTGCAATATACATATTGCATACAGATACAATATATCTCTATCTGTATATGTTGCAATATATACATTACATTGCAACATACTTGTTACATATAGATACAATATAATATTTGTATTACATTGCAATATATATTGCATTCTCTTTTATACCTATTACATATAGATAGAATATATTTATATATATCCATTATATTGCAACATATATATTACATTCTCTTTATCCGTTCATCTACCAATGGACACTTGGGGTGCTTCTATCTGTTGATTGTTATGAATAATGCTTAGTGAACGTGGGGGTGCAGATATCTTTTCAAGAGAGTAATTTTGTTTCCTTTAGATAAACAGCCGGTAGTGGAATTACTGGATCACAGGGTATTTCTGCTTTTAATATGTTGAGGAACCTCCCTACTGTTTCGCACAGTGGCTGCACCAGCTTGCATTCCCACCAAGAGGGTTCCTTTTCTCCACATCCTCACCAACATCTGTTGTTTCTTGTGTTTTTCATGATAGCCAACAGGTGCAAGATGATATGTCACCATGACAATATATTCTTTAGTTTTTATTATGTTTGAGCTTTCTAGCTCGGAAGTAGACCTTCATGAAGCCCAGGATGATTTAGGGATGAGGACAGCCTGTTACTTCTACAGGGGTGGACACATTCTTGACCAGGGGTCTAGACAAGAAAGCCCAGACACAGAGCCCAGGGAGGGTGGAAGGCTGAGGCGTGACCAGGGGTAGGGTGGCAGCTCAGGGACCAAATTACGTCTCGGTACCTGAGAGAGGTCGGAGCCAGCAAACAGTGGGAAGGGAGCACGTCCCGTAAGCAGGGCCAGGGCGAGTGGCTGTTCTCGTGGATAATAGCTAATTCACTCTCAACCTCGTGCAATATTTAAAAATAAAGTCGAGGTGGATTACAAGCCTTAATGTGCAAAGGAACACTTTGCAAGTGTTGGAAAAATAGAGGGACATGTCTCATGAGCTCAGGGTAGAAAGAATCCTCTTCGTTGAGATACAAAACACCACCTAAGTGTCCATCAGTGGGGTGGTTGTGAGAGGCGGGCCACAGAGCCGTGGGTATGAACGCAGAGTCCACGTGCATCACAATGAGGACGGCTCACGGCACAGTTAATAACATCTCATTGTGTGTTGGAAGACTGCTCAGAGGGCAGATCTGAGAAGTTCTCCCTACAAGAAAAAAATAATATTTTGTAGCTGGTATCTATGATGATGGATATTAATTAGATTCTGAAATATGGAGAAATACCCAGTCATCAGGCTGTACACCTGAAACTCATATAATCTTATATGTCAATTATACCTCATGATTTATACCACATATGTATTATAATTATAGAGCACGTATGTAGGTCACATGCAATATACATTCTTAAATTATATATGAAATACTAACATATTTATACACCACATAATAAAAGACAATATAGAATTATATACAATAGACAAGATATATAATACGGCATATATAATATACATGTAAAGCAAATAACATTTAAACAGTAAGATATGATATGTAATTATTTATAATGTAGCATATGTAATATAGTATGTACCATATATACTATATATAAAATAAATGATATATTTATATTAAATGGTATATAATTATATATCATAGAGTACATATATTATACACATGTAATATATATGTATCATCTACATTATTAAATTATATATAAAATAGATAATATATTTATATAACATAAAATTTAACATGTTATATATAATATAGCATATGTAATACGTATCATGTATGATATTTGATATATTATTTGATATTATATCATATGATGTGATATTATTTGATATTATATGATATGTGATGTGATATTATTTGGTATCATATCATATGATATGATATATATACGTAAATAATATAGTTAAAATAAAAGAAAGGGAGAGAGACAGAACCAACAACCAGAAGAAGAAATGTTTAGTAAGAAAGTATTGACATCAATGTAAAAATACACCAGGAGAATTCTTTGCCTTTTTTTTTTTTAGTTGCACGCTGGACATCTTAATTAAGCTGGCACCTGCCAGCAACCTGGGGTCCTAGCACCCTCTTGCAGGAAAGCGAGCTTCTAGGAACAGGTTGTGTGTCTGTGTGTGTGTGTGTGTGTGTGTGTGTGTGTGCACGCCCACCTGTGGGTTTTTTTCTCTAAATTGTAGTTTTGAGATTTTACGTCTATGGACTCAGTCGTGTCCAGGGGGTCGATGGTCATCTGTACCACCGCGAGCAGCCCAGTGTGAATGAGATAGAAAATCTATAGTCCTTGTTTCCTAGGCTGCTTGAGACAGAAGGCTATTTCTCTCCGCTGAAAATGCAATGTCATTTCCCCGCAGATATCTACCCAAAGCCGAAACCCCCGTACCGCCCCCAGCCCGGGATGTCGGACGACAGTGGAAGTAAGAATTCTCCGCCTTTGGGTTCCTTTCCAACCTGGTTTCCTGAAGCCCACTTTGTCTTTATTGGGGGGAGGGGGCTGTCATCGGGCTGCTTTTGAAATAAGGAGCAGCTCCCTCTGCTGGAAACTGAGTCACGGTCCTAAGCAGGGGGAGCCAGAAGGTTGAACTGACATGGCTCACTTTATTTCCCGTTGCTCTGAGCGCTGGAAGATACCACGTGCTCAGGGGGTATTGTACGTTCTTGGGATGGATTTTTAATTAGGCTGAGGACAAGTTCCTTGCCCGCTCGTTTGCAGGGTTCCCAATCACGTCCCGTTCAAAAAGCCCACCTGCGTGCCCTGTGCATCGCAAGTCATGTACCCTCTGGGTCTCCTTGGCTTCAAAAACCTGGCAGACGCTGTTCCCATAGATTCTTTAAAACAAAACAAAACAAAAAAGAGAAGGAAAAGAAAACATTGTCAGTAACGTCCTTCTCAATCCAACAGCCTGAAAACCCTAAACCTGGTAGAGCCCCGTGAGGCTGGGCTAAGTCTGTGCTTGCTTCGTTTTGGGGGCTGGCCCGTGGCCGAAAGCCGCCGTGACTTTCCTAAAGTCCCCCTGCTATTTTCCGACAGGTATCTACCCCAGGCCGAGGCCACCCCCTCGCCCGCAGCCCGGTGGTTCAGACAGCGGGGGAGGTAAGCCCATTACGACGGGATTCAGAAGCGTGGGGGATGGATCCACCGTTCACAGTGACCCTCTCGAAATTCAGTCCTCGATGGTGAAATGACAGTGGTTTTCGAAAGCCCAGAGGCTGTTTTACGAGGCACGCACGCCAATGTCAGGGTTGGAGGACCCAGCCCTAAATCCCTCCATTGGGGTGCACACCCTCAGCTCCGTTTCCTGCAGTGCTCTCTCTACACAGCCCCCTGTGCCCTCCCCAAAATCCCTCACCTTGACATTCAGTGTCCTCCAAAATGTTAATGAGGGGTCCTGACTGACGCTGGTCACGGCTCAGAGATGTTTCCAGAGACGCTCCTTGAAGCAAAATTAATGAGAAATCATGAGCTCTCCAGAGCGTCGAGACTCAGCCTCTTGAAGATGCCGCCATGTCTTCGACGGCTGACCCTTACTGCATGGCAGGACAGGTTTCGGAAACTCCTTTTCCGGGCGTCCCTGCGGCTCTGGGCAGGCGTCTGTGACAGAGCAATTTTTGCTGAAAGAAATCAGGTCACTGACTGATTTTGCATTTTGCAGTTTTACGCAGATGGATTTTGCTGACGATGCTTAGGGCGTCTTAAGCCCCTGTACATGCATCTTTGGGGCCATGTTTTGGCTCTTGGGGAGGCAGCATGCAGGCTTCGGGCATCTGGGAGCAGAGAGCAAGGGGACGCCTTCTCTGGGGTTTTCTGTTGCGTGCACATCTCCCAACGGTGAGGTTGGCTGCCTGTGTCTGCATGGCATTGACGACTGGCCAGCTCCGACGTGAGGGCTGGGGTCTCTGCTAGGACCTAGCTCCCTGTGGGTGCAGGAGGCAGCTGGAGGTGGGCAGCCTGTGGCTTGTGGCCAGGGCAGTAGACAATACACACAGCTTTCCTATCTGGGACGCGATCAGTGCCCACGGGTGATACTACTGTTTCCCGACACCCCCTTAGCATCCCGGCATCCCAATGCAACTCACATCCTGCACCCAGGCTCTGCAGACAGGTGGGCCCCCCGCCTCTCAAGGCCCCCAGGTTTATTCTGATTGCAAACACAAAGGTCCCCCCAAGACCCCAGGGGGCAGCTCAGAACCCCTCAGCAGGCTTCATATATCAGCATCCCCAGAAAACGGTCGGGACATTTGGTGCCTAGGAGAATGTTAACAAAGGCAATCACTGAACCCCAAAGTGAGCGGTGGGGACCCAAGTGCACAGTAAATTTCATTCTATTTTGAGCAAAACAGAAAAGGAAAAGAAAAACCCACAAAACCCAGCTCTGGGAGTAAGCAAGTTTATTCAGAAGAGGGCAGGGAAATTTTGGAAGGCATGCATCACCATATTCTAGGTTCCCACACGGGAACGTGCTTGGTGTATCCGTTTGCTAACACCACCGAGCAGTTAACTCGCTTTGGATGCTCTTGCCCGAAAATAGCACCGGATCCCACAGGGTACGGGCTCCGTCCGAGGACACCGTCCCCAGTTGAGACAAGAGTTGCAAAGGCAGGTGGTCCCCTGAGCTTCTGAACATCTGGCTATAGAGATCGGAGGTTCCCAGGACCCTCTCCCTGGGCTCCGTTAATTTTCTAGAGGGGCGGACAGATGCGGGGAAATACGGGGGCCAGTTTTTCGTACAGGATGTGATAAAGGATACGCACGAGCTATTGGGGGAACAGGTACGTGGGGTGAGGTCTGGAGGGGTCCCAAGTGCAGAAGCACGTGTTCCCGGGGAGCGGCGTTGTGTCCCCCTCCGGCATATGGATGTGTTCACCAACCTCGAACCTCACTGGACCCCGTCCTTTTGGGTTTCAGGCAGGCTTCAATTACATAAACATGACTGATTAAATCATGGGTCATCCCGGGGATTAACTCAACCTGTGGAGCCTTCCCCGTCCCCTGAAGTCAGGGGACGGGATTGCAATTTATGACCAGGTCATCACAATCACGGGGGGCTTGGTTTCCCTGGCAACCAGCATCCGTCTTTTGGGGCTTCCTTTAAGTCAGCTCAGGTGTGTTTCTCAACCTTATGACTTGGGAAATTCCAAGAGTTTCAGTAGTTTGAGCTTGAGGAATCCCAAAGTGTTTATGGGAGTGTATACTGAGTGCCAAGGCTGGTTCTGGGCAGGGGGGTGCAGCAGTGACCACGCATACGGTGTCCCCCCCGCACTATGGAACTAAAGGATGGGTCAGTGTGGGGCCTTTGGGGTCCCACCCAGGGTGGAGGTGGTCTTAGCACAGGGGCTGAGGCAGGAAGGGAAGGGAAGCTTGCATTCAGTGCAGAGGACACGTGCAAAGGTCCTGGGGCCTGGGGGTCTGAGAGAGGGTGGATCACTGTCTTCCTGTGCATTCTGCAGTTTCCATCAGCTCTCAGATCATAAGGGGCCCGTCCCAGCATGTGCCTTCCCTGGGCTGCCGGGTCCCCCGTACGCTCTCCCCGCAGGAAGGATGGTGTCCCACCTGCACAGCAATGGGAACACCTGTGGTTTGGTCCCGGTGTCCTGGCATCCTGGAAGGGGTCTGTCGTGCCCTCCATAAGCTACCCACGGGCTGGGGCTTATGGAGCGCCGTCTGCATAGGGTCTGAAGGAGGGTCTCTGCTCCACCCCTCAGGTTACTTCGGCAACACCGACCGGGATGACGGCCGCTACCCGCCCAGACCCAAGCCGCCCGCAGGTAAGCCCGTGGCTTCTCTCACTCTGCTGGCGAGGTGTCGGGGAGGCCTGGGTGCAGAGTCGGCCCCGAGCGTAAGATACGGTGCACGGGCCGTCCGCGTCCCATGCCGCAATGCAGGCCGTGCTCTGTGCACCTGTCCCCCCTGGGGGTTTGAGTCGTGGGCGACACTGGCCACGGGGCAGATTGCACGTACAAGGGGTGGTTGTGCCTGTGCACACGTGTGTGCATGTGTGTGTCTGTGTGCACCTGTGTGTGCAGTTCCTTTATAGCTCTGCTCACACCTGTACACGTGCCTTTCTCACGACACTTCTGTACGTGTTGGTATCCCGCAAGGCTTCATGTGTGTATGGCTTTACGGACATGCAGCCCTGCACGCATCTGTACGTTCACGTGTGGATCCCTTTACAGACCTTTACATGTGCACCTGTGTGTACGCGTGTCTCTGGACAACTTCACGTATGCGTATATCCCTTATAGAGAGATGTATATATTTATATATCTTTATATTATGTATGGATCCCTTTACAGACATTTACACATGCGCCTGTACGGACGCAGGTCTCTGTCTAGCTTCACTTATGCCTATGTCCCTTATACACATTTATATAAACATCTTTATATGCATACGTCTCCATAGATCTTTACTTAGGTATTTATACCTTTTATATGGATGTACATATTTATATGTGTTTATACTTATGCACAGATCCCTTTACAGACATTTACATACGCACCTGTCTCTGTACACAGGTCTCTGGACATCGTTACTTATGCATATGTCCCTTATACACATTTATATAATCATCTTTATATGCATACGTCTCCATAGATCTTTACTTAGGTATTCATCCCTTTTATATGGATATACATATTTATATATCTTTATATTTATGTATGGATCCCTTTATACTCATTTACATATGCACCTGTATATACATAAGTCTCCATATTTATTTATGTATATATCCCTTTATATACGTCTGTACTTATTTACATGTCTCTGTTTACATATAACCTTTTATAAGTATGAATCTCTGTATCTCTTCGTTCGTCTGTGTGTGTATATATGTGTGTATATATATATTTCTCGACATAGGAATTACATACCATTATGTACACATATATGTTTATATATAGTGTATATAAATATTTATATGTGTATTTCGATGGACCTTTATATTTCTATATTTTTATATGCATACACACCTCTGAATATGTATATATGTCTCCATTTGCATGTTTATACATATACGTTCATGATACTGCACATCCATATACCTTTATATATGTAGAGATGTATCTTTATATATGCATATATACATTTATATATGCACATTGAGACAGCGTTATATGTGTGCATACATTTTGAGTATACATATCATTATATATGCATCTCTACATATTTATATGTGTAGATATATCTTTATGTATATACTTATATATATATCTATGCTTTTATATGCACATGTGTCTTTATATATGTACTTTTACAGATCTATATGTACCTTTATTTGTGCATATGTGTGTATATACCTTTGCATAGAGATATAAGTTTACTCACACACACACACGTATATATAAAGCTTTTATGTGATGCTCTCTCTATCACTGCAACGGGAACACCTGCAGAGAATTTTCCTATGGACGCAAAAGCATGGCGGTAGGGGACAGAGCTCTAGACAGTCCTGGGCTCCAGGGTGCAGGGCGTGAGGCTTTAGTCATGTAGGCGAGGTTTCTCCCCTGTTTCATCGTCCAATGTGTTTCGGAAGAGGTAAGGCCTCCGCCCCGATACTTTGCCAAGGGGCACATGGGTCTCCTGGGCAGGCAGGGTACAGGTGCACCTTCTTTCTGCGATGTTCAGCACCGTGAGCAAACAGCTTTGTCTTCAAGGTTGTGACGGTCACCATCGGCCAACGGTCACCATGCCTGGCCCCTGATAAAGAACGTTCATGATGGGGTTTGCTTTCCTAGTCGTCTCGTCTCGTAAAGGTGCTTCTGTATGAAGGTGTCCAGTTCCGCTCAGAGGTCTCTGCAGGAGGAGGATGCCCCTGCGTCACGGGGAGCTCTCAGGGTCCCTGTGTGCTCTCTGAAGTCACCGAGCTTTCCATAGGGGGTCTGTCTTGGCGTGAGTGTTCCTACCAGAAAGTTGTGGCATTAGGGGGGCAGCCTTGGATGTGCCCTGGTGGCCCCCGCTCTTTGCCAGCACGTGGGGCTTTCTTTGGGGTGAGTCCTGGGCATGGCTTTGTGCCGTCGCCAGGAACCCCGCACTTCCCAGAAGAGCATCCCTGACATGGACCTTCTCTCTTGCAGCAGGTGGTGGCAGTTACTACCCCAGCCATGACGGGTCCGGAAACACGCACGGTACGCCCAGCACCTGGACCCCGGTGGGCAGTGGGGTGGGGGTCGTCTTTGCAGGGGCTCCCCCTTGCATCCCTATAACAGCCTCCTCCTGGGGTCTTGGGTGTTGGCACTCTGTCTGCTGGCGTCCGGGGTTCCGAGCCTTCTCTGCACTGCCCGTCTGGCTTGGCCACGTCCTGCCGTCCACGGTCCTGGTGTCCAGGTAGCAGGAAACAGACAGGCAGGTAGCCACAGTCTCCAGGGGGAGACCATCCAACACATCGGGCACTTTTTCTTACGCGGCTGACCTAGTGCCAACAGAAAACGCTTCGGGGTGTCAGATTCCGCCAAGAACGGATAGAAATGTCCACTGGTGATTCGAGGGGTTCTTGTCTACACTGAGCTGTTCGTAAATGGATCAGCGGATCTTGAAGCCCTCAGACGCTCTCTGCTTCCGCAAGGGAAGACTGAGAACAAAACGTCATCACTGGGAACACAAAATGCTACGGGTTGATTTTTTTTTTTTTCTTTGGATTGAGATACAATTGACTTGTAACATTGTATTCATTCCGGTGTGCGACACAGTGATTCAACGTTTATTATATGTCGCAAAGGAATCACGGCTCTAAGTCTGGGAAGTGTCCATCAACATACGTAGTTATAAACTTTATTTTTTTGTGTCCGTTGGCACACACAGTTACAAATTTTATTTTTTGTGCCCATCACCACGCACAATTTTTTTTGTACATTGGCACATGTAGTTATAAATTTTATTTTTAAAATTTTTTCAAAGATTTTATTTACTTATTTGACAGAGAGAGAGCAAGCACAAGCAGGGAGAGCAGCAGAGGGAGAGGGAGAGGGAGAAGCCGAGCCCCTACACGGGGCTCGATCCCAGGACCCCAGGATCATGACCTGAGCTGAAGGCAGACGCTTCACCGACGGAGCCACCCAGGCAGCCCACACATTTTGTTTTTTTATTGTAAATTGAGAACCTTAAAGATTATCCCTTAGCAACTTTTAAATATAGGCTACAGGATTGCTAACTACGGACCCCATGCTCTACGTGATGTCCCAGGACTTATCCTGTAACGTCTCGTTTCTATCTTTGACTCCCCTTCTCCCATCAATAGATTTATGGATTGATTTCAAAGCATTATTTTTCTTCTCTGTTTGCCACCTGTTAAGGGTTTTCTGCATCATACGTGAATTGAGTGATTTATCTTCTGGTTGAAACGGATATTTGTATGGTGCGTGTGCAAGGTCCTTTTGGAGATGTGGTCCCAGTAAGGTCCCTAACCTCTGAAGGGCAAATTATTCTTTTCTATCCTGTTTTCCAACATAAAGGTGAAGCACGGTGCTCAAACAGTCTGCTTTAAGGGACAGATATCTGTCATGCTATAGATGGCCCCATCCCCATAACGCTCCCTCCAAGGTGCACAAATTGCTTATATGGGACAGGTGGCATGTAAAGGGTCCTAGTTGAGAGGGGTCGAACGTCGTAGGGTCAGATGACGCCCCCACATTCCTCCAGGCCAGGGAGGTATCCCGATTCCGAGATGCGTTTACCCCATGCGTGTGTCTCTGAAGGTTCTCCCTCCACGAGGATCCTTTCCAGAGCCTCTTGTTTTATTCTTTGCCGGATTCATAAACGGGAAAGAAATGGCTCATCTAGCAGTGCTCTCGGGAGCCCTAAGGATGCCTACATTTTTTCCCCAGGAAATTAGTCAGGACTCTGATCACAGGCCACCATTTCTTGGAGACCTGTCTCCCTGCTGCGTGCAGAAAAGCAGACTCATTAGGATGATTATTCACCCCACGGGCAAAATGTCTGCAAAACAGCCCGTGCTCTCTGGCGGGGCCGGGGTCAAGCGCAGAGAGCTGCAGGACAAAGCCCGGCTGACGTTCACAGTTTTCCGGGGGGCCACAGTCACCGGCGTGTGAGGCTCTTGGCAAGAGCATCCGGCCCCGTCCATGTGAGGACCCCTGTTTCATGGCACTGAGCTGCACCAGGCTGTGAATCTGCTCTCCGATTAGCACTGAGGATTGGGTTCATGCAACAGGGGACCAGGCCACCCAGCTTCTCCATGCAGGTGGCAGAACGCGTTGGGCACCGTCCCTTCCTCCTGCACAGATGGCACCAGTCCTAACAGATTAGTGACCGCCTCCTAGTGACCTCGTTTTACCTTACTTTTGAACGTTGCTACCTTTAAAGTCCCCACCTCCAAGTGCGGTCCTGTTCTGAGGTCCTGGGGAGCTAGGACTTCAACATATGAATTTTGGGGAGGGGGACATGGCTCAGCCTATAACCCCCATCACCCAGTTGGAAGAGACAGTTGATCAAATGACCCATCAGTGTGCAAACAGCGCCCACAAAAACACTCCCGGTTCCAAATTAACAAAATTAGCATCAAGCGGTTCGTTTGTCATCTCATACCTTGGTTGAGAAATTGGTCTCCAGACATCAGAAGAAGTTACCAGAAATATTTCTGTTCCACCTGCTGGGATGGCTAGAGTCTGTGCCCACGGCCCTCCAGAGGTTGACCTCACAAAAAGCGTGTTTGCACGTGAGCTAAGGCAAGCCCCCGGTCTTTGGGGATGAGCGTGGCATGTGCCCCCGTCGCCATGTGCTCCAGAGGGCGTCAGGGGAAGCTGTGCATTGTGCAGGCTGACGTCAGCAGCCGCTCCCTGTGTGGTCAGAGGCCACCCCGTGGTGACCGTGCCCCTTCCCTTTGCACGGGGAGTGTGGCCTGGAAATCTCCGCAGCCTCACGCAGCATCTCGCTTCGGGTGTGCTGGTTTTCTGAGCGGTGTCCCCGAAACTTCTGGAGGGGTCTCTTCCGTTTCATGTGGTCTTTCTGTCCTGCAGGAGGAGGGCGCTCTAGACCCAACTCTTACGGAAATAATTACGGTAAAGGAATTATTTCTTATGAGCTGTGTGCAGAGAGACTGTCCTTGGGGAGAACTAACACCCCGTCCGGGCGCTGGCGGGAAGCTTGTCCTATTGTCCCCTGCGTGTAAACTAACTGACCCGCTGGGACTAATCTGTGTGCTCAGCGGTCAGCAAAGTTCCTTTGCCTGCGTTACAGCCTTACTTTCTTGCAAGGAAGAAAGTCAGCCCTGCTTACGTTTGATTTCTGTGTGTGTGTGTGTGTGTGTGTGTGTGTGTACAAGCTTGTGTGTGTGCGTTAGTGTTCACCTGTGCGTGTGCGTGTGTGAGTGAGTACAGAAGGGTGCTAATGCCCGTGGGTTTGTATTTCGCCTGTGCACACGTGTCCCTCTGGGGGCGTGCGTCTGTGCACAAGGATCTGCATCTAGACGTCCATGTGTCTCTGTGTGCGCACAGTGCGTGTGCAGGTGGAGGTGTGCACGTGTATATGGGTGTGGCGTGTGCGCGTGCCTGCAGGTCTGTTAGCGTGTATTCTGTGTGGACGTGTGCACGCGCGCATGTGTGGAGGCATGGACATGGGTGGAGGGCACGCATGGGTAGAGAAGCGGGCATGCGCGGCTGTGTGCGCATGGGTGGCGGCCTGGGTATGCACCTGTCCACGAGTGTGTGTGCATGAGTGTGAGTGTGTGCTCGTGGGCATGGGAGGACGCGGGCGCACGTGGGTGGCAGGGCGCGTGTGGCTGGCGGAGTGCGCATGCGTGGCGGTGAGCATATACGCATCCGTTCACGTGTGCACGAGCATGAATGCGAGTGTGTGCTCGTGCGTATGGGTGGCGCGCGTGTACGCACCTGTGCATGTGTGCCCATGCGTGAACGTGGCTGCGTGCACAGGCGTGTCGCACCTGTAAATGTGTGTGTATATCCACTGCGCCTGGAATGAAAGACGCGTTGCCGTGTCCATCCCTTGCCCCCTCGCACTCTCCAGCATTGGATGTAGCGTCCACACCCCCTCCTGAGGCTGGGGGTCCGCCCCGTCCTCCGGGAGAAGGTGAGCTCCCTGCACACGGAGATCCCCGGCCGCAGTGCTTCCAGCTGCACGCCCCGCGTCTCTGCAGCGCCCGGCGGTGGAAACTCTGCTGAATAAACCCATGACCATGTGCCTTCCTCTTTACAGACGGAGACGGATACTCGACCTACGGGAACGCACAGGGTAATGGATCTGAGCCATCCCGTCTTTAATAAAAACACGCTCTTGCGTAGCATTGTGGGAGGGCCCACCTGGGCTTTCATGGAGAAGCAGCTCTTCCATTTGGAAACAAGCTCCCGAGCAGCGCTGTCTACCTCTCCAGGGCGCTCAGCTCCCTGGGAGCTCAGAGAAGGAGGGAGGAGGGTGGGTCTCAGACTGGAGGATGTCTCGTGGTTTTGACCGCGGGGTAGGGCTCTGCACCTGTTCCAGGGCCACGAATGGCTCCCGGGTCTTTGAGCAAGCGCCGGAACGGGAAGCCAAGAAGGAGAACCGGAAGAAGGGTGTGGACATTCTGCCCTAGAGAAGCCCCCTAGAAGTGCACTGCACGCCCCAGAGCAGGTCAGACCAGGCAGGGGTGGAGTCCAGAAGGCCCACGCTGGTCGTGCCCCTCTTAGCAATCCGGCATTCACGTTGAGGATGAATGCACTCCACCCCCCATGCCAGGCTTCTGTGAGTCATAGATACTCCAGGAGAAGGACGCATGGAAGGGCTTTCCAGCCCCTGCGTCCCCATGTGTGTGCAGAGCCTCGGGGTTGCAGCTTGATGGGTGGGTGTGTTGGTGCCCTTAGGACATCCATCCCTTCTGTTCTCCTCTGGGACACAATCCGGGGGCTGCAGGGGCGAAGCCCAAGAAAAAATCAAGGTGGGACACACGTGGTTGCATGGAACGTATGGGGTCCTGCATCCAGACACAGGGACTGATGCCAAACTGGGGTGGGGAGAGGGCAGGCGATGCTTCGGTATCCAAGCCAGGGTCCCATGGGGGTCACGTATCCATCCCAACAACACACCAGCTGCCTGACCCACTCTGATAGGAGACACAGGTGGTTCTCGCCCATGGAAGCGATGGTTTCTTGTTTCTCGGAAGCGTTGATTTTTGTCCCGCAAGGTCCCACGCAGAAAAAGTCAAACCGTTCGCAGTGAGTTCATCTCAAAGGGGCAGGTGTGTGCCTGTGTCCAGAGCTCTGTGGGCAAGCATATCAGAGCATGTGTGCGTGGAATAGTTATTTTTTGCATGGGTTTAAACATTGTGCTTCGAAAAAGGTACAAATCCTTCAAATTCAACATATGCACAAAAAACAAATCGAGTATTTATTTGCAATACTCTGCCTTGAATGTCCTCAATGGGTAAGACGTCACCAATAATCTCAATGTGGGATAGAAGCAGAATCCTTTCCTCTGGCTCCTTGTTCTGATTTGCTCTTTTTTTTATTTATTTATTTATTTTTCCGTGCATTTGAGGGTGGGAAGGGCCCAAGGTGACACTGTGGGATGATTTACAACGAACAGCGTTCTTGCTGGCCATGTGTTTGTTTTCTGAGACCCTCTTTGGTTTCTCGATCCCACAGGTAACACAGTAGCGAAAATTGTGTCTCCCATCGTGTCTGTGCTGGTGGTCACGCTGGTGGGGGCGGCGGCTGGTTATTGCCAACGGAACAGAAGAAGAAACTGTTTCAGGGCAAATGGCAAGTTTCTGGCTCTAAAAATACTTCCTGGAGTCTGTCACTGGGCAGGGTTCTTTCTGGGTACGTCCCCTCGAGCGGCCTTGCCTAAGGAAGTGGTTTTAAGTTGGGTCCTCACGGAGGATGCTTTTCCTTTTTTTTTTTCTCCATATTTTTAAGTAGCTTTGTGACCTGCAAAAGTGTGTGTTCCTGCCAGTAACTCACATAGACTAAAACCTTATCAGCTCAGGGTTGCAATCGGCTGGGCTGATACCATGTCGATGGATCATAAGAGACTCGGAAAGCGTTTGGGTTTGAACCTGCCGTGTTTGTATTCCTCTCCAAAAACAAAAGTATGGAAGGACAGAATCGGAAGGTTTTCTGTTGAATTTGTGCACGGACCTCAGAGAAATGGGTGCGGGGCTGCTGCGGCTTTCTAGTTCAGGATTTTTCCGGGGGGGCGTAGGCTCCTGGGTTTGGAGAATTCGGGTGTGGTTGGCTATTCTTGGGGGCAGAGGTGGTGGGTGCTAGGCAGTGGCCGACCCTGAGGACCTGTCTGCAGGGAGGGTCCGGGCACAGAGAGGGGGGCTCTATTGCACAAGCAAGCTGAGGGTGTGTTGAGGGGTGGTCTACACAGCAAGCACCCACATTGGACTCCATCTGGGTTTTGCAGGGTGCCCACATCTCCTTTGTGGCCCTAAGGACGGAAGCCTGCAGGAAGGGTGTTTTAGGTAGGATTGCAAAATCCCAAAACCTGCCCGGGGCCTCCCTCTGCTGGCAGACGGGCAGTACTGACCAAATCCAGACACCCGGGAGCTCAGGTCTACACCACACCTGCCCCCCGCCCCCGGAAAAGCTTGGTGGGGAACCGAGTCTCTGAAAAACCCCTCCTGTGGCTGGCAGCTCCCATGATCCTTGCAGACGCACCGACCGTGACTTTGGATTCCGCCTTCTGCGTGGATACATGGGCATTTCAGAACCCATCGGTGTAGACCTGAGTTGGGTTTTTTTCTAGTGCCTGCCAGAATTTTGCACCCAAAGCCTCACCTTACCTGACTTTCTTTCTGCAACAGATGGAATCTTTTTTAAAATTTTGTTTTGTTTTAAATGTGGGTCATGGTCTCCCTGTTTATCTGAGACAAAGCCCTTTTTTTGTTTGGTTTGGGTTGGGTTTTCCTGCCTGGAAGCTCTTTTGGTTTTTTGGAGACTTAATAACCCAACTAGTTTTTCAATTATTCTTTTTTTTTTTAAAGATTTTCTTTATTTATTTGAGAGAGAGAGAGTGAGCGTGAGCTGGGGGAGGGGCAGCCAGAGGGAGAAGCAGGCTCCCCGCTGAGCAAGGAGCTCGATGCAGGACTCGATCCCAGGTCCCTGAGATCCTGACCTGATGCTTCACGGAATAAGCCCCGCAGGTGCCCCTCCGTTAGCTATTCTTGAGGGATCACGTCACCGGATCCAGTGGGGACCGCGTTTGCCTGCCCTTCTGCTAAAGCTAGGGCCCTCAGACCTCAAGAGGGCACGCTCTCTCTCACAGCACGAGGGGACCCTCCCAAGGTGGGCAGGGCTCATCCTGGGGCTACCTGGTCTTGTCCGTTGCCAAATCTGCAAACCATCTAACAAGTAGGACCATGTGAACCCATGTAGGGTTTCATCCGAGACCCAGGGTGCGGAGGAGGTGGGGGTGGGGGTCTCAGCATTGCAGCGAGCCTGGCTCCACGCTCACACTGACGCTGCCCGGCTGTGCAGTTGGGTCCGGGAAGTCAGCTGTCTGCTGAAGGACGGCTGACAACGCTATCTTGGGAAGTGGTAGGGGGATGAGTTTGCAGTGCGCAACCTGCGGAACTGGACAGGTGCAACAGCCCCACCTTGAAGCTGCCACACCTTCTTGGGGACACACTTCTGGGGATGGAGCCTGTTACAGGGTGACAGGTGGACTGTTAAAGCATGATGCTTCGGCTTTATTTTGTAAACTGCAAGTCATAAAAGCTCCCGCTTTCGGGGGTGTGAGGGTTAATGAAACCACATCCGTAAAAGGGGGTTTGCACAAGTATCAGCTGCGACCAAAAAGACGTCGTCGGTCAATTCACTGATGATGTTCGAAGCCCTAAAAAAAATGGCAAACCATCAGAAAGGACACTTATGGGTTAAAATCCATCGAGACAGGATTTTTTTTCTTTCGTAGTCAAGACGTGTGGTTCTCCATGTTCCCTTCCAGAACCAGTGCACGTGTGAGGGTTCGAGATTCAGCAGTCGCTGCGGGAGAAGCTCGGTGTGGACCAGAACCCCTTCGGCCGCTCCTGGGACACCTCCTTCCGTTGCTGATGTCCCCCGCCGCCCCGAAGTGTTTTTTCTGTTTGGCACAGATGACCTGTCAACGAAAGCATCCCCCGTCCACTGCATGGGGTGCGTGCATGAGGATAACTGGGCTCCTCCTTGTGTCCTACAAAGATGATTGCTTCATCTGTTGGTTCGATCGTGGATGTGGATAGATGCCGAGTGTGTCTTGGGTTCCCAGCACTACCTCACGGTTTGGGACGTGCACCTGGGTGACCCTTGGGTGTGTCGCCCCAAAGCCCAGTGGGGGTCCCAGGGCATGGGGTCGTGGGCAGGGGTGCTGTCTTCTTTGGGGGTATTGGGAATGCCACTGGGGGTGGGGGGTTTGCAGCAAGCTCTGGGGAGAAGCTTGACCCGGGCTGAGGGTTCATCAGGGAGCCAGTGCCCACCGGTCTGGCGGATACAGGAATTCCTGCCACTCGGGGCCGGCTTTCTCCAGCCCTCCCTCCCCTGTCCCCAACTTGCACACATGGAGGCTGGGTTTTGGGATTGTGCATGCACAGTCGTTCGAATGCAAGCCGTCTTGGGGGTGGGGTGGGAGTGGGGGGAGGCAGCGTGGGGATGCTTTTCCTTTCCCCGTGACATCTTACGGTTTGGGGATTTCTGGGAAACTAGGGCACGGCGATCGCGATGTGTGTCTCTTGACTGTTCTCGTATTAGTTTCCATCTGATGCTCTGTAGGTCTCTGTTCGAGCAATGCCATCCTTTTTCTTAGTTGATGCTTTGTTCTAGACCCGTAGTAGAGAACCTTAAATGCTCACGCATCTGAAATGCATACTACCTATTTGCTTCTATGTTCATATCATTTTCAGGGCAAGGAAAAAGGACCCTTTGGGTTTATTGGTATAGTTTCATTCGACTTAGGTACCTGCTTATAGAACTTTGGCACTTCACCCCAAATATCAGAATAGAGACAATTATTGCCATGTGGGACTCATGAAGAGGACCTGCAGAAGTCCTAAATATGCATGCTTCATGCTCACCGTGATGGATGGAGAGCTCTGTCTCCAAACAGGGGATGCGGAACGCAGAAAGCCCTAGAAAGAGCTCCCCAAATGCAAAAAGGAGGTCGCAGCTGAGACTCCCCATGGGGCGTCTCACGTCAGGGATCCGTGTACGACTTGAGCCATTCCAAGACGGCGGCCGCAGTTCCTGTTGGGACGGAAATGTTCTAGCCATGTCTCAGCTGTTGGCCCTGGGGGACGAAGCCGCGTGGTGGCCGCACGTTTTCTGCGTGTGAGTTTCCGCGTGAGTGTCTTTTGACTCTGGTTAGAAGCGCGTGTGAATGTGTGTGTGCACGTGTGCGTGGACACACGCATTTTCACCTTTGCATACAGACCTGGACACAACAGAAGCATGTATACAGACATACATCCATCTGGTTGTTTTTTTCTTTTTCTGTCACTGTCCTACATCAATTTCCACCATTGCCAATACGTGTAAAAGAGAAAAGAATACCCGGCTTGAGTTGCTGTGTTCTTGGTTTCTGTCGTTTCCACCTAAAACGAGGAGGCATCATGGGATAGGTCTCTGACTGACAAAGCTATCTATGAAGCTTTACGGGCATCGAATAGATTCAGTCCTGAGCGGGCTTGGGTGTCCGTTGGGTGTGGGCTTGCCTCCGGCATGATGTCTGCTCCGTTCCGAGGGTCATGGCAGGTGTTTGGGGAGCACATGGGCACCTGTCGCCTTCCCGAGGAAGATGTGTTGTCATTGGCACCATTTGGAATATGGTGGATGGGGGACACTGAAGTGTAGTTACAGAATTGGGGATGAAAATCACTCAAGTGTGGGACGCCTGGGTGGCTCAGGTGGTTAAGTGTCTGCCTTCGGCTCCGGTCATGATTCCAGGGTCCTGGGATCGAGTCCTGCATCGGGCTCCCTGCTCAGTGGGGAGTCTGCTTCTCCCTCTCCCTCCCCCAGCTTGTGCATTCTCTCTCAAATAAATAAATGAAATCTTAAAGAAAGAAAAAGAAAGAAAGGAAAGAAAGAAAGAAAGAAAGAAAGAAAGGAAGAAAGAAAGAAAACAAAGAGGAAGGAAGAAAGAAAGAAAAGAAAGAAAACAAAGGGAAAGAAAGAAAGAGAAAGGGAAAGGAAGGGAGGGAGGAAAGGGAAAGGAAATCATGTAAGCGACAAGTGGAAACCGGTTAATGTTCAACCTAGTTAGAATAAGAATATTTGAATCATGGGCACTGGGATGCATATCTTTTTTGGAGGGTAGGGATTACACAGCAGAAGCAGTTGATTGATTGATTGACTGATGACTGAAGTATGGTTGACCCAGAGTGTTACATTAGTTTCAGGTGGAGAGCATACGTTCTTACGGACTCACCCAGGGCCACCAGGATGGCATGCTTTCCTGCTACAAAAAGGACAAATATTGCAATTAGCTGCACTCTGCGTGCCCGTGAAGGAAAGAAAGGATGGTGTTGACTGTATTGTGTAAAAAGCAACACTCCTCTCCTCTTCCTGGGAGATCGAGTGTGCCTGGGGGGTCCAGGCCTGGAGGAACATCTTCACGTTGCAATGGAGAGAAACATGAAATCAAATTTTAGGCGGGTCGAGGGGATGGTGACCCCCACGGGAGCTGTAGATTTATTTCCATTTTCCTGCATGCGCTTGGGAAGAACTCCCGCTCCCTTCTCCAACCCAGTATCCATGGCGAGATGCAACGCTTTGCAGTAGCAGGGGGAGGCATGGTTACGCCGATTGCCGTGTGACTTGTAAAGTGGGGAGAAGAAATCACACACACACACACACACACACACACACACAGACCCAAGTTAATATGTTGCAGTTGTAGCTCGAAGCTGCTAGAATGTGACCTTATTTGGAAGTAGTGTTTGCAGAGGTCATGAGCTCAGGTCATCCCGGAGGACGGTGGGCTCTAACCCCATAGGACTGGTGTCCGTGCGAGAGCGGAATGTGGACACAGACACGCACACAGGGAGAATATCGTGCATTGCTCAGAGCAGAGGGACCACTAGCCGAGGACCCACCAGACGCTGGGGGTGGGGCCCTATAATCCCAGCCCTGGCCAGATCCCACGCATCTTACCTACAGAACTGAGAGAGAGAGAGAGAATAAACGTCTGTCGTTGAAGCCCTGAGTCTGTAGGACTTGGTTACGGCAGCCCGAAGAAACTCATCTCTACATCCCTACATGTTCGGTACATGTGTTCCTAATTTAGAGGAAAGGATGGGGAACTCACTGAGCTCCTCTTGGGGTGTAGCCGTGAGGCCAGTCAGGATTCATCTCCGGATGCCGAGCCCAAGTCATGGGTTCACAGGCTGCCTTCTGCATTTCGAGCTGTGCAACTTTCGGCAAGTTAAACGACCTCTCTGGGCTTCAGTTTTGTCATCTGAAGAATGAGCCTAAGAATGGGCTCTGCTTCCCCCAAATGGTGAAGGTCAATGAGCTCATATGTGACAGGCGTTCGCAGTCGGCCCTGGTAGGTAGCGAGGGCTGCAGGTGGGACGGAGGAAAAAAAAACACAAATGAAGTTTTTTTTCTTAATATAAATAGAATTAGGCTCATTGCAATAAATAGGATATTTGTTAGAGTCAGGTGAGAAGTTGAGACCATGAAATTAAAACCACAGACACTAACTAAAAGCACAGAGTGTTCGAGAATGCAGGTTTCCCTCCCCCAAACCTGTTCTTTCTGTTTTCTGAATCTATAACACTCCAGCTAGGTGCAAGGTTTCCCAGCTGAACTACACTTCCCAGCAACCTTTGCAGGTCGTTATGGTCATGTGACAGCTCTGGCCAATGGCATGCCACCTTGATTTCTGGGGCTGCAGGACCCTCCTGTTTCTCCCAGACTAGCACCTGTCGTCCTGAGGCCCATCAGGAGTTTGGTTTTGGGGAGGGGCTGCTGTGTCACGACCCGGTTGTCCTGATGGAGGGACCCTTCTCCTGTGGGTCCCCACACCCTACCAAACAAAAGGGCACAAGCTTCCAGGGATAAGACCAAAAAGTCCTGGGGCATCAGGATGGTCACTTAGGTAACTATTCTGCACGGTGCATGGGCAAGTCGCCGAGAGAGCGGATAATTGCGTGCCAGGAGGGAGGCGTTGGCTAACATGATGTTGGTAATCCCATTGTCATGTCGAAATCTGTCGAATCCTCACGGTGCGCGCCAAAAAAACCAGTTCTCATCTTCCCGCAAGCAGTTTTGCTGGGAGCGTACAGGGGTCCCCAAGCCTAGATCTGGCTTGTAGTGTCTTTGGAAAGATGCTCCTGTTTCTTTGCATAGCGGATGCACTATAAATGCAATATTCCGTGATAATTCACGACATGTATAGAATTACATATATACAGTATACGATATGTATACACAATGTATTTATATGTGAATACATGATACAATATAAACTGTATAAAATGAATATACAGAAAACACGTGTGTGTATATAAATACATATATACATTATATATAATTTTATATCCACATGAATCCGGTTCACTAACGGCTTTCCATTTGCGCTGACATTTGGCTATGCGTGGAATGCATACGCATTCCATGCGTGTTCTGGAATCTGACTTTCAAATTGCATTTTTTTTTCCCCCTGACTGCAATGAAGCTTGTCCGTTTTGGAGACTTTTTTTTTTTTTAAAGATTTTATTTATTTATTTGACACAGAGAGAGACAGCCAGTGAGAGAGGGAACACAAGCAGGGGGAGTGGGAGAGGAAGAAGCAGGCTCCCAGCAGAGGAGCCCGATGTGGGGCTCGATCCCAGAACGCTGGGATCACACCCTTAGCCAAAGGCAGACGCTTAACGACTGCGCCACCCAGGCGCCCCCGTTTTGGAGACTTTTTAACAAGCGCTGTCTGGGCACCATTATTTTATCTTGTATCAGATAATTCAGCGTAGTTTGGGCTGCTTTTTTGTCCCAGAGAATTTGAGACTTTATGTGACCACATTCATCATTTTCTTTGAGTTTCTTCCTTGTGATTCGAGGTCACCTGGTCTCATGCTTTTGTCCCCAATTCCAAAGACCCAGCGTCCGTAGCAGCGTGACGTCTACCTTGAGCAAGTATTTACTGACATTGTGTTTGCTTATTGATTTTAGTTACTTTTTCTTTGCATCCTGGGGCTTCGTAGAAAAGCGGCTTTAGTTAGGTACCCCTGAAGATGGGGATTTCCACCCACACTATCCGTTCTTACTGCCTGCAGGGGAGACGGTCATCCTTAAAGCTTGTGGATTTTTCTTTTTCACTGCTGACAAATGTCATGTCAGAATGTGCTCCCAAGGATGGACTTCAGACCCCGTCGGACTTCTTCCTATCGGGTATTTCAAAGCAATGATGAATGTAGCCTCAAGTCTGCACACGTGGGGCTCTGCTCATTCTCATCGTTCTTTAGGAACCAAATTCTGTCTTCAAACCTTGCAGTGCTGGGCTCTCGAGGGTAATTTTCGCTCTGCACCCATCAATTTTCCGATGCCTGTTAATGTTCTTTCATGAGGGCCTTGAATTTTTTTTTTTTGTTTGTGTGAATCTCAGATGGTCAGAAACATAGTAAATAATAATAATAATAGTAAAATAAAAATTTAAAATACCCAGAAACATAGTCAAACAAATCAATTGAAGCAAATAACTAACCTCTGAAAATTGGTGACTTTAGCATTGTTTAAAAAAAAAATTATTCAGTTCTTTTTGCTCATGCACTAGTGATGGGAACCTATTTGGAAGGTTTTAGGAAGAATAGATGTCTGTATTGTGACCCCGGTTCCTCCCATGAAGTTTGCAAGGACAGGAGTGCAGAATGTGGCTTTCCAGAAATTCGCCGTTCTGATGCAGGATGCCTATGCGAGGCAAACTTTTCATAGCAGAATTACTTTCCGTATTAAGCACTGTGTTTCTTGAGTCTCTGGGTTTCCGGGCACTCCCTCGATACACATAATGCTTCCACGACCCGTAGCCTTCACCTTGGCCTAAATGTAGTGGTTCTTTGAAAACACCTGAATCTCTTCAGTGGGTTTCTTGACCCTCCCCCCAGCATCTTCCCTTCCCAATGGATGATTTTCCATGTTCTTTCTGCTCTTTTGTAGGAGGCCAAGGGCAGGCTCCCCCAAAATGCACCACGTTGGCATATGCATTATTCTACCTTTTAAATTTTTTTTAAATTACAATATAGTTAGCACACCCTGTTACATTAGTTTCAGGTGTACGAGGTAGAGATTCAACAATTCCATACAACACCCAGGGCTCATCATGACAGGTGCACCCCATCCCCATTCCCTGTTTCACTCATCCCCTCCCCATGGTAACCATCAGTGTGTTCTGAGTATTTATGACTGTTTTTGTGTTTGTATCTTTCTTTAAGTGTTCATGGATAAAGAAGATGTGATATATATATATATATGTATATATATTTATATTCCATTATGTGTATACATACAAAATATATACATTGTAATATATTTTATATAATAAATGATGCATATATAATTTACATAATAGATATTGCATATATATTATATTCCATTGTGTGCATACATATATATACATTATATATATAAATGTGTGTATACATATATATACATTACATATATAATGTGTATATACATATATGTATTACATATATATATAAGGTGTATATATATAATATATATATGTATACACACAATGGAATATTATTCAGCCATACAAAAGAATAAAATTTTGCCATTTGCAAAGACATGGATGTTTCTAGAGAGTATTGTGCTAAGTAAACTAAGTCAGCCAGAGAAAGACAGATACCATATGATTTCACTCATATGTGGAGTTTAAGAAACAAAACATATTATTTAAATAGAAGTTATTTAATACACAGCCAGGGCAAGGATACTCAGACCCTCTTCTGTCCTCCTGAAAGCAGGAAACAGATATTCCGTATGAAAAATGGCCTCCCTGTACTTAGAAGCAAAAAGAAACCCTGGTCACCAGAAACTGGGGCTTTAAAGCTGAGAACGCTAAGTAAATAAAGCTTATTTTTTTTCTAATTTGCCTCAGCCCAAATTCTGCTCAGAATTCCTTACTTATTTCAGCTCCCAAACACCTGTTTTGTTTTGTTTTCATGCTGCCCATGCCTCACAAATATGTTGTTTTTTCATGGAAAATGTGTAAAAACTGCCTGCCTTGGTCGTTTCTTCAGGTCTCAAATTTCAACGTTGGGCCTCTGTGCACACATAATAAAACTTTGTGGGGGTTTTGTTTGTTCTCTTGTTAATCTGTCTCATGTTGATTTTATTCCTAACCCAGCTGGAAGACCTTGAAGGGTAGAGGAAGAATTTTCTCTTCCCGACACCGTGAAGGACTTTTCTTTAGGAATTGTGATAAAAATAGAGCTACCCTATGACCCAGCAATTGCACTATTGGGTATTTACCCCAAAGATACAGATGTAGTGATCTGAAGGGACACCTGCACCCCAATGTTCATAGCAGCATTGTTCACAATACCCAAACTGTGGAAGGAGTCAAGGTGCCCTTCATCAGACGAATGGGTAAAGGAGATGTGGTCCATATAGACGATGGAATATTACTCAGCCATCAGAAAGGATGATTATACCCCATTTGCCAAGATGGATGGAACTGGATGGGATTATGCTAAGTGAAACAAGTCAAGCAGAGAAAGACAATTATCACAGAGTTTCACTTATTTGTGGAACATAAGGAATAGCATGGAGAACATTAGGGGAAGGAAGGGAAAATGGAAGGATGAGCAATTAGAGAGGGAGACGAACCATGAGAGACTATGGACTCCAGGAAACAAACTGAGGGTTGCTGGAGGGAGGGGGTGGAGGGATGGGGTAATTAGGTGATGGACATTAAGGAGGGCGCTATTGCATGGAGCACGGGGTGTTATACACAACTAATGAATCATTGAACACAACATCAAAAATTAATGATATACTGTAGGGTGACTAATGTAACATAATAAAAAATATTGAAAAATAAAAAAAATAAGAAAAAAAAAGAATTGTGATGGGAACGGTCCTTGAATGCAGCTGCATTGCTGCCCGCAAGGTTCATCAGCGTGTGCAGAAGGGATGCTATGTGTGGGTTCTCTCTATGTCTCGGGATGTGCCCAAAATACACCTGCCAAGAGCACAGTGCGAACGTGACACCTTTCCCATCTCCTCGGCCTCGCTGGTGCAAAACATGGTGTGGACGGCTTCCCTGTGGAGTGTGAAGCGAGAGATTCAGCAGTTGTGTGAGGCATTTGGGTGCAGGTGGTAATTGCTTTTGGACACATGAAATGCTGCTGTCCCAGGCAGACAGAGGGTTGTGTATTACACTGTGTCCTTACAGACCCGGGAAAGGGTGCAGAGCTTTCTTGTGGGTGCAAGGGATATGGTGTGGTGCAGAGACACGCATTTCATGATATGGCATATATTTTGCTTGTGCACAAGACCTTGGGGCCGAGGGAAAAGGCTGGGTGCAGAATTTCCAGTGGACATAAGCCAGGTTCACTGACGATGGCTACTGTGTTGTCTTATAATTCTAATGCATTTGGCTAAAGGGAAAAAGACATATATTTTGTATATATAATTATATATATTATTTAATAATACATTCTAAATAAATATGAAATATATAAAGAATATATAAATATACATAAACATGTTTATATATTTATACATATAAATTATTATATATCTATATTATATTATATTATAAATATATAAATATACTTATAAATATATAAAATATATAATTTATATATGATTTATACAATTTATATATTCTATATATTTATATTTTACATCTATATTTGTATACATTTTATTCACAAATTTTATTTACAAATTATATGTATAATTTGTATATGTATATGTATAATTATATAATTAAATTAATTAAAAATTGTATTTGTGAGTTTATATTATCTATATATGTATATAGATAAGTTTATATTATATATATTTATTTACATATACAATTTATATATAATATAATATATATTATAAATATATATATAAATATACAAATATAAAATATATATTATAATATATATTATAACTATGTATTATAAATATATAAATATATGTTATAAATATATAGTTATAATATAAAATAAATATATAATAATATAACTATCATATATGTTTACGTATATATATTACACATGAAATACATTATATATTTATATGTAAATACATATTATAAATAAATGTAAGTATATATTATTTAATAATAAATTAATATAATATGCAGGATCTAGAATATATAGAGAACATAATATATTACATAAATTATTATATTATTATATTACATAATATATTATATTGTTATTATATTACATTATATATAATATAGATAGATATACAAGATACATATATGAATGCCAATACATACATGATAGTAGCAGCAATACCGTGTACATATATGTTCTATTTCATCAGGAAACTGTGTGAAAAATAAACTGTGAAAATAAATTAGATTTTACACAGGTGCATGTGACAATGGGCATCGATAATATATTGTCAGTAGAGATGCGAAGAACAGGTGCAGGGAGCACGAGGAAGGATAGAGTCTTACGGAACCCACCACACGCCCTCGGGGTTAATATGCCAAGCCCAGAGTTCAGGAGGTGTATTTAAAGGCATAGGAAAGTGCTGGGTCTTTGGTTGAGTCCCGGCAATTTGTGGATGGCTTGAAAGTTGGGGATCGAAAATGCATCAGCATCCATAGTGCCGCCCATGCACTCTACCCAGGTGTGAGGTCTCCCCTGGTTGTCCCGTATCACACCAGTCCCCATTCCAGTTCCTAATGTGGAAGCTTTCGGGGTTGGGGGTGTCCAGCCTGGCTCCCCAACCCCATCCCCATCCACGCCATTGACCCCAACCAAATGCATATACATCAGAGTCTTGTCTGTGAGTAGGTCAGGACGCAGAAATAGTCCACGGGGGGACAGACAGGGTTTGGACTTTCCTTCCACTGAAAACATTCGACAAGCACCTGACATTTTACCCTGGGGGGCAGCCAAACCGGGGGCTGGTCCGGGGGCTCCAGGCAAATTCCAACACTGTCCCCTTTGGCTAGAGACCAAAGAGGAAGCAGGAAGTTGGGACCATTGCAATCCCAGCCCCTTCCCCCAGCATGGGCTTGCCCTCTCCCTCACTCCCCGCTCACACCTTGGATTTATATCTCGTATCCATGTCCGGCACACTGAGAACATGCTTTTATCCTGTCTTGTCTGGCTTTTCCCCACATTGGGCTATAAAGTCTGCAAAGATTAGGGGTGTGTCCCCAGCAATTGCAACAGTAACTGGCACATAGTAGGTGGTCAGTAGGTATTTGCTAGTTGCATACATGCTAAAATGAATGAATGAATGTATTTCATTGTGCTCAGACTGCCTGCCTGCAGACTCCCGGGGGGGGGGATGGGTTTAAACACATAAACAGATGTGGGGTTTTAAAATCATACATGACAGGGATGCCTGGGGGGCTCAGTCAGTGAAGCGTCCGCCTTTGGGTCAGGTCATGATCTCAGGGTCCTGGGATCGAGTCCACTGTCGGTCTCCCTGCTCAGCGGGGAGCCTGCTTCTCCCTCTGCCTGTTGCTCCCCTTCCTTGTGCTCTCTCTCTCTCTGTCAAATAAATAAATAAAATCTTGTAAAAATTTTTTAAAAATATACATGGTGTAATGAAATATTGCACCTTGTAATATGCCAATATTAGGAAGACCTCTGTTCGACCCATGCGTGATATTGCAAAATCATAAATGAATTTAGCAGACCTGTCTGCAGGTCAAGATAAACTTGTGCATTTTGACTTTGTAGAGTAGAAAAATTCACTGATGGGTTCCCAGCTATCACGTCGCTTTACCTTAAAGAAACTACCGATTATCAAGGTTCGGTGTGGCATCAAAGCAGGGGGCTCCATATTAGCTTGAAAAGGCAATTACCATGTTCCTCTTTTCCAACCAGTCCTCTGGATGAGGCCAGATATTTCAGACTAAACGGTGTTTTGAAAACGAAGGAATGTGTAAGCAGGAGTGAGAAAGCAGTCTTCTTCTAGGAACCCAGGTATCGAAGAGATCTGCAAATGTATAAAACAAGGCTGCTCTTCCCCCTCCCCAGAATTTTTGTTTGGGAAAATATATTTATTTTTCTGCTGAAAATGTGTGATTTGTGTAAAACGTAATGGGTTTTTTTTTGTGATTACCTTCAACGTATTACATAAACAAACATCTAAAATTTTCTATTAGATTAGAAATTAGTAATTAGAAATTACTATTTCTAATACGGAAAATAGGGATGTTGTTAACCCACGGAAACAAATGTCTTGGGGTTCCTCGGTAGTTTTTAAGCGTGTCAAGGAGTCTTGTGACCGGAACGTTTGAGAACGTCTGCTAGGTGGTATGAATCAGAATGTTGAAGTCACAGAAAGCCCATCTCAAAATGGGTAAAACCATAAAAAAAAGTATCACCTAACAAGACTTACTGAGGTTTGAGCCTCTGGGGTGGAATGACTTGAGAGTTCAATAATTTCCTCCAGTGGTGGGTCTCTGTTTTGCGACCACACCTGTTGCAAGCCATTAGCCAGTTTTACTCATGGCCAAAGACAGCTGCTGCAGCTCCAGCCATCACAGCCTCGTCCACTAATATCCGGGATCCTAATTAAAGACCGTTTCCTTTCCCTGTCTTCTTTTAAGGATAGAGATTTCCTTCTGGAAGCTACCAGCCTACTTCTCACTCCTGATCAACACACGATGGGCCCCACTGCAACGTGTGTCTTGATAAGAGCGTAAAATATGGATAGATAATTGCAATCTATATATGGCAAAAATTTTCTCTCATTCTCTTGCTTGTGTTTTAGGTTAATTCACAGGGCCTTGGTCACACAGAAAAAAGCGTGGTGCACAATTAAATTGGCCGGTGTCTTTTTTATAGTTTCTGGGTTTGAAATCTATGCCAACACATGATTACTATCATTATTTTTTTTTAAAGTAAGGTTGTATGCCTGTCCCATAATGCTCTTTCTGGCGTATGAACGAAAAGTCGCATTTTCACCGCAGGGCTCCTTCAGAGAGAACGTGGACTCACTTCTGTGGTTAGCAAACGCCTTTTCCCGGGAACCCAGAGGAGAGCACTCGTTCCGCCCAACGCGCCCACAGTGGATGTCGCCAGGTGTCCCCTCTGCACGGCTTCCTGGAGACCCACCATGCTCAGGAGCCCGGCGATGTCCACGGCAGAATGCCTGCCCTGGGTTTAAAAACAGACCAAGCCTTTGGCTGGGGACGGGGAACCGGGGAGGCTCGCCTGTGGCTTACTGCCTTCTGCCCTGCTTTCTGAGCACAAATTCAGAGCAGCAAGGGTCCCACGGGGCAGGCGGGTGTGTGGGGCAGAGATGGGGTCACGATGGAAGTGTTGGGACACAAGGCAGCTTGCTGGGATGTCCTCATCCTTCTGTTTAAACATCTCTGCATTTTCCCCCATTCCGATGCCCTCCGGGAGCCCTGCATCCTTCCCCACTGTCTCCTGCGACCTGGGGCTCCAGCAGCCCCAGCCTACCTCGTCCAGCAATCAGAGCAGAGCTTGCGGTTTGAGTGTGGGGCATGAGGCCCCCACCGGCCCCCAGACTCAGTTTTCTGATCCCAGGGTCCCAGGGCGGTGCTGGACGATGTGCGGCCCTCCCAGGTTCCCCAGGGGGCTGCTGATTATGCCTGCTCGGGGCTGACCCAGGGCTGGCGGGTGGGTGGGAGGCTTGGAGGCTGGGGCGGGGGCCATGCTTCCTTCTCTCAACCTCACCATGCCCCTGGTGTTGTTTCCCGTTCTGCTGAGAGCGGCTAGAACACCAGCATTCCAACTCCTCCTTTTGGAGAGCTTATGGGGGTGATAGGATACAGAATGGCTGGTTTAGGGACAGTGGGAACAATGTGGGTTTTCCTCCCCCACTCAGCAGGAAAGCGCTGTTCAACTTTAACCCTCCTACCCTCTCAGGGAAAGGGAGTCCACTCTTGCTTTCAGATCCTGTCTGCGTTTTGGAGGCTGGGGAGGGGGTGCTCCTGGCATCTGGGGGTCGAGACCAGGGGTGCACTCTGAACCCTTCGGTGTGCAGAACGCCCCACCCCAGCAAGGGCTGGAGCCTTTGAGAAGCAAGACCCCAGCAGGGAGCCCAATGTGACCTGACATTTGCTCCTGGTAATTCACCCAGATGCCCGCATGGGCGTCTACACAGGAGCAAGAGGCTTGTGATCTACTTGGAGAGAGACGTGCCTGCCCTGAGGCCACGGGAGAGGCGGGAGTCTGCCCTCTGCATGGCTGACCCACCACCAGAGACTCCATCAAGCACTGGATGGTGACCACTGCATTTTGCCTTCGTCATTCCCCACAGAGACCCCTGAGACATACGTTGGGGAAGCTGTGGGGGTGACTGGGGAAGGGGGAACACCCCCATTTCTTTCCTCGGGGCCTGGCAGAGGGCTCTGCCTGGCTCAGCCCCAAGCTGGCTTCGACCCAGAAGGCTCTCTTGCTACAAGACCGTTTCTGGACCAGGGGTGATTTTGCCCCCAGAGGCCACAGGGCAATGTCTGGGGATATTTTCAGTTCTTACAACTGGGTGTGGGGGTGCTCCTGGCACCTGGTGGGTGGAGGCCAGGGATGGTGCTCAGGATTCTACAGTGCACAGGATGCCCCGCCTCAAAGAATGGTCCAGCCCTGGATGTCAGTCCTGCTGATGCCAAGAAACACTGCTTCAGCACAAGAGACTCCATCCATCCATCCATCCGTCCATCCATCCATCCATCCATCCATTCATCCAAACATCCATCCATCCATCTACTCATTCTTTCATCCAACCATCCATCTACTCATCCTTCCATCTGCTCATCCATCCATCCATCCATCCATCCATCCATCCATCCAACCAACCATCCATCCATCCATCCATCCATCTGTCATATCTATCTATCTATCTATCTATCTATCTATCTATCTATCTATCTATCATGCATCATTCTATCTATCCATCCATCCAACCATCCATCCATCCATCCATCCAAACATCCATCCATCCATCTACTCATCCTTTCATCCAACCATCCATCTACTCATCCTTCCATCTGCTCATCCATCCATCCATCCATCCATCCATCCATCCATCCATCCAACCATCCATCCAACCATCCATTCTATCTATCTATCTATCTATCTATCTATCTATCTATCTATCTATCTATAATGCATCATTCCACCCATCCAAACATCCATCCACCATCCATCTATCCATCCATTCATCACAGTGGTTAGCACCCCAGGGGTGATTCTGCCCCTCAAGGGACCATTGGCAATGTCTGGAGTTGTTTCTGGTTGTTACAACGGAGGGAGGGAACACCATGTTCCTGGCATCTGGTGGGTGAAGACCAGGGACCCTGCTCCACACCCTACAGTGCCCAGGATGCCCCACCTCAGAGAGTGACCCACCCCACATTCACTGGTGCCAGGCAGAAATCCTGCTAGTGGGGAACGTCTAACCCATGGAAAGGGGACAATTTGGGAACCTCGCTGCCCAATGTGGTAAAGGAGGCAGGAGCTGTCTGGGACATTTGGAAATAGATCTTTTATTGTTGGAGGTCTGTCCCAGGATCCATTCCTCAGAGGAGGGCCCCTGCACACAGCACTCCACAGTTTGCTCACTTGAGGCCAGAATGAGGCCAACCAGAACTAGCCATGGCGTGGATGTGTGGGGACACCTGGCAAATATTGGAGCCAACAGGAAGACCAGCACAGAGGACAGGGAACATGTGCCTTCCCCTGGAAGCGAGGGGGCTGTCGGGGCCTGAGCAGGACTCACATGGGACCTGACCCTTCCCCCACGTGTCCAGTTTCACAAGAACGTTTCTCCTCTTCCAGGCTGGCAAGCTGGGGATAGAAAACAGGGTACTGACACTGGAGGGGGCTCGCCCCAGATACTTCTCAGACCCTGATGCTCCCACTGCCAGATCAGAGGCTGCAGGGATTTTGAGGAAACTTCTAGAGCCTCCGAAAGCCCTGCAGATACATGTCCAGACTCCAGAAGGAGTCAAGCATGTGCACACAGCCCATGGTGGAGGCAGAGAGCTCTGTGCACCTTCCCGTTGGGACAGGCCAGTGCATAGCAGGTGTGCATTCGGGAGACGGCAAGCGTGGAAACGGTCGGTGTGGTGAGGCAGGCGCTACACTCATGGTTTCTAGATGGCCCTGCCCAGTGCCTGCACCTGCCAGCAATTCCTTAACAGCTCTGGGCCTGTCTGTGATGTGGGGTGAAAATCCCCACCAATATCTATCCCCCAAGGCTGATGGTCATTGTTTGAAATGGAGAGAACCTGGAGCCCTTCCCTTCTCTGTCTCTGCCCCTTCTTTTCTGAGGCCAGTGAGCCCCGATGGCTTTGGAGCATGCCAAGCCCCCGTTCCCCATGGGGTCGCGAGTGGGTGACTTTTCACAATGGGGAACCAGATAAAATCCAGCAAAGCCTTGCTCTAGGAAAGCTGAGATGCTGGGATCATAGTAATAATAATATTGCGCTAATAATAACATTGCTTGGCAATATCCCAGTCTGATGGGCGACGGATGACATCCCCCCCGACGGTCACGATCGTTAATGAGGTTTAGCATCGGGGATGTCCTCCTGGACCTTTTCCTCTCACTTCTGGAGGCTCCACTGTGCTGGTTCCCAAAGTGTGGGATGTGGAACTCTAGGTGGGGGTTCCCTGACACCCTCGACATCTGTGGGGGGTTGAGAGAAGCCGTTTTCGTAATAATACGAAGACCTTGTTCATTGGTATGTAGGCTGACGGTGTAGACATGATGCAGGGTGAACCTGCTGGGCAGGTGGCTGGTGAGAGGGGAGGTGACCCCTCCCCCCCAGGACTCCTCTCTCCCCTTCCCCCACCCCAGCAGGAAGCCCCAGCTGTTTTGTTCCTGAGCGATAGGCATGTCAACTCCCCCTGCAGATATATGTCCCCTGGACACCTCAGCCAGTGGACAATGACAACCTGCGAGATCAAGGAGGACCACCGAGAATGGAGAGTTCCGGAAGTAGTTGCCTGGTGTTTCTGAGCACTGGTCCCTATGCTCTCCTATGGCCCAGCCAAGAGTTGTCTCCTCCCCCAGGAGTTCCTGGCCCATCTGGCAGATGCTTCTCTCCCTCTATGAGTCTCCATGGCTCACATGTCTCCTGTCCTAATACCAACTCCTACCCCACATTCTTCTTCTGACCCTTCAAGGTGTGTGTCCAATATGTTCAGCTCTCCAGGGCAGCATCCCTGGGTACCCACTCCCCCGTGCTCCCCTTTCTCTGTACATTCAACTGTACTGGAGGAAGAGCGGGAGGGTTCAAAATGGCGGCTCCTGGATCCACACCCAAGCCACCTGTCTCCCTGTCCTGCCCAGTTCTGGATGGTTGACTTGAATGACTCCCTCAGTTTTACTCATCACACTGACCGCTTCCACACTAGCGGTCTCCAGAATGAACACCTGCTATGCACACCTCCATTCGTTCATGAACACACGCATTCGCTCATTCCCTTGTTCATGCATTTGATTCATTCATTCACTCCTCACACATTCATTCATTCATGAATACACGCATGCACCCATTCCCTGGTTCATGCATTTGATTCATTCATTCACTCCTGCACACATTCATTCACTCATGAATATTTGCACTCACTCATTCGCTTGTTCATACATTTGATTAATTCATGCACTCCTGCACACATTCATTCATTCATGAATACACGCATTCACTCATTCTCGTGTTCATGCATTTGATTCATTCATTCACTCTTACGCACACTCACTCACTCATTCATGGATCTGGACCTTCACGCACTCATCCAATTATGCATACATGAACTCACTCATGCACGCATTGAGCCCACGCATCCCGCATTCCTGCATTCCTCCTTCATTCACGCACGCACGCATTCAGGGTTTCGGTTATCCCCGTCCGTACTCACTCACGCACTCGTGCGCGCACATTCCCTCCTCCTTCATGCGTGGATATGCTCCTGCGTTCACGCATGCGGCCGGTCACTCACACATCCAAGTCAGGAGCGCATGGACCGCTCCCCTGGCTTCCCGCTCCACGCCTGCCCACATAGCCGCACTCCCGCCTGCGCACGCGCGCCCTCACCCACGCACGCACTCCCTGGGGCATCCGCCCATGCGCGCCTGGATTCAAGTGCTGAGGCGCCAAGTCTTCATTTATCTTGTGATCCCCTCAGGCGTCCGTGCGTGCGCCCATGCTCGACTCTTTCCTTCGCCACCCCCTAATTCAGTAAGCTCGAGCGTGCCGCTGTCCCCGCGGGTAGGTTTCCAAGCGTGGACTCTCCTGCGCAGCCGGCTGGCCTTGGGCCAGGCCTCCGGGCCACTGCAAACATTTACTCTGGAGCGGGCTGAGTAAAGGTTAAACGTCCAAACCTAGAAACCACGAGCTCCCGGACTCCGCGGGGAGGGGGCCGCAGGGGGCAGGGGCGGGGCGCGGGAACGGAAGGCGGCCGAGGCCCGTCTGCGGCTTTCTGCCGGCAGCAGGACAGGCGAGGCGGGCGGGGGCTGCGGCTCGGCGGTGGGGGACCCGCGCCCGGGAGGCCGAGCGGGGGTGGGGCCGGGCTTCCGGCGAGCGGCCAATCGCGGGCCGCGGGCCGCGGGGCCTTCCCAGCGCCGGCTGGGCGAGAGGCCGCCGGAGCGCGCAGGAGGTGTGGGGCGCGAGGGGTTGCGGGGCGCTGGGGAGGAATCTGCGGAGGGTGGCGAGAGCGCGAGGGAGGCGCGGGGCGGCGGGCGCGGGTAGGGTTGGGGCGGCGGGAGCGCGCAGGAGGTGTGGGGGCGTGGAGGCCGCTTGGGCGTGCCGGGGACTCCGGGGGCCTAGGGCTGCCAGAGAGCGGAGGGACGAGGTATGCAGGGTGGGGCGCGCAGTGGGGTCCTCGCGAGAAAGGGGGGTGACTGGGTCGCGGGCCCCGGGTGGGGTCGGGGCCTCCGGGAGCGCGGAGGAGGGGCGGGGCGCAGCCGGGCCGCAGGTAACTGGGGAGCGGCGGACGAGTCGAGGGGCGCCGGGCGGGAGCACACGACCCACGGGAGCCCGGAGGAAGTGCGGGGAGCGGCGGGGGACGCTTCTGACACCCGGGTGGGCAAGGGCCTGAGAGTGTCCCAGAACGGGAGTATAGGCAGGGCGCAGAGGGGTCGCAGGTGACTCCGGGGCGAGGACGGGGGTCGAGGGGAGCCTGGCTGGAGGACAGAGGCTGCCCACGATGACGGAGGGTGAGCTGCAGGGCAGAGGAGTCCTGGAGGTCCCTTAGGTTTAGCGGGGCCCAGGTGACTCGGGGAGGGTGGGGGGATGTTGGGCTGGGGCTGGGGCTGCAGCTACGGGTATCTGGAATGCCAAGCTGTCGCCTGCAGGCCCGGAGATCAGCGATCGGCCAGCCGAGGGTCCTCTGAAGACCACGCCTCTGCTAGGCCTTGCTCCGGGCGCCGGAGTCCACCCACCACGCCCAAGAGAGCCCAGGCGCACGTCGGCCCCACTGCGCCCAAACCATGCCGGGTGAGTCTGCGAACGCTTTCCGTGTCAAGCGTCCCTGTTCCTTCTGGCACCTGTGAGATTGATCTGGTCTCCGGGAGAACCCCCGCTTTGCCCGCACAATCACCCCAAGGGCCTCGCCTCCCCAATGCCTTCCCAGTGTGTCCCTGCATTTGCAGAGACTGGCGCTGCCCGGTCAGATGGAGATGGGGTGAGTCTCACCCGCTGGGAGGGGTCCATTGATACCCTGGTCAGGGAGCCTTGAGATTCCTGAATTTCCCTTCTCTAAGAGGCAGTCCTAGGAATTTAGATGGGCTCCTTTCTTGGGCATGAAATTGCACTGAGTGTGTTTCTGACCGACTGGTAGACAGATAGGAAGTTCATGCCCCTAAAACTTTAGGAACACAATGCCTTTAGGGTTTCCCAAGTTCAGGCCACAGGCATAACTCTGTTATTCCAGTAAAGACTGGGGTAATCCCCCAGCAGGACAGCGGGCTTCGAATGGCCACATGGCTGGGGCTTAGGGCAAGGCCTGCCCCCTGCCCCCACGGAGGGTCAGATTCAGTTCTACACACCTGTCCTTTAGGGGGGTTTGTGGACATCAGATGTGGACGGTTCAGAGGGCTAGAAATTAGATAATTGGACTGTGGCCTTAATCCATACGAGAGATGCCTGTCCTATTTTTATCATGAAGACGCCCCATCTTGCACCAGAACAGACCTGATCATCCTTGAGCCCATTTTTTTTTTTTTTTTAAGCAACAGGTAACTTTGTATTCAGAGGAACAATCTGGTAAAATCACAGAGCAGCTCCCATGCTGTTTTCCTCCCGTCCGACCTCAGAAAGGACGATGGTTGAGGTGGGGGCCGAGGCATGGTTTCCTGTGGTTCCTCCTGTAGGACTCTGCTCCAAGGAGAGGCAGAACGGTTTCTCTGTTCCAGGGAACGGTTTACAGGTCTCCTGAGTGAAAACCACTTTCCCCCAAAGCCGCTAGGGCCCGTATAATGGCAGCATTCAGCGAGCAACCTTCGGACGCATCTCCATCGGCCCTGGAATGTGCTCGAAGACCCGAAGTGGGTATTTTGACATGTTTTCGGGGAACAAAAGCCACCTTTGAGTAAAAGGGGAGGGGCCGAGGAGGAAGCTGGCCATGTTATTTCGGGGGAAGGAGGCGGATAGAAGATGGGTCGAGTGGAGGACACACGAGGAATAGAAACGGATAAAAATGAACCTTTCTCCCAGATTCGTTACGAAACTCTCGGCCACCACGTTCTTCGGGCTGAACTTGATGTTGCGAGAATATCTGGGTTTTTTTTCCCTTAAACCCGTGGTTGGAGTACAGCCACCCGTGTTCTGTGCGTCTCCCCGCTCCGTGGCAGTGCCCAGAGTCCCCACCCTGGCTCCGTGTTGGGTGGCAGGTGACTCTAATTACGGTGTCCTTGGACGGTCGTGGATGTTCTCCGATGCCACAGCGGGACTCGGTCCTCAGTGCGTCACTTGGGGTCCCCAAAGCCCTTCCAGGGGATGTGCTCCCCCCCATGGACCGTGGAGCAGCTCTGCTCCCAGAACCTCCTGGCCTCCCCCTGCTTCACACGTGACTGTTTCTCACATGGAAGCAGTTGATGTGTTCAGACAAAGTAGATCTGAAACATGAGATGATTGGAAATCTAATTGTTCCGGTGTCTGCATTGATAAGGCTCCGGGGAAGGAGGCCCATCTTTATCAACTATGCCGAGTCAAACCAGACCCGGCCAATGGGATAACAGTGTCCTTCGCAATCATTGAGAGGATAAAAGAGTAGGAATAATCTAGTTGGATGTTTTTCATGTCTTTGTGTTACCTTCCGTTTAGAAAGAATTCGATGTTCTTTTTAGGACTATGCAACCAAGCTCTGCTGCAAATTTTCTTTTTCTTTGAGGAGGATCTAATTTAAATTGTTTACGTACAAATATATAGCCAGTTACAATGATGGAAATGTAGATTCATAGAAAAAGAGTTTCTCGGCCTGAAAAGGGCAGTTGCATCTAAAATTAAACCTGAGCGTGTCAGCAAGTGATTGCTGTGCTCCTTTTCCCCGGTGTGGGTGTGGCATGACTGGGTCTGCTTCCTGTGTTTAATGCCCTGATTTATTAGGGTGCTAGGACTGCCATAACAAATCCCAAGGATGGGGTACCTTAAAGAACACACATTTATTCCTCCCAGTCCTGGAGGCTGGGAGTCTGAGATCCAGACGGGGCCGAGGCTGCATATCTGAGATCCAGGCGGGGCCAAGGATGGTTCCTCTTGAGGCCTCTCTCCTTTGTATGTAGACGCCATGTTCTCCTTGTGTCCTCCTGTGGTCGTCCCTCTGTGCGTGTCGTGTCCTCATCCCCTCTTCCTGTAAGGACTCCAGTCTTACAGGATCGGGGCCCACCCCAGTGACCTCGATTTTACCTGTATCCCCTCTTTCAACACCTCATCTCCAAATATATCCTCGTTCTGAGTTCCTGGGAGTGAGGACTTCCTCTGAGTTTGGCCAAGGGATGGTGGTGGGGGGCATGTTTCAGCTCATAACACCCGCTGGTTATAGCAGTTACATTTATGTCCTTATAAAAATGCAGCAAAACCAGTGTATGCAGTTACCAATTTGGGTGACTTTGCTGTTTGTATTATATTCCACCCAGTACCTTCCCTCGGGCTAATGCAGCTGCACCTTCCTCGTGTGTGGACAACCATCCCGTCGCAGGGTGGTCTGTTCTGGACATGAGACTCCCTTGTCACCCTGAGGTCTCTGGAGGACCCCCGTCTTTGTTCCTATGCCTCAGACATGTCCACGGGGGGTGTCTCCTGTCCCTCAAACACCTCGTAGATGTGGGTAGATACATGATAGATATGATGGATGGGGGATAAAGAAATATGATGGTTGGATGTATGGATAGATAGATGATAGATCTGATGGATGGATAGATATGACAGATGGGTGGATGGATGGATAGATAGATGATAGATAGATAGATAGATAGATAGATACGACAGATGGATGGGTAGATGGATGGATGGATGGATGGATGGATGGATGGATGGATGGATGGTGGATGGATGGATGGATAGATGGATGGATAGGCAGGTGGATGGATGGATAGATAGATAGATACATAGATAGATAGATAGATACGACAGATGGATGGGTAGATGGATGGATGGATGGATGGATGGATGGATGGTAGATGGATGGATGGATAGATGGATGGATAGGCAGGTGGATGGATGGATAGATAGATAGATAGATAGATAGACAGACTGATGTAGTGATGGATGGATAGATCGACAGACATAGGGATGGATGGTTAGATGAATAGGTGGATGGATAGATAGATATGATGGATGGATGCATAGACAGACACAGACAGATAGATACATACTTTGGGGGGCTGCGTAGTTGACTTTGAAACTTCACTGTCTGCGTGTAACCCACAAGTCACAGGGGAGACATCAGGAATTTGCACACTCTTCTTAATTCGGGAAAGTAGCAGCAGCAGCAAGAACGTGCAGACAGGAGCCTGTTGTAACAGGCGCATTCTGGAATTTACCCCCATGGAATGTAAAAGGTCAAGGAGCCCCCCCGCCCCCCGGGAACCGGGCCTCAGAAGCTTGCGTTTGTCGCGTTATATTTAGCGTGAATGCCAGTCCTTTGGGCCCTGCTTCAGGAGCCGCTGGCCCGGGGAGCAGAGGACGCTCTGCTCTTTGAGAAGCGAGGTCTGTGTGTTCTCACCCCGCAGAGCGTGCCGCGAATTTTAATTTCTGCAGACAGCACAGGAGCCTGCACAGGATTTCTTTAAACTGTTGTCTCTCTCCTGGCAACACGCTCCTGGGGGAGCAGGAATTAAGTTGGTTGGAAGTCCCCATAAAAGCTACCACCACCACGAGTATGCACTTAGACTGGAAATTGCCGTCAATTGGATCCCCCGTCAGCATTTCTTTCCCTCCTAGTGAGACACTGAAACTGGGCAGAGTTTTGTTTTGTTGTCTTGTTTGTTTATTTCTTGTGAGTTGGGCAGGCATCTGCATCCTTGCTGAGATAACTAGGCAGTTGCTTACATGTTTTGTTTGTGTCTCAGATTCAGGTATTTGGGATGAGTTTTTTAGACTCGAATGCAGAGCAAAATAAGGCATTACGTGTAGGCTCCTTACGCTCTGTGTGTGTCTGCATGTGTTGGTGTGTTTTCAAAGGAAAAAGACGTAGGGGGTACCCGGGTGGTTCAGCATGTGAGTCTTGATCTTGGGACGTGAGTTTGAGCCCCACATTGGGAAAAGAGATAGATAGATAGATAGATAGATAGATAGGGAGAAAGGAAAAGAAAGAAAGAGGGAAAGAAGGAGGGAAGGAAGGAAGGAAAGAAAGAAAAGAAAAGAAAGAAAAAAAGAAGAAAGAAAGGGAGAGGGAGAGAAAAAGAAAGGAAGGAAGGGAAGGGAAGGACAGGGGGAGGGAGGGAGGGGCAAGAAAGAATAGAAAAGAAAGGAAAAGAGATAAAAGAAAGAGGGAAGGGAAAGAAGGAAGAAAGGAAAGAAGGAAGGAAAGAAAAAGAAAGGAAAAGAGAGAAAAGGAAAGAAAGAAAGAAAGAAAGAAAGAAAGAAAGAAAGAAAGAAAGAGAAAGAAAGAAAGAAAGGAAAAGAAAGAAAGAAAAAAAAGAAAAGAAAGAGAAAGAAAGGGGGAGGGGCAAGAAAAAATAGAAAAGAAAAGGAAAGAGATAGAAGAAAAGAGGGAAGGAAAGAAGGAGGGGAAGAAGAGAAAGAAAGAGAAAGGAAAGGAAGGGAGGAAGGAAGGAAGGAAAGAAGGGAGAAAATGAAGTGTTCCTAATGAACGTCTGTAATCTATCGAGCAGTTACTTGGTTCAGTGGGTGAAGCTTCAGAGAGAGGGGTGACGGCCAGCCCCGCCACCTCCTGAGATCCCCCGGGAACGTGACTCTGGTGTCTCTGTTCACACCCGCAGTGTCTGACCAGGCGTTCGTGACGCTGGCCACCAACGATGTCTACTGTCAGGGCGCGCTGGTCCTGGGACAGTCACTGAGGAACCAGCGTGCGACCAGGAAGCTGGTGGTACTCATCACCCCTCAGGTGTCCAGTCTGCTCAGGTAAGTCGGGACGACCTTCCCGTGCCCGGCCGGTTCCTGCGGCTCTACGCCTTGCTCTCGGAGGACCGTTGGTGGGTCTGGAGCTCCGGCCGACTTGGTGGGCGTCCGACGCTCGTACGCTCAATTCGTCATCTAAGGAGGCGAGTCTCGTAGAGAAAGTGAGAGATTGAAGGTTGGACGTCGTCGCGAGTCACATGTGGTTCTCCACAACCCTGCAACGTGCAGAATGGATTTCTGCATCCTGGCGCGTCTCTGTCCCCGTGTAGGATGTTTCCCGGGAAGATGAGTCGCGGTACCTCCAGGGGGCCGTGCCGTGTGCATGGCTGTGTCCTGTTGTGGTGCTGAGTACATGTCTAGGGGCGAAGGACAGCTCTGAGTTTCTCTCGATTGCTCTGGAAAACAAACGCAGGAGGCACGGTGTTCGGCCAGGCTTAGAGACGTTACAGCAGGTGGGACGTGGGGGCCGTCCGAGCGTGGGATCCGTATAGATGAGCAGCAAAGAGCAGAGCCATCAGGCCGAGCGCACGCGCGGCTCCTTAGAGCTGGAACGCGTGGGACACCTGATAGCCACGGGAACAGTGCCACGTGGCCGGCTCCTCTGTGAGCTTTGTACACAAGCTCACTCATGTGAATTGCACGGTTCCCCTTGGGTTGGGTGCTGTTGGTGCCAGGCTTGCCTCCGTTTACCAAGAGTCCTCGGGCAGGTGTAGCAGAGCGGGGATCCCAGCCTGTCCCCACCTCGTCATGCTCCACTCCGCTGTCTACTCCCCATGATGAGAGACGGTGAGCTGTCCGAAGGTCAGCGGTCAGCGAGGCTGGGCTTGAGGGTCTGAGGGAGAAGAGGGGAGACCGAGGGGTGGGGGCAGGGCAGGGCACACACCACCAGCCCAGGATAAGCAAGACTCCCCCTTGGTAGCCAGTGAGGTCACACTCAGTGGACACAAGGTCTGTAGAGGAAAGCATGGTTGGCAGGGACAAGGAAGTGGGGCAAGTTCCTGCCATGATTGGTCCATGATGTGTCTCCTGGAAATAGCCACGTGCCCATGCAGTGATCTGAATGCACGTGACTCCTACAGTCCGGGAATGGCGTGCTCTTGGCTTGAGAGTGCCGTGCTGGCCTTGAGATGGGAGGTCAAGGATGACTCCATGCTTAGATTGATAAGGATGCCCGCAGGTCTATGAGTGTGTGCTCACAGATGCGGACACCTGAGCCTGTTGGCACCCCGTTCTGTAGAGCGGGTTGTGCTTTCCAGCCTGAGTGTGGGGACCTTTCCATCTGTAGACACGCGGTGGTGTCCCCACAATGTCATGAATGGCGTGAGTTCCTTGGGAGACCATTTGTTCCGGATGCTCCCAGGTGATGGCTGTCAGCTCGGAGTAGCCGTGTGCATGGAGACTTCTCTGGGCGGCTGCTGTGAGAGCAGAATTTCATGAATTTGGGGCTTCTGGAGGCAAGGTCGAGATGCCTGGAATTTGGAGGACCTTGCAGTTTGCCACGGGCAAATAAGTGCAAGGAATGACAGAAGAGTTTTGTGATAGACACGTGGGCATGGGGTGTTCTAGTTTGTCCTTGGCTGTGGGCAGTGTGGACAGGGCTGTGGTGTTCATGTGTGGGGTGAGCCTGGAAGGGGACTGGGAGGTTAGAGGAGGCCTTCCTGGAGGCAGGGGTTGGCAGACAAGAGTCGGGCTCTGGGCGGGCAGCATTTGAGGACATGGGGAGGCCCAGAGTTCGCAGAAGCCTAGGAAAGTGTGCATGGGCTCATCTCTGGTACTCTGATGGCCACTCCAGTAAGGGGTTGTCCCAGTTAGCAATGGGGCACCAGGAAAGGAAGCTGGGGCAGGGCCACTGGAATTCAGCCCGGCTGTAGTAGGCACAGAGACTTCATTAGTCAGTGCAAGGACGTGGCCCCTAGAGCGGTTTCCCGCTCTGTCCTTCGCTACTCATTAAATGAGCGATGTCAGGTTCGCTTGGCCAGCTCTCGGGGCTGAGATCTGAAAGGCCAGTTCTGATCCGGACTCGGTAGTCTGAGGGAATAGGGAGAACCCACCCACCCCGTGAGGAGGCATCAAAGTGGGAAAGCCCACTTCTTGTGTCAAGGTGAAGACACAGAAGAATTTAAATCAGCATGGAGCCTGCAAAACATTTCCCCAAGTGAAGGAGAGGACATCATACTTAAGTTCAGGGGAGAGACCGTATTCGTGAAAAAAGTTAGTGCAGGGAACAGAAGGACTTTGGAAAAATTCCGAGGTGTGCTTTCAATAAAATTAGTGGAGTAGAGACTTGTCACAAATGGAGCTGCTAGGATGGACTGAGTTGAAAGGGGCCTGGTTGTGAGCTGAAGAAATGTTAGCAGCAAATAAAAATTACTAAAAAAATTAAACTTTTTAGAGACCCCCCCCTTACATGTAATCTGCCCTGCAGACTGTGAGAGTCATTGTTACGGAAAATGTCAGATGTTTCCCAGTATTTGATCAGAAGTTTACAGAGTAGGAAGCTTTAAAAGACAGGTGGGCCTGCTCCAAAGCTGAGAGCCAGTGAAACCATCTTGGAAACAAGGATGTATTTGAAAAAGATTTCCCAAGGTGAAGAAACGCCAGGAAACATAGGTACCACCAAGCGTGACAAAAGCAAATAAAGATCCCCAACGTAGATGTCCATATATTGACAACTTTTTAAAGTGGTGGTGATACGGATTTCTGGATACATCCAAGAAGCCATCCAGCCAAGTTCATTGGTCATTAGCAATGTGGTTGGAAGGGCTTCTCAAGCACGCAAGTCCTTAGGGACTTTGCTGCTTAAATAAAAGCTGAATGCTCTATCAAAAAACAGAACTTGGGGCTCCTGGGTGGCTTAGTCATTAAGCGGCTGCCTTTGGCTCAGGGTCTGATCCCAGGGTTCTGGGTTTGAGCCCTGCATCGGTCTCCCTCCTCCACTGGAAGCCTGCTTCTTCCTCTCCCACTCCCCCTGCTTATGTTCCCTCTCTTGCTGGCGGTCTCTCTCTCTGTCAAATAAATAAATAAAATCTTAAACAACAACAACAAACAGAACTTAGCGAGAAAGTTCTTTCTGGCAGGACAAGGAGACGAGTAAAAACCTAGTATTGAGGGCAAATAATTGTTGTAAATATATTTATGAAGCTAAGCACATGTAAAAAGGACCCATGTTATCTGATATAAATGTGTATTTTATTTATCAAGTTTTAATTTAAATTCCAGTTAAGTAACGTAGCATGTAGTATTAGTTTCAGGAGTACAATATAGTGGTGCAACACTTCCATACATCACCCTGTGCTCATCACAAGTGCGCTCCTTAATCCCATCACCAGTTTCACCCATCTCCTCTATCTGCTATATTTATTTAATAAACGATGGACAGAGTTATTGGATCACGTGTAGAAGAAAGGAAAAGCACAAACGATCGTGTGATTTTCTAACGGTAAGAATCCAGGCAAGAGATGTTACATAGTAAAGAGAATTCACATTTCAGATATACCGCTCAAAATCCTTTACGTGCCAACGATCGCCGTATAACGCACGTCAAGAAAACCCTATTCGATACACAGGCAAATGCAAAGAATGGTAGAGGGAGAGTCTCTTTATATGGTTTTCCTAGTGTTTAACTCACAAATGAAGCGGACACGTGAGTAAATTGATCTAATGAATAATGCATGAGGTATCTCTTAAATGCTATGCATTATGTAAACAGTGATCTTTGTTCTCATCAGCCATGGACCACTTAGAAAAATTGATTTTATACTCCTGGTACAAGGAGGCATTTAACGTGTCACTTGAAGCAGGAATTGAGTGTTATAGACTTTGACTATAATGTAATGAAAGTAGGCATTAATGGCAAAACGAATTTAAAAACTGCATTACCCTTAGACATTTTAAATCAGAAATTCCTAAACACTCATAAGTGAACAAATCAAAGTCTGTGGTACTTAAAAAAGTACTAGTAATATGGGCACCTGGGTGGCTCAGTCGTTAAGCGTCTGCCTTCGGCTCAGGTCAGGATCCCAGTGTTCTGGGATCGAGCCCCACATCGGGCTCCTCCGCTGGGAGCCTGCTTCTTCCTCTCCCACTCCCCCTGCTTGTGTTCCCTCTCTCAATGGCTGTCTCTCTGTCAAATAAATAAATAAAATCTTAAAAAAAAAATACTAGGAATGTGAATGCTACCTATAAAACCAAAGGGGAAAGCTAGAGTCATTCCAGAGAGAAACATTAAAATCGGTGAAGAAGTAAATTACCGAGTTCAAAACAATTTTACATTAAAACAAACAAAAAATACAGAAGGCAAATAATACAAAAACTAAAATCAGTGAAGAAATTACCCAGTTTGAAAATTTTTTTTATTAAAACAAACAAAAAATACATTAGGCAAACAATACGAAAATTAAAATCAGGGGCTCCTGGGTGGCACAGCGGTTAAGCATCTGCCTTCGGCTCAGGGCGTGATCCTGGCGTTGTGGGATCAAGCCCCACATCAGGCTCCTCTGCTATGAGCCTGCTTCTTCCTCTCCCACTCCCCCTGCTTGTGTTCCCTCTCTTGCTGGCTGTCTCTATCTCTGTCGAATAAATAAATAAAATCTAAAAAAAAAAAAAGAAAAAAATTAAAATCAGTGAAGAAATTGTCTAGTTGGAAAAAAATTTTAAATAAGCAAACAAAAAATACATAAGGCAAGAAGGAAGAGATTCATAAAAACTAAAAGCGAAAACAAACAAAAAATACATAAGGCAAGAAGGAAGAGATTCATAAAAACTGAAAACTGGGAACAGGAAACAAACCAAGTGTTGGATTATTTAAAAGTAAATTAAGATGACAGAAAACATAAGTATCCAAAATGAAAGTGAAAAAGTAGTCATTTGCATGCAATTTCAATTTTAAAAGCAAATAGGACACAGAGCACTTTGCTGGTAATCCTGACAAAATACTAGATCGTTGTAGGGAAGCTCAGATGACCCCACATTGATTCTAGAAGACACAGAAAACTTTGCTCACCAGTGCCCCGGGGTGGAAAACAGAGAATGTTATCAAAGGCTTATCTGGTAGAAGGTTCTGAGCCTGGGCAGTTACAAAGGACGTTCTGTGACGTTGGCCACAATGAATGAATTTCCATGTGATTGGAGCTGTCTCAGAGCTGAGGAAAAAAATGAATGTGTTCATTTATTTTAAGAAACTGTCCTGATCTTGATACCCAAACTTGATTTACAGGTTTGGTTGTGTTTTACATATAGACGAGAAAAGCCACCGAGTACACAACAGCTGCAACACCTCGAGGTGTATCATAGGGAAATGAATGGTGCCCTAAGGAAGACATTCATGATCTCCGTGTCATTCAGCCCATCCATCTATCAGAGAAAGGCAGTGATGTGGTCCTTTGAATATAACGCTAAATGTGTACTAAGATGAATTCAAGTAGATTGGGAGTGTAAAGGTAAAGTTTTTAAAGCACAGAGAAATCTTAGAAGTCAGTAGATCAGGGTGTCTCAGCCTGGGCACTACTGACATGTGCGGTTGGATGGCTCTCTGAGTTGGGGAGTCCTGGGCACTGGAGGGTGTGGAACAGGGTCCCTGGTTTCCACCTGCCGTATGCTGGTAGGATCACCGCTCACAACCCACAATCTGCAGAAAAATGTCTCCAGATACTAACATGAATGGATGTTTCACTCATCTGAACGTGGGGAAAGCCATCTTAAATTAAAGCAAGAGAGGACACCAGGACCTCTACAGGTCAGAAATAGTATGTGTAAAAGTAAAAGATCAAACAAAGAAACTAAGGAACACATTTACAAAATCTACAGTGGGGAGGAGGCTTGTTATCTATATAATATTCAAGAAGTCTTCCAACCAGGCTCCACAAACGGACAGACAAACGTAGCAATGGTGGAGGGTATGAACCATCAGTACGTCTACGGGGGATATTTATGACCAGCTAGGTTGGCAACTGTTTTTGTAAATGTTGGTGTTTTGGGGGGCAGACTTTCATCTTTGACATCAGGTGACGTCATTAGACTAGAGGCAAATTGGCTATAACCCATTCTCTCAAAAGTGTTTCAACTTAATTGATACATAAAGTGCACTTCCTCTTGCCAAAAATGAGCTCTTCGGCTCCCAGAGAGAAACACTTTCCCCTGTGTCCAGACCCCTGACTTTCAGAGTCAGACCAGAGGCTCTCGCAGATGCAGAGCTGGGAACACTGACCCTGACATAGACACACGTCCTCATGTGGCTTGTTTGGAACCAAGACAGGAAACATGGGGTCTTTCTTGGTTGCCTGCTGGCCCATCAGTCCCCCTAGTGATTGGGGCAGTCATTTTTTTTTTTTTTTTTTTATAGAACTGTCCTGATAAAGCCAAAAAGACCCCAGAAGAACACATGATCCTGTCCTCCATTCCTGTTTCCTCAGGGTTGGTAAAAGCTGCCAACACTGACTTTCTTCAGTCTCTTGGTCCACTCAAGGAGAACTGTAAAATATTCAGAAACATCCAGGAATCCTGGGAAGGTTCAGTATTACAGAACCAGTTAGCTTTTATAGGACGCATTACATACTTTGCAGTCATTGGGAGGGCTGAGGAACAGTGCCCTGTGGTCCAGTGACAAACAGTGACAGGTGACCAAACGTGACCGAGGGTGTGGGTATGAGGACCACCACTCTGCTCTTCCAGGCTGTGTGGTCCAAGTGCACAGTGGGGTAATGTTTCTGCAGAAAGCTTCAAACAAATTGTCTTGAAACTTCATTCTGAGCCCAGGCACTTATTTTGAGAAAACAGGCAGAGCTGAACAAAGGAATTTAAGGACATACATCACGGTCTATTTGTAGCAACATGGAGTGATATTTCTTTTGCCCTCCACTCCCCCTGCTCCCGGATCTTTATACAACCCTAAGGATGCCATAAATTCCACAAATAACTGGGTTAAAAGCAAGGGAAACTTGGCGATGAGGTAGTACTTTCTCAGAGACGTAGGTACTTTCAATACCGTTCGATAAAAAAGCACCGAAAAATTTAAGGTACGAGCCGGTACAGATAGACCCCGGAAGCACCAACATCTGCCTAATAATGGAAGTTTCAAATGGAGCAAAAGAGAGAACAGATTGTAGGAAATAACTCCTCTCCTATTTCAGCTCTGAGAATGCCCCGTGAGCGTTGAGCAGAATGAACGATGTTGATCCCGAGGGGTGGCGTTACAGACCACCAAGAACCGAGAAAGGTCGTCAGGTTGAGAGAGCTGATGTCTCATATGTTCTAGAGCAAAGTAATTTCATGTGTGTGTGTCTTCTAAAGTATACTGACGTAGAGTATTACGTTAGTTTCACATGTACAGCACGGTGTTCGACATTGCAGAACGCTCACCACAGTGAGTATGGTCACTGTACAAAGTTATGACGGTATTATTGACTACATTCCCTATGCTCTACTCTTCATCTCTGTGACTTACTCACTTTATATGGGAAGTTTGAACCTCTTAATCGCGTCATCTGTTTCACCCTGCCATCCTCCCATGGGGGCAAAGTAATTTTGGAATGAGATTTCTGTATTCAGCCAAATTAGTGCAATTTGAACGCAAATTAAAGATGTTCCAAATACATAAAAGCTTGTATCTTGGAGGAGATACTTCAGCCTATGAAAACATGCTATTTCTTCTCAAAACCTTTACCCATTGATTTTAGCCTCTACCGATGGATCTTGTCAGCAATAATTATTACTGTGGTATTAGCCTAACTGTGATTTTCTATTTCCCTTGTTCCTGATGCATTTAGTATTTGGAATTCTTCTATAGCGAATTGCTGCTCCTTCTTCCCCATTTACTTATTTTTCAATTATGATATTAGTATGGATCCATGAATATTCATTGTATACTTTAGGTTTGTTATTTGTTTTCTTATTCAAATTTGATTGGCTCCTGATATCCTTTTGACATTCCCCCATCTTTTTTTGGCTCCTCCTTAATTTTTCATCATTGCAAGAAAATCCAGCCTATGATGAAGTAGAATTTAAGCAAAAATAAAAAAATTAATGGACTAGAGGAAAATTTCATTTTGATAAAAAGTACAGTCTTTCAGAATTTGAGTCTTGAACTTGTATGCAACTAACAATGTAGGTTTTGAATACATAAGACAAAAACTGATCGAGATTGTAGTGGACATCTGTCAGTTTCTCCCTGCTCAGCATTCATTCCCATGGCCCGTGCATTTTTCAAAGAGAAGTATCTTCCTAAGGGATAGTGGAATCAGTCTACCTAAGACAATTGTGTACAGTTGTAAAGATTTTCAAGTTTGCATAAGGTTTAAGCATGAGTGGACAGTGTGCAAAGCTCCCTGGGAAAAATAAAGCCTGAACATGAAGATTGTGGTGAATTTGATAGGGTTTTAGATCTGTGTTTCATGTGTGTGAGTAGCAAAGGGGTGTCATCTTGAAGGGGTAGCATGTTCTGTGTTGAGTGTTCCCTTGCTCTCCTAGTACCTGGCGTGTGTCTTTTCCAGGGTTATCCTCTCGAAGGTTTTTGATGAGGTAATCGAGGTGAACCTGATTGACAGTGCAGACTACATCCACCTGGCCTTTCTGAAGAGGCCGGAGCTTGGGGTCACCCTCACCAAGCTCCACTGTTGGACCCTCACCCATTACAGCAAGTGTGTCTTCCTGGATGCAGATACTCTGGTGAGTACAGGGGAAGAATGAGGACCAGACACTCCACTTGATAAGGAACCCCTCAGAGACAATGCCGTTCCCTGTTTACGGAGGCTGCTAATTCTTACAGGTGGATTCCCAGCAAATAACGTGCATCTCTGTCACCAGCATTGACATTCAGTGCATGAAAATCAGGTATAACACAGTGTTTGCACTCCAATAACCGTGCCCAGGACACTAACGGACTTGAAAGCATGCTCCTTCCCTAGGAGGGCTTTATAATGCATGATTTCATCGATACAAAACAGAATAATGAGAAAAAATATTTTGCCTTGATTGCACCTTGAATGACATCGTTCGGGCTGGACCGGCACACCTGGCTTCTTAGGCTGTGGCTAGCATCCTCCACTTGTCATTTCGGGCTAGACCTGCCGTGTAGGAGCCTATGATGACTACTTTCAAAAACAGCCACGGGAAAGTTGAAATGTAAAATGAGGTTTGGGTGTTGGCATCCATTCTAGTTTGTCTCAGTTGTGCCAAAGCAACAGGGTAGGAACATGGACAGGTGCAGAGGAAAATAAGACCAATAACACAATCAGAGACTTGTGTCCTTTTTTCCAAACAGATTACACTTTAGAAAGGCAGTGGGTGTCAGAGGCGTCTGTAATCAGTAGGCAAGTTCTGGAAGGCGACTGATGACATTGTATTGACTTGCAAACCTCTCCCTTCACGTGTTTTCAGAGTTTTCTTGGTCACATTTGCTAGATTAAAGAGGATACACAGTCAGGCGAGTTCCATAGAGGATTTTAAGAACCTTGAGAAAATAATTTAGTTTCAGACGCGGTGTTACTTCAGTCACTTGAAATAAACCGGAGAGCAATCTTACACACTCTTCTCTTTTGAATGTAAACCGAAAATAAGAGTCAGTCCAAAAATCGGGGTGGCTCAGTCTGTTAAGCATCTCCCTTTGTCTCAGATTATGATCTCAGGGTCCTGGAATCGAGTCCCGCACCAGGGCTCCACACTCAATGGGGAGTCTGCTTCTTCCTTTCTCACTCCCCCTGCTTGTGCTCACTCTCTTTTTGTCAAATAAATACATAAAATCTTTTAAAAAATGGGCAGGAGTTTCCAATCACTAGACATTGAGCATCCTCACGTTTCTGCTGCATTTGTCACCTGCGTCCCAGACGTAAGAGAAGTCTTGCTACAGGTCCCATGATCTGCTTTGCCAGGTGCTATCCAATATCGATGAGCTGTTTGATAGGACAGAGTTTTCTGCAGCCCCCGATCCCGGATGGCCGGACTGCTTCAACAGTGGTGTATTTGTCTTCCAACCGTCTCTGGAGACCCATGGCCTCTTGCTGCAGCATGCCACTGACCACGGCAGCTTTGATGGTGAGTGACGGGAAGCCGGAAGTGGGTGGAAGAGGATGGGGCTGTTTCTGGGACCCGTACCCCTGCCTCATCCTCATTTCCCCCCAGATACGTGAATGGCAAAGACAGTTAAAGAAGCAGTGGAAGAATGTGGCCAGACAGGATGATAGGAATAAGTGAATTTAGTAAGTAAACACGCAACAGAGAAAACCATTGAAGAAAATATCCTTAGTGAGTAGGAAGAAGGGTTCCCCAATCCTGATCATACAGAAATGCATAGGCAAACCTTTCTCTGAAGACCAGATAATAGATTTTTTTCAGCATCACGGGCCATATGATCTCTGCTGCAAATATTTAACCCTGCAGTTGTAGAGTGAAATGACAATACTTACATGAACATGGCTGTGTTCCAATAAAACTTTATTTACAAAAATGGATACAAACGTCAGTTGGCCAGGCCCTGATATAGAATAAAGGGAACAACTCAAGTAAGTAATGAGAAGCTGGTGTCTGACTTGAATGGGCATTAATAGATGGGGAAAATGCTAGGATTGTTGTCACATAAAAGAGTAGACTGGGGAAGAATCATCTATGGGTAAGGACGAGGAGTTAGAGCACTGTGGATGTTGGATACAATTCATTGCAGTAGGCATGGAGAATTTGGGGGACAATACAAGGGTTTGTTATCAATGGTTTGGGTTATGGGTGGAGGATTTTGGAGAGAATACGCGCTGTTAAAATGAATGGTATGGGCGATCCATCCTTTTTGAGACAAGCGGTCATATTGTCGTGGGCAGAGAGGACATAATGGGACCCCGCGTGCAGGTGTGTGTGTTAAGCCCTTCAAACACATCTTGAATTCTTCGAATTCACATGTACCATCCGTGATTAACCTCCTGGAGTGTACGTTCACTGTTTAGGGGCAGATCAAGGCTTATTGAACAGCTTCTTCAGTAGCTGGTCCACGGCAGACATCCACAAGCACTTACCGTTCATCTATAACTTGAGCAGTAACACGGCGTACACCTACAGCCCCGCGTTCAAACGGTAAGTTCTCCACTTTCTAGATCCTTCTACGTCTGCTGCCCTCCGGCAGCCCTGTCTCTAGAATCTTTATCAGCTTTTGGCATTTGGGGAGGAAAAAAAACGTAGATCATCCCTCCGTTTGCCTGTTGCTTCAAATTATAGGTAGTCAAGGCAACAAGTCTGAATGGTGGTGGTTCCCAAAGTGTGTTCTAAGGAACCCCCCAGGGGTTCCCCCACAGTTCTTCGGAAGTCGTTCTGAAGTCAGAACGACTTAAAAGAATAATTCTTCTAAGATGTTATTTTTTCTTCTCATTTTTTTTTTTTTTGTAAGTGTACAGGGGGATTTTACAGAAACTCCATGACATGATTAAACCATGCACTAAAAAAAACAAAACAACGCACTGAACGGAGACCCAGACATGAAAAAGCAGCTGGCTCCTCTTGCGATCGTCAAAGTCATTCTTTCGACCATTGTGTTTTGAAAGTACAGTTATTTCTCATGAAAAAGTAGGAAATGAACATCCACATCTCGAGGGTTGATTGATTTCTAACGAATTGATTACATCCGTTTTGGGATTTCTGTTTTGTTGTCCGTTGCGATAAATATGGACAGGTAGAATCCACGTGAACAAAGCTCAGCTCTTGGTCCTCCGTGTGTTTTAAGAAAGTCAGGAAGTCCTAGGACCAAAATATTTGAGATTCGCTGCGGTGCGTGATGTTGTTATAAACAAAAGTGGAAAATCTGAGCAGAATGTAGGGAAAGAGTAATTCTAGAGCATACATTTTTAACAAACAACACGTTGCCTCTAAGGAGCAGGAATGGGTCCTCAGGGAGTGAAAACATCCTATTCATTTTAATGTATAAAGCAGAGGTGTACGTACAGAACGTGGATATATGGTGCAAATGTAGTGCTAAAATTTCATGGGAAGATGATTATGGGGAAAAAATGCTTAAAAAGGTAGAAAGGAGAAAATTTCCGATCTTGTAAAGAGAAGCCAATTTTCTTGTTTTCAGCTTGCGTTGTCTACTCTAAAAGTGGTGGTTTTTGTTTTTTGGGGTGTTTTTTTTTTTGGTCCCTGTTGTTTCAAAGAGATGTTTTGGGATACCTACCCTACCATCTATCTTTGTAAGACTCTTAATGTATTCTTCTAGTTTGAGGGAATTCCCCCACTGGGTTATGATTATGTTTCTTGGTAGACAGAAAACAAAATACTATAAACGTGGATTGTTTAAAAAAATTATCTTTAGGGAAAATAACCGTAGGCCCCCATAGCAGGGTTGAGACAAGTGTTCGTGTGCTGCTGTGTTTGACACGTCTTGTGGTTGTGGGGAATTTCCGTGCGTGTGTGATCCCTTCCAAGTGGAAAGTAGGATGCTTTGTGTTTCTTCCTTAGATTTGGTTCAAGCGTAAAGGTAGTCCACTTTTTGGGGCCCTCGAAGCCATGGAACTACAAATACAACCCGCAGACGGGCTCGGTGTTGGAGGAGGGCTCCGGGTTGGCCAACCAGCACCAGACGTCCTTCCTTAACCTCTGGTGGAAAATCTACCAGCACAGCGTCCTGCCTCTTTACAGCAGCTTCCGGGATGAGGAAGAGCGCGCGTCTCCAGGACACTCCGTAAGCGGGTGACACCCTCTAAAAGCGGGAGTCGAGGATGGGTATACACTCTGCGTGATCGAATCGATACCCGGTGTCCTTTCTAGACATGCTCCCTTCTGTTTCTACGTGCTGGGTTTCGTAAAGGACGCCAAAGATAGAGACGCCCTGGTTTGTTTCTTTCTGGCTCAAAATCATGAATGTTTAACTAGCCAAAATGTGGCCGTGATTTAGAGGGTTGGTGCATAAATTATTTCGGTTAACCGCCTTCATCAGGGAAAGAGCCACTCGTAGCTAAGTGGCTGCGGATGGTTGATTACCGTGTTGTTCAGGGAGACGCTTGCCAATTTACATCATCAATTCAAGTAGCTCTTGAAGGGCTTTGCTGAAGAGGATTTTTGAAACTCCTGATGGATACCGATTTGACTTTTTTATAAATGTAATGGTAACCCTTCGTGCTCTAAATACTCACATTTGTGTAGTTAGTCTACTATGGATAACACCTGCCGTGCAAACGACCTCTTGAAATTTGGTTCCAGAAAACTTCGTGACCTGATCATTGTTTACCAGGACGTGTCTGAGTACCGTACGGTCAATCACCAGCCACTGCATTGATGGGAAATGGAAGAGAATCCATACTTTGGTCTTGGCCACGGTTTTTGTTGGGTGGAATTAGGTGGTGCTTCTCTTTGGAAGGACTACGTTTCTCCCATCGTTTCTCACGAGGGAGTAAGAGTTTATCTGTGTTTGTGTTACCACTTATGTTCTGCTGGGTGGTTCGCTAGGCATCAGGTTGTATGGGAAGGAAATGAAGACGTAGAGTCAGGCAGTTCTGGGAAATAAGGCATTGAGAGCAGTCTAGGAGATGTGTGCTGTGTGGTGGTTCTCACCAGAATGGTGGCAGCTTCCTGGAGGACCACCTGTCACCTGTTTTATCAGAGCTTACCTTGTGAGTTGTCACGTGGACAGGAGGCCTACGGCCCTGGGGGCTCTCTGTGTCGGACCAGGGGTGTGGGACTGCTTCCTCTTGTTTCCAGAGCGCCAGGCTCTGTGCACGGCCAGCTCAGAACATGGATAGGTTGTTTATAAGTCTGTGTGCTTTCGTGGGCAGGCTTCTGTTTATTGAGTGCAGATGATAGGGTTCAGGAGCTCTGGCCATACAGAGGACGGGATGGGTCCTGGGGTCCCCAGGGCAGCCAGAGAGTTAAAAAGATGTAAGGAGGACTTAACAAGTGCATCCATCTTTCTGCAGGCTGACATCGGGGAGCCGTGTACAAAACCAGCGGTGGGGTCCAGCCAGCCTTGGCCTGCTGAGGGCCCTTCAGAGCAGACTGTGGTCACGGATGACACCCCACCCTCACCCAAGGGATGCCATTCGGAAGACGTAAGTACCCGGCCTCCACACAGGTGTGCCTGGAGAATCAGAGAATCAGACGCTGGCTCCTCAAGGAGACAGAGCTGAGAGCCTGCTCCCGGGGCTCCCGGGGAGGGAGAGGGCATGGCCCCATCTGCAGTCTGCTCTGGCTTCGAGGGGCTCCTGTGTTCATATAGATCATTGCACCATGACCTGTGGGGTACATCCCACCAACATGTGCACGTCCTAATTCTGGGAACCTAAACATGTTACCTTATCTAGAAATAGGGTCTTGGCAGGTGTGGTCAGGTTGAGGACCTCCAAGGAATGATACTGGGTTTTTTAGGTGGGCTCTGTGTGGTCACCAGGGTCCTCTTATGGGGGAGGCAGAGGGAGATTCGCTGATAGAATGTGACGTAGAAGAAGAGGCCAGACAGAGATGGGGAGACGCTAGTTCTGCTGGTGTTGGGGGAATGTGGCCACAAGCCAGGGCTGCAGGGGCCTCAAGAAGTGGGAAAAGGCCAGGAGATGGACTGTCTGCAGAAGCTGCCGGAAGGAACTCACCCCTGTGCACACCTTGACTTCAGCCCAGTGACCCCCATGTTGGACCTCTGACCTCCAGAACTGCAAGGTGGTCAGTCTGCGTTGTTTGAAGTCACCCAAATAGGCAACAAATGTGGGCATTTGTCACAGCAGCTACAGGAAGCTAAGACACACCCTGAGAACAGGTATTGGGTCTCATCCTGATATTGCGGGGTCCCCAAACTTTAATGTTCAAAAGGTGTTGCTTGCATCTCCCTTGAACCCAGCTGCCAAGTCACGTGGTGCTACGTCCGGAGAGCTTTTGCCACGCCCCTGATGCGAATATGACTTGGAGACGAATGTTGACCCATGTGCTCATTTCTACTGAGGCTGGGCCTGCTGAATTCCCGTCCTTGGAGAAGAAAAAGAGTACCGCATCTGATCTGCAGAGGGGTAACACCAAATGAGGCTGTAGTTTCTCCATCCCCGATTTCTAAGCAAATACATTGGAATAATGTCCAGTGTTTAAAGATCTCTGAATTTGAATCCTCACATTGAAAGGCATTTTTATTCCCTTCACTTCTCACCAGAATTATTAGGAGTTTGTCGTTGTGGCTGGGGATGGATCTCAGGAGTGGGTCATGGGACGTCGTATTTTTCTGTGTGCTTCACACGGGTTTGGGAGAACTGTGTCTTATTGATTGGGAGCAATCGATGTTTAAATTTTAGCAAACGTGTCTGTGGACAGCACTCGATTCTTTATTATAATTTGGAACAAATTACATTGTCAAGTTGTTAATAGCCTTTGAGTTTGAATTTCACATCAACCGAAACAAATTGAAAAGACCCTCCGGTTTGTACAGTAAAAACAGTGGTAGTAGAAAGGGAGCATTTCCTGGTTTCTCATTTCTCCTGATGGTACACTGAGCCCACCACAGTCTGGATGTGGCCCCAGGAAGTGCCACATGTGAGTTCAGTAAAGGCATCTGCTTGTTGCAGGAATGTGAAGAATCAGTGTGTTAAGCTCTTACACTGCGTGTACAACTGCTCCCTGTTCTGTCCCCAGGAGCCACGCCTGTAAAAAGATCTTTAAGGAAATTGAGCATTCCCACCAAATGTTGAGCAGACACTTGGACTCAGTGAAGCATTGCTCAGAAAAACCCTTTCTCCACCATGATGGCTGATTTTAATCCTTCAGCGTGGCTGGGCTACGGGACCCCCAGATAGCTGGTAAAATGTCATTTCTGGGTGTGTCTGTGTGGGTGTTTCAGGAAGTCATGAGTGTTTGAATGGGTAGGTGGACTAAAGAAGATCCCCCTCCACAAGGTGGGTGGGCTGCATCCGAACCCATGGAGGGCTTGAATCGAACAAAAAGTAGAGGAAGGGCAGACTTACTCGGTGGCAGCTGGGACTTGGCATGAGCGTTCCTGCTTCTCCGGTCTTTGGACCCAACTGAGTATCACTACTTGCTTTCCTCGGCTTCCGTCTTGCAGAAGATCGACTGGAACTCTTCTCAGCCTTCATCATTGTACAAGCTGGTCTCTCATAATACATCCCTGTAAATCTGTAAGTCCTATTGGTTCTGTTTCTCCGGAGAGTGCTGACTCATCCACAACCCTCTTTCTAAATCCCGATGATCTCATTGTAATCGTGTTCTATCATTTGATAGTGTGTATTAGCTGTTTTCTAGCTGGGACCCAAGGATCATCACTTAAAAGGATGACCTCAAATCATTGATAAAAGCCTCTTCTCCATCACGTGGACACCACTCCATTCCCAAGGACCGCCCTCCTGTTTTAGAAGCAACTGTGGGTTCCGGATCCTTCAGCTGCTCGTGGGACCCCGTGGGTTGTCACCAGTCCTGAAAATCAAGGAGCGCAGTACAGACAGAGATTTTGCAGAAACGCTAGAAGGCTTGCAGCCCGCGGCCCACGCTATGCCCATCTCAGAAGAACCGGAACCACATTCACACTGCAACGAGCACTTCGGTTTCATTAGAACTGTCTTCTCCACATTTGGTTCATTAATTTCAATTTCCTTGATTGCTGTGGGTTTTCTTGGTTTTAACTTCATACCTTAGTTTTGGCTTCGTAATTGTTGGTGAAGATCTGACATAGACAACAGATATTGTCTTTGCGTCTGAGTGTTTACAAGCGGTGTTTCAATCCAAGCCAGCAGAGCCAGGCCCAGGGGAGCTCTTCCTGCAAGAGGGACCAGGGCTTCTGGGCAAAGCCGATGGAAAGAATCTCCATCTCAGGATGGTGTTCCCTCGATGCCTGCTGAGCTGGACACCGGCAGCTAAAGCGCACAAGTCCGCCACCAACAGCCCAGACACGGGGACAACTGGCTCCATCCACGGCAGAAGATTGTGGTGCCACTTGGGCAAGTTTGCTGTGTCCCCAAACCCTACCCCATCCTTAAGGGGCAATATTGGGGAAAGGAGGAGGGTGGGAAAAGATCCCAAAATTGGAGAAAAGTGGGTTCAGAACAAGTCCTCATACAAAAGGAGCAATGTCATTGAAAATGAAAGCCCTTCTTGTGTCCCTACAGGGACTGGGGTCTATAGATGGGACCTGGGGCTACCGTCTTGCTGCACTCAGTGGAGTCTGAGCCCAAGGCCAGGGGTCGGTAGAGGGGAGATGACTCCCCAGGTGGGTTGAATGTGTGCAGTTCAGGGTATTTAACTAGTCCTCACGAGTAACTGTGGAACTCCGATCTCTCATCTTGGTGGCTGTAATGGACTGGCCGGGCTCCAGCTCCCCTACACGCTCCCAGACGTCGAAAACATCTCCAAAGATGCAATGAATGATCTGCATCTACAGATTGCAAAGGAAGCAGCCAGAGGAGGGAACAGAATGATCCACCTGGAGATATAACTTTGGTTTTAAAGTGCTCAGAGGAAGAAGGGGTCCTCCAGGCATGCAGAGGCAACGAGGATAGGCATTCTTGTCTATTGATGTGTAATTATGACCAGAAGGGTGCCGTCTCTGAGGATCCAAGGGAAAGGGGGGTACTCAGGTATCTGAGGTCCCACTGAGCTCACTCCTCTCTGTCCTGGACACTCAGAGGAGAAGGGGCTCCAGGCAGAGTACTGTGAGCACCCCTTACGTGCATCATGTTTCCCGGGGAGGAGGACACGGATCCAGACAAGAGCTCAGGAATGGACAGCTGCTGGAGAAAGAGCTGGAGGTGGAAATGAAGCCACTTTGATACATAAATACAGACTTGACCCTAAGCAGCTGGGGGAGTTATGTTGGCAGCCCACGGCACATTGAACACTTTGCTGGAATAAAAAGAGTATAAACAAAGAAGAGTGTTTCGGGGTGTCTGCTTCATTCTTTGATCCCCTATTCCCGCCCCCTGTGTCCCCCCTTTCCATCGTACCACCCATGAATAATGCATTGTGGTGATTGACTTTTGAAGAAATCTCGGTGGCTTGACTAAAGAGGACAATGTCTCTAAAAGTGATGAAGTCCTCACCCTTTTATAAGGAAGGGAAGCATCACTAAATTCTACTCCTGAAACGAATATTACACTATATGTTAACTAACTAGAATTTAAATAAAAACTTGAAATAGAAACAAAAACAAAAAAAGGAAGGGAGGCTTTCACAGTATCTGGGGTGTAGTGCCTTATTTTGGAATTAATTATGCAGCATTGCTGCCACCTACCGGGCATGTATTGAATAATTGAGTTTGGGGCTACAATTTGGGGAGCTGGAACGCAGTCTAAAAAAGAAAGAAAAGATTATTTTCATAAATTCCTGTAAACGTACAAGAGCTGGGTCCTGAATTTGGGATCCTTATTGAAGATAGCAGCCTTCGAATGATGGCAACAGTATTGACAATTTTCAATTTTCAAAAGTAAAGCTGAATGTCTAATTTTCTTCCCATAGAAATTAATGTATTAGAGAAATAATATTTGCCATTTACTGTCTTCACAGCCAAGTGTCTTGTCCTCCAGTAGCGTGGGTGGGGAAATGTAGTTAATGAAAAGATTTGGAATGCCCTTTAGTTTTTTGAAGTTATTGGTTGTTTTTATTGTAGTTTCTTAGAACATTTTATTTTGTTTTTTCATAAAACTTTTTGTTGACGGATAACATACATGTAAAAAAAAGGGCACGTATGATACGTATACATCTTGATGCATTTTCAGAGTGAAAAAAAAAAAACCTAAATAGCCACAATCCAGATCCAGAAGCTCACCCGAAAAGACCTCTTACACCCTCCTACCCACTAGGAAATGCTATCCTGACCTTGACTCATACCACTTACCTGTGAGTGCTTTTGAGCTCCTTATAAACGGGATCCCACAGTACGTGCTTTTCGGTCTGGTCTCTTTCACTTGACATCTTCAGGAGATCCATTCATCTTGCCGAGTGAATCCATAGTTCATTCTCGTAGGCTGCCTATTATCAAATTGTAGTGAGACGTAATGTTTTGATTAATTCTAGTGTTGGTGGATACACTGCCATTTTGGGTAACGCAGGTAACTCTACTAGGAGCAACCTTATACATGCGTTTTGTTGCCTTTGCTAAGCAGTTTTGGAGAGGTTATCCTTGATGGCGGGGTCGCTAGATTAAAGGGCATGCCTGTGTACCCTTTTGCGTTAGTAGATTCTGCCAAGGATTTTGCAAGTGGTTGTACCCCTAGCAGGATATAGGGGCCCCGGTAGCTCTTTGTCTTCAGCAACCTTCCAAAGTGCCAGTGAGCACGTGGGGCATCTCCTTGTGGTTTTACTTTACACGTTTGAGATGATGTTGAGTTAACTTGCACCAATTCTTAGGTGCTTATCAAGCTTTGACTCTTTTGGAAATGCTCGTTCCAATATTTTGACCATTTTTTTCCTCCAGTGTTTCCTCTTTTTTTTTTTAAGTTAGAGTCTTAACAATGTGTATATAGTCCAGATGCCAAGTTCTTTTTCAGTGATGATATAAATACTTTCTCCTACTCTGTTCCCCTTTCAGTCCCCACGTGGCATCCTTCGAGGATAGAAGTTTATAGTGTAGCCAGGTTTTCAGATTTCCTTTATGGGTCCTATGTTTTGTTTACTCTAGGAAATCTGTCCCTAAACTAAGGTCATGGAGATAATCACCTTGGTTGTCTTACAGAATTTTATTGTTCCTGTCTTTTATAGGTAACTGTATAATCCACTTGGAATGAATGTTAGATAATGAATGAGTTTGGAGTCAACATTCATTACTGTTACATTGGGATCTATCATTAACTCAGCACAGGTTATGAATAACACCATTATCTCCCGCCTCCTTTGTCATGATTCCTTTGCCCATATGTAGATGGGTCTATTTCCAGATTCTCGATTCTTTTATTTTTCCTTTTCTTGCACTGAAATTGTCATAATTACTATGGCTTTAAAATAAGTCTCATTATGGGTCAAGCAAGTACTTCAAGTTTTTTCTTCTTTCCCTGCCTCTTCTAAATCTCCTTTAAATTTCCATGTGAGTATTAAGATCAGCTTTGCAGTGTCTTGGAAAACAAAAGAAAACAAAATATTCTGGAATTTTGACTGGGATTGCATTGAATCTATAGATGGGTTTTATTTATTTTATTTTATTTTTTTAAAGATTTTATTTACTTATTTGACAGAGACAGCTGGCAAGAGAGGGAACACAAGCAGGGGGAGTGGGAGAGGAAGAAGCAGGCTCCTAGCAGAGGAGCCTGATGTGGGGCTCGATCCCAGAACGCTGGGATCACGCCCTGAGCCTAAGGCAGACTCTTAACAACTGCGCCACCCAGGCGCCCCTATAGATGGGTTTTAGAAGGATTAATATCACCGAAGTTTGAGTCTTCCGTTCAATGGACTTAGTATATTTCTACTTTTAGATCTTCTTAAATTTCTTTCAGTATGTTAAACTTTTTAGTAAAGACCTTGCATACATTTTGCTAGAGTTATTCCTGGTTTTTGGTGGGTTTTGAGGTCATGATAAATAGTGTCATTGTAAACACTAAGATTGTGCCTGGATTCTTTGGGTTATTCTACACACGCCATTACATCATCTGCAAGTGAAAAACTGTCCAGTAATTTCTTTAAATGTTGCTCATACATCTAACATGTGAGCTAGCCATTCCACTCTTAGGTATTTACTCAAGAAAAATGAATGTATATGTTCATACGAAAATAGCAGATTGCGTTGTTTTGGGTTTTGTTTTTTTTTTTAAGATTTTTTTTGAGAGAGAGAGAGAACACAAGCAGGGGGAGTGACAGGCAGTGGGAGAAGCAGGCTTCCTGCTGAGCAGGGAGCCTGACTCGGGGCTTGATCCCAGGACCCTGAGATCATGATCTGAGCTAAAGGCAGACGCTCAACTGACTGAGCCCCCCAGGTGCCCTGCAGATTGATTGGTAATAGCTCAAAACGGGACAGGACTCAAGCATCCATCAGCATGTCAAAGGATAAAGTGTGGTCCATCCATACACTGGAATCCTACTCAGTAGTGAAGAGGAATGAACTATCAATCCAGGCAGCAAAGTTGCAAAGGATAATTCTCCCGAGTCGAAGAAGCCAGAGAAACGATAAAACATACCATGAGGTTCCATTTCTGTATAATTCTAGAAAATGTTAAATAATGTACAGTGACAAACAGAAGATGAGAGTTTCCCTGGGGATGGTGGAGAAAGGAGGGAGAGATGATTATGGAAACTTTCGGGATGATATGTGTTTACTCTCTTGATTGTGTCAAAATTTGCCAATGTGTACAGTTTAGTCCAACATATAGTATGGAAATTATACTTCAAAAAAAAGCTGTTAGCAAAGCAAGACATTTAAGGTTACTATATATTCCTGGCACATCTTCCTATTGTTATGAAATATTTCCACTGACGTTTATTGCTTTGTTTTGGTTAGTACTTTCATGGTGTATCTTGTTCTTTTTTCCTGTCAACCTTTCTATGTTCTTATGTTTACGGTGTAACCCTTTAAGATGTTCAGAATGAGGTTTTGTTTTCCTTTTATCCAAATAGTTTTTCCCTTTTAACTGGGGTACTTTGTTGGCATGTAATATCATAACTGGTATATTTATGTTTCAATCTGTCCCTTGGTTCGCTCTTTATTATCACCAGTCTGAGAGGTGTTTTTCTCTCTTTTTGATCTGTCTTTGGATTAATGTATTTTTAGGTATTCCATTTTAGCCTCCTTCTACATATCAGTTTTGCATTATTTTGATTATGTTTTAAATGGTTACCCAGAGATTCCAATTCTCATTCCTAACTTAGACATAATGTAATATATTTAGGACTTCGCCACTTCCGGGAAATAGAAGAACTCCAGAAGGCTCTCAGACTGTTCATTTCCCTCCGCGGTTGTTCTCTTGTTGTCTATTTTAATTCAATAGCTACTTTACCCAGGCCAAGTTCACTTAGCTATATCATTTTATTCTCATTCCATATTTCATTCTTTCTGTTAATACTTGTCTTCTCCCCAAAAAACTGCGTTTATTATTCCTTTTAATTCAGGCTTCATGCTGAAAAGTTCCCTCCATTTGTATATCTGAAAATTCCTTTCTTGAACCTTCATTTGGGGCCATATTTTCCTGGATGTAGAATTCTCACTTGGGAGTTCTTCTTACAAGGGCATCTTGACGATGTTGTCTGTTAATCTTCTGACTTTCTCTACAAATTCAGTAGCTTGAGTCTGTATTCCTTTTGCCCATTCTGGCTCTCTCGGTCTCCCTCTTTCTCTCTTTCCCTCTCCCCACTCTCCTGTCCTCTTGTAATCCTAATTACACCTTCAGTACGACTTGTTACCATGTTTGCTATATCTGTGACTCCCTTCTCTTAATTTTCCTCCTGTCTATCCATGCTTCATTCTACCGGCCTATTTTCCAGTTAACCGATCTTCTCTTTGGTTGCATTTAATCAGTTGTTAAACCCACGTCCTGAACACTTAGTAAAGACCTTGCAGTGATTGTGTTTTTAACCCCAATAAACATCAACATTTAATAGGACCGTTTCCACACTTTGTGGAAATGCGCCAACTTGTCCCTTTATTTCATTTAAAGTATTTCTTACACTTGGTTATGGTCCGTGTCTGATAAATCATAGAGCTGGATTTCATGTGGATCTGTTCTTGGGGTTTGATTCTGTTTTTCCTCTTGCTTTTCATTCATTTGGTCTTGTCTGCCTCTGTGCTAGTTGATTTTTGATATGACACAACACATTGCATGTGAAAAAATTGCAGGGATCACTGGGAGCTCTGAATCATATTATCATCATTCAGAGAGCATTGCTTTTTTTTCCCCCCCGGAGGGAAGTTTTCATAGAGGTGGTTTGCCCACACCCTGTGCGAGGTTGACCTGGTGTGAAATTGGGCTTCTGTTTTGTAAGAGCTGCTCTATTTCTGGTCCTTCTTGTAGTGTGGTCCCTCGTGAAGGCTTGTGGTGTTCAGAAGGTCCCTCCTGAATACCTCATCATTTATGGGTTCCTCAGCCTCATAGCACTGCCAGACTGCTCAGATTCTTCCTACAGCCCCTTGGTTGCCTCAAGGGGGAATAAGATGCCAGTGCTTTATTATATTCCTATCACAAGCAGAACTCCGCCTGCCCACATGATTTCTGCAGTGTGTTTGCAGGGACCATTGGGAAATGCGTCAATGTTCTCTAGCCTCTTTGGCAGACAGTGATTAGGTTAGTCTTGCAGAAGCCTTTGGACCATTTATGGCCCCCAGCCTGTGGGCTCAAGCTTGCTTCCTGACCATGAATTGATTAGGCTTTCTGTATGACAATCAGTCCCAAATAGGTAAAAATCTATGTCTATGTCCCAGTCAGCCGTGGTGGCAAAGTCATGCTGGATTCCATGCAGTCACCAGGGGGTCCAGGATCCTCCTGTAGGTGTGGTCCAAGTTCTTCTAGGGTGTCCCTTGTCCCCTGTGGCTCTCTGAGAGAGAATTAGGCTGTCCTGCTGAAGCCAGCCATCGCACACAATGCATTATTTTATCTCCTCTGCACCTGGAATGATCTTAGCTAAGGACCATCCTTAGAAGCACTGAGAAAATAGTCACTCGAATTGCTTTCTGTAGGGGTTTGCTTCCTCGTGAGACCCCGGTTGAAACAGGTTGGAGGGATCTTCCTCTTCACCTGACCTGTGAGTAAAGAAGGTAGGAAAAGCGTATCCCACGTCAGTGGAAGTGAGTCACATCGCATCTCAGTGGTGTCAGTGAGAAGCTGTCACGTGGCTCCACTTAGGTACACAGAAGACAGGGGCACGTGAGCCCAAGACAAAGGAGCAGACGCAGGAATTGGTGAGCCTGGCACCGTCTGCCCCACACCTGTTCCTTGTCATGCTGCCTTTGTGTCGTGGAGGCAAACAAAATAGATTGGGTGTTTTCAGACATTTGCAGGACGGATATCCTAATTTTCTTTTCTTTCTTTCTTTATGACAGACAATAGGGTGGCCTGAACTTGACACATCCGCTGGAGTGAGGTGTGACCCATTGTCGCCACCCTCCCCCCAATGTGCAGACTCCTCAGGGACCCAGACCACCTCGGTACACCTCATTTATACTCCTTACGCACATCCGCGGCTCCTACTGTTGTTCTCTTGGCCTGTCTTTGTCCATCGAATACCAAAGAAGATGCCCCATGCTTTTCTTCTTCATCCCGTGATCCTTCTGAACGGTTTTCCCAACCCTGAATACATGTGTGATTAGTCTATACAGGACCTGGGTGTCTGTTCAGATTTCTGGTAGTCATTTGGTTAGCCCATTTTCCTTCAGGGAGAATCAAAAATGGCAAAGGTGTAACATCACCATGACATATATGTTCCCTTTAAAAAAATTTTTTTTGGTAGGATTTTGGACCCATGTTTAATATCAGTATGGTAGGATTATGAGTCCTACTCGTTTCTGCAAATTTGCCCTCATGAATCTGGGCTTTTGCTACCATGTATCACCAGCAAATTGAGGTCAGACTCTGCTGTGCTCGTTGAGACACGAGCTTAGTAAAGCGTGTGCATGGGCATTTGGTATAAACTGTCGTCAACCCTTGAGCGACTCAGGGTTGAACTGCATGGGTCCACTTACATGTGGAGTTTTTTCGATTAATACAGTATGGTACTATAAATGTGTTTTCACATCTTGTGATTGACTTAATCACACTTTCTTTTCTCCAGCCTACTTTATTATAAGAATACAGGCTGTGATATATAGAACGTGCAAGATATGTGTTGATTGACTTTTCATGTTATTGCTAAGGCTTTCGGTCAACAGTTGGCTATTGGTAGTTCAGTTTTGGGGGACTCAACAGTTATACTTGGATTTTTGACTGTGTGTGGGTCAGTACACCTAACCCCACGTTATTCAGGGGTGAATGGTAATCAAATCCCTGTCTGAAAAATTAGCTTTGGTGCATTCCATAAACACTTGCAGCATCTCATCTTGTGTGAGAAACGGTGGGTGTCAGGGGAGAAGGTGGAAGTGGGGAAGCCCCCCTTTCTAGTCTTTGCGGAAAGGGCCGTTTGGAACGGCATGTTCCTTTGATCTTATCCCCCCCGCCCCCCGGCAGAGTTCTCTGTCCTTGTGGTGGAAACTGTAGTCGCCTGAAGCCGTCCGCAGACTAACGATGGAATGGTTATGTTTCTAGCAGCTCGCGGATAAAGCAGAAGGTGGCCCACCTGTGGAAACCTTGGAACCAAGCCAGGAGCCCCCTGTGGATGTCACCGGGGACCCCAGTCCTCAGGATGCTTTGGAGGTGGTACCCTCATTGTCCTGTCTGGCACTCCTGCTGGATGCCGTCCGCTATCACGGGGGCCGCAGTCCTCACGTACCTACCGCTACCTCAACGTCCGGCCTGACTTGGTTGAAATAAGACTCTGCCCGCCTCTCTTGGTGCTTCTGATGCGTCTTTCTCCTTTCCCGCGTTTGCCTGGGGTGCTTGGTCACTTTCTTTCCCGTCCTTACTCATCACGGCCTTTCTCTCTTTAAACGCTCTTCGCAAAAGTTAATTGACGTTCAGGGGCTTTGCTGTTCTTCTGTCCGGCGGGCGATCAAGGAAACGCTTGCCCAGCGAGCCGTTGTCGCAAATGAAGAGGGTAAAAGCAAAAACAATCTGGGGGTAAATGTTTGGAGCCAAATGGAGCATGCCATGCTTTCCTTCCTCTTCCAGATGTCCTTGTCTTAAATTTCCTTCTTTCCGCGGAAACGCTGAAAGAAAGTAATTGCAAAAAAAAATTTTTTTTTTTCTAACAGCGATTGAATGACACCTTTTGGTCTTTAAGAAATAGTTAATATGGCTCTAGAGCCAGCATTGGGTGTCTGATAAGTTAGTATGCAGCATGTGTCTGTTTGAGTGGCTGTTAGCAGAATATGATAGCCGGGGGGGGGGAGGGGGCTTATGCACATAGTGCATTTTTTTCTCACACTTCTGGGGACTGGAAGTCCAAGGTCAAGGTGAGACCTGCTTCCTGGTTCATAGACCTGCATCTTGTTGCCATGTCTTCACCCAGAGCAAGGGGCGAGGAAGCTCTCTGGGGTCCCTTTTATAAGGACACTCATCCCATTCATGGGGGCTCCAGCGTCATGACCAAAGCACCTGCCAACGGCCCGCCCTCCTCATACCATCCTATGGGGGTTCGTATGAATTTGGGAGGGACACCGATATTTAGTTTATAACAACATTTGCAGTATGGTCATCTATATAATACCTACGTTAGTCTGCACGACGCCTTTACTAGAATGTACTGCTGGAGAAAACGTGTACGCTTTTTCTCCCTCTTACTTTGTCAGAGTCGTAAATGCCAAACGCACCATTTTGAACCGTTGGCAAGTTCATTACCTTCTCTGATCCATGAGGTGGAGACGGGGGTGCCCACCTGGGAAAGTGGGAGGTGGGGGTGGGGATTAGACCCAGCAGCGGTTGGGAGGAATCTGTGATTGTGCCTGGCTCGTACAGATTACCACCAGCCCTTCCACCAGCGCTGCTCCCAGCGGATGGCTCCTGGGGAGGGAGCGTCATGAGCGCCCAGGAAAGAGGCGCTCCATGACTTGGACGCTTAACTGGGGCACGCTGACTTTCTCCTCCACTATGTGTCTCTACTGTGGATAACCCTCGCTGTTCAGTATGATACCGTGTGTCATCAACCCAAGGTTGTCGGGCGATACTGTACTGTGTGCGCTGTGGGTCCTGTTCATTCCAGAAAGTTTTCGCTCCCAGACATGCACTGAGCCCGAATCCAAGCTCTTAGAGGAAAGGAGGGCTAAGGTCTCACGGAAAATCATTGTTTTTGAACTCTTGCTATTGCCTTGGCCAATAGGATGGCAATGTTTGAACGCGATGTACGGGAACAAGGGTGGAAAACAGAACGTTATCCGTACAAACTCTTCAAAGGCACTGTTGTAAATAATCAGAGTAGAAAGTCCCATAGGCCCAGTGGCTTTGAAATTCTAATTTCACCATCTGGCATCTGGTATCATCTCACTGACACACACAGCATCTGGGGAACAGCTGAGTGTCACCTGTAGGGTGCGTGTGTGTGCGTGTGTGTGTGTGTGTGTGTGTGTGTTATCAGCACATGCATATTTTTAGACCTCTCTTTCTAATCCATGGGAAGAAATCTTTAAAGCAAATGTATTTACTACGTTTGTTGACCCATTTGAGTGCCGAACGAAAGGTTCGTGTGCGTGCGTGTGTTTGCACATGTGTGTGTTTATATATTCTCTCGTATTTTGGCTTTAAGAAGATAAAAACCCTGCCATTTGCAAACAGAAAACCACTGGGGTTATTATTTAAATGGTTTTGGCGGGCTGTCCAAACTACTATAGGTTTTATTCATGTAAGGTGAAATTTTCTTGATTTCATGTAGTTTCATTATATACGGTGATACAAAGCATTGAGGTTTCGGGTGGGTGGAACCATCAGATCGGTACAGGTGTGTGTGCAAAATGGTTTAGTGGTAAAAAATAAAACACTTCTTATGAAAAGGTGAGCACACGTACAGTGATATTTTATAAGATTTCGCACAATGTGGCCAGGAAAAGCGTCTTAGAAGAGTATTATATTAAACTCCACGTATTTTGTTCAAAAGAACGGAGGTTCGTTTGTAGAACTCGTCGTTAAACCGGATACCGTGTTATGCCAGTGATGGCTCCGAAAACCTTCTCCTGTGTGCTTGTCCTCCCTAGGTTGACCTGGCCATGTCTGTTTTCGAGATTTCCATCGAAGAGAAGGTCAAGGAGCTGAGTCCCGAGGAAGAAAGGAGAAAATGGGAGGAGGGACGCATCGATTACATGGGGAAGGATGCCTTCGCCCGCATCCAGGAGAAGCTGGACCGGTTTCTGCAGTAACCCGAGGGGTCGCATTCCGTCGCATGTGGTTAGGCAGTGTTCTGTTGCATGGTCCGTGAATGCGGACATCTCCTCCAGGCCCTTCGAAGGGAACAGGTGTCCAACTATGTGCCTCTATTTATGGCTGACCAACTTGAGTGCCTCACAAAAATAAGGTAGACCATAAAAAACCCAGCTTAAAGCCCCCCTACCCCCTGTGCCCTGCTGATCCAAGCTACCCATGCCTTCTCGGCTTCCCTGAGACATCAGTTCTTCTCAGCAAACGGGAGCAGGGATAAACTTCTGGTAGACCCTTGCTCATGTTCTCTGGTCCTGCTCCAGGGAGCTCCGGGTTGCTCTCTTGGGCGGGTGCTACCATCGCTACCCCACGTAAGGTTAGACGTCACTGCAGATTCTCTTCTGCCCCTAAGCTAATGATACTGGTATATGTATTCAGGACCTCAGGAAGCCTCGACGTTGGAAAGTCCTTTCCTTGAGGACTAGGTAGATGTTCAGACATCTTGAGGGTGACTCTCCAGTAGGCTTCACGGAGCACGTCTGAGCAGCACTACAGCTCTGGTTTCTCTTCTGCAAAACCCAGTGGGACTGCCAAGTGCCGTTGGCGGATGCCCGGTTTGGGAAACGCCGGAGGTAATGCGGAAGGGAGATTCTAGCTGGCTTGGGAGACGGAGCGTCTTCTGGTTGGGAAGAACCAGGGGTTTACTCCAGGTGGTTCTGACGACCCGTCACTCACACTGACAGAGCCTGGAGAGGCCCTTTGTGTAGAGACAGATCCGTTTGCAGTCCATCACCCTGGACCGCGCTCTGCTGGATATCACTACCTCAGTCCTAAATAATGAGTCGAGTCACCGTGTTCTCCAGACCATTTCAACATGGCTGTTTTGGGGAGAATGCTCAGTTTTATGAGACTGGATGCTTTATTCTATGAGAAATCCTCATCTTCAGAAGTATCCTAATTTTGTGAATTCATGCAGTGTGTTGGAACGGCGCACAGGGTCACTGCTCGTGGCCACCAGCATTATTAAAAACGGGCGCCACTGTGCAAGAGAGGGAAATGTGGTTTCTTATGAGTTAGAATGCTTTGTTTTTCGTGCACACAGTGTGGAACAGCGAAGGGTTTCGTACAGACAGGTTTGGACCACGGCGTGATGGCTATGCTGGAACTTGGTGGGTGCGTTTGGCCACATTGTACGTCATGCCAAGCCGCTGAGCCCTTGGGTAAGGGAATCTGGGGGAGTGCGTGACGTTAGTTGTGGTGTGAGCTTTTGCAAGAAGTGAGTTACGGAGGGGTGGTTTCCTTTACGTGCGGGTGGCTAATGGTCTGCGGTCTTGACTGGACATCATACATTCGATGCTTCCAGAGCTGCGTGAAGACAACCATATGGGTATAGCCTTACAGAGATTGAGTTGGGATGGTAACGAACCATTAGAGTAACACTATAAACTTGTTCTGGGGAAAGACCGTGGGTGCTGGGTGCTGTGGTGTTGGGTTATGAAAAACAGGAGCCTGGGTCTGACATACTTGAGAAGAAGAAGTCTAGGTGACAAATCTTTGAGTCTGGTTCAGCTTCTGTGGGGAAGAGAATTCCTGTTTCTGGACAGTGGTTCAATGGCTTAAAGTGTCTGTTCAATACAGACTTTTGTTATGCATTCTGGTCTGTATCTTCTGATTTGAATGGATGCTGATGCACTTTGATTAAAATTTTAAAAGAGCGACATGGTGTCCCTTCTGGTGTGTGTTTGTGTGTGTTCTGAGCCATCAGTATAATATTTTATATGTAACAGAGGGAAGGGACGTGAGTGTCTGTCCTACAGTAAATTTAAATCACTATTTTTTTCAGAATTGCTCGTAGCACTAAAATGTGTAGAACTGTTTACTTCTCACTGTATGAAATTCCCTAAGGTCTTTCTAGGGAAGGTACCCATTTCCCAGCACTGTTTTTCAATGTCACACATTCATTCATTCAATCCATCTATCCATCCATCCATCTTCCAGTCACTCATCCATCCATCCATCCATCCATCCATCCATCCTTCCATCTACTTATCCACCCACCCTTTCATCCATCCATCCATCCATCCATCCATCCATCCATCCATCCAAACATCCATCCATCCATCCATCCATCCATCCATCCATCCATCCATCCTTCCATCTACTTATCCACCCACCCTTTCATCCATCCATCCATCCATCCATCCATCCATCCATCCATCCAAACATCCATCCATCCATCTATCCATCCATCCATCCATCCATCCATCCATCCATCCTTCCATCTACTTATCCACCCACCCTTTCATCCATCCATCCATCCATCCATCCATCCATCCATCCATCCAAACATCCATCCATCCATCCATCCATCTTCCAGTCACTCATCCATCCATCCATCCATCCATCCATCCTTCCATCTACTTATCCACCCACCCTTTCATCCATCCATCCATCCATCCATCTTCCAGTCACTCATCCATCCATCCATCCATCCATCCATCCATCCATCCATCCAAACATCCATCCATCCATCTATCCATCCATCCATCCATCCATCCATCCATCCATCCATCCTTCCATCTACTTATCCACCCACCCTTTCATCCATCCATCCATCCATCCATCCATCCAAACATCCATCCATCCATCCATCCATCTTCCAGTCACTCATCCATCTATCCATCCATCCATCCATCCATCCATCCTTCCATTTACTTATCCACCCACCCTTTCATCCATCCATCCATCCATCCACCCATCCATCCATCAGCCCATCCTTTCATCCAAGCACTCACCCACCCACTCATCCATCCACTTATCTACCTATCATACCTCTTTTCATCCATGTATCCATACATCCGTCCATCCACCCATCCTTTCATCCATCCATTATCCACCCCTATTCATCTATCATCCATCATCCATCCACCTATCTGCCTATTCATCCATCCAGTCAACCAACCACTCACCCACCCATCCATTCATTCATCATCCATCTATCCATTATCTACTCATCCACTCATCATACTTCTGTTCATCCAACTGTCCATCCACTCATATATCCATCCATCCATCCATCCACCCACCCATCCAGCCATTTATCCGTCCTTCCACCCAACTACTCATCAATCCATCCATCCATCATCTACTTATGCATCCATCATACCTCTATTCATCCATCCATCCATCCTTCCATCCGTCCATCCATCCGTCCATCCCATGGTTATTGAATTCTCTGTATGGCAGGCACTGTGACATGTACTTATTCAAAAAATGAGTAGTTCAGAACACTCTGAGGGTTTCTCAATAACATCCGTGTGAGAGGTATAATACCTTACCTGAATAAGGCCAATGCCAGAAACTGTGCTGGGTAAGGTCAGGACTACACAATTGTATAAGCTGAGTCCCCAAGAGGTATGATTTGACCTGTACTGTCACTAATATGTTGGTACATAAAAGGTGTGTGTGTGTGTGTGTGTGTGTGTGTGTGTGTGTTTTGTTTTTTTACACTTTAGTTCTAGAAATATTTTCCAATTATTATTTGGGGACGGGAGGAAATGCCCTGCGGGGAGAAGCACCTGTAGATAGAGTGACTTTGTGGGGCGGGCGAAGGGGTGTAGATATAGACAGAGTATAATATAGTGCCTGGGTCGTATCTTGCTGAACCCATTGTTTGGTACTTGAATGCCCATGAACAGCTCGGTGCCGATGGGTTTTGGCGGGACTGCAAACAAGTTGACGCAGAACGGGGTTTCTTTCTGGCAACCGCTCCTGAGTTAGGAGATGCCGACCAATTATCCTTGGATGTGCTTATTAGTCATTGTTACCGTCTTTAGGAAAATGCACATCTTTTTCCCACTTTTTAGAGTGTTTGTCTCTTTGTTATGGAGTCGTATCCATTTGGAAATGTTTTTCTCCCCATCGGCTTATCTTTTCCTTTTCTTCATGGTGCTCGTTGAAGCACACAAGCTGTGAGTTTTGATAAACTCTTCATTTATTGAGTTTTAGAAAGTCGATCAGGCTTTGAGTGTCTTACCTTTGAAAATCTCTTCCTAATCCCAGAGGACAAAGCTTTTGCCCGGAGTTTTGTGGGTTTTTTTTTGTTTTTTTTTTTTCCTGATTGTTTCTGCAGATTTTCTCTTTTACGTTTAGGTCTCTGGTGGATTTGGCATTCGCTCTCAGGCATGGTGTGAGAGGTTAAGGGTCTAAGTGTGTGTGTTTGCATGTGAATAGCCAACTGTGCCAGGGAACCCCCCTTGGATGTTTAACAGGCTGATCTGTGGGGCCCGCCAAAGCTGACCGTGTCCTGCAAACGTTCCCTAGTTTGGATATTCGAGTGCACACCCAGGCCCCTCAGAGCCTATGCACACTCACGCAGAGCTTGCGATAAAGGCATGGGAGAGGAGGGCAGCCAGAGATGGGAGCTGGCAGGCAGCCCTGGGGTTCAGCAACAGCCCCTGCAAAGCTCCCCATTTGCTGAGCCTGCAGACGGAGCACCGAGGTCTGTGGGCGGAATCTCGGTTTCGAGCTGGCTCAGAGCAGGCCGTGGAGGGGAGGGGTCTGTCTTGCCTGCGGGGAGCACTGAGTTCAGCCACAGCCCGTCTAACCGGTTACGCCAGTTGGCCTATGTTTCACTGCAAGTAAAGACACAGAGCCCTGGAGATAAGATCAGGCTTGTGCAGTCTGGTGGTAAATCAGCTCGGCTCTGCAGGGACCCCTGGAGTGCTTCCTGCTTATCACCATCCTGGGGCTCGGCGGCGCCTCCTTCCCTGGTGGGTCTGCAGGCAGCCCCCTTGCTCCGGCGTCTTTCCCCATGTCCCTCCCACCCCCCTCCCTGCTGCACGTCTGATTTTCTGAGTTGGTTTTGCATTTAATATATATATATATAGAGAGAGAGAGTTGGAGGTTTCACTCAACAAGACTCTTGAACGAGAAGCAGACAAGAAAGTCATAAAAGATGGAAAAAAAGAAAAAGGAAGGGGAAAAAAAGCCCAGAAGGAGGTTTCTTGCAGAAATTCCAGAGGCTTCTAAGCCATCGGGAACGTCTAAATTTGCTACATAAGTAATTTAATTTGGCAATGAAGCGATACATCAAAGACCTTGGACAAGTCATGGTAAAGGCTGTCTCACCTTTAGGCTGATGAGATTAACCTGATTCTACCCCCTCCCCCCCTCCCCCGCAGGTATGTGCCCACTTAGTGCATTTCTCAATTCTTGGTTGTTTCTATGGATGGAAGCAGGAGTCCGGGTTAGGACATCTGCAGAATCCCCTTCACAGGGGCTGAGTTAGCTGGGAGGAATGCACTTCTTCCTGCAGCCTGGAATGGCTGTGGGGTCGCTGGAGCGGCTGCAGCCATCCTGAGGCCATGAGGCAGAGGATGGTGGAGCTTGGCATTGCAAGGAGGCTGTCAGCCTGGGGTTGCATTCCACCAAGAGAGAAGACACCCTTCCCTTGTTAATGGCATTTATTCCCCATGTCTGTTACTAGCAGCCCAAAGTAATTTCTACCAAATAAGATGAGGACACAGAGGCGGTGAATGTAATGTGTGGGGTTGAATCAGCCGCTTGAGATCAGTGAACCCTCCACACCAGACACGGAGCTGTTTTATGTTTGCTCCGTCAGCTGAAAAGAGTAGGCTGCAATATGTCTGCCTGCCCTTTTGTAAGGCTGTCCACGGACCCAGGAAAACCCCAGGTATGCTTTAAGATGAATGGGTACAAAAATGAGACATTGGCACCGTGATAACTCCCGAGCTTTAGAAGAGGGTCAGGACCGGGGGCATTACTGGGTGTCCGCTGGGATGGTCTTATGTCACAGATGAGAAAGTTGAGACCCACTGCCTGCCCACGACATGCTCCCCAAGAAAGGGAAACCCAAGCTAAGCTTTTCGGTGTGCCCGTTCTCCCGGGTCCCCTGTCACAGTCCTGGCATTGGGGGGAGCTGTGCTTCTCTCCTTTAAATATTTATTTCGCAACTTTATGGGGGTAGAACTGACCAATAAAATTGTATGTATTTATGGTGCACAGTATGATGATTTGATATACGTATCCATGGTGAAATGGCCACCCCAGTGAAGTGAATTAACACAGCCATCACTTAGGGCAGCGATCAGCTTCAAGGTAAATGGTGACAATACCTGACATCTCCTCTCTTAGCATATTTCAAGGATCTAATACTTGGGATCTAGTATTAGGAACTAGAGTCACCGTGCTGATCGAGAGGTCTCCAGAACGTGGGTGCCCTCTGGACGCCCTCTCCCCATGTCCCCCAGCCCCTGGCAGCCACTATTCCACACTTTGCTTCTACCTGTTTGACTTTTTTTATTGTTAAGATTCCACGAATCGGTGAGATCACGCGGTATTTTTCGATCTGTGTTTTGCTTCCTGCACTTTGCATGCCGTCCTCCAGGTCCGTCCGCGTTGTCACAAAGGGCAGGATCTCCTTGCTTCTCACGGAGGAGTCGAGTTGCATGGCATGCAAGGACCACCTGCTCTTTACCCATCCGTCCATCGATGGGCCCTTGGGTTGTTTCCAGGTCTTGGCTGCTGGGAAGAACGCTGCTATGAACATGGGCGTGCAGATAGGTTTCAGATCCTGTTTTTATTTGCTTTGGGCAAATACCCAGGAGTGGAATCACTGGTCATAGGGTAGCTCTAGTTTTAATTTTTTTGAAGAACGTCCATTCTGTTTTCCAGAGTGGCTGCCCCAGTTTGCATTCCCAGCAACAGTGCAAGAGGGTTCCCCTTTCTCCACATCCTCGCCAACACGTTCTGCCCCGTCTTTCTGATGACGGGCATCCTGCCAAGGGTGAGGTCATGTCTCACTGGGATCTCCGTCCTGCCTGCATGCACACAAGGGGAAAGTTCCACAGCACGGCTGCAGCCACGGCTTCCAGATAATGTTGCTCAGGGAAAACTGGGGGGGCACAGGACTCAGGGTCCTTCTGTGCTGTTTCACTGCCTCGCCCACCCGTGCTACCACCACGTGGTACCAGGGTTCGGAGCCGGGGGACAGGGGCCGTGCCTCCGAAGGGTCCCTGGAGAGGTCGAAGAGCAGAGGCGGGCTGTGCTGGGTCACGCCGTCCCCGGAGCAGGGGCACAAGCGTCGGTCGTAGCAGGCCCCTGCACCCTCGGGGTGGAACCGTGGTGTCATGTAGTGGACCTTCCAGAGTCTTCCGCCTAAAGCAGACGGGGAGGTGGTCAGGGCAGGAGAAATGTGCTTGACAGTGAACACCTGACCTACGTACCAGCCCTGGGGAAATCATCAGCATCCCACCCAAATAAAAGGAGAGGAGAGAAGAAAAGCAGGTGGTTCTCCCAAGTGTGTATACACGCTGTGCTCCAGGCACATGCAGGGGAAGCAAACAGGACATGGCAGATAAGAAAGCCAATCAGAGGGCGGCACGGCGTGGAGCCCCCAGGTTCCCTTCCCCTGTACATGTGCCCAGCACCAGCCATCGTTCTCCATGATTCACTGATTCTTCTCAGCGTTTCAGAAAGAGATTTGCTCTGTGATAGTGCGTTTCACACGCCATCACGGCCAGGCTATGGCGCCCAGACATGCTGTCAAATACTAATCCATATGTCGCCATCGTGGGGGTTTTTTTTGGTTTTGTTTTGGTTTTTTTCTCCAGTGAGTTGAACATTTACATTACTAGACTGTCCTCCATGCCGTGGGTGGGCCTCACCCAATCAGGTGAAGGATGCAAGAGAAAGCTGACTGAGGTCCCCTAAAGAGGAAGGGATTCTGCCTGAGCTTCTAGCCTTTGGACTGAAGATGGCAGCATCCACTCCTGCGGGACTGCGGGCTAGCGCTGAAGATTTCAGACTCGCCAGTCCCCACAGCCATGTGAGACAATTCTTCAAAATCTCTCTTCTTCTACCCACCCATTCATCTGTATGTCTTTATGAACATGCGTTATCTACCTCTCTGTCCTCTGTCTCATTATCTATTAATCAATCTATCCTATCATCCATCCGTCATCTATCATCTATCCATCCAACCTTTATCCATCATCTGTCTATCCATCCATCCATCCGTTCGTCCATCCATCCATCCATCCATCCATCCATCATATCTATCTATCTATCATCTATCTGTCCGTCCATCCATCCATCTACCCATCCATCATATCTATCTATCTATCTATCTATCTATCTATCTATCGTCTATCCATCCATCCATCTGTCCATCCATCCATCCATCCATCATGTCTGTCTATCTTCTATCCATCCGTCTGTCTGTCCATCCATCCATCCATCCATCCATCCATCCATCCATCCATCCATCTATGCATCCATCCATATGTCCATTATCTACCCATCCATCCACCCTCTTTCTCTTCTTCCCTCCCTCCCTCCATCCATCCACTTATCCATCCACCTACCTTCCTTCCTTCCTTTCTTTCCTTCCTTCCCTTCCTTCCTTCCATCCATCCCACACACTCTTGGTTCTGTTTCTCAGGGGGAACCCTGACTAATGCAAGCCCCCCTCCCCTGCACCGGGAGAAGGCATGTACTCACTGTCCTTCTCGTGCCAGCGTGCCGCATGGAGGTACTTCCCACAGTAATGAAACAGGAACTCATGTGCAGAGTGCTCAGCCGTCCCCCGAAGCAAGGGCACCAGGCTACGGCCATCGATCACCCTGATTCAGTGAAGAAACACAGGGAGGAATCAGACCAAGGCGGCTCAGGCTGCGTTGCACCTGAAAATGAAACTCCAGGCTTGTAAGGGCTCCTGCTAAGGGCAAGAGGAGCAGAGCTGGGCTGTCTCCCCAGCTCTGTCCAGACTGCAAGTCGTTGAGCAAGATGCATGTCATTATTTCTAAACCCAAAGTCACTACGTTGTGGGGTCATTTGTTACGCGGCACTCCATACGCAGTGAGCACACAGACATCTACACACCCTTCCGACCTCGCCTGTCATGGCCACGTGACCATATTTCTAAAAAGCCCTCCATCTGAGTTTAGCATACAAATGTAGTATTTTTCCTTACAGTTGTAAAACACTTTTAATTATACCCCAATTATGATGGTTCCATTTCCTGTGTCTCCGTGGCTGGGTCATGGTGTTCAGTGAGTTGGTGAAATGCCAGTCTGAGTGTTGCTGTGAAGGCATTTTTTGGATATGGTTAACATCCACAATCAGTGGGCTTTGAGGAAAGCAGAGGACCCTTCACAATGAAGGTGGGCCTCGCAGAATCAGTTGACGGCAGCCAAGAGCAAAGACTGAGGTTTCCTGAGACGATGGAATTCTGCCTCCAGACTGTACCAGGGAAATTCTGCCGGAGCCTGCAGCCTGCTGGCCTGACATAAGGATTTCATTTTGTCAGCCTCCACAACTGCCTGAGCCGATGCCTTACGATAAATGTCTGATTTTATAAACACGCAGACATCTGTACATACTACTGGTCTCTCTTATACGGAGGTATCTATTTGTTTCCTTAAAGGGAGTACTATCAAACCATTATCAGAATATTTACTGCTTTCTTTTTATCTTGTATTAGCAAGAGTCTTTGTTCCTGTGCTAATATCAAGGTGATAGATCATTTTAAAGCCTCTTCAACATATGGGCAAGAGATTTCTCAGGAAATGACAGGGAGATGTGTTTCAATGGATCGACTTCTAATGCTTTCATTTCCCTGCTATTGTGCTGAGTTATGAAATTTTACCAAATGGCAAAACGAGTAGATGGGCACAATATTGTATTTAATCGCGTCTTACTGAATATGATCGTTTTGCATTAGGCTGTCCCCTATATTTGAGGGATTCTACCCTACGTGTGAAATAGTAAAAGGACCGCTGTCAGGAACTAGGGAGGAAGGAGGTCTCATTACACGTGTACCTGTCCTGGGGCACATCGCCGCCCCCCAGCTGGACCACGGTGGGGAAAACATCCATCAGGCTGGTGGGCTCGTGGATCACTCGGCCGGCCGGCAGCACCCCAGGCCACCGGAAGATCCCTGGGACGCGGATGCCGCCTTCCCAGCCCCCCATCCCTTTGCCACCTGTAAGTAAGTGCCATTAGAATTCTCCAGGAGATGGTCCCATTCACACACACACCTGGGCGCACCTGTCTGTCTGTGTACCTGGTACTTCTGCACATAAAGGCACACGGTGGCAGCCTGCACTTCCCAAAAATGCTGGCAGCAATAATTCCAGAACCTCGTCACACCCCAATGGGCAGGTGGAGTCCATATGCTCTCCTCTTGAGATCTGGCAGGTCTCTGTGACCACCGGAACACACCCCATGGTGTGCAATGTGTGGCTTCAGACGTGTAACTGGCACTGGGATTTCACACCGTGCACAGCTGGTGGCCCCATCTTCCTCTGTCCCTTTTCTTTCTGGAAGGACTAGGAATTGGGTCTGGGACCCCCTGCTTCTCCTCCTCTCCCACCTGCTCCCCATACCATCCACCTGTTCCTTTGCTCCTTTTCCTGGTTCTTCTTCATTTCTGGGACCCTTAGCAATGGGTTGGGGCCCAGGTTGGCTCCTCAGGAAATGCATGTAAGTATTGATAAAGCAATCCTATGTTACCGAAGCAGAGTTGTAAACAGGGAGGGATGTGTTGAGAATCTTGCTAAATAAATGCTTCCTTCTTGCAGGTCACAAAGTGTAATGTGCTTGCCTCTGTTTTGTGCTGCTGTGTAACAAGTTACCACAAATCATCAGCCTCACTCCTGCGTATTAGGTCTCCATTCTGTATGTGGGGAGTTGGGTGTGGCTTGGTGGGCACTGTGTTCTGGGTCCCACCGTCGGAAATCAAGGGGTAGGCTGTTTGCAGAACATACCACCAGGGACGATGAGAGAATATACTCTGCAGCTTGGGGATGTATATGGAGGACTGGAGGGAAAAGCCACTTCCAAGTCAAAGAAAACAGACGCCATCGACTCTCATTATTCCCCGGAGTGATGTTCTGCAAACTCGCCACACAGACCCAGTTAGTACACACTGAACCATGACGCTAACAGAGGGCTCGGTTCCAGGGAGACTCTGTTCCCTGTATTTTCATCAGCCAATTGGTGTATTTCTGTGTGTTTTGGTGGAAAGACTCCTTATTGAGTGGACATCATGATTCACTGGCATTGAACTCACGGCCAACAGCACTAGAACTCCCATCTGGATGAAGCCAACCTAACACCCTCATTTTCTCCATAAGGCTCACGGCCAAGGGCCTTCTTGCCCTTGGGAACAGGGGACAGCCCTTCAGCACTACGGTCAGGAGCCATTTGAAGCAGCAAAGTCACCAACAAAAAGCAAACAAAACTGCAAAAACGTGACCACGGAAGAGACCGTGAAAAGGACACGTTTATAGTCTCAGAGATGAAATGTAGGCACAGGGTAGCCTCCCCCAACCTTAGTGGAGAACACGCACGTTGGGCGGCTAATATGCGTACTGCTGTTCAAATGAGGGCAAAGGCATTGCAAATTATGGATTTTGGGGTTACAGATAAATTTGAGCAAGGAGATGAAGTCATAAACATGGAATCCATGAATCATGCAGAACGACTGTATCAGGCTTTTAAAAAGATGGCCATATGAAGGTGTCACGCCGTCAATCTCGCATGATATTGTGGAATACAGGGACATGTACAACCGAGGTTGTAGTTACTGTGCTACCCATGAGTTAGGATGGCATTTATTTTAATTTTATCTTAATTATTTATTTGTATATCTCACTCTTCTGCTAACATGTAAACCCTTTAAGGGAAGCGCACGTGTGTTTTTTTTCTCTCTCTTGGCATCTGGATAGAATTTGGAGTATAACAGCAGCTCAAGAAATCCCCCTTTGCAAGCACACTCTTTTCCCTTCTGCGTGCTCTCCAGCCTATACCGCTGGGAATCGTTAGGGGGGTCCCGTAATGCCTTTTAACCCCCAATATCCATTGGTCTCACCTCTGAATATTCCGTTCCATCCCCCCAGCTGGCCGTGTTCATCTCTTGCCTCCAAATGTCCTCCGTGATCAGAGGTAAAATACGTGAATGTCGTGTTTTTCAAACCGTTTACTTCAACAGCTTTGAGGATTTCGCCTTGAAGAGAAATGGAACAATTCAGGACAGAGCTGGTGACACAGCATCCGCGAATTCTACCCAAAATTGTAAGTAACTTTCTTGCTAGAAAGTCCCATCAGGGGGCTCTGCAGTCACCAGGAGACCGCTGTTATGAACGTGAGCACAAAGTGTGTACCCCTATCTGATTTTCCTGATACCACAGGATTCAGAATCTTGTTTACAAAGTTATCACAAATACGGAAAACAGAATAAACACCTAAAGCTAACACGGCAGCAATGGGGTGTTCTGAACGGGCACTGTGGGCTCGCATACATGTGTCCATAATGAGTGCATGCCGGGGAGGGGGGGGGACGTGGTAAGAAAGGGTTGGATGGGAGAACCCCATCGAGATAGGAGGAAGCCAGAGCTGCAAGGATCCACCTGTGGTTTTGGCACATGGGGGCCAAGGCTCAGGAGAGCACAGCCATCTACAAGCCAACCACTCGCTTTATCCACGGAGACCAAACGCACATGTAAAGCACTGAAAGTAAAGATTTTAAACCACACGGGCATGCATCGCAGTGAAATGCATGTTTTTAAAGCATGATGTAATCCACCCTCCCATTTTGGGGGTGTTTGCCTCTTTAGTTGGTCTACGGTAGCCCTATGCTTCTCCCAGGATCAGCCCTCAGATCCTGCAAGGGTTTAGATGTCTACGTTCTTTGAAGAATCTATATATATACCTTGAAACTAAGGTAACACTGTGTATCAACTCTACTTCAACGTGAAAACAATCTACAATCCCAACGGATCTCTCCAGGCTTCCTCCAGGCCGTAGGAGGAAAGCGATGTTGGTCTGTTGCCCTGAACGGTACTGTTCTTGCTTCACTTTCTGCAATGTCTCATGATGGCTCCGTTTTCTTTTTTTTTTAAGATTTTATTCATTTATTTGAGAGAGAGATAGAGCATGAGTGTGGGGGAGAAGCAGAGGGACAGGGAGAAGCAGACTCCCCACTGAGCAGGGAAAATGATGTGGGGCTCGATGCCAGGACCCTGGGACCATGACCTGAGCCGAAGGCAGATGCTTAACGGAGTGCTGAAGGAGCATGTGAATGATACGGGCAACTTCCCCCCTCTTCTTTCCCTTTTCTCTTACTCTTTATTGCAACTTGGTTCCGAGCGAGGCGGCGGCCCATCTGTTACCAAAGCTGAGCGGTGAGGCCGAGACTGAACGAGACATGGCCGCGCCTTGACTTACCTACAAGCCAGTCCATCTCCTCCACGTTGTCGCCATATAAGCCGTGCTGGCTCTTCCCGAGAAAGTGTTTTGTGGTCGCCAGGGGAATGTGTACGTGCAGCAAGGACACAAAGAGGAGGAACGGCCTGTGCTTATTTCTGAAAGAAGAAAAACATCCTTCACAGATGATGACACCTGTTTCAACACCATTCGATCCACCTGAATCCTTGGAACCCGTGTCCCCATTGGGGCTGGTTTAAAGAATCCCAAAGATGATAAAGAGAGTCAGGTGCTAGGAGAACTTGCCTCTTCTTTAAAAAAGGGATTACCTTTTTTAAAAAGATTTTATTTATTTATTTTGACAGAAAGAGAGAGAGAGAGAGCACAAGCAGGGGGAGGAGCAGAGGCAGAGGGAAAGGCAGGCTCCCCACTGAGCAGGGAGTTTGACGTGGGACTCGATCCCAAGACCCTGGGATCAAGACCTGAGCCGAAGGCAGACCCCCAACCGGCGGAGCCACCCAGGCGCCCCAAAAACGGGACTACCTTTCAATATAAGAAACTGCCTCGTGTAGCATGCGACCCGCCGTTGTTTCCAAAACCATGGGCTGCTCTGTGACGTCATGGTTTCTCATCAGGATACAGTTCCAACGACGTACAAACCCGAAGCTGGCGTACCAGGTGACGAAGAAGAGGAAGACGAGGCCGGCTGCACCCAGGACGACCTTCCAGGACACAGAGATCAACCCGCACGTCTTGCCAACAGCGACGGTCAGGACCCCCAGGGCCGCCATCTGGGTGTAAAGCCGCAGCCTGGCTCTCGTCACGGCGTCCAGTTCCGGGCTCCCGCCTGGCCGACAGTCGTTCACCAGCGTGAAGGGCATGCCGTAAAAGTAGTCGAATCCGTGGTTCAGGGGGTGGTGGCAGTGGTCAGTGCAGGATTCACAGTTTACACCCTGATGCCACTTTCCTGAAAACAAGAGAGAGACGTGAAACAAGAAGACCCACGGGAGGCGGTCTGTCTGACGCCAACCACCTTCCGATAATTTGGGTGCTCCAGGGACAACGATGGTACGCAAACAGCAAAACCCGCAGGAGAAAAGGAACATGACAGAAGTTCGAGATTGAGAGGAAGACGTTGAATGTGTTTGATACGGGTGTGTTTTCCCATGGTTACATCGCACTTCGCAATTACTGAGCAAACGTATGGAGGTCATAACCTTTATCAAGAGATTAAAGGTTTAAGGTTTTCTGGACCGTTAGGAATTATAAGTTTGCATCCCTAGACTCTCCTGCTATTAGATAACTCAGAAAATATCACTTACCGGTATTTCTTACTTAAAAGACAGCTACGTGATAACAGGCGTTGGCTCTAGAATAATTTTACGACGAGTAGAAGCAACCAACTCGCTCCACTCATTATTACGCAAGAAATGCTCATAATAGATTTTTTCCAAAGGGAGTAATCTTATAATATCATCGAGATGGAACACGAGGAAGCCCATATATCAAATTCCAGCAGGATATACAAGAATTGGGTTCTCTCCAGAAGCTCAGCCAGCTTAAATTTAGCTACAAAATACGACAGAAAAGGGTCCACCGTACCATTTGCCACAATTTCCGAGTGCAGAGGTTAAACCGGGTCCCCGCCCTGCGCTTCCCTCCCATGACTCACTACGCGTCTCCAGGACCTATAGAATCGGTCCTTGATCCAAACTCGGGGACATGCCTTTACATGCCTGCTTACGTTTAAGGAAGCGAAAATGCTGGGAGGGGGTGAAACAGGTGGAGAAGAAAAGTATACAGACAGTCTCCATCTTGTCCACTTTCCACCACTTGGAACGTGAACAGCTAAATACAGATGGGGTGTGAGCACCAGAAGAATAAAGATTCACAGAAGGAACTGCTACGCACACCTGCAATTGCAGCAAACACAAAATAAATCTACTTATTTTGTTTTAAACACAATTCCACCCACAGACTGGAGATATGTGGGTGGTTGTGGGGTCAAGGACATTGACCCAATGGTGGTGAGTTGGTAATGCAAAGGTCCAGTCAATTTGGGTGGCTAAGAAGTTTTGCTCTACTTCTTAGGATTGAAAGAGAAATACAGGTGATGGAGCGGATGCGTGCAAAGTCCTTGGAAATGTCCTTGAAAATGGCAGATGCTATGTTCTGAATACGTGTGTCTCCCTAAAATTCCTATGTTGAGACCTGACCCTGAGGTTGATGGTATCTGGAGGTTGGACCTTGGAGAGGAGATTGGGTCCTCAGGGTGGAGACTCCTGTGAATGGGATTAGTGCCCCAGAGAGACCGTCGCCCCTTCTTCTCACATGTGAGGACACGGAGAGAAGACGGTCCTCACCAGACACGGAGAGAAGACGGGTCCTCACCAGACACGGAGTCTGGATCTTGGACTTCTCAGCCTCCGGAACTGTGAGAAGTAAATCTACATAATCTCTACTTCTAACGTAGCAGGACACTTTTAAAGGGGGGAAGGTGGTTACCCCTCCATGCAGCCAATCACCACCCTGACAAAGTGGGGGTGTCACAGTCCCCTCTGAACTCAACAGTGACTCCTGAGTGTGGAAGAGCTGGTGAGGAATCGAACGGGACCCCAGCACACAGAGACCCGACCCAGCCCTCCCTTGACCGAGGGGAAGACGCCCTGGTCATCTGGCCTCTGGTTCCTGTAAGACGGGATGCTACGTCCAAGCACACAGGCTGAGCAAGGAATGAAAGCGGTCATGAGCCATCTGGTCCATGACAGGTGGGCGCCCATCTGTAAAGAAGTCACCTGGCAGGTGTCGGAGTGCCGTTCTCAGACAGGTGGTGTTATAAGGTCGGCCCTTGACTAACGATGTGTGAGAATTGGCTCTCCAGAGGATTCCCATCATTCCCTAACGGATAAATGTGGCTCTGAGTCTAAAATGCTTCCACAAAGTGGTTTTGCCGAACACCTGCTTTCCTTCTGGAGGCTGGAGTTTTGGGGGGGGAGGGTGTCAGGCAGCAGGTGCCTATGAGACCAGCCCCTCACACAAAGCCTGGGAATGGAAGAGAAAAGGCAAATCTCCCAAGATGTTGAATTAAAATTGCTTGTCAATGACAGAAGTTCCAGAAGCGTGACCAAGAGAGATCAGATGGGGCCAGCACCCGATTTTGGTTCTGACAGGTGACTTTTTCGCCTTGAAGGGAAACAGGTGTTCTTCACGGTTGCTCCTCAGGCTCCCTGAATGGTATGAGTACCTATGAGGCCGGTTGCATAACCTTGCTGCTGTAGGATTCTCGCAAATGTGGTTTCGTTCGCGGGGAGTCCGCCCGATCCCCCGTTCCACTGCAGGACGCGGTAGCCGTCATCGGCTTCCATGCCTGTGGAGCAGAGCAGAGAGCAAGCACTCAGTCTCCCTTGACTGCAGCAGGGGATGAACCCGGCCCACACCTGTGGACTCTTCACCCTGTCTGGGGCAGGTCTGGGCTGTCACAATTGCAGGAAGGGGTACTACTGGCCTCTGGTGGGGGAAACACCCTGCAGTGCCCGGGATGCCCCCACCACAGAGAATCATCCAGCCCAAATGTCAGCAGTGAGGGATTGAGAAACCCTGCCTTGGCATGAGAGATTCTCTCTCTCTCTCTCTATCATCCATCCATCCATCCATCCATCCATCATCTATTCATCTATCAATCCACCCACCCATCTATTCATCTATCTACCTATCTATCCACCTATCAATTAATCTATCAATCCAACTATTATCTATCCATCCATCTATTCATCTATGTATCATTTATCTATCATCTATCCATCTATTAATCTATCATCTACCAAAAAATCTATTATCTATCTATCTATCTATCTATCTATCTATCATCATCTATCTCTTTTATCCATGATATGGCAGTGGTTCCCAAACAAAAGTAGTTCTGCCCCCCAGGGAACAACCGGCAATGCCTGGAGACCTCTTTGGTTGTCACAACTCGGTGGGGAGCTGCTACCAGCATCTTGCACATAGAGACCTGACCCCCAGTACCCCAGAATGTGAGTGTGTTTGAAGATAGGGCCTTTGAAGAGGTCAAAATGAGCTCATCGGGGTGGGCCCTGATCCCATAGGACTGGGGTCCTTGTAAGAAGAGGAGGCGAGGACACAGACACTCACAGAGGGACGACCATGTGAGGACAGAGGGAGGAGGCAGACACTACACGCCCAGGAGAGAGGCCTCAGGAGGAACCAGACCTACCCACGCCCTCAGACTGCCAGCCTCCAAGACGGTCAGAAAATTAATCTCTGTTGGGTCCATCTGTGCTATTCGGTACGGCAGCTCAGACAGACTAATACGACAACAGTCCAATATGTGAATGTACCAGTTTATTCACCCACTCCTGCCCCGATGAACTGTGTCCGTGTTTGCACCGTACAAACAGTGCTGCTGTGAACGTTCTCATTCCGTCTTCTGCAGAACGTGCGTGTGTGTACATGCTGGGCACATACTTTGGAAAGGCGAGGTCATGGGCGTGCATGCGTTCAGCTGAAGACGACACTGACAAATCAGGGCCCTTCCTGCAGCCTCAGAGTGCCTCTCACCAACCTCTTCCTTGTTCCTCCCTGATTCTGACCCTCCTGCTTCCCCCTTAGAAGGACCTCTCTGGGGGCACCTGGGTGGCTCAGTTGGTTAAGCGTCTGCCTCTGGCTCAGGTCATGATCCCGGGGTCTTGGGATCGAGTCCTGCATCGGGCTCCCAGCAGACCCCCTGCTTCTCCCTCTCCCTCGCTACTCTCTCTCTCTCTGTGTCAAATAAATACAAATTTTTTTTTAAAGGACATTTTCGATGACGCTGGGCCACCTGGATAATCTAGGATAAAGTTCCCATCTCAAGATCCTTCACCTAATTCCATCTTCAAAGTCCCCTTTGCCATATAAGGAAACATTCGTCCACTCTGGGAATTAGGATGTGGGATCTTTGGGGACCACCATTCGGCTCCCTACACGATCCCCCAGAGCCTGTCTGAAATCATGACTACACATCAAGACTGACTGAATTTTTTAAACAAATAAACACAAAGTCAACCATAACCAGACACCCCAAGAAAGTTCCGGTCTCTGAATTCCCAATCAACCCAGTCATCGCACGACTACCTAAAACACAGTATGCTTTATGTAAGTTCAAGGTGATGCCACTTCTGATTCTATCTGCACTATTTTCCCTGGATCTCAACCATCGCTAATAATATTAAGGACAAGAAATGAGCGGATGCAGACGTGCCACTTTCTCGGTCGTCCCCGCAACACTCACCTGATCGGAAGGAGTGCCTCCCCGTGAGAAAGGAAGATCGGCTGGGGGTGCAGACGGGGGCGGCCGCCAGGTGCTGGGTGAGCTTCACACCTTCCTCTGCAAGCCGGTCGATATTGGGTGTCCTGAGCAAACCACACACAAACATCCCGGTCAAGACGGTGCTTACAGGGATCCCTGCACTGAAATGCATGGCACGGAGGACATCAGTATTTCTTGAGGGTTTTACCATCAGTTGCATATGCTGTCTTGCAGAGGCAGATGGACCCACCCCCAAAACCACCAGCATGAGCACATGTACAGAGGACCACTTGCTGCAAAAGGTGCTGAGCCCTCGTCCCGGGATCCTGGGCCGCAGCCCAACCCACTGCATGCATAGCCACCATCTGAGCCCACCACCATCACCCAAAGGTCTTGGCCACCAGAAACAAGCTTCCCTTGATGCTCTTGCTGTGTGTAGCCATAACAGTTGTGCGCCATCTTGTTTTTGCTGTCTGCTCTCATCAGCCAGGAAGCTGTGGACACATCGAGCTGTTTGCTTGCAAAGGTGGGTCCTTTAGACCTTTACTCTTTGCTCCTCTGTGAACACGCTCTATTTCACAAATGGGAAACAGCCTTCCCAGTCGAATGGGGAAGGAGTGCCCCTTTCCTGCCTACACCACCCGGTTTCCATGTGGATGGGTTAACTAGCAGAGACAAGTGAAGTAAAGAGAGCAGGAAGACAGCAAGACCAAAGGCACTGGCTGATTTAAAGTGGACGGAATACAATCTAGGAGAGCTGATACCTAAAACTTCCTTACTGGGCAGGTGGTCCGATGGCCCCAAGGTCAACGGGATCTTTGGAGGGAACCTGAGGCATGGGTGGAGGGCTTCCTTGCTGAGCATGAGTGCTGGCGGAGGGTGCTGAGGGACTTGAGAGTGGTCCACAAGCATTACCTACTGGGGAGAAGAGCCTCTGAGGGTCCTTGTTCTCCCAGCGCTGTAGGAGGGGATCGCAGAAGTGACTGCGGCTTTGTTGAGGGTCTGGGCAGCCCCAGGCTGAGTCATGGGGCCAGTCAATACTATTTTCTTGGACACAAGCCACTTCCAAAGCCCTGTGACCCAGACTGCTTACTAGTGGGGGGATGCCAGTTGTCTCAGAGGGTCCCTGTCCATAAGTTTTGTGGAGAGAGGATACAAATAAGATGAACCCTGAAAGAGCTATTAGTCAACTGAAGGACGTCTAGGAGCCGGTGGGCATCCCAAAGTCCTAGTGTGGGTTTTCGTGTTCAAGAACTTCTGATGCATCGAGATCACCGCCAAGACCAACCTCCGAACGTTGCCGTAAATACCTTTCTTCCTAACTCAGATGGTGTTGCCAATTTTGAAGAATACATTTTTAGTTTTAATTTCTGCTTTTGTTTTGGTCCCTCTGTGTGACCACAGTACATGTTGTCTGAAAAAAAAATGAAAAATTACAAGTGTAGTCTTCAAAATCCTTGAAGCTGGTTAAGCACCAAGGTCATGGGCAGGAGGAAAGTGCTCAAAAGATGTTTGGTGTGAATGCATGGGAGGTCAGTAAGTAACTTCTGAGTTAGTGTAGTAATATAGTAACATAACAATTCTGGAGACTCTTAAAGGGAAAAGCTGCATTTTTGGACTCGCTGTTATCTTTAGTCCCAACGATTTCTTGGTCAATGGAGTGATCTCCCCGTTGGCAAGGAGACAAGCAAAGCTGGGAGGTGGAGCCACTCGTCCCTGGTGATGGAGCTAGAAAGGGCCAAAGGAGGGTTTAAACACCTCCTTAAATCGCACCTGATCCGTGTGACTTAAAAAATCCAGCGAGTGCGGCGTTCTGGAGGTTGTGGCTCAAACATCTCTACCCTTAGACTCACACCTTCCATTAATCGTGGATTTTCCGATGCTTTACAACCACCCATCCACTTTGTGACCACTATGGCTTTTTTCCTGATGGCTTTGTTCCTATTTAAAGACAGAGTGCCCTTTGTCCTCTTGCATGGAAGCTGTGGTCTGTACTCCTTCAGCTGTGGCTACCAGCCCGTCCTACATGCCCGGAAACCACAGCTGAAGCCAGCACTGCAGACACCTGCTACTCTGGGCCGCTGCTGCGGCCCTGCCGCGCCTCTGTTTCCGGAGAATAGCTGAGTCAGTCAAGGCGGGTCTGGCCGCTTTGGTCACCTTTGACTCTTTTTACAATGGCAACCAACTGAAATATAAATGCTGTTAGTAAAAATCACCCATTCGGTACTCATGCTGGTTGTGTTCAATAACCCAATTGTAAAAATTTACTTTTGTTTTTTTGACTAAATTATGAACACGCCTTGGAAGGGCTTATAGGATTCTACCAATTAAGTATCATTTTAATAATTATAATTTATAATTACCAAATAAGTATAATATTAGCTCTGACCTATTTTTCAGTTTACAAAAGTTCTATCTCTAGTTTGATATCCAATAGTCCATTTATCTATAATCTACCAATCTATCATCTTTCTACCCATACTTCCATCTTTCCATCCATCCATCCGTCCATCCACCCATGTATCTTCCCATACATCATCCATCTATCCATCCATCCATCCATCCATCCACCCATCCATCCATCCATCCATCATTTGTCTGTCTAGCTATCTACCTCTCTTCTATCAAGTATTTATCTCTTACAGATGTCTTCATGATTATCTACACACTGGAACAGAATGAAAAACACCACAGGTTTCAACCTCAGCACAGATATCTTCTGCTGCAGAATCTCATTCCTCTACTTGTTAAAAGATTCCTTAAAACAGGAAAAATGCTACTGGTTTTAAATTCTGTGCTTCTCAATCAATTTATGTCAATTCCTTCTTTCCCTAACCAAGTTGACTGGCAAATAAAATCCTAAAATACTGCTCTCAAGTGCCTTTCATTTTTTTATGCATTCTTTTTCTTTTAAATAACCCTCTGGCCCGTGGGATCAGATATTTTTATTTAAAAAACAGAGAGAAAGCATGAGAGTGTCTGAGAAGGATATAAATATGGTGAGAAACAGCCCAGTGACTCTCAGGGAAGGAATGGAGGGGCAGGGCATAAATGAGATTTTCCTCAAAGAAGAGAGATTTTTTCTTCCTATCATGCTAATAAAACAAGCAGCTTCCACATGTATTTACACACTTGTCTCTGACGTTAACACACGTTTGGTGTGGCTTTGCTCTCAGAGCCTCAGGGGGTCACTTCCATGTTTTGCATCATGGACCCAGAAGGAAAGGTGGAGATCATCCAATGGCGCCATATCAAGAGGGGAAAGTGAGGCTGGACGTATGACTGATGGCACAGCTCTTCAGAAGCAGGGTCGGGGCCACAGAGCCAGTCGTGGGGCTCCCTCTTCTGTCCTGACCTCCTGCTCCCCTCTCAGTGGCTACACATTCATTGCACACCTCATGGGTTCTCGACCTCCCTTTCTTAGGAGGCAGGATATGAAAGACAGACCCGGTGTGTCCCTCATGAGCGACCGGAGTGACTGACAAACAAGGGTGTCCGACCCCTGATTCTGAACATAAGCCCCTTCTAGCATGGAAGTTGCTGGAGAGAATTCTATGGGATGGATTCACTGGTGCAGAGTGGCTTATATGCTAGAGGAGTCGGAATGATTTCACAGCAAATCTCCGAAGGATGTCTTATATACTATAAGGGGAGCCAAGTCGCCTCGAAAGTAAAGACAGTTTCTCTAAACTGAGTGGTTCTTAAACGTCTTTGCCCGTCAGACCTGATAGCTTACTTGGGCAGAATTTTTCAAGGGGGTGTGCCCTGCTCGCATTAGGGTGGGTGGACGTGCGGTGGAGCAACGTTCTGAAGGCCAGGGAAGTGCAGTAGGTGTGGGCAGAATGGCCACATTCCTTTTGGGCGGATGGCGAGGGGCATGGCCCCCACACCTGTAAGGGGCGCCCTGCAACCCATGTAGACATGGGCTCAATGTCTTCATCAGTGATTCAACGCATTAAATTAAGAGAACATCTTTGCCGGCTTTAGGATGCCCCAAAGACCCTCCTTCCACTCTGCCTGTTTTAGTTGGAAGGAGAAACACCGGACATTAAAAAAAAAAAATCATGGGGGCTGCCCCCTAGGGGTGGTAATGGGCGTGCAATCCCAGTCTCTTAATTAATTTCTTAATGGGCTCAGATTTCTTTACTCAAAGCAGCAGGCCACAGAAGGTCCTGCGGGGTTAGGAATTCATCCTACGAACCCTGGGGGACACGATTCAGTCCATTACAGGAAGTGATGGCTCAGAGAGGGCAAGGCGTTCTCTTGGGGTATGAAAATCTTCTAAAATGCATTGTGGTGATGGATGGACTTGTCTGAAGATACCAGAAGCCAATGAATTGTCCACCTTAACTGGGTGAGTGGTCTGTTCTGGGAAGAATAACTGGGCAGGCTCAGTGTCGGGGAGGAAGATCCCTGGATACACAGGGCAGATTTCTGCTGCTGTTGGAAAGGCCGTGACCAGAAGGGGTGGGCCTGGGTCTGTGTAGGCCGGTCCCACAGTGGGCAGTTAATACAAGGCAGATGGTGTGATGCTGGGGTGGGGGTCTTCCTAAAAGAAATGGAATGAGGTACTTTTCTATGTTTTTTCCTGCTGTTGCATAGACCTCGCAAACATCAGTGTCCACGTTGGCCAGCAGGGATGGCCTAGGAGCCTGTGTACTGTGGACACGCGCTGAGCTCCCCTACAGTGTGAATAGCAGCCTCAGAGCTGCCATTTCCTAATTCCCAGTATTTGTGAATAGGACCTGACTTGGAAATGGGGTCTTTACAGGTGTGATTAGTTAAGGATCTAGGAATAAGCTCACCCTGGATCAGGGTGGCCCTAAATCCAATGACGGGGTCCTCAGAAGACACAGAAGAGGAGACAGACACAGACGAAGAGCCACATGAGGACGGAAGAAATGGGAGAGACGTGGCCACAAATCCAGGGATGCCTGAAGCCCCAGAAGCTGGAAGAGGAAGGACCCTCCCCTGGAGTTTCAGGACGGACCACAGCCCTGCCCCACCTGGATCTCAGCAGCCCTGCCCCACCTGGATCTCAGCAGCCCTGCCCCACCTGGATCTCAGCAGCCCTGCCCCGCCTGGATCTCAGACTTCCCGTCTCCAGGACTAAAACAGAAGAAATTCCTGTTGTCTAAAGTTACTCCATTTGTGGTCCTTTGTTAAGGCAGCCCTAAGAAAGGAATTCACCCTCCCACCAGAGTGCCATGTTGTTTGAACATTTCAGTTTAGGACCCTGCTTTCCGGTCAAAAAATAATTTACTTGGTGTTCAGATCTGATGCGCTAAGGACTTTCCCACGACAGGTATATTTTCAATGCACTGTTCAGCCAGATGTCCCGGCTAACACACACAGACACACACACACACAGGGTACCAGGACCACCAGCATCACCAGCACATTATACCTGAGTGTGTCGTTCCCATAGCAACCAAGATCCCCAATGCCAAGGTCGTCTGCCATTATCAGTAGAATATTGGGTTTAAGCGCATTTGCTGCTTGTAACTCGGAAGTCCTCAGGAGCAAACACAGGAGTAGAACCCACAGAGAGTCCCTGGAGAGACAAACAAAGAGGCCAAAAGGAATGTCTAGGATTTGGAAAGTCCAGGGGGCATTGCAAAGCGTATTGCTCGGAAGGCACGGGCATTTGCCCTAAAGGAGGATTTACCAAGGGATCGCATCCAAGCGCTGGTCCCTTTGTTCTGACTGCTCGCAAACTAACACGGGGCGCGGAAAACTGGAACGCGCTAGGGTTTTGTCCGGGTACCTCCTCCCCACTCCGTCGGTCACTAATCCTGCTACTTCTGTGGGGCGCTCCCTAAAGGGCTGGATAAGAGGGCTGAGCCCTTGCCTTCCGGGACGCGCCTCCCTCCCTTTCCCGCTGTAAAGGCGGCCAGAGCGCGCCTTCCGTCCCCGGGGCGACCCCACAGGAGGGAGGCGGACCCAGAGGCTCGGAGCAGCGGGGAACATGCATTTTAAAAGTTAGAATGTGGGATTCAAAGCACCCCCGCCACCACAGGGAGACACAGCACTGCTGGTGTGACCCAGGAGTTACAACAAGGACGTGGAGCTCGCGTTGCCAGCAAGGCCGGGGCTCTTCCCGCCCCAAAACCGGGAGGGATGCGGGGCCTGGGCGCCCTGATCCTCATTCCTGGTTCCTGGCTGGGAACAGGAGCGTGCCCCGGGGTCCCCAGCAGGGCCCCAGTGCTGTCCCGTTCGCCGATTGCACCCTGGGGCGCCAGCAGTCCGGAGCAGGGGGACAGGGACTGAGAAGGCCCGGGCGGGACGGGGCGTAGGCGGAGTGTCGAGAGGGTGGCCGCATTCCGGACGGGGGACGGGCCTGGCGCGTCTTAGAGGGTGGTGGGGAGGGGTAGGAGGGGTCTCGGGGGACTGGACCTGTCTTAGTGTTGGAGTTGGAGGCCTCGGCTCCGCTCTTGTTGGGGGGGGGCGGGGCCGTGTAAGAAGGAGGAAGAGGCGCGTTTTGGGAGGCGGGGATCCAGGGGCTGGACCGGACGTGTCTCGAAGTGGGGGAGGGTGCGGCCGTGCTGGGATGGGGGGGAACGGAACAAAGCGGGGATGTGGGGGGAGGAAAGGAGCTGGGGGACAGGGACGTGTGCTAGAGAGGGAGACGCCGCCGTGCTATTGGGGGGTACGGAATCGAGGGGACCGGGCGTATCGTGGAGAGTGGGGTTTGGGGACACGGCCGCGCTCCGGGGTTAGGTGGCGGGAAGCGGGAGGGGGCGTGTGCTAGACCGTGGGGGCACGCAGCAGGGCTCCGAGGGCTCGTGGGGAGGGGTACTCGGGGCCAAGGAGCTTGTGGTACGCAGTGGGGGATGGGACCAGGCCTCGCTCTGCAGGGGCGTGGCCTCCAAGCACAGCCTGGCGGCTCCCCTTCCTCTCGCCCTCACTCCCTCTCCTCCCTTTTCCTGCGTCTGGCTTCCTCTCCCTTCCCCTCCAACGCCACCTCTCCCGTCCCGCGTCCCTGCGACTGCGAAGCGAACGTATAGCTGAGTTTGGGTGACTCCAAGGCGCACACATCGCCCGCCCGTCCCGGGGGCCACGCTCGCCCAGTGCGCACCCTCCCCAAGCCCCCATCCCGGTCCCGAGTGGGGGCCGCGTCTCCGAGCCCCGCGCACCTGGCAGCGGGCGCCATGCGTCCCCTCGGAGCCCTGGGTCCCATGGCCGCGCGCGGGCACGGCGCGCAGGACTCTGCCCCTAGCGCGCGGCGTCCGGACCCGCCCACGCCGCCGAGCCCCCCCCCCCCCCGGGGGGGGGGTAGGGCCCGGTCCGCCCCAATCCGTTTAATCTCCTGTCGCCCCGGGCCTTCCGGGAATTGATCTTGGAAACCGGTTTTCCGGAGTCCCCGGCGCCTCCGGGCGGGCACTCCCAGGAGACTGGGGCGGAGGAGAGGATGATGAATCCGGGCTGGGTTTGGGCTCGGGGAACCCCAGCAGCCCTCGGCCAGGGAGTCCCCTTTTCCAGCAAACCCGAAAAGTCTGGGGACTGGCCGCGTGCAATCAGGCAACCAGAATGTGAATTATGTTTTACTAGGGGCCCAGGACGCCAGCCCCCTTCTCTATGGCCAAGGTGGGGCCCGGGGTCGGATGTGAGCTAGGCTAGTTAGACCCTCACCCACGGGACTTGACATTGCGGGTGTACTTGGTGGTCATATCCACGTCCTGGTCCCCATTAGCTGCCCGGAGTTCCCTTTTTCCCTTTCCAACTCAGTTCTGCATTTTGGGGAGATACCCTTGGGAATTAAGGCCTGCCAAAAGCTTGGGAGTTGGGGTAGGTTGCCCTAACACCCTTGGGGGTCTTTCTTGAAAACTCATTTCTGAAGGAGCTGTTGGGAGAAAAGATCTTTTTGCCTTTGAATTGATAGACCAGTGAGCTCCCATTTCTGGAGAGGACTCCAGAGAAGCCCACCCTGTCCACACCTTAATCTCAGACTCCCCGCCCACACACACACCCTAGAGCTTTGAAAGAATAAATTCACATGGTTAAAGCTGCCGCCATGGTGGTCCTTTGTTATGGTGGTCCTTTGTTATGGTGGCCTCGGTAGAATGATAGTGGTGGGGCGTAGGGGTGCGTGTGTGCAGAGAGCGGGAATTGGGTGCAGGGTCTGGAACGAAATCCCCATCCTGCTGGTGTCCCGTCCTGGACATGTCCAGTGCAAAGCCAGTGGGCTAGGGACCTTGGTCCTCATGCAGTGACCTCCCCACACAGAGCAGAAGAATACTGAATGCCCAGCACGGCCCCCAAGGTCTGGGTTTCCCTAAATCACGGGGAATAAACGCTTGAAAAGAGTTTCAGTTTGAAACAGTTGGTGCAAACCTCCAAGAGATTCGATGTGGAAAGTAATAAACCTACACGCTTTAAATTGGCCCCCGTCACACCTTTTCAGGGCTAATTATACTTGGTGCTCACCTGGCTTTTGTCTGCAAATCTTTTTGACACAAATACCTTCCCCTGGGATTGTGAACTCCCCTGCAGGTGGGGCTGGGGTCCAGTGATGGAAATCCCCATGGCCGGAGGGGCTCTACTCCCCACTTCCTTGTTGGGGTGCGGCCTGAACAACCCACGGTGTTTGGGTTTACTTGGGGGTGACTGCACGCCACTGCGTCTTCCTTATACCTTTTGTGTTTTGAAGAGCAAAACTATCCCAGCGACGTAAATGGGCGACTTAACCGTCACAGGGAAGTTGTATTTCGACCGGCAAAGACATGCAGGGACCAGGGAGGGAGCTAGTTCTCCGTGGCAGGCAGTGATCCCGGGTCACCTTCCCGATCACACCAGCACAGGGGGAAGCGACCGCAGCAGGGCTGGAGCCAGGGTGTCCAGATGTTGCCCCATGTGTCCAGCTGCAGACGAACCGGGCTGAGCGTCCGGCGATGGGCTTCCACGGCCCTCGCGATTGTGTCCGTCACCTGATAGAACAAGGGCTCCGTGTCCGGCGTGAGGGCGTGGGCTTCAGCAGGGTCTCTGGACAGATCGAAGAGCAATGGTGGGTCGTGATGGGCTACGTGGTCCCCGGAGCACGGGCAGACCCCTCTCCCGTAGCAGGCGCCGGCTCCCTCTGGGTGGAACACTGGGGTCCTGTAGTGCACTTTCCATAGTCTTCCTTCTGGGGGAAGGACAAGAATCTCAGGGCACTGACGTGGAGAAACGGAACGCACAGCTGGAGAGAAGACCAAGTGCCCATGAAGCGATCACGGATGCGGTCCATCCACACCATGATGGGATTCAGCCGTAAAAATAAATGAAGCTCTGAGACCCGCTACCACGTGAATCAACCTCAGGAACGGGTTGCTGGGTAAGACAAGCCAGGCACACAAGGCCACGGAGTGTGTGATCCCATCTGTATGGGATGTCCACAGCCGGCCAATGCATAGACCCAGAAAGTACACGAGTGGATGCGAGACTGGGGAGGAGAATGGAGATGAGCCCTAATGGGGACAGGGTCTCTTTGGGGGAATGCAATGTTCTGGAACTAGATACGGGGGGTGTTTGCACAACATGGTGAATACGCCAAATGCCCCTAAGCTGGACATTTTAGAAGAGTGAATTTTACAGTGTGTGAACGTTATGCCCTGAATTTGTGTCCCTCCAAAATTCATGTATTGCAGCCCTGACCCCCAACAGGATGGCATTGGGAGGTGGAGGGTCTGGAAGACTCACAGGTCACAAGGATGGAGCCCTCAAGAGTGCAGTGAGTGCCCTTACAAGAGTCCAGACAGAGCTTGCTTCCCTTGTGTCTCTCCACCACGTGACGACACAGTAAGAAGTAGCAGTCTACCGCCCAGCAGAAGCCCATCTAGGATGTCCAGCCCCCAGAACTGGGAGAAGTAAGTTTATTGTTTGTACGTCCCCAGTCCCTGGCATTCTGATAAGACTGAATTACAACTGGGTGAAGCTGTTTGCAAAGGGGTGAATTCCTCGTGTCTTAGGAAGTTCCAGGCAGGATGCTCAGAGGCTTAAAATGGCAACAGCTGTTCTCCTGAAGCTTGCTCCAAGGCTCCTGGCAGCTAGCTGGGAAGGCAGCCACAGGAAAACATCAATAGGAAAAGGAAGGGAGGGAGGGAAGAAGGGAGAAAGGACGGAGGAAGGGAGGAGCAAGCTACAGCAAACCACCTCCAGCCTCTGGGAGGGCACCAGACCGAGCTCTGCCTTAGGAAGGAACTTTGAAAGAATGGAAGGAAGAAACATGGAGGTCCCTGCACCAGGGACCTGGAGTTGGGTCATGCCAACTGCACAACTTGCCCTCCCTGGCTTCCTGCTCTTTGGGAGGGAGGTCCCCACACCCATCCTTTGTATCTGCCCCCCAAAGCCATGTGTGTAACCGGAGGGTAGACAGCAGGATTCTGATGGGCCTGCCTCCTCCAGGAGCAGCTCCAGAGGCAAAAAGACCACGAAGCAGGAACAGATACGGGTCAGGATCAGGGCTGCTCCTGGTATCTGGGAAGCAAGGCCTTGTGCACCTAGCACATATGTGCAAAGAAAGGCATGCCTCCCTCCTTCCTATACCCGCCTGAGTCCTGGTTCCTGGGGCTGGCACCACTGTGCTTTGGCGTGTATAGACATGCAGCCTGTGAATAAAATCTCTGGCTTCTGTCCACCTCTGAGCACTTGTGGTGACCTAGCAGCTCCCCGCATGCTCACCTGTGACCTGGGGATAGCCATCGTCATCTGCCATTGTTCCAGGGTGAAATGGAATACTGTCCATCACCTGCTCATTAAAGGTCACTCATTGCTGTCATAATTCAGCAAATGAGTTGAGCACAAAGAGAAGACAAAGTCTCAGTGAAGGGAAACAGGCCAGACAGTGGTAAACACACAGAAATAAGAGAACTGTGAAGTGTGGAAGGTGATGGTGGAGGTGTGAGTGTGTGGGGGAGCAGGGGTGCACTGTGGGGGGATTCGTTTGGGTCAAGAAAGCCTTGCTGAGAAGGTAATATTGCATTTGAACATCAAGAATGAGCCAGTTGCATGGAGACCCAGTCCCCCATGAGTGTTCTCAGAGATGGGGAGAGGACAGGTCATAGTACAAGGAGGAATTTGGAGGAATGTGTTCTGATGTATGTGCAGTGGGTGGTGTTGGGATGGTTTTCAGCTGGGGGCTAAGTGGATTATGTGTGTAGCATAAACAGTGGATCCGTGAACACAAGTTAGAGTGCCACTGCAGAGGCTTGGGCAGTGGGAATACACTCCCCACCTACTCCCCTTGAAAAATATAAGTATTTGCCCAATGACTGAGAGATGAGGGATTATGGGGGTAGCCACAATGTAAAAGAACAGATTTGAACACTAGACCCAGTTATTTGTGCTGCCAGGCATGCACGTTTGTAGATTAGGCTGTAAAATGAAATGACAGTTTTTTTGTTTTGTTTTGTTTTTAAATTTTATTTATTTATTTGACAGAGAGAGAGACAGGCAGCGAGAGAGGGAACACAAGCAGGGGGAGTGGGAGAGGAAGAAGCAGGCTCATAGCGGAGGAGCCTGATGTGGGACTCGATCCCAGAATGCCGGGATCACGCCCTGAGCCGAAGGCAGATGCTTAACCACTGCGTCACCCAGGCGCCCCTGAAATGACAGTTTTTAGAAAACCCTCCAAAGGGGAAGGAAATGTGTGATATGTAATTTTAAAAAAATGTAGCAATAAAAACCATACCAGATTACAATAATATTAAAAAGAATGGATGAAAAGGGGGGACATTTAAAGACAAAAACATCTATGGTAACTTCCTATAATAAGGGAGATCCCAAGAGGTATTCCTTCACTCTTGATTCAGACAGCTAGAGACTTCTGGAGAATGATTTTGAGGAATAGGAAGATAAGAGTTAAATCACAAGAAGAATACGGGCCTTCCCAAACACTGAAGGAAAAAAAAAAAAAGAATCACAAAACCTATGCAATCACAAAGTCACAAATCCAATCAATCTGTAGGGCAAATCCAAAAGAGAGGAGAAAATGTCAGGAAATGGCAGAATAATAGGGAAATAAAAATGCAGAAAAGTCACTCAAATAGGTGAAACTGTGTCATCAGAAGACAAAGGTAGCAGCAGAAATCAGTTGTGTATAAAATTTAACAACAGTTCTTGAGTAAATGCAAGAACTGGATTTTTAAAAGAAAAATAATCCCTAAAAACAAAATACATCTGAGAATGCCAGTTAGGCCAAGATGGACAATAGATACATAAAAACATGGAGGCAATTAAAATACAATGAAATTACTTGGGACAGGAACAATATGCTTGATGAAATGCATACTTTTTAAACAAGAAGAGTAACTGGAAGGACATAACATGTTTCAGGTGGGAAAATCTGATATTGTAAAGATAAGCAATCTTTTCCCTGAGTTAATTTACCCATGGGATGCAAAGCCAATTCAGATTGCCCTCGGATTAAAAAAAAAATCTTGCAAATGATTTTACAGTTCTTTTAAAAGCCCAGGAAATTCTGAAATGCAAAAACTATTCAGTGTGAACATTGCAGCTTATCTCACAAAGTTATGATTATTACAAGGATGAAATCATGTCATTGAGTTAAGGCGGTTGAGACAGGGTCGGGGGGGAACCAGTGTGCAGACTTCCAAGGTGAGAGGCAGACCAGAACACTCACGGACAGGAAAGCCATATGAAAATCCCCTAAGCAATGGTAATATGGTGATAAGGACACTGACGGCTTGTATCAGGAAGGATGCTGCTGGTGTCAGGGGAAGACAATGCCAAGAAAGAGAGAAAAGGGCTAGTGTGAAGCAGAGCCGTGGGAGTAGAAGCCGAGATATGACTCGGTCACCCAGATTACTCACCGTCCCGTTGGTGCCAGCGGACCGCGTGCAGTAAATTCTCACAGTAATGCAGCAGGAACTCATGGTCTGAGTGCTGCACTGTCCCCAGCAGCAAGGGCAGCAGGTCCCGGCCATCAATCACCCTGCAGACAGGATCACAGGGGCTCAGAGATGCTGCAGGTGTGCACGGAAGGCATGCTCGTGCCTTAGCAAGCTTAGGGAAGCACTGGAACGGTCACCTCCGTTATTCGTCAACAAACATTGCCTTTGGCTTAAAGATCACCAAGGATCCAACATGCTCAGCTTAAGTAATTACCTGCCCAACGTTATTACGAACGCAAGCCTAAGCAGATGATTCAGGGAAATGCCTTTTTGGTTTTATAGTGTATTGGGCTCTAAGCCATTCTAGCACCCAGTGTGCTCTCCATCAATACTGGGTATCATTTCCCTGTCTGCAGAGCGCCCTGCCTCGGCAGACCCTCCTCCATCCCAGCCTGCCTTGTCCTCCTCCCCCTTCCCTTCCTTGTCTTCTTCAGCTTCCAATATCTAGCTCCATTCCCACTCAGGATGGAGGTTTCTTGGGATTCCACTTCCATTTTCTCCGCCCTTCTTAGGAGAAAGCCTAAATCCACCACTTGTGATTTGCAGGGATGGCCCTGAGCATTTTATGCCCCAGGGACATGGTCCATTCGCAGGATCTTGTGTGTCAAATGTAAATCATCAGTACCGAGGGTAGATTTTGACAGATACTATCAACTTAGAAAAGCCATAAAAAGGGGATCTTTTTCTCTAATTTGACGGATGTTCTTTATCAAGGTAAAGAATTCAGAACCCCAAGGACATCTTACTTAGAGTTACTAGTTACCATGAAAAATGAAATAAAAGAATCTATTAGTCTATATGTCTACATATGTGTGTGTATATAAATATATAATTACACCTCCAAATATATATAGTCATATACACATAGACACACATACAGCTTTAGGTGTCGTGTGTATATCCATCCAACACTATATGGCTATATTTATTTTAATTTCCAGTGCTCCAAGACATTTGCAATATACATGTCAGACAAATTTTTATTTTTAAAGCAAATAATACATTATAAATTAATTTAAAAATTAGCTAATTTAAAAATTAGCACCCAATTAGGGAAAAATAATCAACCAGAGATATGATATTCAGTGCAAGAAAAGAAAAAACAGGAGATGTTCAGGTATGAAATATTCAACCTGTCTAAGGATAAAACAGTGAAAATTATAGTATACGCATATGTCTATTTGTATAGACACATATGAGTAATTTATATATGTGTGTATATATATTACATGTACAGAATTTATTTTAATTCTGTTGTTTTACCATAGACATCTCACATATGGCTGGTAGTGATCCCTAAGGAATAATTGGACAAAATACATCAAGAGATTTACCCATTAACGGTCATACCCTGACTCAGGAATTCACCTTCTAAGGAATTCTTACTAAGGAGGTAATTATGATAGGCTATGACATGACAAGAGAGTATTTTTTTTAAAGCAAGGCTAATGCCCACATATAAGGGGATGGTTGAAAGAAAATAACATGAAGGCATTAAATTTTTTTGTCTATGCACAAAAATTCCTAAATATATATATATTTGCATAAATATATATAACACATGGAAAATATATGTAAATGATTTTTCTGAACTACATATGTAGACAGATCTAGATAGATAGAGATATAGAGCTAAACAAATGATATGTATCATACAATTGTAATTGTAGGAGAATCACACATTTATTATTCTATGATTGCATAATAATTATGATTATACGAATTATCAGATTCTGAAAAAATTTTATTTTCTATTTCCCCCAAATTTTCCTATAATTTTTAAGACAGAGGAAAATTGGAATCTATGCGAAAGCTCTACCACGAAGAGGAATTTCCTGTGATGAGTTGTTAGATATTTCAATGACCACCCAAATGAAATGACTCCGCTTAAGAATCAGGAGAAGGAAAATGGACCTTCTATGTATGAAATGAAGCAGACCGCTGATCCCAGTAGCTAATAGCAGGGAGCCTAGAGTGTTTTCCCAGAGACGCGTTTCATGGATGGGTTACGCAATTCCCAAAGTGACAATGACATTTCACATACGTGTTTGTATGCAAAATTGAGTTGTTTGGGTTTCCTTGGGCTGTTCTGTACCTGTCCTGGGGCACCTCACCGCCCCCCAGCTGGACCACGGTGGGGAAAACATCCATCAGGCTGGTGGGCTCGTGGATCACTCGGCCGGCCGGCAGCACCCCAGGCCACCGGAAGATCCCTGGGACGCGGATCCCACCTTCCCAGCCCCCCATCCCTTTGCCACCTGTATGTAAACATGAACAGAAAAGAATGTGATTGTGCCATGTTTTTTTTTGGCAGCGTGGTTTACAATCTTTGGGGTACACCCCATAATGATGCCTCTGTAGTTGATTGAATTTCGGTTTGAGTATGATGTGGCCACCACGGTTCCCACTCTCCTCGGATGCATTGCCTAACTCCTGAGTCCATCGCTTGATGAATGCATCATCAAAATGTGGTCCATCCATACAATGGAAGATTATTCAGCCATGGAAAGGAAGGAAGCACTAACTCCTGCCACACGGAAAACATCATGCTCAGTGAGGCAAGCCACTTGCCAGGGACCACATACTGCATGATTCCATTGACACGAAATGGTTACAACAGGGAAATATACAGAGGCTGAAATAAGTTGGTAGTTGCCAGGGGCTGGGCACGGGGAGGGGGCGGGAACCAGGGAATGATTGCGAACGGGGACTGAGTTTCTTTTTTGAGGAGATGACCATGTTCTGCAAGTAAGTGGTGGTGACGGTTGCACAATTCGGTGACTATGCCAAAAACCACTGCATTGGGCAAAAGAAAAAAATCAAGTGGGAGTGTGACAATTATAATTTCTACCCTGAATAGAAGCGGTAGTCCCTGGTGACTCTCTTGAGGTGGATGGTCCCATTCCACGGGAAGGGTTGGGAACTGTACGGCGGGGATAAAGACCATACACAAGGATCTGGTCATCTCTCTACCTTTGTAGATTCCATTCCAGCCTCCATATTGGTGGTTTCTCAGTTGAGCCTCTAAAGATCCCCCATGATCCGATGTAAAATAAACGAGGGTGCTGTTGGTCAAACCTTCCATATCCAAAGTATCAAGGATCTGCCCTGCAAAGAACACGTGGATTTGAGAGGATCGAAATGGAAAATTATCTCAAACCAAAGCTCAGCATCTTGGACCTCTCCGTGAGAATGAGCCTTTAGTGTTTGTAACGGCAGAAACTAGCAGTAAAATCGTGCTATCCCGAGTATCACTGACCCAAGGTTCATATACGCCCCACTCTGTTTCCAAAAAGTTTTAGGCAAGCTACAGGGTAAAGAGTACATAGGACAAAATAGCAAACACCTTAAAAGGAGGCAAAAGAAGAGTATAGAGTCAACCATACTTCAATTAAACAAAGGGAAAGAGGAAAAAAAGAAAGGAAAGAGGTCAAGAGCGTCTAGGAAAAAGGCTGACAATGGCATTGGTGATGTACGTCCATCAATGAAGGATCCTTTACAACCGTGGTTCCAAGTTTTATCTTATAGTTACGTCAAAGGGAAATCTTATGGTTGATGCAATTCACCATGACTATGAGATTTTTTTTTTTTTAATTGGACGGGAAGAATCAAATTATTTTGTTTCTAACAGGAGACAAAGCTTTCAATCTACTTTCGTGAGGACCCAGTGTTGTGAAAGTTGACTATGTTCTCAAACAGATCCTGGTATTGGATAGCTTTTACTTCTACCTTACGTGTGTCTTTATATTTAAACGGTATGTCTTTTGGGTGGGGTCTTGCTTTTTTCTACAGTCTGCATTTCTGGCATTTTCACTGGTTTGGTTGAGCACAGTGCAGACAATTGTCCATTCGCTTAGCTTGAAATGAACGATGTCGCTATTTTTTCTCTTTCTTCGCTCCATCCATCATTCAGCCATTTCTTTGTCTTCAGTTGCTTTGTTTGGGACACAGATTTAAAATTTGTGGGTCTATGAAATCCCCCTCCTTTAATTAATAGATTTTATTTTACTTTTTTAGAACAGCTTTAGGTTTATAAAGCTGAGTCGTACTGTCAACAATGAGCCAATACTGATAAACTGTTACCAACTAAAGTCTGTAGTTTCTATGGTGGTTCACTCTTGCTGTTGTACATTCTGAGGGTTTTGACAAATGCATAACCATGTATCCAGCATTATCGTATCAGAAAATAGTTTCTCTGTCCTAAAAATCACCTATCTTCCACCTACCTACGCCAGGACAATGATTTTCATTAAAAAAATTACCATACCGTGGCTTGATTGAGTTTGAAACTGGAACACAGAGGCACTGAAGCCATAGAGAAGATTCGTGAACTATGTCTTAAGAGTTCCTTATCTTGATGGACTTAGGGAATTCTTAACTCTGTACTGTAAATTTCAGACCTTATCATTCAACATGTATTTGGTTACATATATCTGCCCATGTATTCATTTAAAAGATTTTCCCTCAAGTTGTGGCATGGTGAATTCTGTTTCAAACACTCAAGATTTGACATCACATCAAATAGCCTGTATTTTCCAGTGATTCTTTATCTTTTCCACACAAGTACTACAGAGGCATGGATGAGTGAGTCTGTCCTGAAGCCCCACTGGGGACGTGATGTGACATCTATCTTTGCCTACATGTCTCCTAACCTCCAGTATTTTCCATAAGAATTCACTCAACTGATGCATTTTCCTCCAAGGTGACATTTTCAATGGATTTTTAAAAATATGTTTTGCCTAAAATCTCTGAGTCCCATTATGCTGCAGCCCCTAGCCCTCTCTGTCCACCACCATGTCACCCTAAGGGCACCCAAGTCCTTGCTTGAGACTCAGGGGAGCGGCCGTGTCCATATCCATGTACCCACTGAAGCAATGTGCACTCTGTCATGCCAGGCATCATTCCAAACCCAGGGCATGCACGGAGAGAACAGAGCAAGACAGTCCCACCCATGGGGATTTTAATCTATGTTCTCCTGGGGAAAAACCAAAAACCAACCCACCTAAGACAGTGTGGTGAGCAGAAAGAAAGCAAACCCAGTGAGGAAAAGGCTATACTCGCTTACACCCTTCGTGTTCAATGAGATGGCACTATTCACACTTCCTCTTCCCGCTTCAAGCTGGGTTAATCTCATCTCATTCTGTATGTCCTTTCCTCCCGCTGTTTTAGAAGGGGCACCTGTCCTGTTTTCACCAGGAAAAGGCACTTACCCAACATCCAGTCCATCTCTTCCGTGTTATCCCCGTACAGCCCGTGCACGCTCTTCCCGCGGAACGTCTCCGTAGTGATAAGAGGGGTGTGCACGTGTAGAAAGGAGACAAAGAGGAGGAAAGGTCTGTGCTTGTTTCTGAAAATAAGGAACAGTGACTGGGGTTAGTTTTATGTAAAGTGCAGATTGAGGTCCTAGAGACGCAAAATACGGATCTAGATTGGGCTGTCCTTAAACAAGTGTATCTGCTACTCTTGAATGTGATGACTTCACCCTTCCAAAGTCTGTTGAAAAATTCACACTGATATTATACATATTTTTTCCTGAATTTTATGAATGTATAACTCTACATACTTCTGGCTAGTGCAGCTAAGACAGAGCAGGCAAATGTCTGATCTGACATTAATTTCAATTAGTTCAGTCTATGTTCCCACCTCGAACCTTAGGGTGTAGAATAAAGCGATATTGCATATTTGGTTTTCTTTTTCATTGCTCTCAAGCAACCAAGTTCAGGATATGACACGGTTATTTTAAAACACACTTTGAAAATCATGAGTATTAGGTTATTAATTTCAATTTCATTGTGCCCCATCTAGGTGGTGCCGCATCTGTCCCTCTCTCCAGCTGATCCCTATGGTCCACTCTGTGTCCTTCAAGTACAGAAACATCTTTCGACTTACTTAGGACACATTAGGCTCACCCACTGTAATTTGTGAGCTCTGGTTGACCCTTGAACAACACAGGTTTGAACTGTGTTCAAACTTACATGTGCATTTTTTTAAAAATATGCAGTACAGTGCTATAAATGTATTTTCCTTATGATTTCCTTAATAATGTTTTCTCTTCTCTAGCTCGTTTTACTGTAAGAATTCAGTATTTAACATACAAACATGTGAGTTTCAACAGACATGGTGTCAGTGGCCCCCAAGACCCCCATGTTGCTCAAGGGTCAACTGTAATTATCAGCATCATTTCTTTCTTTCTTTTTTTTTTTAAATTTTTTTTATTTATTTATTCGACAGGATAGAGACAGCCAGCGAGAGAGGGAACACAAGCAGGGGGAGCGGGAGAGGAAGAAGCAGGCTCATAGCGGAGGAGCCTGATGTGGGGCTCCATCCCATAACGCCAGGATCACGCCTTGAGCCGAAGGCAGACGCTTAAACGCTGAGCCACCCAGGCGCCCCTATCAGCATCATTTCTGACCCATGTTAGGCAATTCCATGAAAAGAATGTTCTGGAGCGTGATCACAACCTCATCACCACCGGTGGAATCGGGGTTCAATGGTGTCTCCCGCTTGAAGGAACACTTGGGGAACATGGAACTGCCCTGTGTGATGTAGCTTTATATCGTGCCTGTCTTGGCTCTGACACAGTTATGTCCCTTTGTTATTCAAATTTACATTTAGGATAGAGTTAGCAACAGGACAACTTAGTTCTGAGGATAGAGCTTTAAAAATATTTAGAATTTATTGTAAATCTCCAGCTAATTCAGTTTGTTTTGTTAGTTAAATATGGCCCGTGGTGGTTATGGGGTGCTTACATAATGGGACTAGCTCCAAGTAGGAGGGAACAGCAGCGAATTTCAACTGACCTGTCACCTGTTTCAATGGGCACAATCAAGTTGGGTTCAACTGAACATCATCTCTGACACATTTTGCCAAATATATCTTTCTGGCCCGGAATGATTTCACCATTCCTATCTCCATTACAGAAAGAAAGTGGAAAGACTTTTCGAAATGCATTTTCAATGTGGTTTTGATTTGAATTTCCCTGATGGCTAATGATTTTGAACATTTTTTCATGTGTCTGTTAGCCATTTGTATGTCTTCATTGGAAAAGTGTCTGTTCATATCTTCTGCCCATTTTTTGATTTGATTATTTGTCTCTCGTGTATTGAGTTTGAGAAGTTCTTTGTAGATCTTGGATACTAGTCTTTGTAGTGTCATTTGCAAATATTTTCTCCCATTCCGTGGGCTGCCTCTTAGTTTTTTTGACTGTTTCCTTGGCTGTGGATTAAAAAGATGCGGTCCATATATACAATGGAATATTACTCAGCCATCAGAAAGAACGATTATACAACATTTGCAGCAACATGGACAGGACTGGAGGAGATTACGCTAAGTGAAATAAGTCAAGCAGAGAAAGACAATTATCATATGGCTTCACTCATTTATGGAACATAAGAAATAACAGGGAGATTGGTAGGAGACGGAAGGGAAGAATGAAAGGGGGGGTAAATAGAAGGGGGAATGAACCATGAGAGACTGTGGACTCTGGGAAACAAACTGAGTTTTCAGAGGGGAGGAGATGGGGGAATGGGATAGGCTGGTGATGGCTATTAAGGAGGGTACATATTGCATGGTGCACTGGGTGTTATACGCAACTAATGAATCATGGAACATTACATCAAAAACTAAGGATATACTGTATGGTGATTACCATAACATAATAAAAAATTATTATAAAAAAAAAGAAATGCATTTTCATCATGGACCAGAGCTCTAGGATGAAGCTAACTCTTTGACACTCACCTTTGGACAAAGGACGAGACCTCTTTGAGAATAAGAGAGGTCGTCCTTTGAAAGTGCATGGGCTGCTCAGTGATGGTGTGGTTCCTCATCAGAAAGCAGTCTGCATGAACAATCAGGACCCCCACGAAGTAGGAGGTCATGAAGAACAAGAAGGCTGCAGTGGTTAACCAGATGACCGGAGTCCACGAGCCCGATGTCAGGCGGGTGAGTTTCCCAGCGGTGAGTGTCAGGGCAGCGAAGGCCATGATTTGGAAGCAGACGTTGAGTTTGTGTTCCATGCCTGCACGCTTCTCTGACAGTTCCCAGTGGACGCAGTCTCCCATCATGGAAAATGGCATTCCGTAGAAATGGTCAAATCCGTGGTTGAGTGGGTGGTGGCAGTGATCATTGGAAGAGTTGCAGTTGAGACCCAGATGCCATTTCCCTGAAAGGCATAAAGGACGCCCGTGATCACGGGTTAGTAAAGTACTGTGTGCTTGCCCCATCCCAGCTGCTCTGCTGCGTGCAGGAGCAGGGCAGGGAGGTGGAGGGGCATAGCTAGTGTTCACTGCTATTTCAGCCGCAACCTGGCTTCACTGTTACAGGGGAGTGAGGACCTGTGCGGCAGCATTTCGTGGTATGTTGTTTCCTGAGCTGCTGAAACAAAGTACCGTAAACATGGTTGCTTAAAACAGTAAGAATTTAAGCTCCCACAGTTCTAAGGCCAGAAGTCCAGAATCAAGGTGTGACAGGGCCATGCTCCCTTCTGTCGGCTCCTGGGGAGGATCTTCCTGCCTCTTCTAGCTTCTGGGGGCTCCAAGCGTTCCTTGACTTGTGGTCATATCCCTCCCATCCCTCCATGGCCACACTGCCTTCTCCCCTTCTGTGTCATATATCCCTCTTCGTCTCTCTTAAAAGGACTCTTGTCCTTGCATATAAAGCCCACCTGGGTAATTCAGGATCATCTCCTCAAGATCCTTAATTTAATCACATCTGCATAGACCCTTTTCCCACATAAGGTACTATTTTTTAGCCTCCAGCGTGTACGGCATGATATCTTTGGTGGCCATTATTCAGTCTACTGTAGCTGACTTTGCAAAGGTGGGGCAGAGCAATACAGAAGCCACAGAGTGCTTACATTGTTCTAGAAAACAACCTGCTGTACTCAGGGTGGGTGAAAGATTTCCCGACTTTGGAATTGTCCCTCTCTTTGTTAAACCACTGGCATGGGGGTCAGGGTCATGGTAGGCGATTGGTTCTACAGAGCCAGCTTTCAAGTTCAATCAATGGCACGTGCTTAACTTCTCTACTGTCACGCCTAGAGCGTTGATAGAGACCTGTGTGTCTTCCCACCACCCCAAATGGCGTCTCTCATCCAGAAAACATTATTTGATTTTCCAAGGGGAATAGTCCCATAAGAATAGACTTCTGTCTCAAAAAACTGATAATGAGCCTATTGGATTCGATATTCAGTGTGTCAGCTGGTCTTGCTCTTCATGATCAATACATGGCACTGTTAATAATCAGTGTAACACGATAACGGCAGGGTCAGCTTGGTCCCCTGTCGAGAAACTACCATCCTCAATTGTACTGCATTCTATACATGACATGGTTCGTTGACATCCAGAAAAATAAGCATGCTATTTATGGGAGCACAGAGGGAAGTATTAAGCCCTGCAGTCACATTTCTGTGCAGAATTAAGGAACAACATTATGGAAACGGTTGGTAATTTGTTGACATTGGAAAAAATTTTCCTTTTTTTTCTTTTAATCATGATGCATCAGCAAATACTATGAAATGTCAGGTGTTTCATTAAGCTGATATATCTTAGCATCTACTTTGCACTAGGCAGTCTGGGTTGTGAGGTCATTCCTGCATTCATTGGGTGTTCCATCTGGTGGAAAATCCCACTGCATCAAAACCATTTCATTTTCAAGCTTTTTGGTTGAACACACTCTCCGTATAAAGGAAATGTGCTTAATACTTAAAAAATATACATACCTATTAGCCCAGTGGCATAGCCTCTGTCTTTTAATATTTTTGCGAAAGTTGTCTCATTGGTTGGGAGCCCTCCAGATACTCCGGTCCACTGGAGAACACGATAACCATTGCTGGAAACCATACCTTTGGGGAACCATTTTCAAAGAAACGTTACCATCACACATCGACACTAATCATTATTATTAATTTTTCATTTAAAATAGGCAGTGAAAAATGAATTGAAAACTTAGTGAGAAGACGTATTGTTCCGTTATGTGAAGGTGATAAACACAAAGAGAATTAAGTGAAAAAGGAACAAGAACTAAAAATGGTTTTATAATTTCACCAAACTCTTGATATAATCTAGGGATTCTCAAATTGTCCGTACTTTGGAATCATTTGGGAAGATCCAAAGAATTCTGAAACCTGGTTGTCAATCCAGAGGTTGTGATTTTATTTTATTTTATCTTATTTTAAGATTTCATTTATTTGTTTGTTTTAGGGAGAGAGAGCAAGAGTGTGAGCAGGGGGAAAGGCAGATGGGGGAGGGAGTGGGGGGGAATCTCAAGCAGACCCCAGGGTGACTCTGGAGCCCAATGCAGGGCTCGATCTCACAACCCTGAGATCACGACCTGAGCTGAAGCCAAGAGTTGGATGCTTAGCCAACTGAGCCAATCAGGTGCCCCCCAGAGACTGTGATTTTAGTTGGTTGGGGGCAGAATTTGGGATTTGGAATGGTTGCAAGGTATGCCAGATGATTCGTATGTGCTAACAAACTAAGGAGCCATGGATATAATTCACACTGATCCTGACATACCCAAGGCATCTACTCAAGTGTTTAAAAATGTAGATTAAATATTTGTCCAAAGCTCTGCAGTATACGGCCAAGAACCGCTGACTTAGAAGATGCTCTGTGCCTCCTAGACCATTTTGATGAATGCAGGTCAGTCTTCCTACACAAGATCTACCTGGTTCCAAGAGTGAACATATCTCATCGATCATCGTTTGGGAACTTGGAGAATTCTTTCTGAGATTTTCCAAAACTTTGAGCATGCATCTGGTTCAGAAGAAGACCAGTGGAATATAAATTTACATTAGCCAGGATTCCTTCTTCCCTGGGGGCATGAGAAGGTGCCAGGAACCCATACACATGAGGGTCTGTGGGAGTCAGTTTGGTGTGTCACATGGCCAGGCCAGTCCCCAGTGATTCAAACACTAGTCCACTAGTTAAGGTGTTTCAGTGAACGTCTTGCAAGATATGGTTAACATCTATTATCAATTGGCTTTAGCTAAAGGAGATAACCCTTGCTACGGAGGTTCCTTATCTTTAGGGCCAAAGGGCAGAAGGACGCCGAAGATATCACACAGACTTTCAGACTTCTGGTCTGCTGCCTACTCAATCCCTTTGCCCGTGTCACCTCATTATCTACAGGGTTCTATGGCTCTTAGTGACTCTACTCTGATGGTAGCAATGTGGAGGGCTTAGATTATTCTCTCCCCACTATAGCAGTGGACCCACGCTTTAATACCTCTAATGCAGGTTGTGTGTTCTTCTCCAGAGCCACGGTTAGACACGAAGGAGGACAAACCTGATCGGAGAGGGTATCTGCCCGTTAGGAAAGCAGCCCTGCTTGGGGTGCACACTGACGCAGCTGCCAAGTGCTGGGTGAGCGTCACACCGTCCTCTGCAAGGCGGTCAATATTTGGAGTCCTACAGAGGGAAACACAAACAGTGTTATTCCTTCACAAACAAACACATAGGTTTCTACAAGCATACCTACGTATTTAATAGACATTTAGCCCATCAATGTCCACCATAGCCATACTAGGGAAAGAGCCCAGATGTCCACCAACAGATAAATGGATATGGTTCGTATATACAATGGAATACTACTCAGCCATCAGAAAAAATGAAATCTTGCCATTTGTAATGACATGGGTGGAACTAGAGGGTATTATGCTAAGTGAAATAAGTCAATCAGAGAAAGACAATTATCATATGATCTCACTCATGTGGAATTTAGGAAATAAAACAGAGATGAACATAGGGGAAGGAAGGGAAAAATAAAACAAGATGAAATCAGAGAGGGAGACAAACCATAAGAGACTCTTAAGTATAGGAAACAAACTGACAGTTGCTAGAGGGGAGAGGGATGGGAGATGGGGGGATGGGGTAACTGCGTGATGAACGTTAAGGAGGGCACATGATGTGAGGAGCACTGGGTATTACATAAGACTGATGAATCACTGAGTTCTACTTCTGAAACCAATAATACATTATATGTTAATTAACTGAATTTGAACTTTAAAAAAAGAAAGAAAATCGACCCATCATCATTTAACACATCAAGGTGTTCTTGGGAATGACCAAAAGGCAGTGGCAAGAACTTCAAATGTCATCCGTACCATTGAAGGAACATAAACTCGATTCAATATTGTCTAGGAAGTTTCTGTAGCATGCTACTGGTACGGAGATGGGCATCATGGGAAATCGAGGATCGAGAGCCTGGTGCATCTTCTCCCGTGGGACTCACAGTTATGATTGGAACGTTGGACCTCACGGCACCAACGTATTGTAGTCTGTACGTGAGGGTGGGATTCAGATGGAGGTTCATGGTGTTGCCCGAGCTGGGTCCCCAAGGGCAATTCGAATGTGATCAAGGCGATGGGGTGAGCTCATTCTAAGAGAGATGGGCCAGCAATGACAGATGAGCATGTCATATCTGGTGATGACGGGGACATGGGTCTGTCCATCAGAAGCAGAGCTTTTCAGCAGGGAGCACCGAAGTAATGCATGAGTGGGTGGACTTGGGCTGATGGGTGAAAATGGAGCATGAGTAAACTCAGGTTTTTGACTCTGATGCAACACCAAAGATTTTTTCAAACATTGTCCGTCATGGACTGTGCACATGGAAACCATGTCTAAAAGTGAAGTGACGAGTCACAGGTAGGATAATTTGAGCTGGGGTTAGTGCTGGGGTGGGAAGAAGGAAGGGTTAGGGGGCGTGAAAGGAAATGCAGAGTCCTGTTGGAGTTTGGATGGCACATATGAACAGTTAGATTCATTGTCGGTGGTTCTCATCGGATGCCAGGTGAGCGGCTCTCGGATCCTTGCCTGATGGTGTTGTTGCCATAGCAGCCAATGTCGCCAATGCCGAAATCGTCCGCCATCAGAAGAAGGATGTTTGGACGCGCTCCAGATAAATCCCCACAAGCCGAGGGCCTCACACCCAGAAGCACGCCGACCGTCACAGCCAGCCAGCTCCTGAAAGGCAAGGTGCCCGGGAACGCTTAACATTGCTTCCCGTGTCAATAACGTGACTTCTGTATATGGGACTTTTTCAGGCGTGTCAGCATTTTAGGGGACCTTGATATTAGCATCCCATTGCAGAAGAGTTTGAATACATTCTTAGGCACTTGATTCTTTTTTTTCTTAGTTGAAAATGACTCAGGCTCTTGATGGCTTTATTTCAATTGTAAACATTTTTTTTTTTGAAGCCCTGGGGTCTGTTGTTAGGTGATCATACCCATGATTAAGAAAAACCCTTATTTGGTTTCTTTTTATGAATGGATCAGGTCCCCAGAACAGTGACAGCTCCTTCCCCTTTACCCCTTCTCGATTTTTCCTTAAATAAGTAAACCGTGTTGGGTATTTGTGTTGCTTTGTAGGCAGTTAAGCCACTGACCAGAGCAAGACAGAGATGAAAACCCAGGGCAAGGGCTTACCAATGCCAGCTGGTGATTCTGAGTCTATTAAAAGTCTCCATATAGTCCAGCAGGAATGTGACTGACTTTTTTCACTCAAGGATACCTGATGGGAAGTGATGGAGGATCTATCCCAGAGCAGAGACACCTGGTGGTGGCATATCAGGAGAAAGAATTGCCATGGGGCTTGGTGGCTTTCCCACCATCATCACTACCATAACCGTGGCATCCGTGGAGCCCTTCATATATATATATATATATATATATATATATATATATATAGCACGAGCCACGAGCATACACAGCAGGACAAGAGTGTTGCAATCCCCGGTGCCATGGAATAAAGATGGGATCTGAAGTTTGCAATATGGGCTCCCTGGAAAACCAGACAACTGGGTTTGGGAAGAGTGAAATAGAATTCCTTCAGAGGCTCCTGGATGGGGAAGAGTGGATCACTGGTGGGAATCCTGAGTCCCATGATCACTCCCCCAGGTGCACCATCAGTGACTAGGGCAGCAAGACCACTCTGTAGATCCTGACAAAGGGACAAAAAGAAACGTAGAAGCAGGAACAGAAGATCAAAGATTGCATGGAATCTTGTCTTACCAAGAGTGCTCCCGAGGTAACATGTTCTTTCCTGCCTTTTATTTCCTGGAAGAAATAAAGAGGTCTATCATTACAAAGGCAGCAAGTATGCACTAATTCCGTGTATAAAATACTAAGTACGTAAGGAAAGGGAGACTTTGATTCTCTCTGATGCTATCAGTGAAACCTTAAAACAAGGACCGAAAACTCATAAAGAGAATGATCTTCCCCATTGAAAAGGCTTTTAAAATGCTGAACACTGGGGTGCCTGGGTGGCTCAGTCCTTAAGCTTAAGCGTCTGCCTTCAGCTCAGGGCGTGATCCAGGCGTTATGGGATCCAGCCCCGCATCAGGCTCCTCCGCTGGGAGCCTGCTTCTTCCTCTCCCACTCCCCCTGCTTGTGGTCCCGCTCTCACTGGCTGTCTCTCTAACAAATAAATAAAATCTTAAAAAAAAAAATGCTGAACACCATGTTAAGAAAGTAGAAGGTGTGTCTATCGAGGGCCAGACGCTACCTATTTGGGGCTTTTCTGCACAGGTGGTCCTTGTGGCTACTATTCCGCTTGGCAGCCTGTAACGTGGCAGCCGCCGTGGATGGTACACATAGATGACTGGGTGTTGCTGTCTTCCCCTGAAGTCTTATTTACAGATCAGGTGAGGTTTGCCCCCAAGAACCATAGATTCCTGATTTTTGATACAGAAGGTAGAAAGGAAAGAAAGTGCAACGTGAAGTGATACAATTATTGACTTGAAATGATCTACAATACATGTATTTTGTTTAAATTTTTACTTGCCGTAAATACAGATAACAAAATTTACCATCATAACCATTTGTAAGTGCAAAGCTCGGTGGCATTGACCATATGCACTCCACTGTGCAACCATCGCCACCATCCACCTCCGGATATTTCTCATCTGTCCCAACTGAAACTCTGTCCCCATTCATTAAATACGAACTCCCCATCCCACCCCCCAGCCCCTGGCTCAGACATTAAGGCAAAACCAACTTTGGATTTCTGTGGGTCAATGACCTTGACCTGGCTTGGCCCTTGCAGTGACCTGGAATCCCTACTCATGAGTTGTTTGAAGAGATCTTGGCTTCCATGGTGGGGGGACTTCTGAGTCTGGGAGCATCCAGCCATCCTATGAGCACCACCCTGCCCCATGTGAGCTGCTCCCTGGGAAGGGCCAACGGGCTCTAGGTCTTTCCAATGCAGCCCAACCTTTCTACATCCTTCATGTTCTGTGGACCTCAGTCCTTGGCCACAGGTGGTGCGGCATTCTTTGCAAGCTCCCTGGCCATCTCAGGTGATTTCTCACACCTTTGCACATGGCATTCATCTCAGTGGAAGGACAGGGCAATGAGCCTGTGGTCAACAAGATGGCTGTTACGTGCAGCTGGGACAGCGAAAAGCTTGTGCAGAAAAAGACCCCACGGGATAGGTTCCTTTGTGGGCCATATGTGGACACAGCATCCATAGCAGACACGTTTTCAAGTGCCATATAGGCTGATGGGTTCCACCCCCGGGCAAGGTCTAGCACCAAGCCACGGCTGCTAATTTGCTTTACTCCTTTCCAGGAAGGATTTTAGGGAGTGTGAGCCACCTAGCTCAGTCCACATTTTTGTTTTGCTTTTGGAGGGTAAGTGATGCCACGTCTTGTGCTATGTGCTTTTTCTATCATCCAAACTGTTTAGTTGACATCGGGGCTCACTCTTGGTGGTACTCATTCTATGGGTTTGGACAAACGTTGTAATGACATGGAACCTCCATTAGAGTATCCTACAGAGTGGTTTCACTGTCCTAAAAATCCTCTGTGCTGCCCCTGTCCATCCCTCCCCACCCCCAACCCCCAGCAACCACTGATCTTTTACTATCTCCAGAAGTTTGCCTTTTCCAGAAAGTCCTAGAGTCAGAAGTGTATAGGGTGTGCGTTGTTGGTGAAGCCATTCCACTCCTCTGACGGAGAGCTAGAGTGTCGGGGATTCTGTCTACCTGACTTGCTTTTACAGGTAGATGGTCTGGACAGCGTGTCTCAGAGTGAGCAGAGGAGGGAAGCTGGAAATGCTTTCTTCTCATACTATCCACATGCAACCTACCCTTAGTTTGGACCAACTTATGACTTCTTTGGGCTACAAATCTTAAATCATGACCTCTTAGGGGGTCTGTATAAATATTTTTATTTGTGTGTATTTATAAATTTCATAATATATTATACATTATATGGTAATATACATAGGCATACAACATATGGTCGTATTTAAAAATATGAAATATATGCTATAGCTATGGCCGTTATGTGCAGCTGGGACAGGAATTTTATCTATTTCTACCTAAAATTTTGTGTTTTTTTGCCAGAAAGAGCGTATTAGGGGAGGCTTCTGACTTTTCTGGGAAAGGTGGCTGGTTATGTCTGTCATATCTGCTTATAGTTGAGACTCTGTATCTGGCAGTCAATCATAATTGAAAAGTCATATGTGGTTTCCTTACACCAAATCTTGGCCTATCTTCTAAATGATATCTTTATTTTATATATATATATATATATATATATATATTTTTTTTTTTTTTTTTTTTTCCAGTGACCTCAGCAGTTTACAGAATGCTCATACTTTGCTTCAGATTGGCTTTCTGTTAGCAGAGAAAACTTTAAGAAAACACAGCGGAGGAGAAAAGCAGACAAGAGCGTGGTGGTTCCCAGGGGCTGGGGCGGGGGAGTGGGGGAGGTGAGGTTTAAGGGACAAAGTTGGAACCAGAAGACAAGAAAGTTCTGGCGATCGAATGCACAACATGGCGCTCATACTAATGGCACTCCAAGTCCCTCGTACACCAGATCTTAATCCTTCTCCAAGCCAAAAAGGCGTGGCAACTACGTGACACCTGGAGGTATTAGCCAGAGCCGGTGTGGTAATCACAAAGCGATTTCTGCACCTATCAAATGCGCACACGTTGTATCCGTCAAACCAGACAATGTCATCGGTCAGTTGGACCTCAGCTTTTAAAAAAAGATGAGGAAAGCACGGTGCAACCCGTAATGTAGGCTTTAACTCTCTTCCAGGCGGGGACGAGACTGCACGCCAGCTTTCTGGCCGTCTTCCACCCCCAGGGCACCAAGCCTGCCTTGGCCACTCGGCCCAAGCCCTGTTCCCAAATCTAGCTGAGTTCCCAATCTCCAGGATCCCTTCCATGTCCTTTCCACAGGCTCTGAGACCTGTAGGAATCTAGGATTTTTCCATGTGCCCCCGCCTCTGGATTATGTTTCTAGTTTGTTCCAATCTGCATTGCTTTTTGAAATCGCCCCAGGGAAGGGGGCGTGGAAATGTGTCACTAATGTGTTTGCTTTCATTTTTTTTTCTTTTTACAAAATTGCTTCTAAAAGATTGCTAGAGACCGCCTCCGAGGACGCCGTGTGTCCTGCACCGCGGCGTGCTGTTTGGGACAGCTGCCCAGCATCCCTGGAGGTGCCGGGACCACCCTGCCAGGAGACCCCAGAGATCTGCTTACCTGGATGGCTGGAGGCTGGAGGCTGGAGGTTGGGGGCGAGGGGCTGGTCGTGCAAGGCAGGGAATGGCCTCTCCTTGCCTGTTTGCCGGGCCGGAGGCACTCACCGGCTGCCCGTCCCCAGGCCTGCTCAGGCTGCTGCACGCATGTGCACAGATCGCTCTTCAAAGCCACAGCAAGGAGGTGGCAGAAACCAAGTTCGGTTGTCCAGAGAATGGACAGGGCAGTCGCCGGCGACCGGGTGCTACGGTATTCTCTGGATTCTACAGAGACCTTCTGTTCCTCGTTACAAAATGGAACCCCCCCCAGAAGGAGCCCGGAGCGCTCCTGCTGTGAACAGTGACTCATTCATTCCCGAGGAGGTGGAAACCTTCCTGACCTTTGTTCAACTCAGAGGGGTATTTGCTGGCTGTGCGCCAAAGTGGGAAAGCGGTCGCCTTAAAAAATGCCTCTTGAACAGTCCTTAAATTTTGTAGCTTTTCTCCCCCCCACCCCCAACCCCTGGCATCTGCCTGGGAAATTAAACAAAAAGGGAACAGAAAACAGTTCTGCTTCCATCAGCAAGCACCGTCCTATGCAATTAGCTTTGCACCTTCCTAGCCCTGTAACTGTGTGATTTCCTTCTGGGTTTTATGCCATATTTGTTTGTTTGTTTGTTTTCTGTTCACAAGGGAGCACGTTCCTTCCTCGGGTGGCAGGAAGCTGATTTTGGCAAACGTGATACTCTCCAAAGACTTTTCGGAATAAGAGCTTTCTGAACACTCCCTGGGAGTGGAATCCTATCAAAGGATCCATCCTCGAAGCCCCACCTGTGTCTTTTTTTTTTTTTGCTCTCTGCCGCCGGAGCATGGCCGGTTGTGATTTGAGGCTTATGCTTGGCAGATAGACTGTCTTACAGCCTCACACAGTTTCAAAAATTCTTTCTGATTTGCACAAATCAAAGGGAGGAGGGTAGGCGCCATGTCCACAGGGATACCTGGCGCTCCGTGGCAGGTCTGCTGGATGATGCTGGTAAGGAAGGAAGACAGCCGGACTCCTTCTGTGGTTTTTACCCAGTGTCGAGTAAGAGAAGGCAGGTCTCTGGGATCTAACTCGGAATTCCCAGCTGACCTAAGGTTGTGGAGACTGCATTCTTGGCCGCGGCCCTATTGACATTTCGGGACCAGGAACTTTTCTTCTGTAGGGACGGCCCTGTGCATTGCGGGGTGTTACAGGCGTCTCTGGTCTGCACCCACCAGATGGCACTAGCATGCACCCCACCCTGGGGTGGAGACAACACACAATGCCTGCAGACATTACTAAATGTGGCTTGGGGGCAAGACCTCCGCAGCTGAGGGCCCCGGTGACAAAGCATCTCACAGATGGCTGGCATGCCCATGTTCACCATCGGACCGCTGGCTGTCAGAGTTCTGCAGGGCACGTGGCACAAGGGGGCTCTGAACCCAGACTTACAGCTTCTCGCTCCTTCTCGTGGGAGCTGGGGGTTCTTCTTCATAGCTGAGAAATCCAGGAACAAAGCCCTCGGCTACTTTTTACAGTACGCGTCCTGGATTGAGCCTCTCCCAAAAATCTTATTTTTCTGCTGCCCTGAAACCAGGTCATTGTGTGTTTGGGTTTTGAGTCGTTTGGGGGCTCTAAGAGGACATGTGACTGTGTGTCTAAATAGCGTTCATGAATTCCTGCCAGGGTGAGTTCTAATTCGGACTGGATCCCCCTCCCCCACCGGGACCTCAGCTTCTACTGTATTTGCTTTATGCCTCACGGCTGTGGAGTCATATTTT